>NW_028270168.1:13899862-14608428 GCF_037043375.1 Chiloscyllium plagiosum
AGGGTTGGGGCAGTTGCATTACTGATAAAGGAGTATCTCACAGCTGTACTGAGAGTGGATACATGAGAGGACACGTGCAGCAAGGCAATATGGGTCAAACTCTGGAATACGAAAGATGAAATCACAATGCGAGAGGTATAACAGCCAGCAGGAGATAGAGGAGAGAATATGTACACAGATTTTGCAAAAATGTAAAAACAGCAGGATTGTTGTGGTGGGTGATGTTAACTTCTCCTGTATTGACTGGGACCCACTTCAATACAGGGGCTTGGATGGGGCAGAATTTGTAAGGACCATTCAGGACAATTTCTTGACAGAGTATGTAAACAGTCCACCCAGGCAAGGCGCAATATTGGACCTGGTTTTGGGAAATGACCCCAGCCAGGTGAGTGAAGTTTCAGTGGGGGAACAGTTCAGGAGTAGTGAACATAATACTGTGAGTTTTAAGATACTCATGGATGGGGATAACGGCAGTCCTTGGCTGAAAGTGTTAAACTGAGAGAAGGCGAAATACAACACTGTTAGGTAGGAACTGGAGAGGTTTGATTGGAGGCAGCTGTTTGAAGGTAAATCCACATTAGACATGTGGGAATACTTCAAACAACAGTTGATTAGAGTTTAGTAGCAGCGTGTTCCTGTGAGAGTGAAGGATAGGTATGGCAAGTTATCTGGAACCTTGGATGACCAGGGATGTTATGACCTTGGTCAGAAAGTAAAACGAAGCATTCATAAGTTCGAGGAGGACGGGAACTGATGAAGCCCTTGAAGTACATAAGGAAAGTAGGAAAAAACTTAAATAAGGAATTAGAAAGGCTAAAAGGAGTCATGAAAAGTCATTAGCAAACATGATTAAGGAGAAGCTTTTTATACATCTGTAAAAAACACAATGGTAGGCAGGTCAAGTGTTGGCCCATTCAAGGACAAAGGAGGAAATCTATATGTGGAGCCCAAAGAGGTGGGTGAGGTCTGAAATGAATACTTTGTGTTGGTATTCACTAAAGAGAAGGAATTGGTGGAGGATGTTCGCAGGGAAGGGAAAGTTGAGTTTCTAAGCCAAGTTGCTATTTAAAAAATGAGGTGTTGTGCATTTAAAAAAGTATTAAAGGAGATAAGTCCCTGGGTCCTGATGGGATCTATTCCAAAATATTGAGGGAAGCAAGAGAACAAATTTTTGGAGCATTGACAGACATCTTTGTAACCTCTTCAAAGAGGATTCCCCCAATTTAACACCTTCACCCAATAACTACTATGTATCCTATCCACACAGGTGAGGTCCCAGAGGACTGGAGAATATACAGGGTTGTCCCAGTGTTTAAGAAGGGGAGCAGGGATAATCCAGGAAATTACAGGCCTATGAACATTACGTCAATGGTAGGGAAATTATTGGAAAAGGTTCTCAGGGGCAAGATCTATACTCATTTAGAAGCATTTAGACTTACTAGTAATAGACAGCATGGTTTTGTGTGGGGGGAGGTTGAGCCTTCTTAACTTGATTGAGTTTTTTTGAGGAGGTGATGAAGATGATTGATGAGGGAAAAGCAGTTGATGTTATCTACGTAGACTTCAGTAAAACCTGTGAAAAGGTCCCTCATGGCAGACTGATACAAAAGGTAAAGTCGCATGGTAACAAGGGCAAGCTGGCAAGATGGATACAGAACTGGCTTAGTCACAGGATACAGTGGATAGCACTGGAAAGATGTTTTCAGAATAGAGGGCTATGGCTCATAGTGTTCCACAGGGATCAATGCTAGGACCTCTGCTGTTCATAATCTACATAAATAATTTGTAGGAAAATGTGGCTGGTCTAATTAGTAATTTGCAGATTGTACAAAGATGATGGAATGGGGAATAGTGGGGAGGATTATCAGAAGATACAGTAGGATATAGATCAGTTAGAGACATGGGCAGAAAAATGGCAGTTGGAGTTTAATCTGGACAAATGTGAGGTGATGCATTTTGGTAGGTCAATACAGGTAGAAATTATACAGTGAATGGCAGAATCCTTAGGAGCATTATATGCAGAGGGATCTGGCTGTGCAGGTCCACAGATCACTGAAGATGGTAGCACAGGTAGATAAGGGAGTAAAAAAGGCCTATGGCATGCTTGCCTTCATTAGAAGGGGATTGAGTATAAGGGTAGACAAGATTTGCTGCAGCTTTACAGAACTTTAGTTAGGCCACACTTGGAATATTGCATACAGTTCTGGTCACCACACTACCAGAAAGATATGGATGCTTTGGAGAAGATACAGAGAAGGTTTATCAGGATGTTGCCTGGTGTGGGGAATTTTAGCTATGAAGAAAGGTTGGATGGACTGTGTTTGTTTTCACTGAAGGTTGAGAGGCGACCTAATCGACGTTTGTAAGATTATGAATGGTACGGATAGAGTGAAAAGTATGAGGCTTTTCCCCAGGGGACACAGGTTCAAGATGTGAAGGGGGACGTTTAAGAGATGTGCGAGGCAAGTTTTTCACAACAGAGCAGTGAGTGCCTAGAACGCGCTGCCAGAGGAGATGGTGGCAACAGATGCAATAGCAGCATTAAGAATCAGTTGGAAAAATACATGAGCAAGAAGGAAATAGAGGAATACAGATCCTGTCAGTGAAGACAGTTTTAGTATGGAAGGGCAATTATGTGTCAGCACAGGCTTGGAGGGCTGAAGGTTCTGTTCATGTGCTATATTGCTCTTTGGTCTTTGTTGTTTGCAAGTTGAGCAATTCACCAGGTGTTTAACAAGCAATAATCCCCTGAATTGACATCTTGCTGAAGCCAAACAAGAAACCAACTAAGTTGCTTGTCAAAGCATAAAAGATGGGCTGGGTGCTGGCAGGTGGGACTAGATTGGGTTGGGATATCTGGTCAGCATGGACGGGTTGGACCGAAGGGCCTGTTTCCATGATGTACATCTCTATGACTCCCTGACTCTATGTCACTACAATGGCTCTTGTAGTGTAGTAGGAGTGTCATAACTCTGTACCAAGGCAGCTGGGTTCAAGTCCCACCTGCTGTAGACAGGAAATATACAGGAAAAATACGTGTAAGTCATTGCACAGGTTGATTAGAAATATCTAAAATGTGACGTGCAATGCTCCGAACGTTGAGACAGCCCTTGTTGGATCCTGCCACAAATCTCACCTTAGCCCAGATTACTCAGATCCTTGTACAATTCTATCCAATGTGTTCAGACAATCTGATAGCGTTTACTCTGACTTTAGCTTGACAACAGCCCTCTGATTGGTTGGACTGTACTCTGGGAGGGCAACGAAATGGATTGAAGCAAGGAGACCTCCAGATTTAGCCTGCATGACTATCTTCCTCTCCTCTTTCTCTCTGCAATTTTCTCTCTCTGTCCAATTTTTGGTCGAAAGAGCAGAACAATCACATTCAGAGGCGCCAAAGCAAATAATTCTGAAGCCCAAAGACAAAAAACGAAGACCCTAGGTCCAACCAAATCATTAATGAAGCAGCATAGTAAAGTCACCACACTCCTGTGCTCTCATTAGGGAGAGGTGACTGGGGGTTGTTTAACCCAAGTGTCAACACACCTCAGGAGGGGGAAACATTGAGAATGAAAATCCTTCACGGTAACCTTGTCTGGCGCAGGAATTGAATTCAAGCTGTTAACAACTGTCTGCATTTAAAATCAATCTTCAAGCCAACTCAGCTAAGCAACCTTCTAATTAATGAAATACAGACTCATTATCACTGCGGTCGTGTCAGCCCTCCACTCCCTCCGTTCCAACCCCAACCTCACCATCAAACCAGCTGACAAGGGAGGCGCAGTAGTAGTTTGGCGCACTGACCTTTACATCGCTGAGGCCAAACGCCAGCTCGCAGATACCTCCTCCTACCGTCCCCTTGACCATGACCCCACCCCCCACCACCAAACCATCATCTCCCAGACCGTCCATAACCTCATCACCTCAGGGGACCTCCCATCCACCGCCTCCAACCTCATAGTCCCACAACCCCGCACCGCCAGTTTCTACCTCCTGCCCAAAATCCACAAACCTGACTGCCCCGGACGACCCATCGTCTCAGCCTGCTCCTGCCCAACCGAACTCATCTCGGCATACCTCGACACGGTCCTGTCCCCATTAGTCCAAGAACCCCCCACCTACGTTCGTGACACCACCCACGCCCTCCACCTCCTCCAGGATTTCCGCTTCCCCGGTCCCCAACGCCTCATCTTCACCATGGACATCCAGTCCCTGTACACCTCCATGCCCCATCACGAAGGACTCAAAGCACTCCGCTTCTTCCTTTCCCGCCGTACCACCCAGTACCCTTCCACCGACACCCTCCTTCGACTGACCGAACTGGTCCTCACCCTGAACAACTTTTCTTTCCAATCCTCCCACTTTCTCCAAACAAAAGGAGTAGCCATGGGCACCCGCATGGGCCCCAGCTATGCCTGCCTCTTCGTAGGGTATGTGGAACAATCCATCTTCCGCAACTACACTGGCCCCACCCCCCATCTTTTTCTTCGCTACATTGATGACTGTATCGGCGCTACCTCGTGCTCCCACGAGGAGGTTGAACAGTTCATCCACTACACTAACACCTTCCACCCCGACCTCAAATTCACCTGGACAGTCTCGGACTCCTCCCTCCCCTTCCTAGACCTTTCTGTTTCTATCTCAGGCGACCGAATCAACACGGACATCTACTACAAACCAACCGACTCCCACAGCTACCTGGACTACACCTCCTCCCATCCTGCCCCCTGTAAAAACGCCATCCCATTCTCCCAATTCCTTCGTCTCTGCCGCATCTGCTCCCAGGAGGACCAGTTCAAAATACGTACAACACAGATGGCCTCCTTCTTCAAGGACCGCAATTTCCCCCCCGACGTGGTCGACGGTGCCCTCCACCGCATCTCCTCCACTTCCCGCTCCTCCGCCCTTGAGCCCCGCCCCTCCAACCGCCACCAGGACAGAACCCCACTGGTCCTCACCTACCACCCCACCAATCTCCATGTACAGCGCATCATCCGCCGTCACTTCCGCCACCTCCAAACAGACCCCAGCACCAAGGATATATTTCCCTCCCCTCCCCTATCAGCTTTCCGTAGAGACCACTCCCTCCGCGACTCCCTTGTCAGATCCACACCCCCCACCGACCCACCCTCCACTCCCGGCACCTTCCCTTGCAACCGCAGGAGGTGCAACACTTGCGCCCACACCTCCCCCCTCACTTCTCTCCAAGGCCCCAAGGGAAACTTCCATATCCGCCACAGATTCACCTGCACCTCCACCCACATCATCTACTGCATCCGCTGCAGCCGGTGTGGCCTCCTCTATATTGGGGAGACAGGCCGCCTACTTGCGGAGCGATTCAGAGAGCACCTCTGGGCCACCCGGACGAACCAACCCAACCAACCTGTGGCACAGCATTTCAACTCCCCCTCCCACTCCACCGAGGATATGCAGGTCATTGGACTCATCCACCGCCAAACCACAACAACCCGACGGTCGGAGGAGGAGCGTCTTATCTTCCGACTGGGAACCCTCCAACCGCAGGGGATGAACTTGGACTTCACCAGTTTCTTCATCCCCCCTCCCCCCACCTTGTCTCAGCCGGATCCCTCCAGCCCGGCACCGCCTTCCTGACCTGCAGTCTTCTTCTTGACCTCTCCGCCTCCATCCTACTCCGACCTATCACCCTCACCTTGACCTCTTTCCACCTATCACATTTCCAACTCCCCTCCTCCAAGTCCCTCCTCCCTACCTTTTATCTTCTCCTGCTGAACACTCTCTGCTCATTCCTGAAGAAGGGCCTGTGCCCGAAACGTCGAATCTCCTGTTCCCTGGATGCTGCCTGACCTGCTGTGCTGTTCCAGCAATAAAGTTTCAACTCATTATCACTGCCTAGATAACATTGAAGTTGGATGGCGAAGTTGAACCATCTGATTTTGTGGTGTGGCTATGTCCCTCTGACCACAGTATTGTAGTGATTGTAATGAGGTCAGTAAAGTGCACCTTATTGAATATGAGTTCAATGATTGAGGCTGTTAACCTGGTCCAATCAGGGAGCCCTGGCTGACAGATAAAAAGAGGAATGCCCCTCTTCTGCAGTTATGTCTCTGGAGAAGGAGCACGCGGTGTCGACCAACACCCTGGAGTTGTTCAGGGAGAGGTGGGCACCCCAGGGAGTGGAGTGCATCATTTCTCCCTCCAACTCTATTTTGATTTAGTCCCTACCCTCCCCCTCACTGTTTTGATCACACAGCACTGCCCTTTGATGTGAAGGGCAGTGTTTGTCACTGGCCACCCGGGTGTTTTCCTGTCTTCCTGGTGGTGGAATTTGAATAAAAATTCGTGCACTTTGTGTCTTTCACTGTGTCTCACACCTGCACACACACACCATGGGTGCTGGGGAAAAATAAGCACTACCGCAGTTAGGCGGTAGTGTAGGGGAAAAAGAAAAAAAGAGGTGGTATCCACCAACACCCTGGAGTTGTTCAGGGAGAGGTGGGTGCCGCAGGGAGTGGAGTGCATTATTTCCCCCTCCAACTCTATTTTGATTTAATCCCTGCCCTCCCCTTCACTGTTTGATCACACAGCATTGCCCTTTGATGTGAAGGGCACTGCTTGTCACTGGCCACTCGGGTGTTTCCTTTCTTCCTGGTGGTGGAAGATAAATAAAGATATACTCACCTGTTAAAGAAAGAAAAAAAGAACAAAAAAAAAGGAAAAAGAAGAATGTCAGACATACTGACACCCTGGGAGTTGGCTTTGAGGGAGCTGGATCAGTGTCAGGGACTCTCCACATATAAACAAAGGGACAACGACCTCTGTGGAGTTATTTCAAATACAGTCATAATGTTTGTGATCTTTTTTCCCTCTGTGTGGGAGGGGAGGGTATTTTAAAAAGGGTAAAATTTAGCATATATCAACAAGAAACCCTTTTCTTTTCCACCAATTGTTAAACTTTTAAGATTATAACAATAAAAGTGACAAAAAGTCACTGGACTCAAAACATTAACTCTGCTTTTTTTCTCTCTACAAATGCTGACAGACCTGCTGAGTTGCTCCAGCACTCTGCTTTTGTTTCAGATTTCCAACCTCCACAGTTCTTTGTGATTACAATAAAAACAGAGTTAGTTTTACTGTTATTGAAGGAACCTGGAGAGGGTTGTTTTAAACTCAGTAGCTGTCAGCCAGAGGCACATTGGGAGTTTTGGTAGGTTATTAAATCTGCACGTTTGTATTGAGTCTAGGAACAGTGGGTCTTCATTTTCATTGCACTACCCCAGTGAATCGTGACAAATATTTTTGCTTTGAGCAGGAGATGTTGCTGTATCTTTCTTTGAGTTTATTGTGGCTCCTAGAATATCTTTTTGAGAGATTATTTTTTAAATAAATTCTGTTCATTGAGTAATTAAACTATTCTTTAACTATGAAATAGACTTTTGGTGTTAATCCTACTATAAATCTTGTCCTGCTTAGAATCCTCTGGCCAACGTGATATCAACAGACACCTTGGAAATAATTAGTTCGTATTCACAATGGGGAACCTTCTAAATTGAATTCCAGTTTCTGATTAAAATATCACAAATAACTTTATTGAGAGTTGCAATTCTTTGAATTACAGATTCCCTACAGCCTTTCGGCCCAACAAGTCCACACTGACGCTCCAAAGAGTAACCCACCCGTTCCTGTTATCCTATATTTATTCCTAACCTACACATCCCTGAACACTATGGGCAATTTAGCATGACCAATTCACCTAACCTGCACATCTCTGTGATTGTGGGAGGAAACCGGGGCACCCAGAGGAAACCCACACAGACTTAGGGAGGATGTGCAAACTCCACACATACAGTCACCTGAGGCTGGAATCCCTGGAACTGCGAGGCAGCAGAGCTAACCACTGAGCCACCATGCCATCCCCTTTGCTGTCTCAGAGCAGTACTGGGAATTACTGTAGAGACATCCCAACTGCTATTAAAACAAGACTCTACCTTTGGTATGAATCCTCCCTGAATGATTCCTATTGGTTTTTCTTCAGAATGTAGAGATTAAGTAAACACTTCTCTGCCATCTGAAGAGGTGTTGGAAGCAGAGAAGATGAATACTTTTTAAGGTTGAGGTAGATTGATTCTTAGTGAGCAAAGGGTAGGGCTGGTGGATGGTTAGTATGGTAGACAGGAATACAGATTTGAGGTTACAATCAGATCAGCTATGACCTTATTGAATGACAGAGTAGACCAGACAGACAGAGACCGCAATTTCCCTTCCCACGTGGTTAAAGATGCCCTCCAACCCATCTCGTCTACATCCCGCACCTCCGCCCTCAGACCCCACCCCTCCAACCATAACAAGGAAAGAACGCCCCTGGTGCTCACTTTCCACCCTACCAACCTTCACATAATCCAAATCATTCGCCGACATTGCCGCCACCTCCAAACAGACCCCACCATCAGGAATATATTTCCCTCCCCACTCCTTTCCGCCTTCTGCAAAGACCGTTCCCTCCATGACTACCTGGTCAGGTCCACACCCCCCGACAACCTACCCTCCCATCCTGGCACTTTCCCCTGCCACCGCAGGAACTGTAAAACCTGTGCCCGCACCTCCTCCATCACCTCTATCCAAGGCCCTAAAGGAGCCTTCCACATCCATCAAAGTTTTACCTGCACATCCACTAATATCATTTATTGTATCCGTTGCTCCCGATGCGGTCTCCTCTACATTGGGGAGACTGGGCGCCTCCTAGCAGAGCACTTTAGGGAACATCTCCGGGACACCCGCACCAATTAACCACACCGTCCCGTGGCCCAACATTTCAACTCCCCCTCCCACTCTGCCGAGGACATGGAGGTCCTGGGCCTCCTTCACCGCCGCTCCCTCACCACCAGACGCCTGGAGGAAGAACGCCTCATCGTCCAGGGCATCAATGTGGACTTCAACAGTTTCCTCATTTCCCCTTCCCCCACCTCACCCTAGTTCCAAACTTCCAGCTCAGTACTGTCCCCATGACTTGTCTGGACTTGTCCTACCTGCCTATCTCCTTTTCCACCTATCCACTCCACCCTCTCCTCCCTGACCTATCACCTTCATCCCCTCCCCACTCACCCATTGTACTCTATGCTACTTTCTCCCCACTCCCACCCTCCTCTAGCTTATCTCTCCACGCTTCAGGCTCACTGCCTTTATTCCTGATGAAGGGCTTTTGCCCGAAACGTCGATTTCGAAGCTCCTTAAATGCTGCCTGAACTGCTGTGCTCTTCCAGCACCACTAATCCAGAATCCGGTTTCCAGCATCTGCAGTCATTGTTTTTATCACCAGACTGAATGGTTATATATGTTTGTATGGACTCGCAATCACATCCTTCAACAAAGCATAGCTGCAAGTCTTTGAATTTGTTGATAAATCAAATGATCACTACACATTTTAAATGCAGACAAATGGAACATATTTTGTATGATTCTATAACACACCTTAGTCCCGGCTCAGTCAAGGGTTGCTCTGCTATTGAATTGGCTAACAATGAAACTGAAATAGACTAGAGGAGTTGGTAAACTGTTTTATCAATGTCCATTTACTGCAGAGCAGCACTTAACCGAGTCAGGACTAAGGTGTGTTATGGAATCATACAATACTGTACCAGTTAGACAATGTTAAAAATCACACAACACCAGGTTATAGTGTACCAGGTTTATTTGGATGGACTAGCTTTTGGAGCACTGCTCCTTCATCAGGTGGTTGTGGAGTATAAGATCATAAGACACAGAATTTATAGTAAAAGATTACAGTGTCACACAAATTCATATATTGAACAAACCTGGATTGTTAAGACTTTCAGAATGCAGGTTTCAGTTCATTAATATGTAAATCCCAGGACTTCTTTTAAGTCACCTTCTCGAGATAACTTAAGGTTTTATAACGAAAGGTGACATCTCAGCTCAGACATTGCATTAAAGGTGTGAGATCAGAGTCTGCCTGTATTCCAATCTTGAGTCAGACTGGTTCTATGCCTAAAATAGAATTAACAAAATATTACATGGATTGACTCCTGCAGATTGTGCATTTTTGAGCAAAATAGTTTGCATCCACAAATATAATCCTGCAAATACAAATTTACCCCCGTAGACTTGTATATGTGTGTGCATGCATGAGAGAGAGAGAGAAAGACTGTGAGTGTGTACATGTGTGTGTGAGGGTGTGCACATGAGAGAGTGTGTTTTTGCATGTTTGAAAGCTTAGTAAAGTGTGTGTCTGGGTGTGATGGAGTATAAGCCTGGGAGAGAGTTGCACGTGGGTGAGTGTGGGGAGTGTATGTATGTGTGTGTATGAGAGAGAGCATGTGAGTGTGAGAGACAGTCTGCATGAATGTGTGAGTATGTAAGAATGTGTGTGTATGTGTGTGAGTGTATAGTGTGGTGGGGTCACCTGTAGTGCGACATGAACCCAAGATCCTTGTTGAGGCCATCCTCATGGGTACCAAACTTGGCTATCAGCTTCTGCTTGACCACTCTGCTTTGTTGCAGTCCACCTTGGGGGATGGTCACTCAAAGATCTGAGGCCGAATGCCCCAGCTGCAGAAGTGTTCCCCAACAGGGAGGAAACACCGCTGTCTGATGGTTGTTGTGCAGTGTCCATTCATCCGTTGCCGTAGCCTCTGCTCGGTCTCACCAATGTACCATGCCTCAGGGCATCCTTGCCTGCAGTGTATGAGATAGACAACACTGGCCGTGTCACATGAGTACCTGCCGTGTACATGGTGGGTGGTGTCCCCACGGGTAATGGTGGTATCTGTGTCGACGCTCTGAATGTCTTGCAATGGTTGCCATGACAGGGTTGTATGGTGTTATGGTCGATGTTATCCTGAAGGCTGGGCAGTTTGCTGTGAACAATCGTCTGTTTAACGTTTTGGTAGTTGTTTAAAGGCGAGAAGTGGACAATGCCATTCTAAAACTGAAGAGTACTCCAGCCAGACTGGAAGGTGAGATTTCTGTACAGTTTTGGATCATAGGACACAAGGGAACCATTCTATTTATGGACTGCTTCATAACAGCACTGAAATATGTGCTCCAGTCTTGGAGTGGAACTTATAGCCATAAATTTGACACATAAGAATTGTGCACCATACTTCAGAAGACTCATGGTATGTCATGTGAATGGTATCTATAACCAGGAATGATACAATCCAAGGAGGAAATCAATGCTGTAAAATGGAATATACTGCAAACCATTTATTAACCGATATCTATGGGAACAGGAGCGTCCCAGTTGATCAAATATTCTGGTTAGTCAAGAGGTATGCATAACCGCAGTAAACCCTGACTAAGCAAAGCTTCGAAATGTCAACATCCCTCAAAGAATCTATATAAAAACGAGAGCACACATCCTAAAATCGATATCGAAGCACACCATGAGTAATAGAAACATATGCAGCAGGTATACACATTACTGTCATACTTTATTTACAGTGTAAATGCTCTGACATCGTGTTAGATCGTGGTATTTAAGGTATATAATTTTTGCCAGTTGGTAAGGTGCTGGTTAAAACAAGGTTTGCTACATTAACATTATGGACACAAATGTCCAGATCAATTGGATTCACCAAATGGTCTTGGTAAAAGCCTTGCCTCAGACATTAGTGTTGTTCCTGGTCGGAACTGAAAGTGTTCATCATTAAATAAGTCAGGACTAGTTAAGCTAATCGAATAAGTCCCTCTCCAACAGGCCCTTCACTGATTACTGAATACACTATTGTGAGTAAGTTACCACAAACTATCTTTATTTCAGCTATTTATTAAGAAATTTCACAGATAATTAAGTTCTGAAACAAAGATTTAAATTTTATTCCATGTAGGAGCCAAAGTAAGACCCTGAAGTAAGCAAGTTAAGCCTCACAACCCAACTTGGCTATTACCTGATTAATGGTGGAATTTAGCTATGATTCTAACCATCAGTGTCTGTCTCTGGATATCCAGGGTTCAATCCTTGTGCGGTCTGATTCTCTAGAGTTCTGCTGCTAGAGAATCCTGGACTTCAATTCTTATTTAGTTTTCTCTCTTGTAAGCTTGCAGTGTGATATTTTTGATGATCTTTTAGATTCATTCATCCACACTATTGCAAGTCTGCAGATTGCCTTCTTATCAGAAGTAGCTTCCTTGTTCCTTATTCCATTTGGCATTGACTGTCTGTTTGAAGACACAACATTCCTGTGATTAGCTCCTTGAAGTCTTCTGCAGGGTAATCATTTGTCCATGTGGCATAAAGCAGCGAGTTATCGATTAGTTGTTAGAACAAGTTGGCTGATGTAGGTTAAACTTCTTCTTTTTCCAGACATAGCTAATTGTTTTCCATTCCTGTGTAAGAGTTTATCTTTATCCTGACAGAGTTATTGCAGATACCGGTACTTTCAATCCATGAACAGTTATTAAAATTCTGAAGTTGTGAAATTATTACTGTGTCACAGTCCCTCCACTGTTAATTTTCTTTTAATATGATGAACAAACACTAATGTAATTAGCCATTTTCCACAACATTGGTTCATATCCAAGCTGGATTGCTACACCATACACAATCTAAAAATGCACCATTTCGTTATGTGGTACTGATATATCCAAGGAAATAATCAATAAATGAATTCCAGAATAATGATCAGTAAATAAATCACAAAACAAAACTAGAGTAATAAGCATATCAATAAAGACAATAAACTATTACTGCAAAAGACCACTATGCTATATATCACAATTTTAAGAATATTGTGTCTTAACAGAACTAATTCCATTTTCAATTACTGCGTTTGTCATTGACGTCAATAGTGAAACATGATAGTAATAGAAACAAAATATATCCAAATAATAATAACAACTAGATTTCAACTAAACCAAACCCACATGGTCATGTGTATATTACATCCCTGACTCCAAACGTCATTGCGCCAAGTATATTCCTTAATGTTTTTGGTATCTGTCTGGATTCTCTGACTATTCTGCTGCACCTTAAAATATAACATGTGTGTCTTTCTCAAAATCCCCTTTATTTCTTCCAATGTTACCTGTGCAGGGCAACATGGACTTCATAGAAAGGATCAGAAAACTGGATGCCTCTGGAATGACGTAACCAGATTCTCACTCCTAGTGCCAACCTGATATTCCTCCTCTTGTTTCCGAGGTAGCCATCAGTCTAAGGGCGAGCTAAACCTTTGGAAAGATACACGATGCTGTTCATTTCCTACCACCTGCCGAAGTGTAAATAAATGGCTAACACCCACACCAGGTCTCGTACTAATTGTATGCCCATTACACACCGACAACTCTAATTTTCCCTTCACTAAGTCATTCATTAAAGGAATATAATCTCCTTAAAGACACCAGAAGTAGTAATTATGTATTCAAGACATTTTATATTTCTAAAATGTAAACTTGTAAGTACTATTTCTATTCCTAATACAAACAGCAGGTTATTTGTCTCCTTTCCCAACATAGAACAATGCTAATCTATTACTTTTTTAAAAAAAATGCTTTAATATTTTAGACCATTGCAATATTTAGACCTGAATCCTTTGGATTTAAACTTTGGACCTCCATCCATCATTTGCTTTGTAAGTACAGATGCTCTCTCATGAGCAGCTAATATGGAAAGAACAGAGGCTGGATATAGAATCATAAAGTGTGGAAGCAGACCATTCAGCCCTTCAAATCCACGTTGACCTACCAAAGGACATCCCACCCACACCCTGCATTTGCCATGGCTAATCCACCTAGTCTGCAATCCCTGGACAGTATGGACAATCCACCTAATGTGCACATCTTCGGACTGTGGGAGGAAACTCACACAGACACAGGTAGAATGTGCAAGCTCCACACAGACAAGGTGCTAAGGCTGGAATTGAACCCAGGTCCCTGTGAGGCAGCAATGCTAACCACTGAGCCACCATGCCATCCTCTACATTTGGGTCCAATCCAGCTTCATGGGCATCCTGTTAGGCACCTACTGGAGGCAGAGGGAATACAGGTGAATTTCCATCTCCATCTTCTAATGGCTGTTTCATCCAAGTGGAAAGCAAATTGTAGGAATTCAGGTGGACAGAATACATCAAGAAAAGTATTGTCAGAACTTCTTTTCCTCATTCCATTTTGTATCCATTCATGGGAGAAAGGTGTCACTGGCTAGGTCAGCGTTCCTTACCCATCTCTAACTGCTCAGAAGACAGTTAGAGTCAAACACATTGCTGTGGATCTAGAGTCAAATGTAAGCCAGACGAGGTAAGGAAGATAGCTTCTTTCCCTAAAGGCATTAATGAGCCAGATTTTCTTTTTCCCCTGACAATTTAGTCATGGTCATCATTCGACTCTTAATTCAAGACTTTTATTGAATTCAAATTCCACCATCTGCCATGGGAAGGGCTCAAACTCAGAATCCCAGAACATCATCTGGATCTCTGATTAACAGTCCAGGTATAATGCTACTAGGCCATCGTCTTCTCTAACTCAACTTGATTTGGTACTTCTTTTTCCTTTCCCATCTTGTTTGCACGCCCTTCTATTTTTATTCTTCCCGAATAGACTTCTGGATTTTGGCCACCTTTTGAAATTAGGTAAAAAGCAACAACACTATTTCAGATCCTTCTGCAAGAAATGGGTTATCTCTCGATATTGTGGCGGCTTGATTGATGATTCCTATCTCTTAGTCAGAAGTTCAGGGCTCTCCCCCCTTTATTTCAAATCTATCCATTGACTTCTATTCTGGAAATATGCCCTGGAACTGAGATGGGATGTTATGATATGCCCCAGAGCTCTTTAACTAATGGAGAACATTCACACTAATAGACCTTTAGCTTCATTTGATACTACAAATTCATTTGTTTAAATTGTGAAATTGGATAGAAACAATAATGTAGATTAAAACAATATGTACGATACTCAATGTCTACTCAAATGTCAAACTCTTTTATGAGATTGTTATCAAATTGATTCAAGGTTCGCAATTCAATTTAGCTTGTATTAAAGTGAGTATTGCCAGTGGAAAGCATGTTTCTAAGCATCACAAAGTCTTTGTGCACTGCAGTGACTCAGATGTACAGTGAACTTCAAGTGAACTGAAGATACTCATGAAACTACCACAGAGATAATGCTGGACTAGCCAGCTTGCTTACATCTCAGGGTATGAGTCCTTCCCTCGTTATGTAAATTTGCTCAAAGAAGTCCCAGACCTGATTTTCAGTAATTAAGTTAACAAACTAGCAATCAATTACATCATTCTGGATAGAAAGAGTGTCAATCTCTACCTCTTTAACTCTTGTTGCTTAGCTAACAAGTTACCCAAACAAACTATTTTTAAAATTCATTCACAGGATAAAGACAGGGCTTTTAATGGGCATTTATTGCCTACCCTTAATTACCCAGAAGGCAGTTAAGAATCAGTCACATTGGTGTGGGTCTGGAATTGCATGTAGGTCGACCAGGTAAGGATGGAAGTTTCTTTCCCTCAAGGGCATTAGTGAACCAGATGGGTTTTTCCCTAAAAATCAATTCATGGTCATTATTCAATGCCTAATTCCAGATTTTTATTGAATTCAAATTCTACCATGGTGGGATTTGAGGCCCAGGTCCCTTGATTAGCAGTCCATTAATAATACCACTAGGCCATCATCTCCTAAATGTAGAACGTCTGTCTCTGATTTTGGTGTTAACTGGCAATCAATTGGTTAAAAGCTCTTCCACCTCACGTAGATAATTCCTCATTCCCCAAAAGATGATGATGATGATGATGTGTTTCATTCAGTCCCAGAAATGCTGACTTACCTCTGCTACCACCCTCTGTTCCCCACATTTTAGCAAAAAAGCCTGAGGAAGACATTTCAAGTTTGTCCATTTTGAACTGAAATTTTTCAAAAACAATATAGCAAGATTTGTCTGTTAAAATCAGGTAACATCATATTGTTTTACCCAAGTCAAACCGTGTAGTATTGCACTTAGAGTTGTAGAGATGTACAGCACGGAAACAGACTCTTCAGTCCAACGCAGAGTAATTGAGGACTGCAGATGCTGGAGATCAGAATCAAGAGTGTGGTGCTGAAAAAGCACAGCAGGTCAGGCAGCATCCGAGGAGCAGGAGAATTGATGTTTCAACTTTGATCTCCAGCATTTGCAGTCTTCACTTTCTCCTAGTTGATTTTAATCTCACTGTGAAGCCTCTTCTCAAGGATGTCTACCTTGAAGGAGTTCTCCTCCTCTCTCCAGAAGGATCTTAGTGAGTCCATCTCTCACTGCACTCCCAGGTCATCTCCTCTGCCCTGAAGCTTTTCAGGATCCCTGACGAAGGGCTTATGCCTGAAATGTTGATTCTCCTGCTGCTCGGATGCTGCCTGACCTGCTGTGCTTTTCCAGGACCACACTCTCGACTCTTCGGTCCAACTCACCCGTGCTGACCTGGTATCTGAAATTAATCTAGTCTTGAGCTAGTTTTGAATAAATATCAAATGTGCATGATCTATGGGAGTGAATTGATCAGAACAACATGGAATTCAGGACCAAAGCAGTTTGGTCAGAGAATGGTTGCAGCAGTCTAATAGGTCTATCTCTAACCGGTATTATGAGCATAAGAAGACTAATGGGTTCGGGATGGAAATAGGACTCATAGACCAAGGAACAATTCTCTGACCTGATCTCCCTTTGAATGTAGCATTTCCTAGGAGTGTGCGATCAGTAGCTTTCTCTGATCATGAAATAAGTAACAATGACAAATGTAGGATGGGTCTCATCTAACAGGAGAAAGTGTAAACTTAATCAAACTAGATCAGGAACATTGTTTCGTAGAAGTTGGACAGATACGAAATAATTTGGAAGCAGTTCAGAGAAGATTTAGTGGGTCAATACCCAGAATGGGTGAGTTATCTTATGAAGAAAAGTTGGACAGACTAGGCTCATATCCTTTGGAGTTTAGACGGGTAAGAGGCAACTTAATTGAAAGATATAAAATCCCGAAGGGTCTTGACTGGGTTGATTTGGTGAGAATGTTTCTCTTTGAGGGAGAATCTAGAACGAGGGGTCACCAAGATAAGGCAATATTTTATTTCTCAAAGAATAATGGTTCTTTGGAATGCTGTTCCTGAACAGACATGGAATTGGAGACTTTGAACATTTTTAAGATGGGAGAGAGTAGATATTTATTAAGCATTGAGGTGAAAGGCTATTAGGGATAGGTGAAACTGTGATTTGAAGTTAGTCAGATCAGCTATGATCTTATTGATGGCAGAACAGCATCGAGGGGCTGAATGACCTACTGATGGAATGACCTGTTTATGTGCCTTAAATATGTGTGGAAGGAGCTGTCAGAGGAATTGATGGATGTTGGTATAGTTACAACACACAAAGGACATTTGGATAAGTACATGAATAGTAAACGTTTGGAGGGATATGGGCAAGTGCAGGCAGGTGGGACTAGTTTAATTTGGGATTACAGTCACCATGGACTGGTTGGATTGAAGGGTTTGTTTCCTTGATCTATGACTCTAAGTTAAGTATTGTTCACATTTAGGATAAACTAATTAAACCAAAGAATAGTCATTTGGTGGTATAGAACTTAGGTATTCCTGAAAAAAGACACATTTTGTTGACTCTTTTCATCTTGTACTCATCAGGACCATTTGCAAGAACACCAGTTCGAAAGGAGAAATCCAACATTACTCTAGTCTGAAACAAAAGTGCTTTTTGTTTGGCAAGTGGAGCCTGATTGGTAAAGACAATGCTATGGAGAATGGACCAATTAAAACACATTTATAATTAGCTGGTACAATTTCCATGGCAATGCCTCTACCAGTCAGAGTCCACTTGCAATCCCATCAGTACTTTCTCCTCATAAGACATAAATATTGTTTCTTTTTCCCCTAAAATTGCTATCTTTGCAAATTGACCTGATGAGTGCAAGTTGAAGTGCTTTATCAAAATGTTTTCTCCAGTAATAAACACAAATAAGTGTAAATCTCTCGGGTACCTGAGTTATAAATTACATAAATGTGATATCCATCCATGAATTCAGTGTAAATGAGAAATACCTTATGCATTAAACAATCAGGGATAAACACCCATGGATGAAGATTCAGTTTTCTGAAATTCAACAGACCTTTCCTTACATTCCCTTGGGAACATGCTGCATTTTGTACATTGTATTGCCTTCTACCAGTGATCATTCTTTCATATCCTGACTGTGCCCTGCAGGTCAGAGCTCGCACAGTTTGTGAGGCTCCAGAGCAAAGATATGTCTTAGGATCCAATATTTCACTTTCCATGATCTGTCAACACATGCAACAAAAGTAGATTAATATTTTTTTGTGTGGGAAGAAGTCTATTTGTCTTTGGGACAATTATGGAGATTTTTGAAAAAGATCTATAGTACTAATCAGTCATCTCCTATCTGAGATACTGACAGCACTGTTTGTAACATTTTAAGTATATGGAATGGGAAAGCAGTTAGGATGATACAGAGGATGTGGCCTTGTGATAAAAAGACCATGCGGATGGTTCCAGCTTGTTAGAATTGCATTCAAGTTGCTTCTGGTCAATGTTCTTTCCAATAGTTTGTACATTCCTTTTAATTTTATTTGAATGTCAGTGGATACAGTACTTTCTTAATAAAAGGTAACATTAACAAATGATGTGTCTCGATACTTTTGAAATTGTATGTGGCTAGTGAGAGGGTCATACCTGACTCTAAATAAATTGGCATTGCTTGGTGCTTCCTGGATAACATTTTAATTAAACAGGTACAAATTTGACAATGACTCCATTAAGCAGCTTCAGGTATGCATTCACAAACTTGGATATTGAAATAACTGCACAGAGGCCAGTATCCCGTCACCAAGTCACCCTTTATTGACTTGTGCACTGTATATGGGCTCTGACCAGCCAGCTCAGAGCCTGTCCCTAGGCTGTTTCTATCTGTCAGCCAGGGCTCCCTAACTGTCCCAGGGCTTCATATCCCCAATCAAGGATCTCATATAAAATGTGATTCACTTGGCTCTGGTTCCAATTATTACAGATATACAGACAGATTCCAATATTAATGTCCAGTTTATCCCTTTCGGATTTAGCTACAGATCTTGATTGCACTCTGCTTAACTCTTCCGGCTTCCAATTAAGCATTAAAACAATTAAATGTATTCATCTCAGACAGATGTTTTTCTCTGATTATTCCCTTAATTATACATTTTATTTTGTCATGAGATCCTGACAGTTATTGTCCATCCCTAAATACCCTTGAATTAAATTGTTTTCTTGGGCATTTCAAGGGGGCAGTTAAGAGTCGCCCTTATTACTGTGTGTCTGGCATCACATGTAGGCCAGACCAGATAAGAATGGCAGATTTCAGGACATTACTGAACTAGATGGACTTTTACAATAATTATTTTCTGATCCCCATTACTGAGACTATCTTTATTGGGTGAATTGAAATTCCATCATTTGCTGTGGTGGGATTTGAATTCAAGTCTCCAGAACTTCAGCATGGATCCTCTTGATTGCAGGTCCAGTGACATTAATACAATGCTACATCTTCACCATAGCCTAAAATCTCAGGGCCCATTCTTTAGGCAACTCATTATCAGATTACAGTTGAGTTCCTGATGATGGAAGAGCCTATTGTTTTGAGAGAACAGTGTGGTAACCAGGCTTTGGAAAACTGGACTATATCTATTGATTGTGTTTCTCACAATTCTTTTCCACTAGATGTCCATTCATGGATTCTATTCTCTCCTGGTTCTCTCGGCTGCTGCTTGTGTAAGCTAGTATTTACAGAGACTGTTCTAATTCTGGATCCCTGCATCCTTGTTTACACTTAACTTAGATTAAGGCTCTCTCACTTTCTGTATTACTCTATAATACGACTATTTACACTATGAAATACATCATTCTGAATCGACTTCTGCAGTGCAATGTTCCTCTTTTGTATTTCTTTCAGTCATAAAGTCATAGTGTTATACAGTACTGAAACAGATCCTTTTGTCCAACTCCTCTGTGCTGACCAGACATTCCAATCTGACCTAGTCCCATTTGCCAGCACTTGGCCCATATCCTTCTCAATCCTTCCTATACCAATCAAGATGCTTTTTAAATGTTGTAATTGTACCAGCCTCTACCAGCTTGTTCCATACCCCTGTGTGAAAAATTACCCCTCAGGTCCCTTTTAAGTGTTTTCCCTCTCCCCATAGACCTATGTACTCCAACTCTGGACTTCTCCACCCTGGGGAAAAGACCTTGGCTATTCACCCTATCCATGCCCCTCATGATTGAGAAAATATTGTTTCAAGAGTTCTCACAACAAGCTCCCAAGATCCTCTCTTGTTCTTGTTTTTGACATTTTCTGCCACAAACTCCCACAGACACCCCCTCCCCACCACAAATAACACTCACATTTCATGTCAATTAGCCTCAATCATATCTTTAAGTCCACCTTGCTCTGCAGGTGTCAGAGTAGCATCATCATTTACATCATCATCATTAACATATTCGTATCATAATTCACAACACTTATATTTGGGGACTTATAGCTGGTGGCTGTGAAGTAGAATTGTGTGTATAATATATATGCGTGAGAAATAAATTAGTTGCCAGGTGTTGTATGAGGAAACAGTTTAGACAGAGTTAATGTTGATAATGCAATAGTTCCACCATTGCAATGCCATTACAACCTTTGGGTGGGGATGGGTGTTCTACACTGGCCTTTGGAAGGAGCAGATGGACTCTGTGCAGCTCCTGCGAGTCACTCGCCATTATGTCATATTAATGAGGTGAGTTCTACTTATTACTGTCATGCAATAAACCACTTTGTTCACAAAGATAAGTGCTTTAGGTACTTATAGCACAGTTATAGTGTCCCTACCTCGAGACAAGCAAGTCCCACTTGCTCCAGAGGTGTGAAATAGCATCTCTGGACAGGTTAGTTAGAACATTAAATTGAAAAAAAAAACAAGCGGCTTTACTGTTTAGACTCACCAGTGCTCTCTCCTCTGCCACTGGGAATTCGACAGGTTTTGGAGACAGTACAGCCAAAGGTGACAATGAATTACATCAACTACTCCTAGGCTAGTACTAAATGCAGGCAGAGGCAATTGCTACACAGAACAAGGTAATTATAGCTTTTAGAGGGGAATTAAAGTAATTGGGTAGCACAGGAACAGGGAATTGCAGGAGAGTCCCTGCCTTGTTGAAGGTTGGAATATGTTTGAAAAACCAAATGGATTTGGTCCGGGTTACTCAAGCACCTGCTTCTTCTGTTCGTTCCTGCAAGAATGAAGAGTGTGTAAAGAATGGTCAGAAACTGATTAACTATTAAATATAAACATTGATGTTCTGAGGGAATGAGGCAGGTGAATCTTTCACAATGAGTAATGAAGGATCCTGGGTGGAGCAGCACAGAGAGGAAAGACAGCAAACTCTAGCGCTGTTACCACTAACCCTACAGACACTGTTTTCATAATCTTACTAGGCCAGGGTAAGGGAATGTCCCTCCAGCTGTTATTTCCCATCAATACTTTACACTATAACGAATGAATGTTTCAAAGTATTTTTAGTGTTTATCCTTCACGCTGCATGGTGTACTTTTCATTAGCAGGTATTACGAGGGAGAGTGTTTTCATTAACAACATTTCTTGCTTTTGGCCCTAAATAACCTGTACAACTGGAGTAACTTCCTGAAGCTTGTACCCATCACCAAAACACCATGGTCTAACACTGACACTCGTATTTCTCTATTGGCTGAATCTTACCTTGTTTTTGCTCAGTGCAATTTGCAGCTTTTTTTGGAAGGATTTTCACTGTGATGTTGGATGAGATTTGTTTTCTGTAACTTACCAAAAACAGCCCCGCAAGTCCTGACCATACACTTAAAACATCCCACACGTCCAATCTATACCTCTTCTTAGCACACTCCCTGCCCAGAAAAACTCACCTCTCAGCAAATATCCACGGAAAGGTCAGCATCCTCAATACCTGCACTATCTTAGACAGGGCGCAGTACACTCTGACAAGCAATGGCAATCTGATGTTGTCCCTCACTGTCAATGTGAGCAGCCACAAATCCACACTCCCCATGGCACAGAGCTATCAAGGCTGACACTCCCTCACACATCACAACTCCATTCTGCCAGTGGAGTCGCTGTCGTGACATGTCCTTCATTGTCCATAGCTACATCTCATCTGTACGCCCTTGAAGTTACCATTACCCTGTGCATTGCAGACCCACACCTTGTCACTGTCCTGCAGCGGACATCACATGCAGGTAATCCATTGGACATGAGCTTTTATTCACAGATAGCAAAATCAAACACCAACAAAACCAGTAGAGGCAGCTGTTTGACCCCACAATTCCAACCAGATGTTGGCATCATGACCAGTGACTGTTCTACTTTCTGTGATGGTCAGTGACACCGTCTCCAGGAACCGGGTGTCAATCAGCTCCTGTCTGGTTTGGAGAACCTGACACAGCTGAGCTCTGTCATGAGCAAGGAGAGCTTCCTCCTCCCTCCCCACTGTCCTCCCCCTCCCTGGAAGGCTGCTCCCACTCTCTCAGTCCCTCAGTGTCCAACACCCCCACCTCATCGGCTCCGATTGGACAGATCACAGAGAGTGTCAGGATGAAGTGACACGCTCTGTCTGGACTATACCCAAGACCGGTCCAAGCAGTGGGACCTCACTTTCAGCTGTCTCAGTGTCTGCTCCACCATTGCCCTGGGTAAGTCTGGGCAGCGTTATGTCTGTGCTCCATATCCATCAGGGCACTGGGCAATGGTGTTAACACTGTTGGTGTCAGTGGGTAGTCTGTGTCTCCATCATCCATCCACATTCCGGCTCAGTCTGTGCAGCAAGTGGAGTCGGGTGAAGGGGCTGTTCCAACTGAATATCACCAAGAAGTGAATGGCTGCAGCACTCTGTAACCCTTCTTATCCCAGATCCTCATCAAATGCTCAACTCTACATCCCATTCAGTACAGACCATCATTAAACTGACATGATGCATGATGAAGCAAAGAAGTGTGGCTCACACAGCAGCCTGAGAAGTATAATTAGTGAGCATCAATGAGCATGTTGCAAATCTTCTTAGACTAACATCTGAGTTCTAAGCACATTCACTCTGCAATCACAACCTATTGGTGAAGAACTGTTAGCCAATTAGAGGGAGCTGGAATTTACAAATGGCTTCATCATGTTTTGATCACTTCAATCCCCGAGCATCCAGCCACTGTGGATCCCACCTGTCAAGGTGACACTGACTCTGCCCACCCTGGATGCTCTCTCATAGCAGGTCATGTCTAGAGAATGTAAAATGCTGCCAGGGAAAGCAGCTCAGGGTGGACACGGTCAGCACTGGGTTCCACCTGGTTACCATGGAGCCTGCAGAGCTTCTTTTAACTGACTCTACCTTGTCAGGAAATTTCCAGCCATAGCCCCACATGGTGATCCACCACACTGTACATTATCTACAACCATCCTCCTGCCCACCCCGATCCCCAGCATTACACCATGGAAACCATGGAAACCACTGAAACCATGGGAATGAAGCAGCACAGGGAGGTGGCCATTCAGCCAATCTTGTCCACTTAAGGTGCAGATCTGAGTACATTTTGAAAGAGTTTACAATCTCTGCCTCTATCACCAACTCAGGCTGCACATTCCGCACACCCACCACCCTCTGTGTTAATCAGCTTTTCCTCATGACCCCTCTAAACCTTCTGCCACTTCCCTTGAATCTACGACCCCTTGTTTTGGACTGCTCTGCCGAGGGAAATGGGCTCCTCCTGTCTACTCTATCCCTACTCTTCATAATTTTGTAAAACTCAATCATATCATCAACTTGGCCTTATCTGTTCCAAGGACCACAACACTAGCCTCTCCTCATAGCTACAATTCTCCAGCCCTGGCAACATTCTAATTAATGATGTCTGCCCCAGATCCTTAATGCTCCTCCCTGTGAACTGTAGTCAGCCCAGGCTTCGATGGGCACCACCTGGGAGTGACAGACCAGAGCCCCGACTTTTGCCTTTGTGGTTGACAGTTCACTACCTTCCCCCCACTGAACCGTGAACAGCCCCAGTGGATGATTGAACATGAAGAAGACCTTAGACTGTGCCCATTGTGTGATGGTACCAACTCCCTCACCCCCAAAAAAATACCAATTGGTAGTTCCCCTCTCCAATACCTTCTTGGCTGAACTGAGGACCACTCCTCACCACTTTCCAAAATAGACATTTGGTTGAATGAACATGCAATGTGTTTGTCTCGCAGGCAGCTGCTCTAGGTGTTTGTCTCAGTGTGCCATACAGACCCCGTGTCCAGACAGACCCTTAATGGCTGGCAGACTGTCAATATGCCCACACATAAGGACATCTCGGTACAACAGCGGTGATCGCCTTTGGCTCTGGCTGAGGCATCAATGCACGAACAGGCATGGAATGGAATGGAGTGGCAATTCTGTAACTTGGAGATAGTGAGGACTGCAGATGTTGGAAAGTCAGAGTCGATAAAATGTGGAGCTGGAAAAAGCACAGCAGGTCAGTCAGCATTAGAGGAACAGGAAAGTCAGGCAGGACCCTTCATCAGGACTCTGTAAGTGTGCAGGTAGGCATTGAATGTGCAAACACTGAGAGAGCAAGCGAGCAGTCCTGAGATGCAGCCTGGTCCAATCCCTGAGCTGGGTCCCTATCACTAGGAATCCTGATGAAGGGCTCTCGCCCGAAATGATTATTTTCCTGCTCCTCGGATGCTGCCTGACCTGCTGTGCTTTTCCAGCACCACACTCTTTGACTCTGATCTCCAGTATCTGCAGTCCTCACTTTCACCACAAAAATGTTCCTGCTGCAGCCTTTCAATAGAAGTTGCTAATGCTTCCTGCAATACAAGTGTGTGCTTCGTGAGTGTGCCAGAGAGATCTCATGATGGTTGCAATGGGTTGGGTGCCAGTGCAGGGGCTTGTGCAGCCAGCGCCCGTGGATCATGCCCCAGTTTGACTGCGGGCAACATGGATGTCACTGAGAACAAGCAGTGATCAAAATCCGATCTCCAAGTCAAGGCTCCTTGATGTTGAGCTTGTTTGGAGGTTTTGAATGGAAAGTTGAATGTTAATGAGACAAGTTGTACCATCAACAGGATGTTTAATAAGCAGTAATCGCTCTTAATTGGTAACTCATCTCTGTCCAGTAAGAAGCCTACTTGTCAAAATCATAAAAGATAGAGTGAGATGCTCCTGATGTAGAGATGGGCCTTACACAAGACTTCTTATCTGATTCTGACCCAATTCTTGCCCGAGTTCACATTGCTCAGGCCCCTGAAGGTTTCTGCTCCGTGTTTACACATGGAGGTTTGTCCATATTAGACTCTGGCAGCACATATTGAAGAGAGAAGTTAAACCAGACTGGAGGGAGGATACTAATATGAACTCTCAAACAGAGGAGGTACTTCAAGACCTGGTCAGAAAGGCTCTGGTAACATCAGAAATGAAAAAGTTGGAGGATTCTACTAATGCCTTTTCTTATCCTATTGAAGGTCTGGTCATGGCAAAACGTATAGAACATAGAACAGTACAGCACAGAACAGGCCCTTCAGCCCACGATGTTGTGCCGATCTCTGATCCTCATGTATGCACCCTCAAATTTCTGTGACCATATGCATGTCCAGCAGTCTCTTAAATGTCCCCAATGACCCTGCCTCCACAACTGCTGCTGGCAACGCATTCCATGGTCTCACAACTCTCTGTGTAAAGAACCCACCTCTGACATCCCCTCTATACTTTCCTCCAACCAGCTTAAAAACTATGACCCCTCGTGTTAGTCACTTCTGCCCTGGGAAATAGTCTCTGGCTATCGACTCTATCTATGCCTCTCATTATCTTGTATACCTCAATTAGGTCCCCTCTCCTCCTCCTTTTCTCCAATGAAAAAAGTCCGAGCTCAGTCAACCTCTCTTCATAAGATAAGCCCTCCAGACTAGGCAGCATCCTGGTAAATCTCCTCTGAACCGTCTCCAAAGCATCCACATCTTTCCTGTAATAGGGCAACTAGAACTGGACGCAGTATTCCAAGTACGGTCTAACCAAAGTTTTATAGAGCTGCAACAAGATCTCACGACTCTTAAACTCAATCCCCCTGTTAATGAAAGCCAAAACACCATATGCTTTCTTAACAACCCTATCCACTTGGGTGGCCATTTTAAGGATCTATGTACCTGCACACCAAGATCCCTCTGTTCCTCCACACTTCCAAGAATCCTATCCTTAATCCTGTACTCAGCTTTCAAATTTGACCTTCCAAAATGCATCACCTCGCATTTATTCAGGTTGAACTCCATCTGCCACATCTCAGCCCATCTCTGCATCCTGTCAATGTCCCGCTGCAGCCTACAACAGCCCTCTATAATGTCAACGACACCACCAACCTTTGTGTCATCTGCAAACCTGCTGACCCATCCTTCATTCCCCTCATCCAAGTCATTAATAAAAATTACAAACAGTAGAGGCCCAAGTACAGATCCCTGTGGAACACCACTCACCACAGACTTCCAGGCAGAATAGTTTCCTTCTACTACCACTCGCTGTCTTCTGTTGGCCAGCCAATTCTGTATCCAGACAGCTAAGTTCCCCTGTATCCCATTCCTCCTGACCTTCTGAATGAGCCTACCATGGGGAACCTTATCAAATGCCTTGCTGAAGTCCATATACACCACATCCACAGCTCGACCCTCATCAACCTTTCTAGTCACATCCTCAAAGAACTCAATAAGGTTTGTGAGGCATGACCTGCCCCTCACAAAGCCGTATTGACTGCATTTAATCAAGCCATGCTCTTCCAGATGGTCATAAATCCTATCCCTCAGAATCCTTTCTAACACCTTGCAGACGACAGACGTGAGACAGTATACAGGACTCAAAATGTTAAATCTGCTTCTGTCTCCACAGATACTGCCTGACCTGAGTTTCTCAAGTACTTTCAATTTTATTTCAGATCATCAGCATCCATAGTACTTTTGTTTTTGTTATGGAACTAACCTACCGTGTCAGTCCTTCTGCATGAAGCTAGAGGCAGAGGCTGCCAATAAGGTGACTAATCCATCCTAATTTTTCCTTTCTTTCCCAAAGGATTCCCAGATTAATAGAATTGTGTTTCACTGCAGTGAGAATGCCAATGTGCCAAAGCATACTTCTGAACTCACTCTGTCCTTTGTAAACCCACAGTTGCCTCTTCCAAGTCACTTTTTAGAAAGTAGCTTCAAACTGAGAGCTTGTTTGAAATGGATCATAGAAAGAGCTGGATTCCACTGAAAATTGGAAAAGGACAGCAACCTTCACGTAAAAGCATTATTTATATAATTTTTGGACAACCCTCAGAAATCATTTATTTTCTTCTATTCATGGAGTTAACTGTGTTTAATCATGACTGCAGAAATATACGATGTGTTACTGTTAGCAGTCACTTGTTATTTTATTGTTAATACATTTGTTTGACAGTTAAATCCTAAATCAATGCCCAGTGTCACCTTCAAGAATAAGGAGGATCACAGAAAATCAATTGTTAAAACCAGCAGCTATAATAAATTGAAATTCCTTGCTCACCATATATTTACCACAATACTTACACGAGTGAAAATGTAAGATAAGCACCTTAAAATGTGATAGTTTGGGCTCATTGACAACGTTGGTGTGAAGCATGAAAGTTAAAAATATCTGTATTCAACATCCTGACCGCAATGCTGCAGGTGTGGAGGAAGTTGTATATTCAAAACTGAAAATTTGATAGCAACTCTTAGTTTTTTTTTAATTTCATTCGTGGGATCTCACTGGCAGGAGCAGAATTTGTTACCCACCTCTAATTGTCCTGAGAATGTGGTGAGCTGTGTCTAGTGCAGTCAATACTGATGTAACTTCTTCATCTTGAATATTAAAATTGAACACACGCAAACTCATAAATTATGTTCAGTTGAGTTTCAATGCTTCAAGTCTCTTGCAATGTACACAATCTATTTTTTCTGTTCTATAAGGAGATTTAGATCATACTACACATTGTAACTGACTCTCCTCAACAGTGACAAAAAGCTACTCCTACGTGCTCTGACTGTCTAATTAAATCTATCACAATTTCATAGTTTCGACACTATGTGAAGAAAAGTTCTGTTTGATATTACCGTTTACTTTGGCCAGTGCTGGCAGAGAAAAAGAACCAGCCATTGCATCTTACCCCGTGCTTTCAGCTGTGGTCTGCTTTTCTGTTCCTTTTCAATGGTTTTCTGTAGATTACAGCAGCTCTGAATGTTGATGTGTTTCTGTTTTGAAAACTGTGCTTCGATAAAACTCTTGCACTCAATGTCAGCACCACTCTGACAGCATGGTAAAAGCTCACAGGACACAGCAGATTGGCTTTTATCATGCCTTTATTGAACCGACTGTAAGATGGATGTCTTGAGTCAATGGTTCATAGAATCATACAGTCATACAGAACAGCAACAGACCTTTTGGCCCAATTCATCCATGCATGGCAATCAGGAATGTCCATTAGTCTACTGTTACATTTCAATCCCAAATGCTATGTTTTACGCCAGAGTTTTATCACAGTCACAACATTGTTTTTGGGCACTGTTAGCCTATTGGTTCCATATGTCTGTAACAGCTCTCTGACTGAATACCAATTCCTACCTTTTTAATCATAAGCCTACCCATTGTCCCTACTCAAAAACAGTATGGAATTCTTTACCACGGAGGGCTGTCGCTGCTGGATCATTAAATATATTCAAGACTAAGAAAGATCGGTGAAGGGTTGCACGAAAAAGGCAGGAAGGTGAAGTTAAGGATTATCAGGTCATGCTCTCATTGAATAGTAGAGCAGACTTGATGGGCTGAATGGCCTGCTTATATTACTATGTGTTATGGTCTCATGGTCTAATGCTCTCCTGAATGCATTGATTGAACCTGCCTTCATCAATACTTCTACACCCTAACCACTTGCTGTGGGTGATAACGTTTTTTCTCACATTGCATGTGCTTTCTCCCTCATTCCTGATCCTTTTACAAGCGGCCATTTCAGATGACAGTTAAGGGTCAGGTAATGGACAACATGGTGGCTCAGTGGTTAGTATTGCTGCCTCACAGGACCTGGGTTCGATTCCAACCTCAGGCAACTGTCTGCGTGGTGTTTGCACATTCTCCCTTTGTCTGCATGAGTTTCCTCCCAAAGTCCAAAGATGTGCAGGTTAGGTGGATTTGCCATGCTAAATTGTCCGCAGTGGCCAGAGGTGTGTAGGTGAGGTGGGCTAGCCATAGGAGATACAGGGATGGGTGGGATGGTCATTGAGGGTTGGTGTAGATTCAATGAGGTTGAATGGCCTCCACCCATGCTGTAGGGATTCTATGTCAATCACATTTCTTTGGGCGTGAAGTTAAACGTGGGCTAGACCAGGTAAGGACAGCAGTTCCTTCCCTATAGGACCTTAGTGAACCAGATGAGCATTTATGACAACTGACATGACTACATGGTCACCATTGGGTTAACTTTTAATTCCAGCTTTTTACTGAATTCAAATTTCACCATCTGTCCATCAAACCCAGAATATCAATCTTGGACTCGTGATCACCAGTCCAGTGCCATCACCTCCCATCTCTTTAGCCAAAGAGGAATTATGCAGATGGAGAGGATGACATCAAAAACATGAGAAGGTGAATTGAATATATCACCTGCCTCGCCTTCTCTGCTACGAGATTCAAAGTTTATTGCTGCATGCTTTCAGTTATTCCCAAATCCAGGGTCTTAAATAAGAAGGACTGGAATGAAATCATTCCTGATGTGATTTTTAGCTCGACTATTTTGAGTTCCTGTTAAAACACATCACGGAGGCAGGTAGAATTCAAGTTAAAGCATAAATTCCCTTCACTGTAATTCCCACACCGTAATCTAGCAAATAATAAAAAATACTGTGTAGCCAGAGGTGCCAAGGCTTGCACAGTAAATTATTTTAAGCTGAGAGACAGGAGTGTAATAAGTGAAATTAGCAAGGTCATGTCTAACTGTAACAAAATTTATTCAACAGTGAAAATATTGTGATTTATGGTACTGTTGTGCACAATAATTGGACCTTGTGAGGGAGCATTAATTTACCTTGGAAAAGAAATAACTCTGGATTCTTCAGCTATGAACCAATGATCTGAAAATCTGACATTATAAACAACAAGATCTATGTTTGTATCATAAAACTTTCAGCTGAAAGCCACATCAAGGTTTTGAGTGTAATTCTTCTTGTAAGAGGTAAGATTTTGAAATATTACATTCTTAATAATCTTAATATTTGGAAAGTATGGAATGGGGGAGAAAGCAAGTCAGACCCCTCCTTCCACAGTAATGTACGCAATTCATCTTCTCAGCTTTTTGACTTCATCCCCTTTAATCTGCATAATTTCTCCTCAGCTACACTGATCGACAAGTCAGCACACACACGCACATGCATACACGCATACGCACATACAATTTCGACTTGTTAGCACATGGTCTATGTTTCAGTCTGGCTTTCACAGATGTGATGTTCTTGCATCCAGTGAAATAAAAGCTCCCACATTTCATCCGGGATCTTGGGAAAAGAGCTAAAGACAGTCTGGCACAGGAGAACAAGTCATTCTGGCTCTTGAACATTGGACCCTCACATTACATCCCCATTCAGCTCCTCAGAGTCATCTCTCAGTGGGCCCTGAGCCTATACCTCCACTGGCTTTAGATATACAATTGGTTACAAATTTGGGGGATGTTCCAGGACACAGTGGCACCAGTTGCTCTCACAAGCTTTTTGAAGAGTCAACTTTTATGGAGCTTCACTTATTCTGCTTGATAGTTCCTTGTGTGCAAATAGGACCTAGCATTCTGATCCTTTGACATGCCCAGGAAGGTGTCTTTGGATTTATGACTCCATATGTGCATAGCTCCTTGAAAACGGAGTTGAAGGTAGACGTGGTGGTGAAGAAGGCATTTGGTATGCTTTCCTTCATACATCAGAGTATTGAGTATAGGAGTTGGGATGTCATATTGCGGCTGTTGAGGACACAGTGGTGAGGCCACTTTTAGAATACTGCATACAATTCTGATGGTAGTTCTGTGGGAAGAATGTTGTTAAACTTGAGAGGGTGCAGAAAAGATTTATAGGGATGTTAAATTCCAGATCTTTATTGAATTCAAACTTCACTATCTGAACATTTGAACTCAGGTCACCAGAATGTTTCCTGGATTTCTGGATTAATAATCTAGAGATAATACCATTATCCCTTTCTTTCTCCACAGACGCTGCCAGACCTGCTGACATTTCCCTACAATTACTGTTTCTGTTTCTAAGTGACTATGCACTTTGGAAAACAGCTAACAAAATATAACAGAATATTTTTCCCTGTTGCAAGAGTCAGATTATTATTTTAGCTCCTGCTATGGTTACAGTCTCCCACGGCAAGTGATACTGACAAATTCCAACAGAGTTTTATAATTTGTAAAGCTCCAAATTTCGGTCTGGTGAAGTGAACAGTGCTCACAGCTGAGTGTGAAGCAAGTTGCCCATAAAGATCTCTGAGACTGGATTCCTACTTCTTGATCCAGCCTGAGTCAAGGACATCTCCAGGTATCCAGTAAACAGTAATATCGGGGCAGGGTAAGTAACCAATCACACTGACGTATTCTCACAGACAGCAAACCAAAAGTAAACAGCACTAAATGTTAATTTCAATTTTACTGAGGTCAAAATGAATGGTTAAACAGTAAACATAGAATTTAGATAGCTGCTGGAATGTTATAAGTAAGCTTTAGAAGATTATTTTGAATATGTAACAATATGTTATCATATTGGAGAAATTGAACAATCTGTAACCTCAACTGATTTTTTGCTGCAATGAAGCTGCTTAGCAGTGATTATGAGTTTTGCATGCTGCTAAAAATCCAGTTCCACCTCATTTAACAAAGTGGCACATAGAACATAGAACAGTACACCACAATACAGACCCTTCGGCCCACGATGTTGTGCCAAGCATTTACCTAAGATCAACCTAACCTACACATCCCTCAATTTACTGCTGTCCATGTGCTTGTCTAGCAGTCACTTAAATGTCCCTAATGTCTCTGACTCTACTACCACTGCTGGCAATGCATTCCATGCACCCACCACTCTCTGCGTAAAGAACCTACCTCTGACATCTCCCCTAAAACTTCTTCCAATCACCTTAAAATTACAACCCCTCGTGACAGCCATTTCTGCCCTGGGGAAAGGTTTCTGGCTATCTACTGCATCTATGCCTCTCATTACCTTGTACACCTCTATCATGTCACCTGTCTTCCTTCTTCTCTCCAGTGTGAAAAGCTCGAGTTCACTCAACCTCTCTTCATAAGACAAGTCCTCCAATCCAGGCAGCATCCTGGTAAATCTCCACTGCACCCTCTCTAAAGCATCGACATCCTTCCTATAATGAGGCAACCAGAACTGGACACAATATTCCAAGTGTGGTCTAACCAGGGTTTTATAGAGCTGCAGAAAACATTGCGGCACTTAAACTCAATCTCCCTGTTAATGAAAGCCAAAACACCATACATCTTTTTAACAACCCTATCAACTTGTGTGATTCCTGAGGAAGGGCTTATGCCCGAAACGTCGATTCTCCTGTTCCCTGGATGCTGCCTGACCTGCTGCGCTTTTCCAGCAACACATTTCCAGCTATCAACTTGTGTGGCAACTTGGAGGGATCTATGGACATGGAACCCGAAATCCCTCTGTTCCTTCACACTGCCAAGAATTCTGTTTTTAACCCTGTATTCAGATTCAAATTTGACCTTCCAAAACGAATCATTTAGCAGTTATCCAGGTTGAACTCCATCTGTCACTTCTCAGCCCAGCTCTGCATCCTGTCTTGTTGTAGCCTGTCACAGCCCTCAACACTCTCTACAACATCACCGACCTTTGTGTCATTGGCAAACTTACTAACCCACCCTTCCATTTCTTCATCCAAGACATTTATAAAAACTAAAAGAGTAGAGGCCCAAGACCAGATCCCTGTGGGACACCAGTGGTCACTGACCTCCAGGTGGAATACTTGCCATCCACGTGTAACCACACACATGCAAACCTCTGATGCTGCCGCTGTCTCGTTCAGAAGAATAACGATTATGGATACAGATAAGTTTCACTGACATTACGACAGTTCATTCCAGGTCAGGGCTGATGTTAGTAAAGAATTCTGATATCAGAAGCAGGAATTGACTGATCTACAGAGGCATCTTGGTGGTGAAGGATGAGGCAGGGGAATGAGATTGGAGCAGGAGTCAGAAATTCATAAAACATAACTGGTAGGAAAACAGGAAACAGGTCTTCCAGAAGGGCATCAGTCGCTTGGAGGATCACCACCCTAGCCTGTTAGTTATTTGGGTTTCCCTAGCCACATTTTATGATATTGAAGGTTATCACTTAATCAAAATCTGTGACCTGCATTTATATAGCACCCTTCATAACTTCTGGTAGTGTATATCCCATGAGGTTCTGTGATCACTGGTGAAATGTAGACAATACCACAAACAGATTTGTACAGGGTAAGTTCCCACAAGCAGTACTGAGATATTGATGAGATCACCAGTTGAGGGATTAACACTGGGCTGAATTTTACAGAACCCCATGGACTCTGAGCCTGAACACGCACACACACCCAGACACACACACAGGCACACAGACATGCACACACACATACACAGACACACACAGACACACAGGCACACATACACATCCAGACACACACAGATGCACACAGACACATATGCATACACAGACACACACACACGTACACAGACACATACAGGCACACAGACACACACACACAGGCACATACACGCATGCACACGTTCACGCACATACACAGACACACAGAGACACACACACACGTACACGCACACACACATACACAGGCACACACACACATAGACACACACACATTTACACAGAGACACACAGATACACAGACACACAGAGATACAGACACACAGAGAGACACTGACAGAAAGACAAACACACATACACAGACACACACACACACACACATGCGCACACACGCACACACACACATACACAGGCACACACACAGCCACGCCCACATACACACAGATACACAGAGATACAGACACACACACACGTACACAGACACACTGAGACACACACACACGCACACACACAGACATACACGCACACATGTACTCACACAGAGACACACAGACACGCACACACATATGCAGACACACACACATGCACACACACAGGCACGCACACATAGACACACAGAGACACACACACGCGTGCGCGCACACATGCACACACACGCATACATACACAGACACACACACATAGAGACACACATAAACACAGAGACACAGACACACACACACAGACACACACAGACAGACTGACACACACAGACACACACACACACACTCAGAGACACACACACAGGCTCACAGACACACATGCACACAGACACACACACACAGACATACACATAGACACACAAAACACACACAAAGACAGACAGACACACACGCACAGACAGAGAGCAGACAGACACAAACGCACAGACAGGCACACACTGCCAGACAGACAGACACGCACAGACAGACTAACACACGCACACAGACAGACACACATGTACAGACAAACACATGCACATTCACACACACACACATAAAGACACACAGACAGACACACACACCCACAGTCAGACAGATAGATACACACCATGCACAGACAGACATACACAGACAGACAGACAGACACGCACACCGACAGTCACACACACAAACAGACACACACAGACAGACAGACAGACACATGATAACCCAGATGTTTGTTTCATTTGTGCTACATTCAGGAGTTAACCGAAGTCTTATACACCCCTCCTCAACTTGCCCGATACTCAGAATCAGCAGCGAGTCAGTTATTGCAGGAAGCTCAGCAAATATGAGCAGGTTGTGTTGCTATATTCATCCAATGAGTTCCGTGATTGGGAATTGTACCATTCTTCTAGATCTATTTACAGTGTAGGAACTGTTGTTGGCAGGTGCTGTCTGATTTTTCATTCTCTTTTCATAACAAACCCTTATTGTTACTTGCTCCATGAATGAGCAAGATATTCAGAAACTGATTGATGAACATACCTTGCTGACTTTTGCAGGTGCTGGCACTCTGTGGGTTTGGCTGCCTCCTTTGCCCTGCTTGTTTTCTCTCAACTTCTCCACACATGCTGACTTCAAAAAAACGCCTCACACTATTCCAACCCCACGCTGTATGAGGGAGTCTTGGGTTGCTGATGCAGAACTTAATGGATTATTGAGGAAAGTCTGTCAAGAAGCTTGGTCCTCCTGTTTATTTTGTGTTTTCTCCCCCCTTCACAAATCAACAACAACAACAACTTTGAGTTTTATTTAGCAGGCAGGAAACATCCTACGGACCTTTCCTGTTGGGTAACTATCTCCAGAGCACAAACACAAAGCCCTTGCACATCGGAACCAAGGGTCAGAGAAGCAGGGAGAACCATTCCCTCTGTGGCAACAATTTTTTGAAACTTTATTCAAACTCACTACGGCTTTGTGCTTTAAAAAGACGTAGCCCTAATATTGAATATGCTCAGTTTAATGTTTGATACAGAGGTAAACTGTGGCAATATCATATAAAATAGGAACTAACAGAGTAAACATGAAAGGCCACAGACTCGAAACGTTAATTGTCCTTCTCTGTCCACAGCTGCTGCCTGACCTGCTGAGTTTCTCCAGCATTCTCTCTTTTTACTATTGGAGCAAACTTAGTTCTCTGTTATAACTCATTCTGAAAGGTCATCCCGATTTGAGATTTTGAGCTGAATCTTATTGGAAATTGGCTACGTATTCTTTCTTGGCTGGTTTCAGGGAGGGTTTCTCTCTTTCAGGCCGAGCAAGATTCCTTGCTGCATCATCCCACTCCATCTGGTGGGCAGGGAATCTGCATTTCAATGAGATGTCTGAATGAGGATGCAAATGCAAGCTCACTGTTCACTAATGACAGTCATGTCTCACTGTTCAACATTTGCTTGGAAAATGGGACTAGATGCTCACAACATCAGGAACTCCTCATTGGTTATCTCATGTGATGCTTCCAACGTTCTTGTCTTTGTCCATGTTGTTCAGGAGCTAGGAAAGTTCTGCCCAATGATTCCATTTCCTTCCATGGATGCTGATTGACCTGCTGAATGTTTCCAGCATTTTCTATTTTTGTTCCAGAAAACATGTACATGGTATTGTGTGTGTCTGCATGTGTGTATATGTGTGTGTGTGTATATGTGTGTGTTTGTGTGTGTCTGTGTGTGTGTATATGTGTGTGTGTGTATATGTGTGTGTGTGTGTGTTTGTGTGTGTCTGCGTGTGTATATGTGTGTGTGTGTGTCTGTGTGCCTGTGTATCTGCGTGTGTATATGTGTGTGTGTGTGTGTCTGTGTGTGTATATGTGTGTGTATGTATGTGTGTGTGTCTGCGTGTGTGTGTGTGTGTGGGTGTCTACGTGTGTGTGTCTGTGTGTGTGGGTGTCAGTGTGTGTGTCTGCGTGTGTGTCAGTGTGTTTGTGTGTGTGTCTGTCTGCATGTGTGTCAGTGTGTTTGTCTGTGTGTGTCTGTTAGTGTGTCAGTGTGTGTGTTTGTGTGTGTGTGTTTGTCTGTCTGTCAGTGTGTGTGTGTCTGTCTGTCAGTGTGTGTGTGTGTGTCTGTCAGTGTGTGTACGCGTGTATGTACATTTCAGGACCCTGGAGCAATTTTATGATGATGTCATGGAGCTGCACATCACAGAGCATAAACAGTAAAGTGTGGCAGAGTTAGTACACTTCGAAAGACTGCACCAGATATGCAACATCAGACTAAAAAGTTTGAGTGGGCACATGGGCATAGTGTGGCATCAAACCACATGATAAAAAAGGTAAGACAAGAATGTGGTTTGATTCCCTGCCGTTCTTCGAAGTAGTACCTTGGGAACGTTTACATCGATCTGAGTGGGCAGGTGGGACTTCGATGTAATATTTCAGCTAAAGGTCAGCACCTTAACAGTGCACCACTCCCTCAGTAAGGAGATCAATGTTTTGTGAGGTAGCAGCAATGTTTTGCTAGGATATAGGGTTGAGGGAAAAAACAAATTGATACGTGGTGTCTCTGTATGAAAACAGCTGGTGAAGGAGGTGGGAATATTTTCATTGACGTGTGTTAACGAAAAGCAGCGGGCATCACTCAGCCATTGAAAATCTTCATGGTTTCCTGAAACTGTTCCACAGCTGAATTGTAACTGGCCAACGTTTATCTGGAAATGTAGTATGACATAGCAGCACCATGAGCATTCACGAAAGATGCTTCGACTGTATCAAGAGCTAGTGTAGGTGAAGTCTGCAGTGCAGGTGCTATGTGCTCAATAACAGGCTGCAGTCCTGATTGTGAGTGAATGAAACAGAGCTGCCTTAAACAGGAAAGATTTTGTTCTATTTAAACTTAGACAAAGATTAGATTTCAGATTCTTTGTGAGGAGAATGACAGTATAACAGTCTGTCCAGACTGTTTGTATTTTGAGATGGCTGTCAGTTATTTAATTGCTATGACTGCCTCATTTGAAATAGACCAGATTGCACACCTGCTTATCTAGTCTATGGAGTCTTCTGAATATTAATACATCCAGAGATGCAGCATCATATTAGCCAATCTGGATAATTACTGTAGGGTTTAAAAATTTGAATGGAGGACTCAAGAGATGGCTAATCACATGTTATATATGATATTGTGTTCCGTCTCACAGTTAGTGCGCAATATATCTTTAAGAAAAATGTCCATGATATCATCACCATATCACAGTTTATGACCTGCAGGCATAAAGATCCCAGATCCCCCCATCTTAACTCAGGCCACTCAGACTGTGGCTTCTAATAGTTTAATGTAAGCGCAGACACAGATGTGCCTGTGAATATAATATTTGTAGACATTAATCTGCTGTAATAAAATCTGTTGAAGCTTTCAATACCATGCTAGCTACATCCTGGCTTCCTGAGTTATGAAGGATAACACAAGCATTGCCACATTGGGTAAATATGCCTTCCTGGAGGCAATCCTCAGCACTTGAGTGCTCTTTTGATTAATAGTCTGACTGTTCACCTTTTGGTGACTAGGAGCCCCCAGAAATAAATGCCTTTTGGAGATCTCAAGTGAACTCATCCTTGGCTTCTTGTTGTATTTTCAGAGTGAAGAAGCCAAGAAGAAAGGCCCCACTGGACCACATCATGCTACAATTCAATATAGTGCCCACTTTACAATTGGAATCGCCCAGAATACCTCCTATGTGGTCTACAAAGAGACACTTACTCCTTCATGTCATCTTGCTATTTTAACAGTCTTGATTGAAAGTGAGCTCTCCGTGCCCTCATAGGGCTATCTAGGGGTATTCACCATACTTGGTCTTGTGCTGGCTGGTACACTCATCCATTGTTGCTATTGTTACCACTTCAAAATAAGTGTTCACTGTCTCGCATCCTGCTTGCTCACGTGCTGGTTTCTGCTTCAGGTGCGTCCTGGCATTGAGGTATGTGGTGTTTCTCGGATGCAGTCGTTGATCCAAAGGGGTGTCCTTTGCTCTCCGGAAGGATCCCTTCATACATGGAATGTCAAGTGGATTTGACGATACTCCAACCTCAGAGCAGGTTGTCACAAAGCTAGTCCCTTTTTTTCTAAAAGCTCTTCCTTGGCTCAAGGAGACACTGTCCTTGATTTTTTTTTCAGAGGGTTAATACACCAGGCTGGGCTTCAGTCAATCTGGTTTGGTACAGAGATGAAAAAGATTTTGAGAGCCCTTTTGTTTAGATGTAAACAGATGAGCCTTCAGGCCAAAGTGGTCATGTTTTAGCAGTGACTTGTATGAAGCTGAGCTGAGCAATTTTAGTTCAGTCTTGAACTGGTTGGAAGTTCAACAGGGAGCGGTGTGGAAACTCTTTTTCTCTTTCAGTGCTTCAATTTCAACCTGCAATCATGTGTTCCATTTATACTGGTGTTTATTGGGACTGTTGTGTATATTGGGAACAACAAAATTACATCTAGTTGGACAGACTGAGTTCTGTAAGGGTTCTTTATTCTGTTCTTTGTGTTTCATTGTGTAATTTTGTGAATAAATTATTGTCTGTTTTAAAATCTAGTAGTCAACCTAGCTAACTTACTCTGGGTAATTCTCACTGTACATTTACCAAAACAAATTTCAAAGTTATGGTCTGGGGCTGCCTGCTTAAGAATGTTTTGAGTGGTCTGGCCTATTCCATAACAGATTTTGGGAGCCTGCAACACCAAAGCTGATCAGTGGAGCTTCACATCAAATTTGACAGCACAAACAGCCTGAGTTTCAGAAATTGCTTTTGCCTGCCATTGCCACTGCAGCAGCCTGTTCCCAGGCCAACATCTCTGTCTCAGGCTTGCTGCAGTGCTCCAGCAAAGCTCAGTGCAGGCTGGAAGAACAGTGCCTTGTTTTCTGCTTGGGAACTCCACAGCCTTGTGGACTTAATATTGAGTTCAACAATTTTAGAGCTTGAGGTACCTTGCCCCATGTCCTTACCCCACCCTCCCACACTCCAAGCCTTGTTATCACACATTCTGCTATTACGCACAACCCATTAGCAACAAAAAGTCCACTAATAGCTATTCACTCTCCTAGGCTGATCATTATCTACTCCTTTGTCTCTCCAAGTGTCCTTCTCTCTCTTTGGGCTCTATCCCCACTTATTGTTTACTCCTTACCCCCTCCTCCCACCCTATCTTCTACATTTTCCTAGCTACCATCAGTTCTGAGGGAGAGTCACTGAACCGTTTACTCTGATTTCTTTCCATAGATGCTGCCAGACCTGCTGAGACTTTCCATCAATTTTGGCTTTTGTTTCTGATTTCCAGCTTCCGCAGTTCTCTTGGGTTTTTTTTTGGAGTTTCAGACGCAGACTGGGTAAGGAGCCCTGGGTGAAGCTGATGCAGTGAGCCAGGAAGGCTTCATTGGAGCTGGTACATTAACGTTACTAACCACACTGTCACTGTCACTGTACGCACTACAGGCAGGCGATCCAGTAGCAGCAGGAAAACAGAATGTGCTAACTCCCCAGCTGAACTCCTAATGTAATGAGATTGATGAGTGACTGTGCACATCTGATCATTCTTACTGCATTACTATCACACAAAGCATGAGAGCTGCTTTCATCTGTCACTGTGGCCTCTGGAGCTTTGCTTCTTAAAGGCATGACTGATTATTCCTGCATCGAAAATCTGGATTTTTTAAAATATACTTTGCATTTTTGTTTCTCTACTGACCTTGATGGATTAATTGTTACTGCCTGTTTGGTATTGCATTACAATTGTTTCCACGGTAGTCTTGCTGACTGCTGCAATTACATTGGCATCAAGCAGCCTTTTCAACACTAAAAAAATAAAAGGAAAACTTGCATTCCTATAGCTTCTTCTGCAATACCAAAGTGGTATGCACCCAATTGATACTTCGGAAGTCAAGCTGATATAACGGAGGAAATACAATAGCTGATTGATGGTCCGCTGGATATGATTTGGCTCCCTAAGAATGATTTCTGTACTTTCTGTAACTAGGAAAGGAATTTGTTATAGAGTCATAGAGTTATACAGCATAGAAACAGGCCCATTGGCCCGACTCATCCATGCCAACCAGATTACCTAAACTGAACTAGACCCATATGCCCGTGTTTGGCTCATATCCCTCTAAAACGTTCCTATCCGTGTACCTGTTCAAATATCCCCCAAATGTTGTAATTGTACCCATCTCTAATACATCCTCTGGCAGCTCCTTCCATACACATTGTGTGAAAAAGTTGCCCCTCAGGTCCTTTTTAAACTCTTCCCCTCTCACCTTAAACCAACGCCCCCTCATCCTGGACTCCCTTATCTTAAGGCAAAGCTCCTCTCCATTCACCCTATCCGTACCCTTTATGACTTCATCAACCTCAAAAGGTCTTCCCTCAGCTTCCTACACTCCAGGAAAAAGAAGCCCCAGCCTATCCAACCTCTCCTTATAACTCAAAATGTCCTGTCTCAATAACATCCTCATAAATCTTTTTTGCACCCTTTCCAGTTTAATAACATCCTTCCTACAGCAGAGTATGCAAGTCTCCAAATGTGGCCTTACCAATGTCCTGTACAGCTGTAGCATATACTCAATGCTCCCTTTGCGTATTAGTGGTTATAGAGTCATAGAGATGTACAGCATGGAAGCAGACCCTTCGGTCCAACCCGTCCATGCCGAACAGATAATTTAAACTAATCTAGTCCCATTTGCCAGCACTTGGCCCATATCCCACTAAACTCTTCCTATTCATATACCCATCCAAATGCCTTTTAAATGCTGTAATTGTACCAACATCCACCATTTCCTCTGGCAGCTCATTCTGGGACTTTGGAGTGGAGCAATGCAAGTAAATGCATGGTCTGCTTGGGAGCAATTGCTGTTCTTCCAGTTGGTGGGAATTCATTGAAAGTGCAAGGGCAATAATCTGAATGCATAATATTGAGCTCCTGTAACATAGTGCAAATCCAAAGGCATTTCACAGGAGTGCCATTGAACAACATCTTATATAAAACCATACTGTGTGGGGTATATGCTCTGACTAGGTACGCTGTAGAAATTGTCATCTATCATCTCCTTGCTGTCCAGCTGCAGTCCATGAACTTTCTCTAGCATTGCTGTATCGACTTAGGGCTGATCCTTATTGAATTTACATGCTTTGTTCCTTCTTTGAGCTTGGTTCCATCACCTGCTGGTTGCATCACCTGGTCCAGTTGAAGGATGGAAGATTTGTGTCCAGGCTTTCACCCACTCAGACAGGGCCTCCATCACAGATCAGTTACAATAGTGATTCGGGCCAACCAATGTTTCTCAGTGAAAGCTGCTAGATTCATGGCAGGAATAAATAAATGAACAAAGTCCATGCTTTGCGTTAAATAGTCTCAGGACTCAGGAGACAGCGCCTATTCCAAGTAAGTGAGCTGCCAGTCAGAGCTGTGAAAGCACATGCACTCTATCTGTGTGCTCCTCTTCTGTATCATATCAGGAGAGTCTTTATGACCAGTGAGCCCACTCTGGGCACCATTGACCACACCATCTCCATAGTATCTCTCAGTACTCCCAACAGGAAGTGAGTCCCTGGGAGTGAGTTTAATTCAAGTGGAAAATGTACCCTTCAGACCTAGAGGGTTTTTTTATTTAAACCAATATATACAGCCGATGAGAACTAACAGTGCAGAAAAAGGCCCTTTGGTCCATCATATCTGTGCTGGTCAAAAACAACCACCTCACTACTCTAGTCCTGTTTCTCAGCTCTTGGCCCTGTATAGCCTACACACCTGAATCCCTCTTCAATGTTATGCAGGTTTCTGCCTCCCCCATTCCCACAAGCGGTGAGCTCCAGATTCTCACCACCCTCTGGGTGAAAAAAAACCCTTTCCTCACATCTCCTCCAAACCTCCTTAAACCTGTGGCCCCTGGTCATTGATCCCTCCATCAAGGGGAAAGGGTTCTTCCTGTCTCCCCTCTCTATGACCCTCAGTTTGGTACACGTCCCCTCTCAATCTCCTCTGTTCTAAACAGAACAATCCCATTGGTTGCATCACCTGCTGGTTGCATCACATGGTCCAGTTGAAGGATGGAAGATTTGCATTGGATAGGTATATGGAGGATAGTGGGTTAGTATAGGTTAGGTGAGCTTGGATCGGCGCAACATCGAGGGCTAAAGGGCCTGTACTGCGCTGTATTCTTCTATGTAATCCCGTTCAGTCCCGTCTCTCCCCATCACTGAAATTCTCCAGGCCAGGCAACGTGCTGGTAAATCTCCTCTGCATCCCTCGCCACTGCTATTACATCCTTCTAATTATGTGGATTCCTCAATAATACTGTACCTGTGGCCTAACCAGCATCTTATACATCTCCAGCATAAGCCCCTGAGACAGCAACCTGTTTATCTTTATAGCAGAAATTTTGTGATAAAGATTCCATGGGAATTCCTTTGAAACAACTCATCAGTATCCATTTGAAATATATTTACAATATAGTCCAAATGCAATTTTTCCACTAGTACATCTATTAGCATCTGTGGATTACAGTTTACTCGTTACATATTGCATTGAAGTAACTACGTTATGTGCTTCTGCAATCTGTTATGTTAGTGCATGATCCAAATTTAGTCCAGCACTTAAGGGAATAATGAGCCTGCTTTCAAAGTGCTTCATACACTTGTGCTCCTGATTCCGTTTAAAATGTTTGGATTGTGGTGTTAGCCTGCATAAAAAACTTGTGCTAAATCTCTCCGTCGGAAGAACAGGCTCTTAAAAATCCTGATACAACTGAAAAAAGGTACTCCACCTAAATTTCTGCATTAACATTGTCGACAGGATATAGCACTGCAATGGTGAAGGAAGCTTATTATTCAATATTCCTTCACTGAACTTAATCTTTCTAATACGTCTATTGAATGAGGAAAGGAATACAATGCTCCACCATGATAAGCTTACTTCGATGTGCCACTTAAATTAAAAGAAAATTAATGGCACAGAAACAGGCCATTCAGTCCGTTGTGAAGCAGTCATTCATCTGCAAAAGAGCTCTTTGATTTGTTGGGACTCCATTCAGAGCCAATAACTGCAAGTGTTTGGAATCTCAAAGTTTCCTTGTGCTATGTCGATGAAATTGTTGTTGGAAGCAGCCCAGCTTCTGACAGTGTACAAAGTGCCAGGGGTAGCTCTGCCCAGTGACAATGTTCGCTCCTGGTGGGTACCATCTCAACAGGGTTAAATATAAGCAGCTACCAATGGTGACTTGTGTGATCAGCCCCAACCTTGTCAGGGTACCAGAGGGTAAAACACTCAAGTTAGGTGTCTACCCAAGAATGGATGCCTAGAAAGTGAAATTACAGATTGCAGTTTGACAACAATCATGAAGGTGATGCAATAGGAAGCTATTTCACTGATTTAGATCTGTCTGAGAGGACAGATGATACTCCCATCTAAATGTAGGCACCTCAGACAGTTCAGCACCTCCCTCAAGTACTGTATTGCAGTCGGCAAAAGTGAGGACTGCAGATGCTGGAAACTAGAGTTTAGATCAGAGTGGTGCTGGAAAAGCACAGCACGTCAGGCAGCATCCGAGGAGCAGGAAAATCGATGTTTCGGGCAAAAGCCCTTCATCAGGAATAGAGGGTATTGCAGTGTCAACCTCAGAACAGTCTTCAAATGTACGGGTATGCAAGAAAGAAACATTTCTATTTGGAGGAGAGGCCAGAACTAAGTGCTTTGACCATGACAGTCTCTAAAAAACATTCTTATGATTAATTGAGGAAAACCTTCTTCACTTAAGATGTAGTTAGGACAATTAGGGTAGAAACATAAAGAGGAACTTGCCAAGTAAATGAGGGAGCAAAGAACCAAAGGACTTACTGATACCGTTAAGTGAGGAGGGAGGAAACTTATGTGGAACAGAAACTTATCGAGCTGAATGATCTGTTTCTGTGCTCTTGATTCTATATAATTCCATGTAATCCCAGAACTGCTTCGGTGGAAATGATGCTTCAGTGTAAAGATAATGTCTGATCTAGTCACATAAGAAAAACATCCTGGTTGGTCAAAGAAGGCTGCCTTACAATGTATTACCAGGGTGCACATTTCCATTTTCAATCTGATCCATCCTGTAGGCTATCTGAGTGAGTTCCTGAAATCTATGTGCAGTTATGGTGTATAACACACTGCTCACTCAAGTTACATCATGCCATCTGTAACTTTACAGTCTCAATATGAGCAAGCCGTCAATCCTAGATCCCCAGAGATACAACTGCAGTGAGTTCATTTACCATAGCAAGCAATCCCCTTAAGTCCAGGGGAAAGGTCTTCAGTAAAAACTTATCTTTCGAAACAATTCTTCTAGTTCTGTGGCAGAACTTAATCAGCAGTCATATGAAACCATTAAACTCAACCCTGTTTCACTTGAATCATAATATACAAAGTCTTATGCACTCCACAGAATATCAAGAACAAATTGTCTCTTCTATCATGACTACTTTCCACAGTTGGTAGAATTTTTTTATATTCTCAAAGTCAGTGAAGAGTGAATTCTGCCTGGTGAGTTGAGCTGAAATGTCTGATAGCTATTTGACCCATAGGGGCTTTCTTGTAATGATCTGTGGATGCCAAAAGAAAACAATTGTGTTGTTGTCACTGTCTCCAGGTAGATTTGATTGTCTGCTGATTGATTTAGAATTAAGAGGAAGTGTGTAAAATGATTTGCTAGATAAATCCAGTTCAGTTACATTGGTTTGAAAGGACAGTTCTTCCTTTCTCTTGATGCAGAAGTGTCAGTTTGATGCATTGTCGAGTACTCTTAAGGTGCAGTAACCTCAGAGAATCATTGTAAACACAATGAATGACTTTAAAGCCCAGAGAATGCTGTAGAAACTCAGCTGCTGTGGGGAGCGAAACAAAGTTAATGTTTTGAGTCCTTCAGAACAACTTATTTGAACGCCGTAACAATTCCAATAAATTTTGAGGGTGCCTGAGCAAACTGTTATGTGTATGGGACAATTGAGATGGCAGACCAGTTGAACAAATACTTTGAATCTGTCTTCACTGAGGAGGACACCAATAACCTTCAGAAAATACGAGGGGACAGAGGGTCAAGCATGATGGACGAACTGAAAGAAATCCTTATTAGTCAGGAAATGATACTGGGGAAATTGATGGGAATCAAACCTACTAAGTCCCCAGGGCCTGATGCTCTGCATCCCAGAGTACTTAAGGAAGTGGCCCTAGAAAGAACAGATGCATTGGTGGTCATTTTCCAGCATTCTGTAGACTTTGGAAAAGTACCAATAGACTGCAGGGTAGCTAATGTAGCCCACACTTTAAAAAAGGAGGGAGAGAAAATGGAGAATTATAGGCTGGTTAGCCTGATATTGGTGCTGGGGAAAATGCTGGAATCAATCATGAAAGGTGTAATAATTGAGCATTTGGATTCATTCAAGGGAAATCATGCTTGATAATTCTTCTGGAATTTTTTTGAGAATATGATCAGTAGAGAGGACAAGGGTGAATCAATAGATTTGTGTATCTGGACTTTCAAAAGGCTTCTGATAAGGTTTCATGCAAGAGATTAGTGAGGAAAATTAAAGTTCATGGTATCGGAGGTAAAGTATTGACATGGGTAGAGAACTGGTTGGCAGACAGGAAGCAGAGAGTTAGGATAAACGGGTGGTCCTTTTCAGAGTTACAAGCACTGATGTGTGCGTTAACACATGGTTCAGTGCTGGGACTCCAACTGTTAACAATCTACATTAACGATATGGACACAGGAACTGGTTGCAATATCTTCACATCTGCAGACAACACTAAGCTGGGTGGCAGTGTCTGCTGTGAGGGGGATGCTAAGAGGCTACAGGGTGACTTGGACAGACTGGCTAAGTGGGCAAATACTTGGCAATTGCAATATAATGTGGATAAATGTGCGGTTATCCACTTTGGTGGCGAAAATAGACAGGCACATTATTATCTGAAAGGTGGCAGTTTATGAGAAGGTGAGGTGCAGTGAGACCTGGGTGTCATGGTGGACCAGTCGCTGAGCGTTGGTGTGCAGGCACAGCGGGTGGTGAGGAAAGCTAATGGTATGTTGGCCTTCATAGTGAGAGGATTTGTGTATCGGACTAAGGATGTCTTGCTGCAGTTATACAGGGCCTTGGTGAGGCCACAACTTGAGTATTGTGTGCAGTTTTGGTTGCCTAGTCTGAGGAAGGATATTCTTGCTACTGAGGGAGTCCAACGAAGGTTTACCAGACTGATTCCTGGGATGGCAGGACTGACATATGAGGAAAGACTGGATCGACTGGGCTTGTACTCACTGGAAGTTGGAAGAATGAGGGGGTTCTCTTAGAAATGTATAAAATCCTGATGAGACTGGACAGGCTGGATGCGGGAAGATTGTCCCTGACGTTGGGGAAGTCCAGAACTGGGGTGGGGTATAACAGTCTAAAAATTAGGAGCAAGCCATTCAGGACTGAGCTGAGGAGGGATTTCTTCACTCAGAGAGTTGTGAATGTGTGGAGGAAGCTGTAAGGGCTGGTTTATTCAGATATTCATGAGGGAGCTGGACGTGGTCCTTGTACCTAAAGGGATCAAGGGGTATGGGGAGAGGGTGGGAATGGGATTCTGAGATGGCATGGTCAGCCATGATCATTTGAATGGTGGTGCAGGCTCGAAGGGCCGAATGGCCTACTCCTGCACATATTTTCTATGTTTCTACATGTATTCCAGGCAGAGGGAATAAGCCATTCACAAGCACATTCAGGCACAGGTTATTTGTGAGCTTGCTAATACTGTGCATGTGTCTCTCCTCCACAATGGATTAACTTGCAGATTTGTTTTAACAAATTGTCATGGGCACAGTAAAAGCTTGATGGCATCAGGGTCTTTCACCGTCAAATGGGAACTGTGAGCAGTCCAGCTCCAGAGAAACAGGCACAGCTTTTATTCTCTTTTCACTCAGAGTTGCCAGATAATCTGTGAGCTGTTTGGGATCTTAAGAAAGAGGAATTTGGACAGGATACTGTCCAAAAAGGAACAGTTCGGCAAAGCTTTGATATCTTATAGTTTAGTTTTAGTGACAAGCAGTTACAGCTCATTATTCAACACCACTCTGGTTAAGTACACTCACTTCACTTGAGAAAAAAGATCAAAACATTACAAATGTTGGAAATTTGACACCAGAACAGATGACACTGGAAAAACTCGTCAGTGCATCAGCTATCATCTCTGCGGGAATGGAAATAAAATCAGGAGAAAATGAGGATTGCTGATGCTGGAGATCACAGTCAAAGAGTATGGTGCTGGAAAAGCACAGCAGGTCAGGCAGCATCCGAGGAGCAGGAGAGTCGACATTTCGGAGGATTTCTGATGGAGAGCTTATGCTCGAAATGTCGATTCTCCTGTTCCTCAGATGCTGCCTGACAGACTGTGCTTTTCCAGCACCACACCCTTTGACAGAAATAAATTCACTGTTTTAAGTTGGTGACCTTTTGTCAGAACTGGATGACTGAATAGTTTATGACCAAGTTCTGAACCTGGATAAAAGATTGGGAACGGGGTAACAGGGAGAGGTTATGGAAGCCGGGAGAGATGAAATGAGATGGCTCAAAGCAGAAGGGAATGGCAATAGGATAAATAAAACAAAGATACTTCTAAACAGAGATGCAAAAGGTGAATGAAGAACAATTGCCAGGATATGCTCTCAAAGCAAGTCACTGGAGTCGATATCAGAGCCATAAACGAGCTGTGAAATGTTTGATCAAAACTCTTTTCAGCATCTCCTTCTTACATTAAATTGCATAGAAATACGTTGAATTCTATTGACTCCTTTCCTCTCTCGTATAACAAATCTCTCATCTCCCTCAACAGCTAAAAAGCATCTTCCATCAAAAGCATGCATGTGAAAAAGAATAGCAAGGAATTTAATTTCCTCCTTCTGTTATTTCTGATGTATTGGGTTTCCTGTGTAATTTATTCTCAGCAGGTAGATGTCACTAGACAGGCCATTCTAATTGCACAGGCCCCAATGCCCATACATAAGCAAGAGTCGTAAAAGAGACTCATTCATAATTTTGACACGGTAAAACCATAGGACTTCATTTACAGCCTTCTCTTGCTCAGCAAATATCTGCACATCCGTTTCCCAAACTTTAGATCAGGCTTCGAATGACCTCATCAAATTCTGAGGCTGCATTTGCATAATCTCTCGAAGGGTGTCATCACAAGGACAGAGTAGAATCCTGCAGGCTTGCACTAAGTTATTGTCCTGCTCTGTGTGTAACACCAATATCCCGAGACTCTCAATTTCCCTGTGGGTAGTTTTAGGAATGGATAGCAGCAGGAGTGTACATGAAGATCATTGGAAGGAGCTAGTTTGAAGGGTCCCTGATTCCCCAAAACCTTGAGTTTAAAATTTGTGAATGTTGCTCTTTTCTATCACCATAACCTACTCCAGCTTTATAACCCTCAGAAACTACAAATTGCTCCAATGTCAGTCATTAATGCTTCCTTTGCCTCTGTATTGGTGGCCATGTATTCAGCTGTCTGGCCCTGCGTTCTGGAATTCCCTCCCTGAACCTCCTTATGTTGCTTTAAGGTGCTCACTAAAACCCACCTCTTTGACCAGGTTTTTGCCAAACTATCCTGGGATCTACTTATGTGGCTCATGTGTCAAATTTCATTTGATAGTGCATCTGTGACACATCTTGGATTTTCAGAAGGCATTTGATAAAGTCTCCCACAGGAGGCTGCTTAGAAAAATTAAAGCACAAAGATAGGAAACAATGTATCAGCTTGGATTAATGATTGGCTAACCGACAGAAAACTGAGAGTAGGAATTAGTGGAAACTGAAAGAACTGCAGATGCTGGAATCAGGGTCAAAGATAGAAATTGCTGGAAAAGCTCAGCAGGTCTGGCAGCACCTGTGGAGAGAAGTCAGAGGTAATATTTCCAGTTGAGTGACCCTTCCTCAGATCCTGCGTATTAGGCTTCAGTGATTTATTGGCAAAGGTGCCAAGGTCCCTTTGTACATCTATACTTTCCAACCTCCTACTGTGTCAGAAATGTTCTACAACTCTGTTTCTCCTATCAAAATGAGTGACCTCTCATTTTTCCATATTATATTCTATTGGCCATGTTCTTGCCCACTCACTCAGCCTGTCCAAATGCTCCTGAAGCTGCTTTATATCTTCTTTACAATGTACATTGCCACTTGGCTTTGTATCATCCACAAATCTAATAATATTACGCATAATCCCCATCTCCAAATCATTGACATATATTGTGAACAACTGGGGCCCTGGTACGGATCCTTGTTGTACCCCACAATCACAACCTGCAAATGTGAGAATGGCCCATTTATTCTTATACAGAAGCAGAAATTGCTGAAAAAGCTCTGCTGGTCTGGCAGCATCTGTGTAGAGAAATCAGAGTCTTCAGTCACCGTACCCAAAACGTTAACTCTGATTTCTCTTCACAGATGCTGCCAGGCCTGCAGAGCATTTCCAGTAAAGACTAATAGAATGTTAGTTTTTATTGTGAGAGAATTTGAGTACAGGAGTAGTGAATTCTTTCTTCGATTGACTAGGAGCTTGGTTAGACCGCACCTGGAGGACTGTGTGCAGTTTTTGTCTCCTTACCTCAGGAAAGATATGTTTGCCATCGAGGGAATGCAACAGAAATTCACCAGTTTTGTTTCTGGGATGGCAGAACTCAGCGATGAAGACAGATTGGGCAAAACGGACCTATATTCACTAGAGTTTCAAAGAATGTGAGATGATCTGCTGCCTCACAGCGTCAGGGACCCGGATTTGATTCCAGCCTTGGGCGACAGTCTGTGTGGAGTTTGCATGTTCTCCCCGTGTTTGCGTGGGTTTCCTTCGGGTGCTCCAGGTTTCCTTCCACAATCCAAAGATGTGCAGGTTAGATGAATTGGCCATACTAAATTGCCCGTAGTGTTAGGTGCATTAGTCAGGGGTAAATGTGGGGAATGGGGCTGGGTGGGTTACTCTTCAGAGGATCAGTGTGGACTTGTTGGACTGAAGGGCCTGGTTCCATACTGTAGGGAATCTAATCTAATCTAATCTCATTGTAACTCGCTAACAGCAAAAAGCAATTGATGAGTTAGAAACAAATAAAATGTTTTCCTGGTCAGAGAGTCTAGAAACAGGGGACACAATATAAAAGTAAGGGGCATGCACTTAGATCTGAGATGAAGGGTTATTTTACTCAGTGAGTTGTGAACTTGTGGCATTTTTCACCACAGAGAGCTGCGGACCCTCTTGGAGTATGTTTAAGGCAGAGGTTGATAGTCTGAAAACTATCAGGGGCATCAGAGTTATGGGGATGGGTGGGTAAATTGTTTACAATCAGGCAAGAAAATATAGTATTGCAGGGTAGGTCTGACAGGCTGCATGGCCCATTTCTGTTCCTATGCTCCTCAGTTAGAGTCATAGAGTCATACAGATGTCCAGCATGGAAACAGACCCTGCAATCCAACTCGCCAACCTGATATTCCAACCTAATCTAGTCCCATTTGCCAGCACTTGACCCATATCCCTCTAAATCCTTCCTATTCATATAACCATCCAGATGCCTTTCAAATGTTGTAATTATACCAGCCTCCACCACTTCCTCTGGCAGCTCATTCCACACATGCACCACCCTCTGCATGAAAAAGTTGCCCCTTAGGTCTCTTTTAGATCTTCCCCCTCTCATCCTAAGCCCAAGCCCTCTAGTTCTGGACTCCCCACCCCAGGTAAAAGACCTTGTCTATTTACCCAATCAGCCTCTGACGCTCCAGGGAAAACAGCCCCAGCCTGTTCAACCTCTCTCTATAGCTCAAATCCTCCAACCCTGGCAACATCCTTATAAATCTTTTCTGAACCCTTTCAAGTTTCACAACATCCTTCCGATAGGAAGGAGACCAGAATTGCATGCGATATTCCAAAAGTGGCCTAATCAATGTCCTGTACAGCTGCAACATGACCTCCTTATACTCAGTGCTCTGACCAATAAATGAAAGCCTACCAAACATCTTCTTCATTATCCTATCTACCTCTGACTCTACTTTCAAGGAGCTATGAACCTGCACTCCAAGGTCCCTTTGTTCAGCAACATTCCCTAGGTCCTTACCAGTAAGTGTATAAGTCCTGCTAAGATTTGCTTTTCCAAAATGCAGCACCTCGCATTTATCTAAATTCAACTCCATCTGCCACTCCTCAGCCCATTGGTCCATCTGATCAAGATCCTGTTGTAATCTGAGGTAACCTTCTTCACTGTGCACTACACCTTCAATTTTGGTGTCATCTGCAAACTACACCTCCTATGTTTACATCCAAATCATTTATATAAATGACGAAAAGCAGTGGACCCAGCACCAATCCATGTGGGACACCACTGGACACAAGCCTCCAGTCTGAAAAGCAAGCCTCCATCACTACCGCCCTCTGTCTTCTGCCTTCGAGCCTGTTCTGTATCCAAATGACTAGTTCTCCCTGTATTTCATGAGATCTAACCTTGCTAACCAGTCTTCCATGAGTAACTATGTTGAACGCCTTATTGAAGTCCCTATAGATCATTTCTAGTGCTCTGTCCTCATCAATCCTCTTCATTACTTCAGAAAAACTTAATAAAGTTTATGAGACATGATTTCCCACACACAAAGCCATGTTGATTATCCCGAATCCAAATACATGTACATCCTGTCCCTCAGGATTCCCTCCAACAACTTGCCCACCACTGATGTCAGGCTCACTGGTCTATAGTTCCCTGGCTTGTCCTTACCACCTTTCTTAAATAGTGGCACCACATTAGCCATCCTCCAGGTATCTGGCACCTTAACTGTGGCTATCGATGATTCAAATATCTCAGCAAGAGGCCCAGCAATCACTTCCCTAGCTTCCCACAGAGTTCTAGGGTACACCTGATCAGGTCCTGGGGATTTATCCACCTTTAAGACATCCAGCACTTCCTTCACTGTAATATGGACATTTTGCAAGATGTCACCATCCATTTCCCCACATTCTATATCTTCCATGTCCTTCTCCACAGTAAGGAGAATCAGGGCCTGAAGAAGGGCCTGTGCCCGAAACGTCGAATCTCCTGTTCCCTGGATGCTGCCTGACCTGCTGTGCTGTTCCAGCAATAAAGTTTCAACTTTGATCTCCAGCATCTGCAGTCCTCACTTTCTCCTTCTCCACAGTAAACACTGATGCAAAATACTCATCTAGTATCTCCCCCATCTCCTGCGGCTCCACACAAAGGCCGCCTTGCTGATCTTTGAGGGGCCCCATTCTCTCCCTAGTTACCCTTTTGTCCTTAGTGTATTTATAATAACCCTTTGGATTCTCCTTAACCCTGTTTGCCAAAGCGATCTATGTCCCCTTTTTGCCCTCCTGATTTTCCTCTTAAGATTACTCCTACTGCCTTTATACTGTTCCAAGGATTCACTCAGTCTATCCTGTCTATACCCGACATATGCTTCCTTTGTTTTCTTAACCAAACCCTCAATTTTTCTAGTCATCCAGCGTTCCTTACACCTGCCAGCCTTTTCTTTCACCCTAACAGGACTGTATTGTCTCTGGACTCATGTTATCTCATTTCTGCAGGCTTCCCATTTTCCAGCCATCTCTTTTCCTGCGAACATCTGTCCCCAATCTGCTTTTGAAAGTTCTTGCCTAATACCGTCAAAATTGGCCTTTCTCCAATTTAGAACTTCAACTTTTAGATCTGGTCTATCCTTTTCCATCACTATTTTAAAACTAATAGAATTATGGTCACTGGCCCCAAAGTGCTCCCCCACTGACACCTCAGTCATCTGCCCTGCCTTATTTCCCAAGAGTAGGTCAAGTTTTGCACTTTCTCTAGTAGGTACATCCACATACTGAAGCAGAAAATTTTCTTGTACGCACTTAACAAATTCCTCTCCATCTAAACCCTTGCCACGATGGCAGTCCCAGTCTATGTTTGGAAAGTTAAAATCCCTGACCATAACCACCCTATTATTCTTACAGATAGCTGAGATCTCCTTACAAATTTGTTTCTCAATTTCCCTCTGACTATTAGAGGATCTATAATACAATCCCAATAAGGTGATCGTCACTTTGTTATTTCTCAGTTCCACCCAAATAATTTCCCTGGATGTATTCCTCGGACTATCCTCCCTAAGTACAGCAGTAATGCTATACCTAATAAAAAAAATGCCACTCCCCCTCCTCTCCTGCCTCCCTCTCTGTCTTTCCTGTAGCATTTGTATCCTGGAACATTAAGCTGCCAGGCCTGTCCATCCCTGAGCCATGTTTCTGTAATTGCTATGATATCCCAATCCCATGTTCCTAACCATGCCCTGAGTTCATCTGCCTTCCCTGTTAGGCCCCTTGCATTGAAGTAAATGCAGTTTAATTTATCAGTCCGACCTTGTTCTCTGCTTTGTCCCTGCCTGCCGTGACTGTTTGACTCGCTTCTTTTCTCAACTTTACCAGTCTCAGATTGATCTTTTTCATCACTATCACCTTGAATCCCCACCCCACCTTACTAGTTTAAATCCTCGAGCAAATGTCCCTGGCAATTCTCCTTCCAATTCAGATGCAATCTGTCCTTCATGTACAGGTCACTTCTACCCCAGAATAGATTCCAGTGATCCTTCTCCCTTGCACCAGCTCCTCAGCCACACCTTCATCTGCTCTATCCTCCATTCCTACTCTCATTAGCCCGTAGCACCGTGAGTAATCCAGGCATGACTACTTTCGAGGACCTCTTTTTAAATTCCTGCCTAAGTTTCCATAATCTCCCTTCAGAATCTCATCCTCTTCCCTTCCTATGTCGTTGGTTCCGATGTGTACAATGACCTCTTGATGGCCCCTCTCCCCCTTGTGCACATTCTGCACCCTCTCTGAGACATCCTTGATCCTGGCACCAGGGAAGCAACACACCATTCTGATTTTTCACTGCTGGCCACAGAAACGTCTGTCTGTACCTCTGACTAGAGAGTCCGCTAACACATCTATTGCTTGGAACCTGATGTACCCCTCATTACATTAGAGCCTGTCTTGATACCAGAAACTTGGCTGTTCCTGCTACATTCCCCTGAGAGTCCATCACCCTCTACATTTTCTAAAACAATATATTTTTTTGAAATAGGGATAGCCACAGGAGTCTCCTGCATTACCTGCCTACTTCTCCTACCTTTCCTGGAGTTGAACCATCTACCTGACTATATCTGCAGCTTTTCTCCCTTCCTATAACTGCCATCCATCACAATCCCTAGCTCTTGTAAATTCCTCATTGCCTCTAACCGGTGCTCCAACCGATCCATGCGATTTGATAGGATTCACAACCAAAGACACTTCCTGCAGACATAATCCTCAGTAACATGGAAACTCTCTAAACTCCCACATCTGACAGGAAGAGCATATCACTGTACTAAAGGTAGAGTGCTCCTTCACAATGTTTGCTCCTTCACAATCTACATAATGGATGTAACAAAATGGCACATCAAAAATTGTATGTCATCGTTTGTAAATCACAGCAAGTTGTACTAATAAGATGTTAATGGGCGCCTGTATTCATGCTGTAGCGTTGACACTGATTGATGTGCTGGGAAATGTCTAGAATCATCCCCCATGAGCTGACTGCAAATGGTTTCCTACTGGATAAATCTGAGGTATAGAAGGATTTCTGACAAATTTTAATGCTGTACGGACTAAAGAAATGATTTGAAAACCATAAAAATTTGGTACAGAAAGGGTTAATCAGGTAGGAATGAATAAACCTTTCTTGGGTTTTGAATGTCACAGAGACACAGTCAACGTGATACCAGACAGTGTGCATTTGTCATGAACCAAGCAACCTTGGAGATTGCTTTGTTATAGTTAATGAGGAGCGGCTTGGCCATTGTACATGCACAATGCATTCGGCGAATAAAACATACCCTCTTGTGTAAACATAGCCTGCAAGAACACAGCAAGAAGCAATGAGCTGTGGGAATTCTTTTCTATAAGCAGCTTGTGTTTGATGAGCAGTGGGATTGCTACACCTGATGGTAAAAGCTTAACTTTCCGCAGCTTTGATCTATCTCCTGTCAAGACACAACACTGAGATATTGCTTTGTGTGTCATAATTTGAAAGGATCATCTGCTTGGGATTTTCCTTAAATCCAGTCCTGCTCTACTTCCACTGCGTATCGGACTGAGTAATGTTGTGGAGTGGGAGCAACTTGGAGGAATTTCTGGGCCCTCCAGTTGACACTGACACTACCTAACACTGTCTTTATTGTTGTGCTTTCAAGATAGTAATCAGGATCCGTATTCAAACTGTAGGAGGAGCTGATCCATCCTCACCAACTTATCTGTCAGTGATGCACCTGTACATTACAGGATTGGTAGGCATGGCCAGTCCTTATGAAGATGAGGATTCACCTTCACACTAAGCATATCCATAACATAGTGCTTTGTGGTACTGTGCTGAATGGGATTGATTCAAAACAGAGCTAACAGGTCAAAACTAGGCATCCGTTAGGCAGTGTGGAACATTGGCAACAGCAGAAAAGTATTCAACCTCATGGCATGGAATATCCCTCACTCCACTATCACTCTACTAAGCCATGTGATCAACCCCTAGGTAAATGAAGAGTGCAGGAGGAGCAGCAGAGTTAACCTGCAAAAGATGAGTCAGCCTGGTGAAGCTATAACACTGGGTTATTTGCAGTGTCAGTGGAAAGAGCATGTCTTAGACAGAGCTAAATGATCCCCGAATACCCTGATCTGATCAAAGTTCTATAGTCCTGTCATACCCCCCAAGCTCTGAAACATGTTGGATATGTTACTTGACAGGAGGAGGTTTCACAAATATCCCTATCCTTAAAAGTGGAGGGAGTGCAGCACATCAGTCCAGAAGGCAAGGCTGAAACATTTGCATCCATCTTCAGCCGGATTGAGATGCTTATAATCATAAATATCAATTTTGAGCCAAGTTGACTCACTGCACATGATATCAAGAAATGGCTGAAGGCACCAGAACCTTCCAAATAACATCGTAGCAATATTACTGCAGACTGGTGCTTGAGAAATCGGCAGATCCAGAGTTAGACTGTGTCAGTATAGTTACAGCAAGGGCATCCAGCTGATATTGTGGAAAATTGCATGGCTATTTCCTGCTATGAGGATAAATCCAATCAATAAATTCAGCCTCCTCTTGATCAACAGTAAGGCAATGAACTGTCTCATCAACAATGCCTCATCTGGCTCTTACATAGCAATAAGCTGCTTGCTGACACTCAGATCTCTATCAGGATCACTCGACTCCTGACATGATTACAGCCAAACACTGGGCAAGAGAACCAAACTCCAGAGGTGAGAGGGACTGCTGTTAAGATCAAGGCCCCATTTGATTGAGTATGGCATTCAGGACTTCTAATAGAGCTGGAGTCAGTGGGACTCTGGGGGAAAAGTCTCCATTGGCTAGTGCCATACCCAGAACAAAGAAGGTCAGTTCCAGTTGTTTGAGAGGGACTACTGAGAAATCTGTGGGATCTGTTTGACTGCAACTGCTGTTTGATGTGTTCTGTGGTATGTTTGACCATTTGTCTGTAACTCATACTTGCCTCATGTTAAATGTGGGATGTTAGAATATGTCACATCTATCTGTGCACAGCTTACACCTTTTTTGTCAATAGAGACAGCATTGGCGGTGAGTTTAACCTGAGGGTGATCATGCCTCAGGCAAGGAGAGAGGTCACAAAGGAAAGCTTCAAGGTGATGGCAGTGGCGTGGGAATCAAACCTCTGGAGTTGGCATCACTCTGGCATTGAAAACCAGCTGTCCAGCCAACTGAGCTAAGTTATTCCTGCTCAATGGCTGCTGGAGTTCAAACAAGATGGATCCCGGACAGTAAACAGGAGAAAAGAGCGCAAACTGTTAGACTTGAAAAGGCAATGCTGCCAATGCTGGAAATGTATTGCTATCTGGGAGGTTTGCATTATTGGTAATGAATCTTCATTCAAAATATGGGATATTTATTGAGTTTTGTGTAGTTTCATTAATGACAAATACACCAATATTACAGTGGGAGTGGGAGAGGAAACAGATTTGCAGTTCATAATTACCAATCACAGTAATGTTTCAAATTCAAACCAATGTAGTCAGTCTGGTTACTTCAATGTTCTAACATTTATTGGATAGATTTAATCAGGAAGAACTGATGAGAAAAGCTCTTTTAATATAAGCGACTATTGTGATAAATGACACAGCACAGCAAATGCTCCAGATCAACAGAAACCTGGGAGCCACCAATTCTAGTTTGATAGTTGGTGTTTAATACAATGGTGTGATTGCAGCAGCATTATTTCACAACATAGATAAAACACTGATGTTGATTCTAATCAGTTACTTTCAGAGGCTACAGACAATGTGAATGAATTTCACTTTACCAACGCTTCCCTCTCCATTTGTGAGGAATATTTAATATTGACCTCTCCTTGAGGAACACTTCCTAAAATAGTCTTCTTAAAATAAAGCCAAGCCTTTATGTACTTGCCTCTTCTGCATTCTCAAGTCCAATTGTTTGTATTTCTAGATAGGTGAAATGATTATTCTTGTATCTAAAGATCAAATTTAATCTGGTATGAAGACTGCAGCTCCTGGTCATAAGGGGGCTGGAGCATTCTCTCCTGAGGATTTCATTTCCTCTGCTGTATCATTAATATGTTCATGAAACAATCTTTGGTGTGATATGCTAATGTGGCACACAAAGGAATTCAGTATGAGTGCATTGAGCAACATCATACTGGAAGGAAATGAGACCCCTAGTGAAGTAATCAGACCCAGTCAGGGGATAAGAGTCTCTCTACACTGACAGAGAAGGAGTGAAGAGGAACTGTGAATCTCCTGCAGAATCCTGACGTTCCAAAATATCTGGCACAAAGACATTTTTAATCATGTCACTCGCATATCGTCAAAGACAGTCCTTCAGGATATCCATTAGTATTCTTCATTAGTATTCTGACTTATTCCTCACTGTCAAATGGTGATAGTGAAGAGCTGCTGGCCTAGTGACTGGGAACCAGGGGGGCTCCCCTTGAACAACTTGCTTTCTGTGGTTTAACCATTCCATCCTCATTCCCAGCTCCATTCTCTAAGACATGGGATTGATTATATTTTTCTTGTTTAAACACAATGGGTTAAAATGTGAAAAATATATGAAGCTGAGGTTATAGACAATCACAACAAAATAAAACATTTCACGGCTTTCACTCAAGCCTCCTTTTTGAAAAAATGAAGAAGAAGCAATTTAAGATCTGTTCATGGCAACACTGTGGTCCAATACCATGGCCAGATGCTGTGTGACCTGCCTATCAAGAAATGGCATACACTTTATCTGACACAGGTTGTAGAAAGGGAAGGGTCTATCTCCCTTTAACCCCTGAGGGAGGGAGTCAGGTATTATAACACTACTATTAAACAACAGGAGATTGTGCTTTCACTCTGCATGTACCACTGAGCTCAGTGAGGTGGAGAGAAGGAAACACATTCAGCAACTTTTGATCTGCAATCTTATTTCACTTACAAACAATAAACTAGAAACATCACCATTCAACCTCTCTTGATATTTCACTGAAATATAAAAATGTGTGTTCTACAATCCATCCTGCCATTTTCAACCGTTTTAAATCTGTGACAGTATTTAAACATTTGAATGACAAGTAAAAGGTGAAGGGAAAGTTGCCTTGGTCCTACCAGACCATAGAGAGACAGACGATTGTTGGTGGTTTAACCTGAGGGTCACCACTCGTCAGGTGTTGGGAAAGGTTGAGAAGGAGAGTCCTTCATGGTGACCTCAGCTCGGTACAGGAATTGAACCAACACTGTTGGTGTTACTCTGCATTGCAAACCAGCTGTCCAAGCTAACCGCACCCCCTACAAAAAGATATGTATTGAATGTTTCAGTCGTTATTGGCTTTGTTCTCATTCACATTTATTTGTATGGCTTTATTTGATGACATGTGACTTGGTCATTCAGCCTTTCACCTTGGGTAAAACAAAACAATAACCCCTTAGCTCTGGGTGTGGTTCTGTCATTGCATAATGTCCACAGTCACATTTGCTGCCGACAGCATTTACATTGTATGTTGCAAAAGGGATAAACATAATAATTAAAAGCTCAAACTTTCCTTTGACAATCTCTTAACATGGTGAGTGGCACAGAACTCAAATTAACCTCTCATAAATCATTGCACCGTGCCCTGACCCCATCCTAAACTGCCGACATTTCAGAATTTGGAGATGCCGGTGTTGGACTGGGGTGCACAAAGTTAAAAATCACCACACCAATTTACCTGATGATGGAGTGGCGCTCCGAAAGCTAGTGTGCTTCCGATTAAACCTGTTGGACTATAGCCTGGTGTTGTGTGATTTTGGACATTTCAGAAAGAAGCATTCAGCCCGTGGTGTCCATGGAAGAGCAACTCAGCTAGTCCTATTCACCCATCTTTTCCCGGTAACACCGCAATTTGTTTTTTTTTAAATCTCTCTCGACCCACAATAGTTAGGCTTGAAAGACAGACTGAAAAGGCTTAATATTTCACCTCATTTCCATTCAAGGAAAACTAACAAGACAATAGTCTACATAGTCAGAAAGTTTGTTTTTTTCATAGCAAATTCAGCTTTACTGCAATTATGCCAGTGAGAGGTTATTCAGAAGGAGTTTGCTTGTTGTAAGTATACAAATCTGAATGCTACCTCGAGCGTGAAATGCAGCATTGTGAATCTGATTCTCTTACCTCTGTTGGGAGCTCTGGTTCAGTTGATTTGTATTGGCTAGCTCATGTTGCATTAACACTTTCCGGGACATTGACCCATCAACTTCCAAATTCAAAGCAGCATAGTGTTCTTCAGTTACCTCCATTCCCATCCATTTCTCTGTTAAAGAATGTACCTTGATCCAAACTAATCCACTACTTTACAACATGAGACATTAGCAATTTGCATGAACAGTATATTGTATGTAACTAACCAATGAAAGGAATAGAAACAAATTTCTGTTTCCTGCTAAATCTTCAGCACTGAATCCTCTAATGAGAGTTAAAAGATTGCAGGGATATTGCTGCAAGTGCTATTTTCTGCATTTTTCAATTAGGTTAACAGCTGCAATAGAACAATAGATCGGAATGCCATCCAGACATATTAATCATCTATGTTAGCCATTTCTGCATCATTCTGTGTTTCAAACTATAAGAGAGCAGAACTCAAAAGTGGCTTAGGAATTGGGAAGTTCTTTTCAACATTGTCAAATCATGAAAAATGCCACTTAAATGCAAGTTTGGTAATCTTTTCATTCTCTGTAACGAGTTGTTTGAAATTGAGAAATATACCATTCTGAAGGAGCTTGATTTATTATTGTCACGTATATCAAAATACAGTGAAAATTATTGTTTTGCACACTATCAAGACAAATCATACCTTACATAAGTACATCAGGACAATAGAATGAAATGCAGAATATAGTATTACAGCTACAAAGAAAGATCAATTCTAATATGAGAGTTTAGTTCATTAGTCTGTTAACAGCAGGAAGAATCAGTTCTTGAATCTGCTGTTATGTGTTTTCAAATTTTGTATCATCTGCTCGATGGAAGGAGGTGGAAGAGAATATAATCAGGGTGGGAGGGGTCTTTGAGTATGTTGGCTGCTTTCCAGAGACAGCAGGAAGTGTAGATAGAGTCAATGATGGAAGGCTGGCTTTCATGATGGGACTGGACTGTATTCACAATTCTCTCTAATTTCTTGTGGGTTTTGGGCACAGCAGTTGCCATAACAGGCTGTGATACATCCACACAGGATGCTTTTTATGGAGGAGCCATAAAAATGAGGAAGAGTCATTGTGGACACGCCGAATTGGGTTCTTGATTGTAGCTTCAACGTGGATGGACCAGGGCAGATTGTTCATGATATTTACTCCTAGGAACTTGAAGTGCTCAACCATCTCTCCCTCAGCACCAATGATTCAGACAGGGGCGTGTCCTCCACTCCACTTCCTGAAGTCGATAACCAGCTCCTTCATTTGGCTGACATTGAGGGAGCGATTCCTGTCTTTACACCATGTCATTGAGCACTGAATTCTTTACTGTACTCTGTCTTGCTGTTGTTTGACATTTGATTCACTACAATGGTGTCATCAGCAAATTTGCTTCCCCAGGGCTGTTGGAATATTGAATAAGGGGGAATGCAGACAACATCAGGTTAAGGGATTGATCATTTAGGACTGGGATGAGGAGAAACTTCTGCACTCAAGGGGCTGTGAATATTTGGAATTGTGTAGACCATTAGATTACAGCTACTTCATCCTGAAGTGTATTCAAGAGTGGGATCCATAGATATTTTGACCCCTTCAGGAATCAAGTGAAATGCAAGCAGGAAAATGGAGTTGGATTGGATCAACTCCATGTTGATGCAGGTGGCCTATTCTAGGTGGCCTATTCCTCTTCCAGTTGGGTATTTTATGAAATGCTCTTTAAAGTTACTAGAAATTAACAAGATCTTCAAAATTGGAAAAAAAAGAGAGAATTCTTCCGGCACTCTGTCACTTTAAGAAAATCTGCATGATGGACCAAGGAAAGTTACTGTTAAATTAATCGACATAGAGTTCAGTTTAATTCATGAATAGACTGCTGCCAATTTCCAAACAAAAATAAATTTTAAATATCATTGCTTCCCAAAAAAATTTGGAAAAGTCATTGTTTCACTTTGCAATGAGCATGAGCATGAGACAGAAGCATCATCACTGAACAGTAAAAGGAAAAATGAGTCCAGAAATGTTGTGAAAATTTTGTGACAGCAGAAAATGCCACAAGTCTCACTCAGATGGCTGTTGACAGCAATGTCAGCAGCCAGACAGAAAGGTGACCCATCCTCACAGCATTTGTTCGCAACTTCTCTTGCTACTACAGTGAGTATATAATGAAAGTACATCATTGGCTTGAAAACACTTTAGGACAATATGAGATCATTCTAAAGGTGCTACTTAAATGCAAATGTTGGCTGCAATTTTCATACATCAGGAAATTGCATTGAACTATCTGTTATTGGAGCATGGCACATAACAAGGTCCAGGACTAAGGAAGGACATTATCCAGCTGGAGAGGGCTCAGAAGTGATTTACCAGGATGTTGCCGGGTATGGAGGGTTTGAGTTATAAATAAAGGCTGGACAGGCTGGAACGTTTCTCACTGGAGCATAGGAGCTTGGCAGGTAACCTTATAGAAGTTTATAAAATAATGAGGGGTATAGATAAAGTTCATGGTAGTTGTCTTTCCCTTGGATGGGGGATTTCAAGACTAGGGAGCACATTTTTAAGTTTAGAGGAGAGAACTAAAAAATACATGAGGGGTAAATGTTTTACACAGAGGGTGGTTCGCATGTGGAATGTGCTTCCTGAGGAAGTGCTGGATGTGGGCACAATTACAATGTTTAAAAGACATTTGGATAAGTATATAAATAAGAAAGGCTTGCAGTGATATGGGTCAGGAGCAGGCAGAGTGGGACTAGTTTAGTTTGGGATTTTGGTCGGCATGGACTGGTTGGACCGAAGGGTCTGTTTCCATGCTTTGTGACTTGCTATGAGCTGAGGGAACACCAAAGCTCAGGGCAGTTACTATAAAGGCTCAATGGGGAAAGACAGTGGTCTGAAAACCCACCAACTATAATGCACAGAGAAGCTGCAAATCACATGAATCCCTCAAGCGGCATGTTTAACATGAAATGAATGTTGTAAAAACGTAATTGCAAATGTAGTGGGGCACCTGAGAGTGGAATGTAGAGTATTGGAAAATAATTAAATTGTATTGCATTTCTATATCGTCAAGCTTATAATCTAACATTATAAACAAAGTACATATTTGAAAAAAAAAGATATAATTGTGCATTTATTCCTTAACCATTTTCTTCATATTTTTGCTGAAGATGTTGACTCATTAATGGGCCAAAAATAAGCATTATTCACCCACCAGAAATTCATTAAGCATTCACAAAGTTAAATCTGAAATCTCCCAACTCACGCTGCATGACTTGAGGAGTATTTCAGATTTCCAGCTTCATAAAAATGTTTCTTTTGTTCTTTATAGATGCCAGCAGTCAGCAAAGGTACAGTTCCACTTTGAGATCCTGTCCTCACGTCTGTGTTCCGAACAGAGAAGCAAGAAGCAAGAGGGTCACAGCCCCTGAGCTTGCTGAATCCAATTACAGCTGCTCCTCAGGATCACCTCTACTTTCCTGTCAGCTTTCTGTATCATTTAGCTCCCCAGGTGACCAAGGAGCTGCTTATTCTCAGCTCTGCCTCTACTCAATAATACACAGCTGGTAAACTAGTTCTCCTTGTCTCACTCTGAAATGATCGACCCTTGACCCCAAAATTTTGTCACCACATTCTACATCCTCAGCATGGGAAATATCATCTTCACGCCATCAATCCTTTTTAGCATGTTGTGTCTTAATGAGATCATATCTTTAGATAAATCAAAGAACAGCAAAAAAGACAACAAATTACAGAGGGACCTCGATTATCTGAATGACATGGGCAGGGGGAGTTTTGTGTTCGGATAATCGAATGTTCAGATAACACAGTTTAGCCAAGCATCGGGACCTTGCGATCTTGTCTGGATAAAGCGAAATTCGGATAATTGAATGTCGAATATTCGAGATTCCTCTGTATACGTGGAGAGGGATCTTGGAGACAGAGAGAGAACAGTTAGGTAGACAAAGAAGTGGTGAAAAGTCAGAATGGATAATGGGTAAGGACATTGAATCATAGAATCCCTACAGTGCACTGAGATGCCATTTGGCCCATCAAGTCTTCACCAACCCTCCGAAGAGTGCCCCATCCTCTCCCTATATTTCCCATGGCTAATCCACCCAGCCTGCACATCCCTGAACACTATGTGCAACTTAGCATAGCCAATTCAGCTAACCTGTACAGCTTTGGATTGTGGGAAGAAACCGGAGCACCCAGAGGAAACCCATGCAGACACAGGGAGAGTGCAGAGGTTCTACACACACAATCGCCTGAGGCTCGAATCGAACCCGGGTCCCTGGTGCTGTGAGGCAGCAGTGTTAACCACTGAGCCACTATGCTGCCCCAAAGCAGGGCAAGGTGATCAGGTCCTAAAATAATTGAACCTGTTATTGAGTCCTAAAGGCTGCAGGGTCCCCAAGTGGAAAATGCGGTGTTGTTCTTCCAGATTATGCTGAGCTTCACTGGACCAGTGCAGCAAACCTGAGACAGAGATGTTGGCCAGGGAACACGGCGGGGTGTTGAAGTGAAAGGCAACTGGAAGCTCAGGATCTTTTTTACAGACAGAACATAGGTGTTCCGCTATGTGATCACTCAGTCTACGCTCAGTTTCTCCTGTGTATGGGACACCACATTGTGAGCAATAAATATTATAGACCAGATTGAGTGAAGTGCAGATATATTGCCGTTTCAACTGGAAGGTGTGTTTGGGGCCTTGGATAGTGACGATGGAGGAAGTAAATGGGCAGGGATTACATATTCTGCAATGGCAGGGGAAGGTGCCATGGGGTATGGTTATGTGTTGGGAGTGGAGGAGGAGTCCCAGAGGGAACAGTCCTCGCAGAAGGTGGACAGAGAGGGGAAGGGAATATGTGTCTGCTGGTGGCATCTCGCTTGAGGTGGTAGGAATGGCGGTTAATTATCCTCCTGAACATAGATGTGGTAGAATAGTAGGTGAGGACAGGGGGCACCCTATCGCTGCAGTGGGAGGGAGGAGAGGGATGGAGGGCTGAGTAGTGGGAGATAGATCGGATCCAGCTGAGGACTCTGTTCAACTCGGTGCCAGGGAATCCTCAGTGGAGGAAGAAGGTGGACATTTTGGAGGCTCCCTTGTCAAAACTGGACACACGATGAACACAGCGAGACAGGGAGAATGGAATAAAGCAGGGTATGAGGATGCATAGTCAAGGTAACTGTGGGAGTCAGTGGGATTGTAATGGATATTAGTGACCAGTTTATCCCTAGAATGGAAACAGAGATGTTGACCAAGGGAAGAGAGGAGGGAGAGATGGACCAGGTGAAAACAAGAGCAGGGTGGAAATTGGAATAGAAATTGATGAATTTTTCCAGTTGCAGATGAGAGGGAGGGAAGCAACACTGACAATGTCATCAATGTACCAGAGAAAGAGTTCTGGGTGGGAGCCGGAATAGGACTGGAACAAGGAATGTTCTAGAAAGTGACAGCCATAACTGGATACCTATGGCCACCCTTCTGACCTGAAGAAAATGGGAGGAGTTAAAGGGGAAGTTGTTCAGAATGGGGATGAGCTCAGCCAAGGGGAGAAGGGTGGTGGTCAGTGGGGAGGGTTCACGCTTTCTATCAAGAAAGAACTGGAGAGCCCGGAGGGTTTTGGTGCGGGGATGGTTGGGGTGGGGTGGTTGATCGATGTGCATGGGGTGAAGAAGAGGCAGCTGCAGCCTGTGAGCTGGAAATTCTGAAAGTAATGTGAAATGTGGCAAGATTTGCAGATGCACGTGGGAGGGACAGGACAAGGGGAGAGGTAGGAAGAGCTGAACTCTGGGAGGCAGGAGCAGGCAGAAATGTTGGGTCTCCCTGGGTAGTCCTGTTTGTGGATTCTGGGAAGGAGGTAGAAGTGAGCTGTGAGGGATCGGGAGACGATGAGCCTGGAAGCAATAGGGAGGGGGGAGATCACCAGATGAAATGAGATTAATGACCATTGTGGACACAATAGGCTGGTGTCCCATGGTTCGGGAGGTATTTGAGACCTGGAGCTCAGCCTCTGCACTGTAGAGGTCACTCTGCCAGACAACAACAACCCCACCCTTACCAGCAGGCTTAATGACAAAGTCAGGGTTAGATCTGAGAACATGGAGTGCTGTCAGTTCAGAGGGAGATAGGTTTGAATGGGTAATTAGGAGGGGTTGGGGGCTAGGTGCAGAAAACTTGAGGTGACCAATGTCACATTGACAGTTCTGAATGAACAGGTCTTATTCAAGTGAAAGACCAGTGAGAGGGATCCAGGTGGAGGATGGTGAAGGCATCAGTGGGACAGGTAGAGGACTCTTGTTCAAAGAAATGGGGCACGGAGGCAAAGGCAACAGAAGAAGATATCAACGTCACGTCAAGCCCGAAATTTGTGAAGGTGGGCCACAGATGGATAAAACTAAGGCCTTTGCTGAGTGCAGAATATCAGTCCAATTTACACAGCCTCCCATCTTGTCATACCAGGGATCATCCGAGAGAACTTGCATTACACCATCTCCAAGACAAGATCTTACCTCAGACATTGTGTAAAACTGCACAGTAGTCCAGGACAAGCCTAGCTGAAGCTCTACACAAATTTCCTAAAGCATATTGGGTGGCACGGTGGCTCAGTGGTTAGCACTGCTGCCTCACAGCACCAGGGTCCCAGGTTCAATTCCAGCCTCGTGTGACTGTCTGTGTGGGTTTGCTCTGGTTTCCTCCCACAATCCAAAGATGTGCAGGTCAGGTGAATTGGCCACGTTAAATTGCCCACAGTGTTAGGTACATTAGTCAGAGGGAAATGGATCTGGGTGGGTTACTCTTCAGAGAACTGGTTGGCCCAAAGGCCCTGTTTCCACACTGTAGGGAATCTAATCTATTTTTTCCAATTTCCAACTATCTTATGATAAGGACCAATATGCCATGCCCCGATTGTGTGCTGTACCAGCCTGAATCAAAAACTACCAAGACTCTATGAAAATTAATGTTTAAAAGTTTCACGTCTTTTAAAAAATATTCTGATTTTTCATTCTTGCAAAGTCAATCCATTTCCCTATGTTGTACTTTCTCTAACTCATTGATGTCCATTCCTTTAACCTGCTCATATATCTTTGTGCTTTCGGTGTTCTCCACACAGTTTAAACTCTCATCTGGCTTTGTATCATTAATAAAGTTAGATACATCATTCTTTGTTTCTTCATCCACTTTGTGAAATGTAGGTTATAAGTAGCTGATCCCCTGTGTGAGATTCCATTAATCATAGCCTGCCCAGCTTCCTGTCTGTTAATCAAATTTCTGTCCATCTAAATATATTCACCCAGCTTTATGATTCCCTATCTTGTATATTAGCCTTTTATACACTACTTTGTCAAGTCTTTTTTAGAAATCCACATCTCCTGGCTCTCACCTTACAAGTTACATCCTCAAAAAGTTCTAATAAATTTATTAAACAAAAGTTCCCTTTTGCAAAGCTCAGTCTGATCATACCATTACTTTCTCAGATTATTGTGAAAACTTCTTTAAGAATTGATTCCAGCATTTTCCTGATTAATGAGTTCAGACAAACTGCGGTATCATTCTGTTTCCTCTCTGCCTCATTTCCTGAAAAACATTTGCTAATTTTGTGAAGAGCACTGTAGAATCTAGGGACTTTCCAGAACCTTATAACAAGTACACACATTATCATTATAGAAAGCTTTTTGGAACAGCAGGAGGTAGGCCAGGGATTTGTTATCTGTTAGTTCCTAATTTTCTCTAAGATGTTTCCTTTGCTCATATTAATGACTTTCTGTTCCTCAGGAGTGGAAGATGGAGTTTAATTCAGATAAATGTGAGGTGCTGCATTTTGGGAAAGCAAATCTTAGCAGGACTTATACACTTGATGTTAAGGTCCTAGGGAGTATTGCTGAACAAAGAGACCTTGGAGTGCAGGTTCATAGCTCCTTGAAAGTGGAGTCGCAGGTAGATAGGATAGTGAGGGCAGGTTTTGGTATGCTTCCCTTTATTGGTCAGAGTATTGAGTACAGGAGTTGGGAGGTCATGTTGTGGCTGTACAGGACATTGGTTAGGCCACTTTTGGAATATTGCATGCAGTTCTGGTCTCCTTCCTATTGGAAGGATATTGTGAAACTTGAAAGGGTTCAGCAAAGATTTACAAGGATGTTGCCAGGGCTGGAGGATTTGAGCTATAGGGAGAGGCTGGGCAGGCTGGGGCTGTTTTCCCTGGAGCGTCGGAGGCTGAGGGGTGACCTTATAGAGGTTTACAAAATTGTGAGGGTCATGGATAGGATAAATAGACAAAGTCTTTTCCCTGAGGTGGGGGAGTCCAGAACTAGAGGGCAAAGGTTTAGGGTGCGAAGGGAAAGCTATGAATGGGACCTAAGGGGCAATGTTTTCACACAGAATGTAGTGCATGTATAAAGTGGGCTGCCAGAGGATGTGGTGGAGGCTGGTACAAAAACAGCATTTAAAAGGCATCTGGATGGATATATGAATAAAAAGAGTTTAGAGGGATATGGGCCAAGTGCTAGCAAATGGGACTAGATTAGGTTACGATATCTGGTTGGCATGGACGAGTTGGACTGAAGGGTCTGTTTCCATGCTGTACATTTCTATGACTCTATGAAATGGTAGATGCAGGTACAGTTGCAACATTTAAAAGGCATTTGAATTGGTACATGAATAGGAAAGGTTGAGAGGGATATGGGTTAAATGCAAGCAAGTAGGACAAGTTTAGTTTGGGGAAACTTGGGTTGGAATGGATGAGTTGGACTGAACTGTATGACTCTGAGTCATGTTGGCTCAAGAGGCAGTATTCACGTGACTGAGGGAGCAGATTGGGGATTCAGAGTCATTTCAGGCCCTGAGTACTGATTGAAATCTCAGCTTTCATTGTCGTGTGGAATGTGAGAAGGTTCCAGAATGCTGAGTGACAACAAGACCAAGCAACAATGCCTGCTCCCAGCCAAGCTTCAACTGACACAAGATGAACTATCCGTTGCTAAAATAGATGAAGTCAGTTCTAGCTTCTGTCAGTAATTTTTTTGTTGTTTCACTTAAATGATGAAGTCACCAGGACTCTTCGTTTCATTTTTGAGAACAGGTTTCTAGACATTTAGCTCTCACCTCACACCAAAGTCACCGATTATATTTGCAGATTTGCAGAGTGCACACACAGAGTCAATACACTGGGAAGATATCAGAAGCCTGCTGGTATTTGTGCATTACGAGAGAAGGAGAGAGAATTGGAAGGGAAAATTAGCTACTGGAGACACCTTTTCAGCTCAGGTGATTGACGTACCGAAATATACAGCAGCACTGTCACAATTAGACTGGCTTGATGTGTGACAGTTCTTAAGTACACCAATGAGGGAGCTATCATCTCTTCAGTATCTCTTGTTAAGAATCCTTGTTTTGATCTGATCATCCAGTTATTACAGTCCTTCTCAAAAAGCCTTTATAAAACGTGCTTTCCTTTCTTCTTTCTCCGGTCCTACCTTTCCTTCCAAATGCTCACCATAAATGCTTGTCATTGAAATGCAAATTAAATCGTTTGTTTCATGTTTACCTGTGCATGTGATGCGAAGAGGCTTCACATTTCCATCTTGGATTCATTAGCAATTTGTAGTCTATGTTTTTGAAGGTTGGATTTATTTAATAGCAAAATGAAGCATGAACAGAAGATCAAAGTATAATTAGTAATCTTCTGCTCCATATTAGATGCAAATAATAACTTGCTCTCTGCAGAGGTTAAATACAAAACCATTTCTTTTCACCTATGCAACACTTCATCCTATTTTGTAAAGTGCTCACATCCAATGAAATACTTTGAAGTATGATAAACATAGGCAAAAAACAGCAATGTTTAATATCCATTTTGTAAATATGGAAAAAGAATGCTTTGCATTTATATCGTCTACTAGCTGATGAATGAATATTCTGACATGTGGTCACAGCTACGATGAAGGAAGTACAGCAGCCAACTTGTACAATGCAAATTCCCACAACACCATGGGGATAATTATTAGATCACCTACTTTATTTTAGAGCGTTGTTTGACCGTGTCCAGGAGAACCCTTTCCGACTACTCTTACAGTCATCGAGATGTAAGGAGATGTACAGCACAGAAACAGGCCCTTTGGTCCAAACTCGTCCATACTGACCAGATATCCTAACCTAATCTGCCAGCACTTGGCCCATATCCCGCAAAACACTTCCTTTTCATATATCCACCCAGATGCCTTTTAAACATTAAAAATCACACAACACCAGGTTGTAGTCCAACAGGTTTATTTGGAAGCACTAGCTTTCGGAGCGCTGCTCCTTCATCAGGTGGTTGTGGAGTATAAGATCATAAGACACAGAATTTATAGTAAAAGATTACAGTGTCATGCAACTGAAATGATATATTGAACAAACCTGGATTGTTAAGTCTTTCATCTTTTAGAATGGGTTGCAGATTAAGATGAAAGACTTAACAATCCAGGTTTGTTCAATATATGATTTCAGTTGCATGACACTGTAATCTTTTGCTGTAAATTCTGTGTCTTAAGATCTTATACTCCATAGCCACCTGGTGAAGAAGCAGTGGTCCGAAAGCTAGTGCTTCCAAATAAACCTGTTGGACTATAACCTGGTGTTGTGTGATTTTTAGCTTTGTCCACTCCAGTCCAACACCAGCACTTCCACATCATGGATTTGAAATGTTATAATTACTCTAGCCTGCACATGGCAGCTCATTCCACCCTCTGTGTGAAAAAAATTGCCCCTTAGGTATCTTTTAAATCTTTTCCCTCTCACCCTAAACCTATGCCCTTTAGTTCTGGACTACCCACACCAAATATTGACATGTGATTTTCTGCACTGACAGTGAGAGCAGGTGGGAACTTGGTTCAACACTGCACCTGAAAGATGCTCCTCGAACAATACAACATTCCCTCATATCACACTGGGTGGGCAACTTTGAGTTTTGCATACCAGCCCTGGCCTGGGACTTGTACATATGACCTTGTGAGTTAAAAGTGCTACCAACCAAGCTACATCTGACACAAGATGAATTATTGTGCGCTGAAACAAATTAAATCAGTTCGGGTTTCTGACAGCAATTTTCTTGTTGTTTCACTTAAATGATAAAGTGACCAGGCCCCTTTATTTCATTTTTGTGTACAGGTTTCGAGACATATCTCTTTCATCTTGTGCCCAAAGTCACCTTAAGCCACTGATACCGATCACAAATACTCATTAAATCTAACAGCAACAGCTCTGCTCCATCCCAGGATGTTAACATTAAGTAAATGATTGGTCTTCACTAATTGGAACCTCATGTGTCCATCAGATGAGGACAAGTGAGCCCCTGGGGGTCCTGACTCCTCTCTTGTCTCCTTACCTTCCAACACTCACTGTCGAGGCTTGTTATAACAGTCAGGTTATGCAAGAGAATGGAGAGCTGTTGCTGCTATGTGTGGGACACTCTCATACTTGAGGGGATGCTTCCAGGAGTTTGAACAAGAACACTTTCAGAAGGTAACGCTGATTGGCAGTGGGGGATTTGTCGAGGCTATAACCTGATGAAGGGCTTATGCCCAAAATGTTGACTGCCCTGCTCCTCGAATACTGCCTGACCTGCTGTGCTTTACCAGTGCTACACTCTCGACTCTGATCTCTGCAGTCCTCACTTTCTCCTGAGGCTATATCCTGACAACTTAAAACTTCGGCCATGTCCGTCTCCCTATCAAAGCTTCCATTTAAGCAATTTGTCTTAAATCACTTTAAAGGATCTAATTTAGCCAGACAACCCACCCTTCCCTCAACAAGAACAGCTTGCATTTATTTCGCACCTTTCATTGAAAGATCCCAAAGTGCCTCAAACCAGATTTGACACTGAGAAATGCAGGTATAAAATCAATGTTCAATGACATTGCCATCACTGATTACCACACAATTAATGATCCTGGTTGTTACTGCCGACCAGAAACTGAACATATCCATCCATGTTAAAACAGTGGCTGTAAGAGTGGAATACTGTGGCTTGTAAATGATCTGCTCCCTCCCCAAGGCTTGTGCACCGTCTACAAGGCACAGGAGGGTCTCCTGTGATTGGATAGATGCAGCTTTAAAATCACTCAAGGAGCTCAACACCACCCAAGACAAAGCAGCTGACTTGATTGCCCCCCCTCCCCCCCATCCCCATCTAACACCCTCAGCATTCATCCCCCCCCCCCCAACTACCAGCACAAAGTGTCAGTAGGCTGTACCATCTACAAGGTGCACTGCAGCAACTCTTTTGAGAATCTTTTGACAACCTTCGAAACCCGCAACCTCTACCATCTGGAAGAACAAGGGCAGCAGATCCAAGGGAACTTCCACCACTCTTAAGTTCCACTCAAAAACACACAGCATCCTGTCTTGGGAAAAAAGCACCATTGCTTCACCGTCGTTGGTCAAAACCCTGGAACATCCTTCTGAACAGTACTATGGCTGCACTTACACATTAAAGGTTGCAGCAATTCAAGAACTTTAACTCACTACCACCTCCGCCAGGGGCATTGAGGGCTGGGCAATGGACACTGGCCCAGCATCCCATGAACCAATAGGAGAAAAACAGGAAGTGCAAGAAAAACTCAGCTGGTCTGATAGCTTCTGCAAGAGAGAAACAGAGCTAACACTTTGGGCCATATACAAATCTTTCTTGGAACTCAAGGCATATACTAAGAGAGTTGGTGCCAGGCCAGCACAAGAGGTAGTTTTAAGAAGAAAACTGAAAGGAAGAAAGCAGGCAAATGGAATCAAAGGGGGAGAATTCCAGAGCTCAGTGTCTACATTGATGAAGGCATGGCTGCTGTTGAGGGGGAATGATTAAAATCTGGACCGCGCAGTGGGTAGAATTTGAGGAGTTCAAGGAACATGAAGGAATACAAGGCTGAGTGGAATTGCACTGATAGGGAGGGAAAGGCCATAAAATGGTTTGAAAACACGCATGAGAATTTTAAACGTGAGCCATTGGCTGACCCGGTTAATGTAGGTCAATGAACATGAAGTCGGTGGACAAGTAGGCTTGGATGTGTGCTATGACAGGGATGGCAGAGCTTTGAATGATCTCTACTTGTGGAGGACCAGCCAGAGGTGTTCTGATATCATCATCTCGAGGGAAAAAAGGAATGAGTGAGAATTTCAGCTGCAGGACGGTGACACGCGAGCAGGAAGGATGAAGAGCTCAGAGGAAATGAAATGGATTGCCTGAAGGTAGGGAAGGCATACCCATCCCTTGATTCAAGAATAATGTCTGTTCACAATCATAGTGTGGAAGCAAGCCATTCAGCCTATCGAGTCCACACTGACCCTCTGAAGAGCATCCCACCCAGGCCTATCCTTCTACCCCATCCCTGTAATCCTGCATTTCCCATGGCTAATCTACCTAGGCTGCATATCCCTGGCAGTTTAGCTTGGCCAATCCATCTAACCTGCATGTCTTTGGACTGTGGGAGAAACCCACACAGACCCAGGGAGAAGGTATAAACGCTGCACAGATAGTTGCCTGAGAGTGAAATTGAATCTGGTGCTGTGAGGCAACAGTGCTAACCACTGAGCCACGGTGTCAGAGGTTTCGAGTGTTGGTCTTCAGCAGGCCAATTCTCCACCCACAGATATTTGGCTCCATGGAGCAGGATGTCCCACCGGCTGGAATGGAATACAGGATTCACTTCCTTCTGTTCCTCCCACTGTCTCCTCATTGCATCATCAATCAGACATTTGGACTCCAAACATGGTACTGTTTGACAGACAGATTCTCACCATTCTGAAGAATTGGAAGCAAACTCCTCCTAGGCGTCAATGTTGCTGAATTTCAGAGAGAGTTTCAGAGTATCTTTACAGAATTTTCTTTGTCCTTCCCTAGAAAGCTGGCTATTTGATCATTGAAAAAATGGAGCCAGAGGGAAGAGGGTTTTTTGGTCACCCCAATAGCATCTATTCCATGATCGTGGTGAATGTAAGGCCAGGAGAGAGAAAAGGAAATATCCTGAGTCCTGAGAGGCACATGATAGAACATGATTGTGTTAAGAAGACGTGGGTGTACTGTATCTTTAAGACAGTTAGAAGCTAGCAGAACTACATGACAGCACCAAGTATTCTCAATAACGTAACAATGTAACACTTGGTTGAAAGTTAGATTACCTGGGCTGCCTGGAAACAACAAAACAGATTTGAATTAGGCCAATCAGTTTAAATTATACCAAACTCCAATCAGGTTTGAATTGGGTATATTGACAACTTTAAAAGTCAATGCTTTGGGGGTATAAGACTGGGGAAAATTGAACAGTTGGGAGGAGAACTGCCAAGCCACCAGCATGTATAGACTGCCCAAAAAATTTTCTCTTAAAGGTGCCTTTATTGATCCATGCCCTGTGAAGCATAATCCCTAAGAAGAAGAAAAGAAGACACAGGAAGATCCAAATAGAAGATTCGACAGCTGGCTGGTTTTGAAAGCTTGAATCTTTGGTAAATCTTGATTGGGGGCTTTTATTGGACTCATATTACAGAAAAAAAGATAAAATGTAGGTTAGAGGAAGCAGTTGTAAACAGTTGTTAGCTAATTATTCTCTATTTTTTAAGAAATAAAGTTGTTAATTTTTACTCTAAATAGTTCTCGTCCTCTCAAATTTTCACAGATTACTAGGATAAATCTTTTCTGTGTTGCTGGTTTAAATTAAGCAGGAGTGTTTACCCTGTGACGTAACAATGGACAATTGAGATATGGAAACAATTAGGTTACAAATTAGACCAAGACACTGAAGATAATGATACTTACAGAGTAGAAAGAAGATACTACATGAGAAAACAAAATTGGATTCAAAGCCAAGTATATATAAAGTGAATGTAATGAAACCACTAACAAATTGAGGACCAAGACAGATAAGTGGAATTTTGCAACTTGATATCTGCAAATGAGTCCCTGTGGAATCAGTGAAGGTAAATTTGACATTTTAAATAACAAGGCACCAAATTTTTCAATTGTCAAAGTAGTAGATCAAAGACATTGTTCAAACAGACATCTGAAAGAGATAACAGAGTAAATTCTCAAACAACAGTCCCTGCTGTCTAATCTAAACTAAAAACTGATCTATTGAAAAAATCCAGAGTTGTAGGGTAGTCATGTTGACAAAAAAATGTCAGTATTGTTGATATCAGTTACTCACTGGCAGAGGTCAATATATCATGACCCAGCAAACAGCAATATCAAAAAAACAAGATGTATCATCTTCCCACTTCCATTCCGATACCCCTGGTGTATTCTGAAGCTGCATCATTTCCCATTGCGATTTCAAACTTATTCACTGTTCCTTGGAGACATCATCCAAAAGCATTGCTCGTGTCTTCCTACATCGGCATCTTCCAAATCCACTGCTCCTGTCTCAACACCCTCCCTGCTGGTCCATTACTGAAATGTTTGTCTGATATCCAGTCAGGGAAATGTCCTCCAAAGTGAAGAAAGAAACCTTTGCCTTCGACCAGCACCACAAACTCAGTTGCCTAGCTACCAACTCCATCTGTCTCCCTGGCAACTGCCTGAAGCTGAACCAGACCGTTTTCAAATTTCCCACCATCTTAGACTCTGAGATGACATAAAAACAGTCGTTCTGATATCTCCCATTCTCACTTAGTAACATCACTGAACTCTGGCCCTGCCTCACCTTATGCACAGCCCTCGTCTTTACTCTTCTTACTCCTAACTGTTCCAGAGGCATTCTGGCCAGTGTCTCACATTCTACCTTCCACACATTTGAGGGCAACAAAAGCCATCTTCTTACCTGCCCCAATCCTGTTTGCCCATCACTTTGTGCTTACGGAGCTATGCTGGCTCCTGGTTAAGCAAATGCCCAAATTTAAAGTTCTCATCCTTTCACATCCCTCTGTTGCCTTCATCCCTCTTCATCTCTATAATCTTGTCTAGCTATAGAATGTTCCAAGGTATCTGTGCTCATCTAACGCTGCTCTCTTGAATGTGCTTTATTTTACTTCTTCTACCACCGATGGCAGTGTCTTCAAATGTCTAAGGCCTAAGGTCTCAAATGACCTCCTGAAACCTCTCTGTCTCTCTCATTCATTTTCCTCTTTTAAGGTGCTCCTCAAAACTTATCCCATTGAGTACGTGCTTGATTATGCACCCTCATATCTTCTAATCTGGTTTGTTAGTTATTTTGGCTCAATAACACTCCCAAGGTGTGCCTTAAATATGGGGCTATGCAAATGCAAGCTGTTATTGAGAATAGGGGATATAACAACAATTGTCAAAATCAGTAAAACAAATCCCACACAAGCTGCAAAGAAGAACACTTCACAGCACTTGGGGGTGCAGAACCGTGAGCTGGGTTTCTGTTCCTGGCCCTTTCAGTCGTTCTGCTGCTGGTTCTTGGATTCCTAGAACCCCTACATTGCAGAAGCAGGCCATTCGGCCCATCGATTCCTCAACGACCCTTCAAAACAATTCCTTTTGCAATTGTATGAGTAGACTGACAAACCAATTGAGTTGTCCTGCATGGTCCATGGTGTGAATGAGCTGTCCAGGCTGAGAGGGATTCTCGCTGCCATGTGAGAGACACTTTCTCAGGAGGGATGACATATAGACTTCAGCTGACAAAGGAGAATCACTCCAAAAGCTTGTGATTTCAAATAAACCTGTTGGACTATAATCTGGTGTCATGTGACCTCTGACCTTGTCCACCTGCAGTTCAACACTGGCATCTCCATAAGATAGATAAAGCCAGATATAGAGTGTATATTGATATTCCTGCTCAGTTTCAAATTTTCATACAGTAAATGCTGAGCCTGAAAAGGGTTATGTTTGGAAACAAAGCAGAACCTTCATTCATTGATCATATCTGGCTGCACTGAAAACAAAACAACAATGGCAGTGGAACATTGTTCTTTCACCGTATGGAGCAAAAAGAATCTGTATGACTTTGATTTGTCTAGCAATGAAAACAAACCCTTTATAAGTTGCAATGAATTGTATAGAAGGATTCTAAACACCCACAGCTACCATATGGGATTTGAAGCTATGCTTCTCAAGCTTTACTTTGAGCTTCTTGATCATAGAGTTAATGATGTTATCATTGCCCTAGCACCTCTGCCTCATTGTCAAACTCTAACCAGCACAGAATTAACTGAGGGACCCCTTGCACAAGACGTAAACATGAAACCCATACACCATCGAGGGGAAGGAGAATGTACGTCATCAGTTGGCCTCTGGGGAGCTTACAACAGTGTTAAGCTGTATGGGAAGATTGTGAAGAGACTGTAGGCATGTAGGGCCCAGAAAATACACTTGCAAAATTCGAGGGATGAAGGTAAACAGGGCAGTGTATATTTTGCTGTTGCTTAAGTTCAAGTAAATTTCAACCCAAAAGGCAACAACATCCCTTGATCTCGCAAAGTCCCATGCACTCTGGTTATCACAGACAGCAGAAAGGGTTCTGAGCTCTTTATTGTTTCAACCCCGTCCTCTTTTGTCCATCCTCTTCCCTTGGCCTCACCACTTGTTCATCCAGTTGTCCACTATTTCTCCTTCAAGCTCACCCCCTCTGCCTCCCTCTGTCCTCATTAAAATCCTCCTTTAAAGTCTTTGGCCTAGCCTTGGGTTACCCTTCTATATAAGTACCTTCGGTGGCTTTGCTTTAGTCTCATTGTGTGCTGCATGTTTATTCTTCATTACAGAAATCAAATTACTCAATGAAAGGAAAAATGCCAGGAGTCAGTGCAGAGAAATCCAAACTATGAACTGGTGAATGCAAGGAGGATGCTTCAAAAATGAATTGTCAAATTAAAATGGACTAATCCAAATTATTCTTCCAGTGAAATGCAGTTCTCCCAAAACTTGATGTGATGGGTGAAACAATTATCCCAAATTGTACCAGGAGAAAGGTTTACTGCATGATTAATGAAACCAAGGGCAGGATGTTTCAGTCCTGATGGCTATGAGCATGAAGGCAGGTACATAATCCCATGTCACCTATTGGATTGGCGGTTTTCAGGCTCCATTCTGCCTCAGGCTATTTTTCCAAAATAATGGAATGGGGGCAGGGCAGGGATAACCACCCAGAAACTATGAGTGTGGCCAATTGAAATGCTTAATGGTCACATAAGGCCTATGGCCAGAGGCTTCTTGGAATTTTTCATTCACTTCCTTGGCCCCTAGGGGGGTGGGTTAAGATCTGGATGTCTCTTTGGCAGCTCAGGGGATGCCAGGGCTCCAGGCAGGGTTTCAAACTCTCCCCAACTCCCTGACCTCAGCTGTGCAGGTGGACTCCAACATCCACCCCCCCAACCCCGCCCATCACCACAATAAAGCCCTAGGAGTCTACATTTTGTTTAAAATTCTAAAAACCTCAGAGAAAAGGTTTCTCCATCTTGAAGAACCCTCTCCTTGTCTTCACTTTAAAGCTAGGCAATATGCTCTGTCAAAATTTAAAACAAAACCATTAGCATGACGTGGATTAGATTAGATTAGATTACTTACAGTGTGGAAACAGGCCCTTTGGCCCAACTAAGTCCACACCGACCCTTCGAAGAGCAACCCACCCAACCCATTCCCCTACACCTAACGCTATGGGCAATTTAGCATGGCCAATTCACCTAACCTGCACATTTTTGGACTGTGGGAGGAAACCAGAGCACCCCAACGCAGACACAGGGAGAATGTGCAAACTTCACACAGACAGTTGTCTGAGGCGGGAATTGAACCCTGGTCTCTGGTGCTGTGAGGCAGCAGGGCTAACCACTGTGCCACCCACAGTGTCACTGGCTGGGTCAGCATTTATTGACCATCCCTAATTGTCCAAAGGACAGTTAAGGGTCCACCTCAATCTGTGCATCTTGATAAAGATATAAGTAAGGAGAACAGATTTCCTTCCCTTAAGGACATTGGTGAACCAGATGGGGTTTTCCCCCAGCAATCTAAAATGGCTTCATAATCATCATTAGACTCTTCATTCCAGTTTTTTTCTTTAAATATTGGATTAACGATCCACCATCTACCAAGGCAGGAATTGAACTTGGGTACCTTGACCATTACCTGGATCTCTGGGTTAATTGCAAGATTTCTACTGAGGCCATTGCTGTCTATTTGAGGACCATAATGCCCTCTATTGGCAATTCAACTTCTAAAGCCTGCCTGCTGTCAATTGGACAACAAGCACCCAACTCTGGCTACTTGTTGGTCAACTTGAAGGAAATCACAGCAATACTGCCTCCTGGTGTTATTTTGGTGCACATGTCAGGGGTTGAAGGCCATTGGGAAGACTCTGCACAAAGTAGCAAGAAGGCTTCAAGGGAATTTCATCAATGAGGAAAGTGTGATTCATGAAAAGAGCACAATTTACAAAAGAAACAACAGTGATGCAAAAGGAAACATAAATGATTTGCAAGGATTAGCAGAAGGAAGGTTAAATGAGCAGTGACAATTCAATCATGGGAATATGAGGCAAGGCTTTGAGGGAACTTCTTCAGCTGCTGAGAGCTTACAGCATAGGAACAGGCCATTTGGCCCAACTAGTCCATCCTGGTGTTTACAATCTCTCTGCAATCTGCTCTGGTTCTGTGAATGTACCTTTTATCCTTTTAGCTTTCTGTTAAATGCGTCTAATTGCCCCCTGTGCTAGCAGGTTCCACGTTTTAACCATTGTAATGGCTTTATTCCCTCATTAGATGATCATTCCTACTGATTGGATGAATATAATATTTTGCCAATAACATTAGAAAGTATTTATCCCACATTGAAAATTCATTCTCCATATCTAGTGGAGTGCACAAACATTTTATATTAGACTTTCAGTGAAGCGTGATGCAGTTTAATGATGTCCAATAACTTCCAATAATGTTCTGCCACCATGCCGCGAAATAAATGTCTCCCAGGTTTTATGTTAAGAGGACATTTTTCTTCAATATTTCTCTCCAGAAGTTTGGAGATTGCTTTTTTTTGCAGAAAATTAGTTGCAGTGTTTTTGCCTCGCGGTAAGCAAGTTCAGACTGAAGGCATTCAGATTCCTCCCCAGTTTAGCCAATACAATGTGACCTTCATAGAGGCATAGCGATGTACAGCGTGGAAACAGAACCTTCGGTCCAACCCGTCAATGCCGACCAGATATCCCAACCCAATCTACTCCCACCTGCCAGCACCCAGCCCATATCCCTCCAAACCCTTCCTATTCATATACCCATCCAAATGCCTCTTAAATGTTGCAATTGTACCAGCCTCCACCACTTCCTCTGACAGCTCATTCCATACATGTACCACCCTCTGCGTGAAAACGTTGCTCCTTAGGTCTCTTTTATATCTTTCCCCTCTCACCCTAAACCTATGCCCTCTAGTTCTGGACTCCCCCACCCCAGGGAAAAAGACTTTGCCTATTTACCCTATCCATGCCCCTCATAATTTTGTAAACTTCTATAAGGTTGCCCCTCAGCCTCCGATGCTCCAGGGAAAGCAGCCCTACGCTATTCAGCCTCTCCCGTTAGCTCAAATCCTCCAACCCTAGCAACTTCCTTGTAAATCTTTTCTAAACCCTTTCGAGTTTCACAACATCTTTCCGATAGGAAGGAGACCAGGATTGCACACAATATTCCAACAGTGGCCGAACCAATGTCATGAACTAGATTTAACAAAATGCAGTAAAACATATACAATGCCCTGACCAAGGATTGATACAATACTGGTTATTGAGTTTCTTACCATTTTGGGTAGTCGCACAAGATTGAAGGTACTTGCTTTCAGTCTGATTTGATGGGTTCTGAATTTACTGATAATGTTCAATGTGGGATCTGCAGACTCTGCCTCATCTGGGGCAAACAGAGCTTGAGGAGTTGGAGAAGTGACTTGGTTGGAGGTTTGGGAGCTCTACTACACCTCAGCAATTTCCTGATGGATTCACTTGATGTATTCAGTGAATTCCTGGATGAGGGATCGCCATTTCTGGTCTTTCACAAACCTGGGATCCACATGCATCAGCTTAGATGTTTGACCTCTTCAGGATTGTGATATCAACATCCCTAAAGTGTTTAGTTATCTCCCAGGAAGGCTTCTGCCTCAGACTCTTTACTGGATTTGAGTTTTGAGTGTCTGGTGACGGACGTATAGACACCATGTCCCACTTAGTGGGGCAGGTTTGCAGTAATTAGAGCCTTGATATTGGGCAGCTCAGCTGCTGGGCAGTTCAGTGTTGCTGCTGGACTAGTTTTCTTGCTAATGAATTTGAAGGATCTTGTGAAGACATTGCTTGTGGTACGTCTCCAGTGCTTTTTAAATATTCCTTCATGTGATGTGCGCATGTCTGGCCAGGTCAGCATTTATTGCCCATCCTCAATCACCTTTGAAAAGTTGGTGGTGAGCTGCCTTCTTGAACCACTGCAGTCTGTGCAATGGGGGTTGGAAGACAATTTGTTACCTCTGCCATGGCAGATTGTCCTGGAAGTGATGTGCATGAAGGTTGGGTTGCAAAATCAGGTGAGGTGGATGCCATAGGGATGGGGTGGGTAATTAATGAAGCACGTTGGTAAGTTTCAGTGAGAAAACTCCTGAGATTTCACTGTGACAAACCTTCTAATAGACCCGATGCAACTAGCACTTCGCCAATGCACAGATTTTTCCTGTTCACTCCAATAAAGTTTGACATTATTGAGAAAAGATCCTTTGCTAAACCTTCTTCTTTTCCTCAGTGAAAATGGAACCAAACAGCATACATCAATAGGGAAATGCATTTGGATTGATCCCAAAGACACACGCAAATTAATTACAGAGAACCACATCCAATATCAACACATGAAAGCATTACAGAGATTGCTGATGCCTGACTTCTCTCTGTCCTTGATGCCAAGTCAGGAGACCTATAACTGATGAGGTATGCAGCAAGCCCTAGAATATTTAAGGAACTTTTTGGATGATAGAAATTCTTCACTGCAAGAAAGATTCTGCAGAAGGTCCATGCAAACCACAGAGTTGGTATGAGGCAGCTGATCAGAATGTGGTGGCTTCAAGTGGCCCTCAGATCGTGACACTGAGGGCAAACTGCACTGTCCAAGATACTATCCTTCCAATGGACAATTAAAGCAAGGATCTACTTGTCTTCTTGAATGGAAATAATGGATTGCAGGGTACCACTTCTTAGCTAATACTAATCCTTCAACCAACGGTGTTGAAACACATGATCTGGTTGTTGCAACTTTTTCTTGGGATCTTGCTGTGCATTATATCAGTGATTGAACGTGCAGAGGTATTCCAGTGACTGTAAAGTACTTTCTAACATCCTCAGATCATGTAAAGTGAGGTTTCAATGCAAGAACTTTCTTCACCAATGTGTTCAAAGGCTTCGCAGCTCAATGAAAATTCAGACACGTCTGGGTCTGTTTGGAGAACAAGCATCTTGCAGTGAACTGCTGCCAGATTGAAATAGATACATGGAATATGCAATGCTTTTATTGAAAACTTGTGCAGATTACTGCTAGATGTCCATCTATCCATTCCTGGCTATCCACCAGGTTCCAGCACATAAAAACAGTCAGTCAAACCAAATGTAGTCTCACATCATTGACTCAGGTACGCTAACCTGGAGGGCTTATCTTCAAGACACAGACTGTCCAACATGAAATATTGCAGGTCCAGTCCCTGAGGTCACACAGTTCCCTGATTCAGAGCTGCCTGGACAGGGACTGAGCCACGTTAACACAGAACAGAAAATAGCTTGGTATCGAGAGACCATGCAACTGTCATATGAGACAGGTGGACTCATGCCTGCAATGAAGCATGGTGGCTGAACACAATGTTAGCTAAGAAGGTAAGTTGTCGAGCGGAAGTAGATTAGGGCTTCTCAAAGTAAGGCTGGAAACCCAAGGCGGGGTCCTGAGTTAAACTATGGGGATGTAATGGCCATCATGGAGCTCTGACTGAGTTACAACAGCTGCAGTTCTGCCCCAACAGGGCCCACCCTCAACCACACCCCACCCCCAACTTTCTCAGCTCTCATTGAGGGGAGGTGGCAATTTGGAATCCTCAAAATGGGGTAACGGTGGGTAAATGTTTGGGAATCACTAAGGGGAGGACTCTACAAAAGACTATAGCCAGGCTTCATAAGTGTGCAAAAGGTCAGTAGATTAACTATAATGTGGAAAATTGTCAAGATTAGAGAGGGGCTGGAATAGCACAGCAGGTCAGGCAGCATCCGTGGAGCAGGAAAATCGACGTTTCGGACAAAAGCCCTTCATCAGGGATAATGTGGAAAATGTCCAGTTTGGCAGGAAGTACAGAAAAGTAGAATACAATTGAAATGAGGAGAGAATGGGCAGCTCTGCAGAGGGATCTGGTGTCCTGGTGTTGGAGCCATACAAAGTGAGTATGCAGGTATAGCAACTGATAAGGAAAACAGGTGGAATACAAGACGAATGGGAAATAAATGGAGGGTGTCATGATCATGGTAAAATAGCTTCCATCCTGCCAATCAGAGGGAACAAAGGGCCCCCAAAGGCGGCTGTCTACATGGCTCTCCTTCTCTTTTCCATTGGGATTTGGCATGCCGGGTGCTGTATGCAGGAGTCCCATGCAATGGAATGTTAAGATAGTTCCTGGACTCCTGGGCCTCCATGAGGTGTTTGTGTGGGTGTTGAGGAGTCCTTGCTCCATGTGTACACTGACTGTGCTTGATCCCTCTTACACGTCCTGAGAGTGGGGTGGTGGAGGTGGGGGGGATTCAGCTGGTCCAACTGAATGGGGCGACGTTTTGCATGTGAGCCCCATGTTCCTGATCTTTGGTTAGCTGCTGCAGAAGGTGGAGGAGTGGGCAGATTGGGGAACAATCTCGTGAGTCTGTGCCTGGGCCTGGCCATAGTATCCAATAAGGGGCTCAGACAGTGGGCCATGGAGTGCTGTGTTCGATCTGACAAACCCCCACTTCTCTTCAGTGATTTTGTCTATATCCAATTGTCCTTGGCAAGGGATCACACAGTTCCCACTGGCATGCTTTAGGACCTTTGTAACTGGGTGGCACTGTCGGTGCTGGGGTGCATAACTTCCCTCCCAAAACATTATTTTAACTGATTTTCTTAATATTCCTTTAAAAGTTTTAAGCTATGCTGCAGTATCCCTTTAAGAGACTGTCAACTAATTAATTTGTTCAGTTATTTGCTCAAAAAAGTTTAAAGGAAGATTTCTTCACACAAGAGTGGAATGGAGTTGGGGATATAAGTTTTTATTATTTCACTCGGTGAATAAATGTATCCTCAGTAAAGACTGACTTTAGATATTCCTTCACCAACTGTCTACCAGGACAATAACTTGATAACAAGTTTATATTTTGCCATGTGCTTTTGGAAACCATTAATTTTCCAGATGGCTTCAGAAGTATCAGCTATACAGCAAAAGAGAAAGTTATATTTTATTTATGCTATGGTTATTTAAGAGAGTTTTCTCGAGTAACAGTGCATAATTGCCCTGCAGTGTTTTTAATTTCATGTTACCCTTTTTTTTTATTTGAAGGGCAGCAGTTTTTAAGATGATTATTTAGGATGGAGTTTGGGAGTTTGGGATGGAGATAAATCACAGCTACTGCTGCCATTTGTTTGGTGATAATGACATTTTGCTTTGCAGTGTTACACTTTATATTATTCCCCTTTGATAGCATCAGAGCATGCGAGATGCACACTGATTAACAACAAGTACGTACGAGCAGAAATGTCACAACATGATTTGCTGTGAGTAATGCATGATGAACAACAAGTCCCACAAATCTTATTGCTCACAAATGTGGTGACGGTGTAGAACTATAACTTTAAGGTGATCAACATATGTTGATGGGACTGTTTGACTGGCAGAAAAAAAATCAAAGGTTATCAGCGTTAAAGATGGCAGCATCGCTAGCATTATCTGTCTTCCTGTCACATTTTCTTTCATGGGTTCGTGGGATGTGGATGACACTCGTAGGTCCAGCATTTATTGTCCTTGCCTAACCACCTGTCAGTAGGCGATCCACCTTCCTGAACCGCTGCAGCCCATGGCCTACCCACAATGCTGGTGGGCAGGGGAGTTCAGGTTTTGACTCAGTGACAGTGAAGGAATAGTGAGATGTTTCTAAGCCAGGCTGGTCTGTGCCCTGGAGGAGAGTTTGCAGGCGGTAGTGTTTGCAGCTACCCTAATCCTTGAATTCAGGTTGTGGGTTTGGAAGGAGATGTATGAGGTGATTGGTGAGGCACTGTGCTGCTTCCAGCTTATAGCCTGGCTGGGTGCAGGCCTTGTGTTTCCAAGAAACATTGGGCCAGGTGTTTTGAGGAGTGCCAGTCTGCACTCCCCCTTTACTAGACCACCAAAAGAGCCTCATATTTCTGAAAGGAGATTCCACTCAGAGCTCTTTCCCTTCTGACAGTTCCCTGATAGTGCAGAACTGTCAGTGACAGTGGGGGGAAAGCAAGCCATATGCCACAGTTTGGAGAAGTTGGATGGAAACGTTTCTCCTCTGTTTCTCACAATCCATTTCTCAGTCTCTGTTTCTCCCATGCTGTTTCTCAGTCTCTGTTTCTCAATTTCTGTATCTCCTCGCCCCTCCTCTCCACCATTTCTCAGTCTCTGTTTCTCCTTGTCTGGTTCTCAGTCTCTGTTTCTCCCCCGCGTTTCTCCATCACTGTTTCTCAGTTTCTGCTTCTTTCCCCCATTTCTCAGTCTGTTTCACCCCCTCTGATTCTCTCCTTCTGTTTCTCACCATCCATTTCTCAGTCTTTGTTTCTGCCTGTCTGATTCTCTTCTTCTGTTTCTACACCCCCCCCCCGTTTCTCTGCCCCCATTTCTCAGTCTCTGTTTCTCCTTGTCTGATTCTCTCCTTCTGTTCACCCCACCCTCACTGTTTCTCAGTCTCTGTTCCTCCCCTTCTGTTTTACAGTCACTATTTCTATACATCCTTTTTCACAGCAATTAGCTTTTAGATTCCAGATTCACAGCAGGTTTGGAGGCTGCAGTCAATGGATAAATAGGTAACGTTAGTGTGTAGTTCGGGTGCCAGGAGGGTAGGGTGCCATGTGGATAGGGTGCTGGTGAGAGAAGGATAGCAGGTGGTTGTGATGCCAGGTGGGAAGGTGAGCTGGTTGCCAGCGCCCAAGGGGGCAAGGTAAATGATGGAGTGTTCAGGATAGGTCCGGGTGGGTGGGAGATATTGGTTACAGCAGCGGGCTGGGGAAGAATGTATGTTCTGAGTGCTTTTGCTCTGCACAATGTGGTGTTCTCCAGTGTACGATGTGCAGTATGTTCTTCCACTTTTCCTTCCTTGTTAGATCCTCCTCAACATCTCATTGGACAGGATGGGCAGGATGGGTTTTTCAGGTCCAAGGGAGGGGTATGTGGGGAGGGGATAGGTCCAGATTAGAGAGGATGGCAATTGGCACCAGGGGAAGGGAGGTCAGGTCCAGCGGTAATGGAGGGAGTTCAGATCCTGGGGAGAGGATCAGGATCAGAGCAGGTGGAGTATTGGGTGCACGGTGAGGCACGGGCTTTGCGTCTGAAACAGGATCAGATCAGGGGGTGTGGAAGGGGGTTTGGCTCCTGGGGATCGAGAGGTTCTGTCCAATCCAGTGGTGAAGCCTTGCTAGAAGAGGATTTCCAGTCAATGTTTAGAAGATGTAAACCATCCAGGATTGGTGTAATTGGGCAGTAATTTGGAGGTGGGCTTAATTGTTAGTCAGGAGTTAGACTTGGTAAGCCTCAGGATTCTCTGATTTTCAATGGGTATTTTCTTTTGTAGAGGAACTGCACAGCAGAATCTTCAATTTCCCTGTCATTTCCCACAGAGCTAGCTGCAGTAGGGTTTCCACAGGGGTCCCCATGTCCACCTAGGCGGCAGTACCGATTGTCTATCTATTGGAAAACCTGGACCAGCCTTTCTGGACAAAACTCTCTCATCTCCTTCATGTGCCACCTGTGCCTCCTCCCCACACTCATTGATGCGATTCACCTCAAGTATTCCATAGACTTTGAACTCAGCATTCCAACAACTCTCTGGATAAAGATTTCCTTTCCTGAATTCCCTAAAGGAATTATCAGGTGCTATCCAACATTTGTGACCCCTCGTTATGGATTCCCCCACAAGGGGAAACAACTTTCCCACGCCTACCCTAACAATACCCTTCAGAATTTTAAAGACCTTAATGAGGTCACCCCTCAACCTTTTCTAGTCTGTTTGGATTTTCCTGACAGCTTCAACGTCAGTTCTGGGATCATCTCTCTGAGTTTTGTTTGCATGTTCCTCTGGTGCACTTGGGGTGGCATACAAAGGTAAATAAACCCACAGATTGGTTGTTAGATTTTAAAATGTTACAGCACGCTAGCTGTTGAGAATGCTCAGCCAACAATTGTAATGCTGAAAAGATATATTTTAGTGATTGAATGCTGCTTTTAAATATAAATTTATACCAAAATAATAAATAACCCTTAAACTGACAGTGGATAGAGCAAATCCTTACAGCCAGAATTTAGTGGTTCACAAGAAAAAATCCAAATGATTATTATATGGAGAAGGTGATTTCGTTGCTATTTATCCCACTTTGCTGTAAGTTTCTAAGCATTAGCATTTAAGCTTTGTTTTTCACAACTATGGGGTATGCATATTTTATCAGAGTTAGGCACCAGAAATGAAACAAATTTGAAATATTCACAAAGGCAGAAAAGTCCATAATATTAATTTAAAAAAAAACAAGAAATGTATTGCAAAGTATTGCTGACCGTGTTGACTGTTATTTTGTGCAGAAGGAGGACAATTAGTCCTTTTTTGGTGGCACTGGGTCTTTGTAGAGCTATACCAATAAGAACCATTTCTCAATCTCCCCCGTAGCTCTGGCAATGTTCTCTTTTCAAACACGCAAGTCTCACCCCATGTTATTATTTCAAGGGCAGCTAGGCATGGGCAATACATGCTGGCCCACCCAGCGAATCCCACCTCCCATGAATTAAAAAAACAAACTGAAATATCTCCCACTGACAAGCATTCTGTTCTGAGTGCTTTTGTTCAGCACAGTGTGGCGTTCTCCAGTGTAAGATGTGCAGTATGTTCTTCCACTTTTCCTTCCTTGTTAGATCCTCCTCAATATCTCATTGTCAACACGGAATAACTTCTTGCATATGCAGTTGCTGCCAATCCTGCCCAGGCAAGAGACAGGGTGACATCCACTGAGAATCCTGGTCTAAAGCCAATGTGAAGCCCTAGGTTGCATCGTTCAGTTGGCCTTGCCAAGTAGTTGTGAGCAAAAGGAGTGTGAGAGGATTCACAGCCTTGCAAACCCATGGAATTTTTAGCATGGAAACCGTGGAGCTCCCAGTTTTGGATAATTTGGGAAGTGAGAGGTGCACAAGAAGTGATGACCATATGGTATCTGACAGCTGTGCAGCTTTTGGGTCTGGGTCTCCATTATAGTGGATTCCATGTGGAATAACAGCCACCAGTGAAGGCCAGGAAAAGGCAAGACATTTCAGAATCAGACCAGGGTCTTTTAGTTGCATGGGAGATGGGACTACTGTCTCTTCTTCTCAATGAAGCTGACTAAAACAAGTTACAGTTTTTAATCAAGTTGCAAGAATCTTATTAACAGTTGGCATTTGACAAGCCATCTAAATAAAAATCGAATCATTGCTAGCTGCTCTACCTGACTGCACCAAACATCTGCAGAATAGCAGAGACCCAAGCTTCATATAAGTCATTGTGTGCCAGGTCCTTTAGGAATGTGCTGAGATTGTGATTAGACCTTATAAATGCAAGTTTCTCTTATATCTTGTGCTGTGGAGTGGTCATTTTTCACTCCAACCCTTAGATCTTTTGATAGCTTAAGTAAGGAGTCTCAGTTTTAGAAAGCCAGCCACAGCTAATGTGCTTTACATTTTTAGAATACCCAACAATTTCTCTGTCAATACAAACAATGCTTGTGTTGGGTTGGGTTACATCACCGCTAGGGAACAATTGTGCAAATTATCCAAAACTATGATTAAATTCTTCAACCGAAAGAAATCGCACGACGCTGTGAAAACCTAATGTATACTTAAATCACCTCTGCAAATTCAAAACTGTTTCTTCTTTGTGATCACCACACAGAATACTTTTATGTTTGGCAAGATGAGGCGAGTGATCTAAGTGAGGTAGGAGGGATCTAACAAAGGAGAAATAAGGGCTGGACTGTTTTGTTAAAATAAAAAACCTTTTGACACTCCAAGTAGAGAATTCTGGAGCGTTCTCTCCCAAAAAGCTGTTAATGCTGGGGTGAATTGAAAATTTCAAAATGGACATTAAGAAGGTTTTGTTTAGGACTCAGTATTAATTTGGGTCATGGTACTAGCACTGGGCTAGTAATCAGAGACAAAAGTGAGGACTACACATGCTGGAGATCAGAGTCTAGATTAGAGTGGTGTTGGAGAAGCACAGCAGGTCAGGCAGCATCCGAGGAGTATTCCTGATGAAGGGTTTTTGCCTAAGACGTCGATTTTCCTACTCCGCAGATGCTGCCTGACCTGCTGTGCTTTTCCAGCACCACTCTGATCTAGACTAGTAATCAGAGACCATGAGTCATGCAGTGGGGACAACAAGCTGTTAAATTTGAATTTGATAAAAATCTGAAATTAAATATCCATCTGGTTCACTACTGACTTTATGGAGAATACAGTTGCCATCCTTATCTCCCAGTGATTCCAGACCCACAGCAATGTAATGGATTCTGAATTGCTGTGTGGGCTATCACACAACTCAGTCCCAGGGTAATTAGAGATGAGCAATCAGAGTTGGCCCCGGCAGATAATGGTTCGTTTGAAGGACTACATTCTCTGACAGTGCATGAAAGAATAATAAACTCGTGAAGATATTGATCAGCCATGATCTAACCAAACAATGGGACAACCTTCAGAGGCTGAATGGGTTACCGTGCTCCTTTGGTCCTATGATAATACTGGGGGATGATAATATGATAATAGGACCCTGCTTCTCTGGTTCCTTCTCATTCATCCTTGCTTTGGAGGATGAATGAGAAGCCTGTAGCTACATCCTGACACCATCATTCATAATCTTGAATGCATTGGTATAGTGCAGTCATGAGACATACCATTACCATTGCCCTCTAACTGCATACAAAATATGTTGATCTGAGTGGAGATAAAACCAGACTAAATTTGAGGTAAAAGTTCCAGCGTTCTGAGGGTTTACTTCATGTATGAGCTTCCTGTCAATGCTATGATGGCAAGTGAGAGTGTAAAGGTCAGTGTATACAAGTAGACACATTCAAGGATTGGGTATAGTTGACTTACACCTGATTTTCCTCCACCTCTTTAACTCTGGGTATTTGCTGTCGGCTAGCTGGTTGTGACAGAAAATCACAACTCTAAACATGCTGAACCTGTCTTGACTTACTGCTTGGATTTTGTGACCATGCAGGGACTGAGCTCACTTTCAGTGGGAGAATACATTGTGCATGTAGTGATTGGAATGAGGTCAGCCAGGCCAATCTGATAGAATCTGAGTTCCCCGACTGGGGCTGTTAACCTAGTATTAATAGCTATTAACAGGACAGTCAGGAGCTCTATTAACTCTAGGAGCTGGCTGTGCGTTAGACAGGTCAGTGCTATGCACCATGCACGTGTAAATAAAGGGTGACTTGGTGACGGGATTCTGGCCTCTGTGGAGTTATTTCAGTATGGCTAATGGTATCTCATTGCTGCCTTAATAAACAGCATATTGGCTGAATTCCCCTGAGCAATGTCTTCTAGCATCCACAGAGAGTTTTACTAAAATTATAACAGGGATGAGAGGATTTAATAAGAAGGGAAACTGCAGGAAGTTGGGCTCGATTCATTAAAGGAAAGACGTTAGTTGACGTGCTTAGAATTACGACAGGTCTCGATAAGGTAAATGGAGGAAAGCTTTATTCCCACTGGTCAGTAACATGGTAAGTACAGAGAATAAAGTTAAAATCATCTGCAAAAGCATGAAAGAAGATACATATCGAATTATCAGGACTGGAATACCCTTCCAGAAATACTAGTGGATGTAGCAACTCAATAGATTTTCAAAAAGGTGTACTTAAATATTTGAAAAAGGAAGTGATGAAAGGATAGGGGAGAGGAACTCCTACTTACTGTCATTCGGTATGAATAACCAGCACCAGAACTGTGGCTCAGCAGGTAGCTCCCCTCACCTCAGGGTCAGAAGGCAGTTGTGTGATTGAAGTTCCACTCCAGAGAGTTCTATGCGGAGGTTTAATAGTCCAGTGTAATATAGAGAGAGGACTGCATTCAGAAGAGGGCATCTGCGTCAGGGGAGACATTAACCACCACCCCCTTGGGTGGGCATGAGAGATCACAGGGCACTTCTTTAAAGAGGAGTGGGTGAGTTTCCCTGGCGCCCTGATTGTTTATTTGTCCATTAGTCAATATCCCCCTCCACCCCTCCGAGGGCAATAAAACTGGTTATTGCTCATTATTTCATTACTGTTTGTGGGAGAGTGCTGTGTACAAAGTAGCTGTCATGTTTCATACATTCCAACAGCGATTGCACTTCGGAAAGTGCTTCATTAGTTGTAAATGATGCTTTGAGTCGTGAGTTCTAAATGCAGATGATTTGTTCTTCCTGTTGCTCCACTTTATCATTAGGAGTGAAACACAGCCTTTTTGCATAGTTCAGAGGGCATGACGGGCTACCTGGCATCACTAGGTGCTGCACAATTCTCTGATGTGATGTTGCTACTAACAGATGTGGGCAGTTTAATAGTTTTAAAACAGCACATCACTGCCTCACCATGAGCACTGCCTTTGGAGACTCAGTGGCAGTTAAAGTTCACAAAGTATTTATATGTTATAAATTTGTATCCTGCCAAAAATTAAGACCCATGTAGCAAGGTGCCAATGCATTTGACAAGGGATTAGGTATAAATGATTGTGTTTTCAAATTGTTAATTAATCATAAACTTAAAACTAATGTTTAGCTATGCATGTGGCACAAAGATGATTACACACTGGTTGCACTGAGTTTGCCAGCCCATGCTCTCAGTCTGGGTGAGGCTTTGGTTGGCCACTTACCAACAGTAGACAGCAAGTGACATGACTTTTTGTCATTCGTGCGTTCTGAAGTGAAGTTATGAGAGTTTATAATCTACTAGGAGAAAGTGAGGACTGCAGATGCTGGAGATCAGAGTCAAAGAGTGTGGTGCTGGAAAAGCACAGCCGGTCAGGCAGCTTCCAGAAAGCAGAAGAATTGACGTTTTCTGATGATGAGCTTATGCTTGAAATGTCGAGTCTCTTGCTCCTTGGATGCTGTCTGACTGGCTGTGCTTTTCCAGCACCGCACCTTTTGGCTTATGAGAGCTTTTGTCTTTCTGCTGATCCAGCAACTTGGAGCTAGTGAGAACATGCAGCAAAGTCTGCACTCTGTCATGACCCCTCACTCCACTGTTATGACCAAGCACCAAACTAATTGAATCATTGAGTGCGGAATGAGGTCATTCAGCCCATTTTGTCTGTGTCTGAAGGAGCTATCCAATTAAAGTCCACTTCCCCTGCTCCATGCCCACAAACCTGCAAACCTTTCCATTTCAAGAAATTACCCAACTCCCTTTCGAAAGCCACTATTTAATCTGCTTTTCCTGTCCAACCAGATTATACCACCTTACTGCTGTTGTGAAGCTATTGCCCTTCATTGACCAGATGGGCCAATGGGCTGAGAAGTGGCAGATGGAGTTTAATTTAGATAAACGTGAGGTGCTGCATTTTGGGAAAGCAAATCTTAGTGACTTATACACTTAATGGTAAAGTCCTAGGGAGTGTTGCTGAACAAAGAGACCTTGGGGTGCAGGTTTATAGCTCCTTGAAAGTGGTGTCACAGGTAGATAGGATAGTGAAGAAGGTGTTTGGTATGCTTTCCTTTATTGGTCAGAGTATTGAGTACAGGAATTCGGAGGTCATGTTGTGGCTGTACAGGACATTGGTTAGGCCACTGTTGGAATATTGCATGCAATTCTGGTCTCCTTCCTATCGGACAGATGTTGTGAAACTTGAAAGGGTTCAGAAAAGATTTACAAGGATGTTGCCAGGGTTGGAGGATTTGAGCTATAGGGAGAGGCTGAACAGGCTGGGGCTGTTTTCCCTGGAGTGCAGAGGCTGAGGGGTGACCTTATAGAGGTTTACAAAATTATGAGGGTCATGGATAGGATAAATAGACAAAGTCTTTTCCCTGGGGTGGGGAAGTCCAAAAATAAGTTTAGGATGAGAGGGGAAAGATATAAAAGAGACCTAAGGGGCAACTTTTTCACGCAGAGGGTGGTACGTGTATGGAATGAGCTGCCAGAGGATGTGGTGGAAGCTGGTACAATTGCAACATTTAAGAGGCATTTGGATGGGTAGATGAATAGGAAGGGTTTGGAGGGATATGGGCCAGGTGCTGGCAGGTGGGACTAGATTGGGTTGGGATATCTGGTCGGCATGGACGGGTTGGATGGAAGGGTCCATGCTGTACATCTCTATGACTCTATGACTATATATTTGAGAGTATGATTGTTTAACCTTTCAGCTGGGTGGAACTGCTGCTTTCAAGCCTGACTCTTCCTCGCAGTTGAGTCATGCTGCACTAGAAACACTAATTCCGTTTCTCTCTCCACGGATGTGGCCAAACTTGCTGAGTTTCTCCAGTATTCTTTGTGTTTGTTTCAGATTTCTAACATCCACAGTATTTTGCTTCTCCTCTTTTGCCAATTAATTTAAGGCAGTCTCCACTTCTCACTGACCCTTCTGGGTCTGGAAACCATTCATCTTTTTATGTTCTACCAAACCGTTTTCAATTTGAGGCACTTCCTATTAATTCTTCCTTTACCCTCTCTGCTTTAAAGTGAATAATCTGAATCAACCTATTCCCTCTACATAATTGAAGTCCCTCAACTTTGGTATAATTCTAGTAAGCCTTATCTCAACTCTATGCAAAACATGGACACTTCCATAAAATATAGTCCCCTAACTTGGATACAGAAGCAATACAGACGTATTTTGTTTTCTTTTGTATTACATCTACAATCAATCTAAACCATTGTCTCAAACTTGGGTGGCATGGTGTCTCAGTGGTTAGCATTGCTGCCTCACAGCGCTAGGGACCCAGGTTTGATTCCAGCCTCGGGTGACTGTGTGGAGTTTTCGCACTTTCTCCGTGTCTGTGTGGGTTTTCCCAGGGTGCTCCAGTTTTCTCTCTCAGTCCAACGATGTGCAGGTTAGGTAGATTGACTATGCTAAATTACCTCATAGTGTATAGGGATGTGCAGGTTTTGTGGGTGAGCCATGGGAAATGAGGGATTGGGTTGGGGGGGGGGGGGGGGGAGGGGGGGAGGTTTGGTCTGGATGGGATGCTCTTTGGAGGGTTGCTGTGGACATGATGGGCCGAATGGCCTGCTTCCACACTGTAGGGATTCTATGAACTTTGTTGTGGTGTGCCCTGGAAGAACAAAACACAGTTTCTGCAATGTAGCATTCTGATAATGCCATTTAATAGACAATCAAAGCAGAATGTTTAAATAAAATATTTGCTGACAGCGTTTGCAGTTCACAACTGAAAATTTTCAATTGGTACAAAGCACAGCTTGTGTAATTAAAATCGATTTAATAATATTGCCTCATTAGAGAACTATTGTTTACACTTACCATGCAAAAATTTCTTTAATCAATGGATATGAATCATTTGAAAAGCAGGTCCTGCTATGGATGAATAAAGCTTTCATTTTCCTTTGGAAATTAAGGTGACAGGAAATCGATGAACTGAGAGGGACTCATTCCAGTCCACGTTGTCCAGTGGTGCCTGGTTCTGGGGTGTATGGGTAAAGCATGTTGATCAATGTTACTCGCTGCAGTGATATCAGCAGCTGCTGGTGTCAGGCTTATTCATACCTTTGTTGTCTCTAGGTTTGACTGTTCCAATGCAACCCTGGCCTGTCTCCCATCCTCTATGCCCAGGGAGGAGCAGCATAGCATTTCTGTTGCTAAGACAGGAGCCTTGAATTCCAATTCAACTCCAGCATTAAAGTTATTGTGATAATAAAACAGAGCTGTTACTAGGGCTTCTGTTCGGCATTCTAGTCTATTCTTCATGTCAGCTGTGTCTCAGCTGGTCACACTCTTGATCCCCCAATCCAGGGTGATCAACTGTTCTGGATTTATAACACTGTCCTGCGTTTGAAGTGCCCCAGGATGACTGTTGCTGGAGAAGCCCTTGTTATTGTAGTTTTGAAAACAGAGTGAGTCTCCTCACTCATCCAAAGATCCGGCTGTGTGGCATGTGCAGTCTGCAACTGTCACGATCTAAACAGGCTGCCACATCCCCTAATTCTAGGCCCGAGATCCAGATGGAACCTCCACCACCACCCCCACCTCTGCCCCCAATCATATGGTCTGGGCAGGTCCTCCTATTTCCACCTCAAGCCCCATAGTCTGGACCGGACACCATCCCCCTCTGTTCTCCCCTCCCAGCTCTCTCACCACTCCCATAAGCTGGACAGACACGCTTTCACAGTCCCCTTGATCTGAACTCACAGACCAGGCAACATATCCCACCCGTTATAGCCTGGTTAGTACATTCTCCCAGCTTGCATCTTCTGAACCACAGCACCCTCATCACCTCCTACCACATTCCAACCGTCCCTCTTGAGTTTATGTGGCACAGAATTCTGGCTTCCTGTTAGACTGTAGGGCTGCAGTGCAAGCATCTAGACTGACAATCAGTACAGTATGGAGGGTGTGCTGCACTGTCAGAGGTGCTATCTTCTGGCTAAAACAATTGGGAAAGATCCTATGTTTGACGAATACTGGGTAAAATCTCCCTGGTGCGCTGGTCAATATTTATCCCTCAATCATTGTCACAGAAATGGATGCACCGATTATTATTACAGTACTAATTGTAGGACCTTTCTGTTATCACATTGGCTGCTGCATTTCCTGCATGCAGCCTCATTAGCCATAAAGTGCTCTGCACTCTCCCATGATTGTAAAAAGCACGATGCAAATGCTGGCTCTTTTGTTTACATGAGAACTCACTCTCTGGGGATGCTTTGTTTGCTAAGCACACAGAATGAGTCTGAGGTACAAGAACCATGAATGAGAACGAACGGTGAGTTTCATGGCCAAGATAAGTTCAGAAAAACAAGATGGCGGTGAAATTCAAGAATGCTGTAGGACTAGAGCCCGGATAGGGGAAGCTCGGCTTGGTCAGCAGGAATAAAGTACCAACAGAGTCATAGAGTCAAACAGCACCCGATCAGACCCTTCAGTCCAACCAGTACATGCCAAACACAATCCCCAAACTAAACTAGTCCCACCTGCCTGTGCTTTGCCCATATCCCTCCAAACATTTCTTATTCATTTACTTATCTTTTAAACATTGTAACTGTATCCACATCCATCACGTCTTGCCAGATCAAATGGATCAGTTGGAGTGACAGTTAGAGGCAATGAAGAATTTACAAGAGCTGGGGGTGTGATGGATGGCAGTTATAGGAAAGGAGAAAAGCCGCAGATACAGTCAAGTAGATGGGTTAACTCCAGGAAAGGTAGGAGAGGAAGGCGGGTAGTACAGGAATCTTCTGTGGCTATCCCCGTTTCAAACAGGTATGCTGTCTTAGAAAATGAAAGGGGTGATTGACTCTCAGCAGAATGTAGCCAAGTTTCTGGTATGAAGACAGGCTCTAATGTAATGAGGGGTACATCGGGTTCCGAGTGATCGATTGTGGAAACCAGGGAGATAGTGAGGAAAGAAATAAATCTGAGACTGGTACAGCTGAGAAAAGGAGTGAGTCAAACAGTCAGGAAAGGCAGGAACAAAGCAGAGAACAAGAGAGGACTGATAAATTAAACTGCATTTATTTCAATGCAAGAGGCCTAAGAGGGAAGGCAGATGAACTCAGGGCATGGTTAGGAACATGGGACTGGGATATCATAGCAATTACAGAAACATGGCTCAGGGGTAGACAGGACTGGCAGCTTAATGTTCCAGGATACAAATGCTACAGGAGGAAGGACAAAGGGAGGCAAGAGAGGAGGGGGAGTGGCGTTTTTGATAAGGGATAGCATTACAGCTGTACTGAGGGAGGATATTCCCGGAAATACATCCAGGGAAATTATTTGGGTGGAACTGAGAAATAAGAAAGGGATGATCATCTTATTGGGATTGTATTATTAGACCCTCTAATAGTCAGTGGGAAATTGAGAAACAAATTAGAAGGAGATCTCAGTTATCTGTAAGAATAATAGGGTGGTTATGGTAGGGGATTGTAACTTTCCAGACACAGACTGGGACTGTCATAGTATTACAGGCTTAGATGGAGGGGAATTTGTTAACTTTTCTGATTCAGTATGTGGATGTACCTACTAGAGAAGGTGCAAAACTTGACCTACTCTTGGGAAACAAGGCAGGGTAGGTGACTGAGGTGTCAGTGGGGGAGCACTTTGGGGCCAGCAACCATAATTCTATTAGATTTAAAGTAATGACGGAAAAGGATAGACCAGATCCAAATGTTGAAGTTCTAAACTGGAGGAAGGCTAATTTTGACGGTATTAGGTAAGAACTTTCAAAAGCTGATCGGAGGCAGATGTTCGCAGGTAAAAGGGTGGCTGGAAAATGGGAAGCCTTCAGAAATGAGATAGCAAGAATCCACAGAAAGTGTATTCCTGTCAGGGTGAAAGGGAAGGCTGGCAGGTATAGGGAATGCTGGAAGACTGGAGAAATTGAGGTTTTGGTTAAGAAAAAGAAGGAAGCATATGTCGGATATAGATAGGATAGATTGAGAGAATCCTAAGAAGAGTATAAAGTAGGAGCATATTTAAGAGGTAAATCAGGAGGGCGAAAAGGGGACATGAAATACCTTTGGCAAATAGGGTTAAGGAGAATCCAAAGGGATTTTACTAATACAGTAAGGACAAAACGGTAACTAGGGACAGAATAGGGCCCCTCAAAGATCAGCAAGGCGGCCTTTGTGTGGAGCCGCAGGAGATGGGGGAGATACTAAACGAGTATTTTGCATCAGTGTTTACTGTGGAAAAGGACAAGGCAGATAAAGAATGTGGGGAAATAGATGGTGACATCTCGAAAAATGTCCATATTACAGAGGAGGAAGTGCTGGATGACTGACCATCCCCACATTGCACAGCTCCCCAGCCACTGACCATCCCCACACCGCACAGCTCCCCAGCCACTGACCATCCCCACACCGCACAGCTCCCTAGCCACTGACCATCCCCACACTACACAGCTCCCCAGCCAATGACCATCCCCACATTGCACAGCTCCCCAGCCACTGACCATCTCCACACCGCACAGACCCCCAGCCACTGACCATCTCCACAACACACAGACCCTCAGCCACTGACCATCCCCACACCGCACAGACCCCCAGCCACTGACCATCCGCACACCAAACAAACCGCCAATCACTGACCGTCCCCACCCGCACAGATCTCCAGCCACTGACCATCCCCACACCACATAGACCCACAGCCACTGACTATCCCCACACCGCATAGGCCACAGCCACTGACCATCCCCACACTGCACAGACCTCCAACCACTGACCGTCCGCACACCACACAGACCTCCAACCACTGACCGTCCCCACACCGCACAGACCTCCAACCACTGACCGTCCCCACACCGCACAGACCTCCAACAAATGAACGTCCCCACACCGCACAGACCTCCAGCCACTGACCGTCCCCACACCGCACAAACCCCCAGCCACTGACCATCCACCCACCACACAGACCCCCAGCCACTGACCGTCCCCACACCGCACAAAGCTACAGCCACTGACCATCCCCACACCGCACAGACCTCCAGCCACTGACCAGCCCCACACCGCACAGACTCCCAGCCACTGACCATCCCCACACCGCACAGACACCCAGCCACTGACTGTCCCCAAACCGCACAGGCCTCCGGCCACTGACCATCCCCACACCGCACAGACCTCCAACCACTGACCAACCCCACACCGCACAGACCTCCAGCCACTGACCATCCCCACACCGCACAGACCTTCAACCACTATTAACCCCACACTGCACAGACCTCCAACCACTGACTAACCCCACACCGCACAGACTCCCAGCCACTGGCCATCCCCGTACGGCACAGACACCCAGCCACTGACCATCCCCCCACCGCAGAGACCCCTAGACACTGACCGTCCCCACATCGCACAAACCTCCAACCACTGACCATCCCCACACCGCACAGACCTCCAAACACTGACCATCCCCACACCGCACAGAGCCCCACCACTGACCATCCCCACACCGCACAGACCTCCAAACACTGACCATCCCCACACCGCACAGACCCCCACCACTGACCATCCCCACACCGCACAGACCTCCAAACACTGACAATCCCCACACCGCACAGACCCCCAACCACTGACCATCCCCACACCGCACAGACCTCCAACCACTGACCATCCCCACACCGCACAGACCTCCAAACACCGACCATCCCCACACCGCACAGACCCCCAGCCACTGACCATTCCCACACTGCACAGACCCCCAGCCACTGACCATCCCCACACCGCACAGTCCCCCAGTACTGACTGTCCCCACACCGCACAGACCTCCTACCACTGACCATCCCCACACCGCACAGACTCCCAGCCACTGACCGTCCCCACACCGCACAGTCTCCCAACCACTGACCATCCCCACACCGCACAGTCTCCCAACCACTGACCATCCCCACACCGCACAGATCTCCAACCATTGACTATCACCACACCGCACAGACTCCCAGCCACTGACCATCCCCACACTGCACAGACCTCCAGTCACTGACCATCCCCACACCGCACTGACCTCCAGCCACTGACCATCCCCACACCGCACTGACCTCCAGCCACTGACCATCTCCACCTGAACAGACCTCCAGTCACTGCATCTCCACACGGTACAGACCTCCAGCCACTGACCATCCCCACACCACACAGACCTCCAGCCACTGACCATCCCCACACCACACAGACCTCCAGCCATCGACCATCCTCACACAACACAGACCTCCAACCACTGACCATCCCCACACCGCACAGACCCCCAGTCACTGACCGTCCCCACACCGCACAGACCCCCAGTCACTGACCGTCCCCACACCGCACAGTCTCCCAACCACTGACCATCCCCACACCGCACAGACCTCCAGCAACTGACCGTCCCCATACCGCACTGACCTCCAGCCACTGACCATCCCCACACCCCACTGACCTCCAGCCACTGACCATCTCCACCTGCACAGACCTCCAGACACTGCATCTCCACACGGCACAGACCCACAGCCACTGACCATTCACATACCACACAGACCTCCAGCCACTCACCATCCCCACACCACACAGACCTCCAGCCACTGACCATCCCCACACCGCACAGACCCCCAGTCACTTACCGTCCCCACACCGCACAGACCCCCAGTCACTGACCGTCCCCACACCGCACAGTCTCCCAACCACTGACCATCCCCACACCGCACAGACCTCCAACCACTGACCATCCCCACACTGCACAGACTCCCAGCCACTGACCATCCCCACACCGCACAGGCCTCTAGACACTGACTATCCCCAACCTGCACAGACCCCCAGCCACTGACCATTCCCACACCACACAGACCCTCAGCCACTGACCATCCCCACACTGCTCAGACCCCCAGACTCTGACCGTCCCCACACCGCTCAGACCACCAGACTCTGACCGTCCCGCCACCCCACAGACCTCCAGCCACTGACCGTCCCCACCCCACACAGACACCCAGCCACTAACCATCACCACACCGCACAGACCTCCAGCCACTGACCATCCCTACCCCGCACAGGCACCCAGCCACTAACCATCACCACACCCCACAGACTCCCAGCCACTGACCATCCCCACACCGCACAGACCTCCAGCCACTGACCGTCCCCACACCGCACTGACCTCCTGCCACTGACCATCCCCACACCGCACAGACCTCCAGCCACTGACCATCTCCACCTGAACAGACCTCCAGTCACTGCATCTCCACATGGCACAGACCCACAGCCACTGACCATTCCCATACCACACAGACCTCCAGCCACTGACCATCCCACCACCACACAGACCTCCAGCCACCGACCGTCCTCACACAACACAGACCTCCAACCACTGACCATCCCCACACCGCACTGACCTCCAGCCACTGACCATCTCCACCTGCACAGACCTCCAGACACTGCATCTCCACACGGCACAGACCCACAGCCACTGGCCATTCCCATACCACACAGACCTCCAGCCACTGACCATCCCACCACCACACAGACCTCCAGCCACTGACCATCACGACACTGCACAGACCTCCAGCCACTGACCACCCCCACACTGCACAGACCCCCAGCCACTGACCATCTCCACACCGCACAGACTCCCAGCCACTGACCGTCCCCACACCGCACAGACCTCCTACCACTGACCATCCCCACACCGCACAGACCTCCAACTACTGACTAACCCCCCACCCCACAGACCTCCAGCCACTGACCGTCCCCACCCCGCACAGACACCCAGCCACTAACCATCCCCACACCGCACAGACTGCCAGCCACTGACCATCACGACACTGCACTGACCTCCAGCCACTGACCACCCCACACTGCACAGACCCCCAGCCACTAACCATCCCCACACCGCACAGACTGCCAGCCACTGACCATCACGACACTGCACTGACCTCCAGCCACTGACCACCCCCACACTGCACAGACCCCCAACCACTGACCATCCCCACACCGCACAGCTCCCCAGCCACTGACTGTCCAAACACCGCACAGACCCCCAGCCACTGACCATCCCCACACCGCACAGACCTCCAGCCACTGACCATCCCCACACCGCACAGACCTCCAGCCACTGACCATTCCCACCACTTAGACCTCCAGCCACCGACCATCCCCACACCACACAGACCGCCAGCCACTGACCATTCCCACCACATAGACCTCCAGCCACTGACCATCCCCAGACCGCTCAGACCCCCAGCCACTGACCATCCCCACCCCACACAGACCACCAGCCACTGACCATCCCCAACCTGCACAGACCACCAGCCACTGACCATTCCCACCGCACAGACCTCCAGCCACTGACCATCCCCACACCACACAGACCTGCAGTTACTGACAACCCCAACCCGCATAGACCTCCAGCCACAGGCCATCCCCAACCCGCACAGTCCCCCAGTCACTGACCATCCCCTCACCGCACAGACCCCCAGCCACTGACCGACCCCACACTGCACAGACCCCCAGCCACTAACCATCTCCAACCCACACAGACCTCCAGCCACAGACCATCCCCAACCCGCACAGTCCCCCAGTCACTGACCATCCCCTCACCGCACAGACCCCCAGCCACTGACCGACCCCACACTGCACAGACCCCCAGCCACTAACCATCTCCAACCCACACAGACCTCCAGCCACTGACCATCTCCAACCCGCACAGTCCCCCAGTCACTGACCATCACCACACTGCACAGACCCCCAGCCACTGACCGTCCCCACATTGCACAGGCCTCCAGCCACTGACCATCCCCACACCACATAGGCACCCAGCCACTGACCATCCCCAACCCGCACAGACATCCAGCCACTGACCATCCCCACACCGCACAGACCCCCAGCCACTGACCGTCCCACACCGCACAGACCCCCGCCACTGACCGTCCCCACACCGCACAGACCTCCCGCCACTGACCATCCCCAAACCACACAAACCCACAGCCACTGACCATCCCCACACCACACAGGCCCCCAGGCACTGACCGTCCCCACACAACACAGACCTCCAGCCACTGACCGTCTCCACACCACACAGATCCCCAGCCACTGACCATCCCCACACCGCACAAACCCCTAGACACTGACCGTTCCCGCTCCACTTCATGCCTCCAGCTCTACCTCTGAAGATAACAAGAGGAGAAAAAAATGGGAAAAGAAGAGGAATGAAGGAGCTCCTGTTGGACTCTCTTGCCCTGCCGCCATGTTGACCATACTGTTGGAGAAAGTGAGCTTTGTTGTAGCTGGTTGCACAAGTGACATTAACTTGTTCATTGATAAGAAGCATAACGACCGACAGCAGGAGTTACAAAGAGAGAAGAGTAGGCCACTCGGCCCTTCGAGCCTGATTCACCATTCAATAACACCATGGCTGATCTAATTTTAACCTCATCTCTGCACTCCTGCATATCCCTGATAAAGAGTTAAAAGACTGCACACATATACTTGAAGCAGCTCTATCTCCATGGACATTGTAAATATCAGAGTGCGGCCTCCCCACATTCCTGTCGAAGAAATGGCCAAGTGCCCCTTTGTCAAAGTGAAGTTAATTGCCATTTTTAGCTTGACTGCAGTGAAATCCTTTCTTTACCTAAGATTGCTGACCCTGAAATTATGGCACTCACAATTGTTTTAAGCTAAGCAGCATCATGAGCTGAAACGGAGTCGTGCTGGCAGAGTTAATGTAAACATTTCTGACAGATTCTTTTTAAGAAAGCTTGAATTACGAGCAAGCCAGCTCACAGATGACCACGTAAAAGCTGCAAACCTGGTTCTTCTCTCTGAGTGGGTAAAGCCATTGATCTCTGCTGTGATGATGGCTGGTCTAACATACAGCATTGCTTCCCAAACCTTTCACTGTTGTGGCTCCATTTCGAAACTTGAAAATTGCCGCCCCACCCCAGGGAGAGAGGCAGAGCTCGGGGTTTGAGGGAGAGGGGCTCTGGAGGAAGGTTTTATGATGGGTGGACAGTTGTCAGTCGGGTTGGTAAGAGCTGAGAGATCAGCAAGGGAGATAAAAAAAGTAACTTGTTACCAAACTTTTCTGGAACAGGAATCAAGCCTTTAAGTCCGATCCGTCAGGGCATACACACTATTAAATAAAGTGAGGATTTAAAGGGATCTCAATAAGGATGTCACTGTTAGGTATTCCATGGCTTCATCAGAACTCCACAATCCCCAGAACGTCACCTTGCAACGCACTGAAGGTCATGACCCAAGTTTTTGTAAGTTCTGAAACAAAATAAAAATAGAAAATGGTGGAAACTCTCAGCAGGTTAGGGAGGATCATCTGAGGAAGAAACCGTTATCGTTTCAGTTTGATGACCTTTCTTCAGAACTGTCTGTAAAATGTTTGTTCAAGTTGAAGTCACAAAACAACATGTAAGATTCTGGACGAAAAAAACAGAACTGCCGATACTGGAAATCAGAAACAAAACTGAGTTCTGAGGAAGGGGCACGGGACCTGAAACGTTAACTCTGCTTTCTCTCTACAGATATTGTCAGACCTACTGAGTTTTTCCAGCAATTCCTATTTTTGTAAAATTCTGGAATTGTGTTGAGGAATAGCTCTCATTGCAATCCTTCTGTCTCTTTGACTTACATGTTCCATGAATCTGAAATTCCACTGCCTGCTAAAATAAAACGTGTTGTTTTCCTCCTCAAAATCAGTTACAACACAATTAACATTAAACACTATACTCATACTGCACTGAGTTGTAAACTATAAAACCTTATATTTCCATGTGCTGTTAATAGTTTTCTCTTTAACAATGATGGTGGGCAGTTCAAATCCACCAGTGTTCAACAGTAAAGTCTTCAAAAGAGTCGGTTACATTTTTATGTTACCGAAACTTTGATCTGAATGAATGTGGTCCACTTACCTTGGGTATACTACCAGAATCTTACAACCTTGTATTCTTCATTAATTCAATCCAGAGCTGCATCCAGAGAGCTGTAACAGATGCAATGGTGCATGTAAAAGGGCACACTGGTTGGATCTGGATGTCTTTGACTTTGGTCACAGTTACGTAGCATTCATGGTATATATGAAAATTGATTTTATTTTACATCAACATTATAGCTGCTGAGAATTCCAAGTTGCAGTGACCAAAATAGAGCTTTTCACCAATAAAAACAACACTCTAGATGTACAAATATTATGTACAAATATTATGTGGTTATGTTTTAAACTGTCTCTCCATGTTCAACATAACATGAAGAATGCGACCTTCTGCTAGTTCTGCTTGGCTATAAACTAATGTGACCCTGTTATCAAGGGACTCAGGGCACCGACCAAATCTGATTCAAACTCAAGCATCAGATTTAACGTCTGAACATAAAGGGAAGGGGATGTCTTGCTTTGTGAAGACTTAAGAGACTCTCAGAAACACTGGACTGGGACAGAGATGCTCTTGCAGACAGCAGCTAAGCAGAACAATGATGGGAAGTCATCCTCTGGTCAAGGAGAGAGAATCTGCAGAGATTTAAGGATACTGGTGGCCAGGGGAAGGAAGACAGGAGCCTTGTTTTGGTGAGTCAGTTTGGGGATTCTCAGATGACTAAGGTTAACTCGATACTATGACTTAACAAAACGGGAAGAAGTGAGCTAATTGTAATACTCCTCTGGGAGTAACTGTGGACAGGCTCCTGTAAAGACTTCAATTCCTGCAGAATGTGAAGTTTAGTATAAAAATGTTACATTGTGTTATCGGTTATGTTAAGAAACTAATAAGGAATACCTGATCTGCACTTTACAGTATTCTTTTCTTACTGTGTAAAGTTTAATAAATGTCAATTTTAATTTGTTTGTATAAGTACAAGTCCTCAAATAGGTGGATCTGGCAGCACAGTGGTAACATCCATTACTATTAAGCTAGGAGGCCCAAATTCAAGTACTACCTGCTTTATGGATAAGTAACAACATCTTTGAATAGATTGTTAAGAAAATATCTTAAAGTCCTAAAATGTGAAATCTTGCCATGCAATTCCTTAAAGTCAGCTGCTAGGAATTCAAATCCCTTTAAAAAAGTTAACAATCTGTGCAAGGGCTTTAACACAAGACAGATTAAAACCCTGATGGCATCTTACATAAAAGGATTTTTAAGTATTGCGTTTTTGTTTGGAGTCCTTTATGAAGTATCTTGAAAGACAGAAACTGTCGTGAGTGCTGCAATTGTCGGTCGCTGAAGGATACTGAATAAAAGGAATTAACAGTAGGACCTGAGGCAAGATGAGGAAAAAGATTTCTTTGCACAGAATTACTGTGATCTGGAATACGTTGTTGGAGGGAGAGAGGAAGAAAATTCAATACTAATCTTCAATCAGAAATTGGATAAGTTCTCAGAAATGGAAAATAACTGCAGGGCTTGAGAGAGAGCAAGGTGAGTGGGGCTCATTGGATAACTCTTTCAAAGTGCTGTCAGAGTGACAAAGGGCAGAATGGTCTCCTGTGTGATTCTATGATGATCTGCAAAATCAGGGCATCACAGAAAACCTACATCAGATAACTTTATAAAATTCACTGGGATTCTTCTAATTCAGAGAGAGCTAACCCAGCGAGAAACTCACAACCCTGGCTATCTAGCCCTTCAGAACAGTCTGTCCTGCACGTCCTGCTGGTCCAAAGGTTTGACTGAAACTTAATTATCAATGAGAACTGTTCAGCAATGTGAGAAAATGTACGGTTAAGTCCTTGAATTTCATCTCCATGAAAACTTGAATTGCTGATGGCAATGGAGGGCAACGCATTAATGGATTTGGATTGCATGGGAAAATTATTAGTTTTCAAGAACCAATGGACAGTGTAGCTTTAAACAGACTTGGTAAACAGAGGGAACACTTAGTTCACTCAAACCGATGAGTAAAAAAGAATGACCACCTCCTGGGATTGCTTTAAAAGAGCTGCAAATCAAGATGAGTGAATCATGCCTGTGGAAAAAGCTCTGCTGGCCTTCTGCACGGTTCCACAAGCAAACTCCTAATCCCTTTTCTTAGTGTCACTGAGCAAGAGGAGGTCATATCACAAAGGCATGAGCTGAGATGTCGCATCTTGCTACTCGCTTATTCAATCAATTCCAAACTCCTACTTCCAAACGCAGGGCATCAAATGTAACACCTAGAATTTCAGACACGCGTGTGTGAGTGTCTGTGTGTGTGTGCGCATCTGTGTGTGTGTCTGTGTGTTTGTGTGTGCATGTCTGTCTGTGTGTGCGTGTGTCTGTGTGTTTGTGTGTGTCTGTGAGTTTGTGTGTGTGTCTGTGTGTTTGTGTATGTATCTGTGTGTGTGTCTGTGAGCTTGTGCGTGTGTCTGTGACTTTGTGTGTGTCTGTGAGTTTGTGTGTGTCTGTCTGTGTGCGTGTGTCTGTGTGTGTCTGTGAGTTTGTGTGTGTCTGTGTGTTCGTGTATGTATCTGTGTGTGTGTCTGTGTGTGTGTGTCTGTGCATTCGTGTATGTATCTGTGTGTGTGTCTGTGTGTTCGTGTATGTATCTGTGTGTGTGTGTGTGTCTGTGTGTTTGTGTATGTATCTGTGTGTGTCTGTGTGTTTGTGTATGTATCTGTGTGTGTGTGGATGTGAGTTTGTGTGTGTGTCTGTGTGTTCGTGTATGTATCTGTGTGTGTGTCTGTGTGTTTGTGTATGTATCTGTGTGTGTCTGTGTGTGTGTCTGTGTGTTTGTGTATGTACCTGTGTGTGTGTCTGTGTGTGTGTATGTGTGTTCGTGTATGTATCTGTGTGTGTGTCTGTGTGTTCGTGTATGTATCTGTGTGTGTGTCTGTGTGTTTGTGTATGTATCTGTGTGTGTCTGTGTGTGTGTCTGTGTGTTTGTGTATGTACCTGTGTGTGTGTCTGTGTGTGTGTATGTGTGTTTGTGTATGTATCTGTGTGTGTGTCTGTGTGTGTGTATGTGCGTTTGTGTATGTATCTGTGTGTGTGTCTGTGTGTGTGTGGATGTGAGTTTGCGTGTGTGTCTGTGTGTTTGTGTATGTATCTGTGTGTGTGTGGGTGTGAGTTTGTGTGTCTGTGTGTTTGTGTATGTATCTGTGTGTGTGGGTCTGAGTTTGTGTGTGTGTCTGTGTGCTTGTGTATGTGTCTGTGTGTGTGTCTGTGTGTGTGTCTGGCTGTTTGTGTGTGTGTCTGTGTGCGTGTGCGTGTGTCTGTGTGGGTGTATGTGTGGGTGCATGCATGTGCGCGTGCTTGTGTTGCATTTTCAGTGATTCTGAGCTAACTGTAGCAATAATTCAAAAGGGTGACAAAATGAATCATAATGAACCATGCAAAAGCTAGCATCCAGGTTCAGTGGGTAATAGGGAAGGTGTAGTGATTATAACCAAGTGGATCTTGTTGACGACGAGATCCTTGATTGGGATTGTTAACCTGGGTCAATCAGGAAGCCCTGGCTGACCGACAGAAACAAGGGGTTTAGAATCTCCCCTGTTCAGGGACTGACTCTGAGCTGGCTGATCACAGCCAGTGTACTGTGCACATGGAAATAAAGGGTGACTTGGTGACGGGAAACTGGCATCTGTGCAGTTACTTCAGAAGGCAAATGGAAGGTAAATCTTACTAAAACAATACAGTCCATAGCTGGAGTACTGTCAACAACGTTGGGCCCCTTATCTAAGGAATCATGCGTTGGCATTGGAGTAAATCTAGGTTTGACCTTGGGGATGGAGGGATTTTCCACTGAGGAGAGGTTACGTAGGTTAGACCTGCATGCATTGGAGTTTAGAAAAATGAAGGGTGACATTAATGAAGCTAACAGGATTCTATGGGAACCTGACAGAGGAAAGTGAGAAGGTTGTTTTTCCTCGTGGGAAAATATGAGACCACAGAGCATAAACTCAGAATAGATCTTTACCCATTTAAAACAGAGATGAGGAGGAATTTCTCCTCTCAGGGGGATAATGAATCTATGGAATTCAGTTGATAGAGACAGATTTTTACTCAGGAGACATTATGGGGAAAAGGCAGTAAAGTGAAGTCGAGAATTATTGGGGGTGATTAGCCACGGTCTTCTTGAATGTCAGAGTAGACTCAATGGATTGAATGACCTATGTCTGGTCCAATTCGCTAAGGTTTTATTGTCATGTTAATGTCATAAAGCAACATCACACTGAGGAGCAGGGCATCAGGTAACAGTCTGTCCCATTGCCACTTCCCTCGAAGATAAGGCGTGGATGAATTGGAGAGAGACATGGGGAGGCCCACATTGTACCCACTATGACCTGGTTAACCACTACGAGAATATTAATCAACCTGAGACTCCTTATTTGGCCACCTCAGTGCAGGACAGCAAGTGGATGTATTGACGCTACTCACTGTATTCAAGGGCATGTGCTGGGACAAGCCAGGCCACACCAATCAACATCTGGGTGTGGGAGAGACTCCTCCCAGAAGACACCAGTTCCTATTGGCTAGATCCAGAGAGGCTAGCCCATGTTCAGGAGGTGATTATCTACAGGAATGGAGCACCAACTGAAAGATCCGGGCAGTGTACCTGGAAAAAAACCCACCCAAGTTGTGCTGGCACCCAAAGTGGAAATCTCCACAAGACTCTGCAGTAACTGCTCCGAGCCCATACCCTGGCTGAGAGATTGCATACCCAGGGTGGGTAGATCAGCCTACGTTACTGTTGGTAGATTTACACAAGAGGTACTAACTGGCTCCCTTGACCAGCTCCTGAAACACTAGAAGGTTACACTAGTGATGAATTGTGCCATTTAATCTCCGAAATAATCCAGCCACCGTTCAAATGATAAACCAGATAGTGGAAGGTTTATCAAATTGTGTCCTGTGCTCGGATGGCCTCTCCATGGACAACGTCACCTGGGAAATGAACTCAGAGCAACTGAAAGCCCTCTTCCAGAAAATAGTCAGCTGACCTAGTGGTCAATTTCACAAAGAGCAAATTCACCCATGGCCAGGTGGCCTAATGGAGACACATATTGGCCGATAGTGGATGAATACTGCCCAGGGCTGCATAGGGAGAAGCAGGAGCACAGTTCCCCATTCCTTCACCAAAATGGGAAATCATGCTATTCTTGGTTGGATGTGTATTCTCCGAAAGGTTTCTGCCAAAGTTGCCCCACTGCCCCACTGACAGATCTACTACAGGATAAAAATACATGGACTGACAAATGCAAAACTACTTTTGAAACCTTGAAGGCTATTTTGACAAGTGAGTTTGCGCTTGCAGCTCTGAACTTTGACCAAACATTAAAAATAGTTAATGGGGTGGGTGATAACAGGCTAGCGACTGGCCTTCTTCACAAAGACGAATCCAGAATAAAGAGAACATTCAAGTACTTCCTCAAAAAACGACACAAGAATCAGAGGTAGTACTCCACAGTAGAGAAAGAAGCCCTCAGGTTATTACTGGCTGTCAAAGACCTTACAATCTATGCACAAAATAGGTTAAGAGAGATTGCAGTCTGTACTAACGACAAGCCGTTAATGTTTGTGGAAAAGCTTAAGGTGCAAAATACCAGATTATTCCATTAAAGTTTGTTCCTTCAACCATACCACCTAAAAAAATCACCCACATTGCTGTGAAAGCAAACACAATGCTTCGTCCAGAGCTTAATAAGACTTGGCTAGAACAATTTACTTAATATCGTTTCTGCACAGAATTGCATGTTCTCCCTAGGACTCCAATTGTGTAGTGGTAATATCCCTAGCTCAGAACCAGGAGGCCTGGGTTCAAGTCCCACCTTCTTTAGAGGTATGTAATGGTACCTCTGAGCAGGTAGATAAAGAAAAATATTTGGAACAGAAAAGACGGTAGTGGCTAAGGCTAATGGAATGAATATGGTAGCGATGTTTGAGAAGATTTGTAGCTCGGGTTGGTGATATGGATGTATGTTAGCTCACTGAGCTGGAAGGTTTGTTTTCAGACGTTTCATCACCGTACTAGGTAACATCATCAGTGAGAGTCTCTGGTGAAGTGCTAGTGGCATGTCCCACCTCTCTACTTATAGGTCTTGGTTTTTTAAGGTGGGTGATGTCATTTCCGGTTCTTTTTTTCAGGGCAAGGTAGATAGGATCTAAATCGATGTGTTTATTGATGGATTTCTGGTTAGAATGCCAGGCCTCTAACAATTCTCATGCGTGTCTTTGTTTCGCCTGTCCTAGGATGTGTGTGTTGTCCCAGTCAAAGTGGTGTCCTTCTTTGTCTGTGTGTATGGAAACTAGTGATAGTGGGCCATGTGTTTTGGCGGCCAATTGGTGTGGATTTTATTATATTTGATACTTTTTGCCTTTTGTCAAGAAATGGGCATGGATCTCAGTTCACATATCCTGTGAAAGAATTGTAATGGCAATGGATCAGAACCTCAAGGTACTGAGGCTTCTTTTGAAATATAAGTTCATTTGATCTGGGAGAAAAGCATTGACAAGGGACAGATCCATTTTAAATTAACTTTACAGCGGCCAATCAAGTAGTTGGGTGAATAGAGAACGAGAGTATGTTCAACTCTGCTCATTTGTGAGTTTAATAATTTTGTGTGTCCATCTAGAACTACAATAATTGGTGAACCTCTCCAGTGTCTGGTTGTAATATAAGGAACATCTTAAGAGATTAAAAGGAGGCAGAGAGGTTCATGTGGGAATTCTGATGCTTGTAGTCTCAGTGATTGAAGGTACAATTATCGATGGTAAGCCAATTTAAACTGGTGATGAGTAAAAGGCCACAATAGCCACAGCAGGAGTCAACACACTTCTGGAGGGTGGGGAGAAAATTTACAAAGTGGCAAAATTGTTAGTTCATGAATGTTCACTGCCAACCTGCCAAGACAGGAAAAGATAGACAATAAATTAGGCCATAACTCTGTGCAAAGGACATACAAAGCAGAGCCTCAGTTTGTCTGCATCTTACTTCAGAAATAAGTTAGTTGAAATCGATTTCTGTTTGCAAGTCTGGATTGTCAATATGTTCTAAAATTCCTCAGGCTCCCCACCCCCCCCCCATGCCCTAACTTTTACTGCTTTAAGACTCCACTGAACATATTTTTCGATCAAGCCTTTCATTATCATTAAAGGCAGTTTAATAAGTACTTGTTTTCTGCTGTATCAGTAAGCTAGTTCCACAACAGCATTGGTTGCTGTAAAATAGTCATTGTGATGTAGTATCAGTAATGGTGCTGGTAATTAGTAACAGAATTATTAACAGCAATAGTTCGGAGAGCAGTAGGATAACAGTATCCACTGCTGTGGCTTGCCTACTGCAATGTTTGACATTAAAAGGTCAAAAGGATTGACTCAAGGCCATCAAAACATAATTTTCACTGTGCTTATCGAATACATTACGGAAGAAGCCTTTATAGTGCAGAGCACATAAATATATGATATGGATTGCTGTATAAATGATTCTTATTCAAACCCCCGTAGGTCTGCTCTGTTAAGTTTCAGAAAGTGTTGGAGCACAAGCTGGTGAACTCCTCACGGTGACAACTCAACATCTGGCTGAGGAAGGAACAGTCCAGGCTGTCAGCACTCAGAGGACAGCCAGAGACCAGACATCTGCTCAGCCCCAGGCAGGAGAGCTGCTGTTGGCAATCAGGGACCTCATGCAGATGTACAGGAAGGAACAGGAGCAGCAGACAGGAACAGGGGTCCCCGATTTTATCAACATCTGACTTATGAATGCTCATAGTTACAAACACAATCCCACACATGGTTTTAAAATTGAATGCTCCAATGTACAACATTCCCTGTGCTTATGAATGGCTACTTTCCATTGTCCTGCATGGCGTTCCGACTTGTGAACAAATTGATAGGAATCTGGAATGGAATCAGATGTAAAAGTCCGTATTCGGGATACAATGGCCCTCAATGCACAGAAGCTGCAGCAGTACAACAGATCACAGAATCCCTACAATGTGGAAACAGGCCCTTCAGCCCAGCAAGTCCACAAGCTCATTCCCCTACCTTATCACTCTACATTTCCCCCTGACTAAAGCACTTAACCTACACATCCCTGACCACTATGGGCACTTTAGCATGGCCGCTTTACCTGACCTGCACATCTGTGGATTGTGGGAGGAAACCCATATAGATATGGGGAGAACATGCAAACTCCACACAGATTGTCGCCCGAGGCTGGAATCGAACCTGGGTCCCTGGTGCTGTGAGGCAGCCGTGCACCAGATCATGCGACAGTCCCTCCAAGGACAGGTTGGCCGCCTGGAGAGCCAGCTGCAGCATCCCCCCACCGCCGGTCTGCTGGAGAGGCTCACACTCCATCGCCCCCAGACATTGGTTCTCAGGACAGAAGGCATGGTGGCGGGTGTCCTGGTGAGCATGGCAGGTAAGGGGGCAGGCTGGTGTCAGGAGGTAGCCAGCCTGAGGAGGGACTACCCACAGAACCTCCTCTCCAGACCAGGGGTGGTGGGACCCTCCAGCTCACCCTGCCTGCCCTCCTCCACTTCTTAGACCTTCCTACTGAGGAGGATCAATTTGCTTCCAGTGGGAAGACCCTTGAAACATCTGGGCTGTCCTCATACAAGCCCCTTCCATGCACCCTCCCTTCCCTCACATCCCCTGGGTCACCTGACTAAACCTTCAAGGCTGATAGGCCCTCTATTCGGCACACTCCCCTACTCCAGCTGTAGACCCAGTGAGTACACAAAGACATTGTGGGAAGGATGGAGCAGGAGGAAGCAAATCTATTGGACACATTTTGGTGGCATAGGTGATACTCTATAGTAAATGATTTTGGATAAGTATCACTGATTTAACTGGTGGTTAGTCTCTCTGTGAAGGGCCAAATGGTTTCGTAACTGCGTTAGGCACCACTTCCCAGCCTCAGGCAAGGGTCCCTGGATGAAGGTCTGTGCTGAGAGCTTACTGCATCACCTTAAAGCAATGCATCCACGTGGCCTGGGTCTTTCTGATGCCTTCGGCCCTCCTCATATTCTCTAATGGCCTGTGTGTGTGTAAATGTGTAGCTGTCAATGAGATGTTCAGCAGTGGCTGGAGATGGACACACGGACGTGGCCTTGCATTAGGATTAAGGACCTTGCAGGGTCCGCGTCACATACTACACGTAGGTCTGTGCAAAATGTTCATTCTCTTGCAAAGCTGTAACGGTGGTGGGTCCTGCAGCCCCCCTCCCTTCTCACGGTTTGACTCCCATAGCCCATCCCCTCAGAGTGTGCTCACAGCCATTATCTTCACCGCTGTGTACTTTTGATTTCTGGCTCAATGGAAGACGATGATGAGTGCTCCTCAGCTACTGGTTTGTAGCGTACACCTGAGCCTGTCAGTGAAATCCCACTGAACACCCAGACCCACTTCCGCTAAACCCCACAGGCTTCCAACCCACCCCTGGCTCCCACCTAACCTGTCTACACAGGCCTGCACCAGCTTACCTTCCCCTCTTGCTACCCATGCAGTATGCTTGCTAAAGGTGTAGGATTGATACAGCACATTTCCAAACACCAAGAAGCCAGTCTGTAGCAAAATGGCAGTCAGAGTATTGGGGACAAACTTTCTGCTGGTTGCAGTCAGATCTGACCAATGGAAAGGTGGTTTTATTTGTTGGAGGTCAGTCATCTCAGCTCCAGGACATCTCTGCAGGAGCTCATCTGTGTAGCGTCCTCGGCCTAACCATCTTCAGCTGCTTTATCAATGACCTTCCCTCCATAATAAGGTCAGAAATGGGGATGTTAGCCAATGATTGCATAATGTCCAGTACCATTCATGACACCTCAGATACTAAAGCAGTCCATGTGCAAATGCGACAAGATCTGGACAGTATCCAGGCTTGGGCTGACAAGTGACAAGCAACATTCACACCATACAAAAGCCAGACAATGGTTGTACCTAATAAGAAACAATCTAACCATGCCCCTTTGACGTTCAGCGGTGTTCCATCACATCCACTGTCAACATCTTTAAGGTTACCATTGACCAGAAATTCAACTGGACTCACTACAAGTGCAGGTCAGAGGCTAGGAATACTGCAGCGAGTAAGTCATTTCCTGACTCCCCAAAATTTGTCCACCATCTACAAGGCACAAGTCAGGAGAGTGATTGAATATTCCCCACTTGCCTGGATGGGTGCAGCTCCAACAACACTCAAGAAGCTTGACACCATCCAGGACGAAGCAGCCCCCTTCATTGACACCACATCCATAAGCATCTACTCCTTCCACCACTGATGCTCAGTAGCAGCAGTGTGTATTATTGAGAAGATACACTGCAGAAATTCACCAAAGATCCTTAGATAGCACCTTACAAGCCCACAACCACTTCCATATATAAGGACAAGGGCAACAGATACATGGGAACACCATCCCTTTCAAATTCCTCTCCAACCCACTCACCAACCTGACTTGGAAATATATCGCTGTTCCTTCTTTGCCACTGGGTGAAAATCTTGGAATTCCTGCCCTAAGGGCTTTGTGGGTCTCCCTACCGCACATGAACTGCAGCGGTTCAAGAAGACAGATCATCACCACCTCCTGAAGGGCAGCTAGGGACGGGCAATAAATGCTGGACAGCCATTGACGCCCACATCCCATGATGTGGGCATCAATTAAAAAAAAAAAATTTAAAAAATCTTGACTGAGGAGTGTTGACCAGGAAGGTGAGCTGCCTGGTTGTGTGACTCTTCTGACTGGCACGGAGAGGCAAGATAGGACAAGGCATGGATGGTGCGAGCGAGCAGCTTGGCACTGGGAGAGCAAGCAAAAAGTCTTGTGATGCAGCTGGGTTCAGTTTGTGAGCTGGGTCTTTGTCCCAATCTGCAAACGGGTCCCACTGCAGACTTTCAACACAAGTTGTTGGAGTGTCCTGCCCCTGTATCAGGAAGGTGCCATTGTAGAGAGGACGGATTAGCATACGCCTGATGCCATTGGCCGTGGGTGAGGGGTGTACATGGCTAATGCCTGTGGACCATGCCCTGAGCTGCTGTTTGATCAAACCTAACATTCCACTCCAACATTTAAAAGACATTGGGACAGGTACATGGATAGGAAAGGTTTAGAGGGATAAGGGCCAAATGCAGACAAATGGGTCTTGTTCAGTTACAAAGCCTGGACACGTTGGGCCAAAGAGCCTGTTTCCATACTGCATAAGTCTGTGACTCTAATATGGAAGGACATCGGGGTAAACAGAAAGTTGAACCTGTTAAATATATGCTCTCATCTCCATAGCGAGCTTTCTTGACATTTGGCCTGTTTGGCATATGTGGTAGGGTAGAAAGCTGAATATTAATGAGACGGGTTGTGCCATCAACAAAATGTTTAACAAGCACTAGTCCCCCGCGATCGACAACTCGATGCTGCCTGTAAAAATGATCAAGATGTCAGGATGAGCCTCATTGGATTACTTGACCAATTCAGCCACAAATCTTGCCATAGCCCACGTTGTTCAGAGCCCGATAAGATTCAGTCTGGCAATATGAAGCTGTGATTTCCAGACATTGCTGTGTTGGCCACAAATCCTATACCAATTGAGAGGAGCTAACAGGGCCAAGTGCTTAATCAGACCCTTCATTTGCAACAAGCAGTATTAGTTTTTTGGGAGATGTGAGAGTAGGTTTTCTGTTTGACGTGGAGAATGTGCAGGCTTTTGTATTTTATCATCTAATAAACATTTGGATTTTATTTTGAGAGAATTACTGACAATTTAATGTCTTCGAAAATTCTCCTGTGAATGGTGCTGGAGACTCAATGGGATAATGATCATGCTTAATGCTGTGAAACGCAGCTTAGGGAAGCTCCAATTCAATTAGTACTCAGTGACCTGGAAAATGGACTAATCATGTGAAGTGTTAACAGTTAAAAGAACTTAAGAAAACTTGAGAAACCTAATGCATTATAATCAAGTGTCCCATAAAAATGTATGAACAATAGCATAATAAAATCTAGTAAAATTCAGAGGTTTAACAGTATAAACTTTATTTATGTCTGTAAAATTAAATTTGAAATTTAACTAAAACGATGAATTTTGTGGACCATTGTGGTGTTCGATTCAGTAATGCAAGAAATGGGTAGGAGGATGATTAACCCATGCATTCTGGTAATGCCAACAGTACAGGTTGGCACACTGCCTCCTCATTTCACTGAAGACCCAACTCCAATCAGATCTGTTGATCAGCTGGAGGTGGGGGGATGCTGGTGTAACAGTAATAGCACTGAACCAGTAATGTTCAGGTTAATGTACTGGGGATCTAAGTTCAAATCTCACGAGACCGGCTGATGGAATCGAAATTTATTTCATGACAAGGCGCAGCAGGAGTGTGCTGGGCCTGTAACCTAGAGGGCAATGAGTCGAAACCACCCTCTACAATGTCAATGCTAGTAACTTTTACCTCTGAGCTAGGAAAACCGAGTTCAAGTTCCACTTGCTCCAGAGGTGTATCATCTCTGAACATGTTGATTAAAACTATCGAATAGAGGTAATCTCTGTAATGTTGACCAAAATCATTGTTAAAAACACATCTGGCTCACAAACTAACCCACAGTGATGTAGCTGAGCAAGACATTCAGTTCAAAGGCAGCTCAGATAGGCCAACAAATCTTGACCTTGTCATCCCCTCAGAGATTAAATGAATAATATCACTTTTGACTATCCCTTGAACTTAAATGAACCCTCTCTCCTTAAAGAGAGGTTGCCCAGTGGCTGGAAGATGTGCTGTCAGTGATGCAGATAGGGACTGCCATGGGAAACATTAAATAGCGCTTGAGTGAGAGAGTGGCTGCCCAGGTTTGTTTGGATGTTGAACTTGAGACATGGATAGAAATGTTGGAAAGGTAGAGAGATCCTTCACAGAATTCACAAGTTCATTCAGAGAACACAGTGGTTGGGGAGACGGAGATAGCTGTGGAGATCAGTATGCAGAATCACACAACACCAGGTTATAGTTCAACAGGTTTATTTGGAAGCACTAACTTTCAGAGCGCTGCTCCTTCACCAGCTACCTCACAAAGGAGCAGCACTCCGAAAGCTAGTGCTTCCAAATAAACCTGTTGGACCAGAAACTGGTGTTGTGTGATTTTTAACTTTATACACTCCAGTCCAACACTGGCATCTCCACATTATTATGGAATCAAGCTCTGAGAATGCACGTCAACAGCAGAAAAATGCTCAAAATACTCAGTAGTGCCCGCAGCAAAGGACAAGTATTTCAGGTTGCTGACTTTTAATGCCATTGGCCTGGATTGCTAACTTTGTTTTTCTCACCATAAACATCAGAACCTCTGTTTTTATTTCAGCTTTCCAGCAGCAGCTGTATTTTAGTTTTCATTTTGGCCACCATCAATTTGTTACAGAGGGGTTTTACGCAATGTTTTGAGCTTATCCTTTGCAGTTTGAAGGTGGTGACGTCTTCATTCACACATAGAGTCATAGAGAGGTACAGCCCGGAAACAGACTCTTCAGTCAAACTCTTCCACGCCGACCAGATATCCTAAATTAATCTAGTCCCATTTGCCAGCACTTGGCCCATATCCCTCTAAGCCCTTCCTATTCATGTACCCATTCAGGTGCCTGATGCAGCGTCTCCACAAGCGCCCACTCCCTCCACCAGCGACGATCAGTAGCAGCAGTGTGTACTATCCACAAGATGCACTGCAGAAATTCACCAAAAATCCTGAGGCAGCCCCTTCCAAACCCATGACCACTTCCACCTAGAAGAACACAGGCAGCAGATACATGGGAACGCCGCCACCTGCAAGTTCCCCTCCCACTCACAATCCTGATTTGGAAATATATCACCATTCCTTCACTGTCGCTGCATCAAAATCCTGGAATTCCCTCCCTAATGGCATTGTGGATTGCAGCGGTTCAAGAAGGCAGCTCACCACCACCTTCTCAACAGCCAGTGACACCCATATCCCACAAAATGAATAAATAAAACTAAACCTGTAAGTTAATGCACCTGAATGGTTTACAGGGGAAGTCAAACCTGTCGTTATGGCTGCAGGTCACAGTCCACAAGATGCACTGCAGTAACTCATCTTCGATCCTTTGAAAGCACCTTCCAAAACTGTAACGTCTACCACCTTGAAAATCAAGAGCAACAGGCCAATGAGACACCACCACCTGAAAGTCCCACTCGACAGTCACTCACCATCCTGACTTGGAAATGTATCGCCGTTCCCTCACTGTCACTGGGTCCAAATTCAGGAATTCCCTCCCTAACAGCATTGTGGGCATCTCTTGTACCCAAAGGATTGCTCACCACCACATTCTTCAGGTTAATTAGCGATGGGCAATAAACACTGGCCCAGTGCACACATCTCATGGATGAATGAAACAAAATTCAAAGGGGCTTGAAAAGTGTGACAGCAATCCTGCCAGCCTGTCCCCTGGCATAGCAAGATCGCTGAGGGCTATTGGCAGTGCTCCATGGAACACATAGCTGCTGTCCTTCCTCAGGACGTTAACGTTCATCCTCTCATCTCCACCACTCCACCTGGGCTGCCTACTTATGTACAGCAAGATCCCACATGCAGCGATGTTGTGCTGGCCATGCCATCTGTTGGCTGTGGGATAAAAATTTGCTGGTGCTACACCCCCCTGCTTAGAAATAAAAGCCTAGGATCTCTTACAGCCACTTGAGGGGACAAGTGGGCTGTTACTTTAACTTTTCATTGGAAAGTCTGCACCTCTGACAGAGCGCGCTTTGACATTTGACCTGCAATTCCACAACAAGACACATGCCCAGTCTGCCTGCTTCCCTCTGCCAATAGAGAATCATATGCAATAAGTTCTCTCTGGACTGCAGTGACCTCTCTTATGCAACAGTAGACAGTAGCTTGTGACATCTTGGAAATATTTCCATCTCTAAGCTGGAAGGCACCAGACACACAAACATTCATCACCGCAGTCACTTTCCCAAACATGTGAACCTCGTCCTGCTCTGGGTTTGCAGTTTTGGCTAAATGAGGTGTCAGGTTTCAGTAAAGATCTCCTCATGGAAGTGCAAGCAGATCCAATACAGTTCCCTGAATACTCTCTGTCGATATTCCTTCTTGATCCTGCATCTCTCTCTCCCCTCTTGCTTCTCCTTCCTCCTACAGAAGCTTGTCCTGCTCTGCGTGACTTCTATTTGTTCTCCAAATCAAACTGAATTTCAGGGCAAAGCCCACTAGCGGCAGTCTTAATACTGGAGAAAGAAATTGTATTGGATTCTATCCTAAACATTCTACATGGTGTGCTCACTGTACAAGGTTAGGAGGAGGCAGTAAGTGGTGTGCCACGTCCTAAATGGGAAACACTTTGATTGAATTGAATTGAATTGAATTTATTGTCACATGTATCGAGACACAGTGAAAAGCTTTGTCTTGCTAGCAAAACAGGCAGATCACATAGTTAAGTAGCATCGATAAGTAAATAATAGGTAAACAGCAGCAAAACCAAAAACACAGACACAGGAAAATGCTAAGAGTTTGTGATTCCATTCAGTATTCTAAAACAGTAGGGTAGAAACTGTTTTGAAACCGGCTGGTGCGTGTGTTCAGGCTTCTGTACCTTCTCCCTGATGGTAGAGGTTGTAGAAAAACATTGCCAGGGTGGGATGGATCTTTGAGAATGCTGGTGGCCTTTCCTTGACAGAGGGCCTGGTAGATGGATTCTATAGGTAGGAGGTTGGCCTTTGTCATTGTCCGGCCCGAGTCCATCACTCTCTGTAACCGTCTCCGATCTTGAATGGTACAGTTGCCATACCAGGTCGTGATACATCCAGACAATGCTCTCGATGGCGCACCTATGAAAGTTGGCAAGGGTATTGGCCGTCATGCCAATTTTCCTCAGCTACCTGAGGAAGAAGAGACGTTGTTGGGTCTTTGTAACCAATGCGTCCACATGAAGAGTCCAAGAAAGCTTGTTGTGGATGACCACTCCCAGGAGCTTGACTCGTTCCACCTCTGTGCTGTTAATGTGTAAGTCAATAATGAGTTCATTGGTTTTGCTGGCATTGAGAGCTAGGTTGTTCTCAGTGCGCCATTTTTCCGAGTCTTCCACCTCCCAGCTGTAGTCTGTTTCGTCATCATCTGAGCTTCGACTGACTATGATGGTGTCACCACCAAACTTGTAAATGGAGTTAGTCTGGCTTTTGGTGATGCAGTCATGGGTCTACAGTGAGTACATTATGGGGCTGAGTACGCACCCCTGGGGAGCTCCAGTGTTGCGTGTTAGTGCGGATGAAATATTGTCCTCAATCTTCACTGATTGTGGCCCGTGGGTCAGGAAACTGAGGATCCAGTTGCAGAGAGTGGGGCTTAGTCCGAGATCAATAAGGTTAGTAATCAGTCTCGAGGGGATAATAGTGTTGAAGGCTGAACTGTAGTCAATGAGTAGGATTCTTACATAGCTGTTCTTGGTGTCAAGATGTTACAGGGAGGAGTGAAGGGCAAGTGATATGACGTCTGACGTGGATCTGTTGGTCTGATAGGCAAATTGGAGTGGGTCAACAGTAGTGGGGAGGCTGGAGCTGATTAATGCCATGACCAGCCTTTCAAAGCATTTCATGACCACCGAGGTTAGGGCCACTGGGCGGTAGTCATTGAGACATGCTGTATGAGCCACCTTAGGCACAGGGATGATGTTGGCCTGCTTGGAACAGGCAGGGACAGTGCCTGCTGCAGGGAGAGGTTGAAGATGTCCAAGAAGACCTCTGTCAGTTGATCTGCACATGCTCTGAGTGCACAGCCTGGTACTCCGTCTGGTCCCATCGCTTTTATTGGATTCACATGAAGGAAAACTGACATGACCTCTGATGCAGTGACTATTCTCCAGGGCTTGTCAGAATAGGCGTTACCTCTCCACTGAAATTCTGCTCAAAGCAAGCATAGAAGGCATTGAGACGATCTGGGAGGGATGTGTCGTTGTCTGTATCTTGCACTGTCTCTTTTTAGAACCTGTGATGTCATTCAGTCCTTGCCATAGTCGCCAGGTATCTGTCTGGGTCTCTAGTTTGGATCAGTATTGGTCGTTGATTGTCTTAATCGCTCTGTGAAGGTCATACTTGCATTCTTATATTTGAGTGGGTCTCCTGATCTAAAGGCCTCAAGTCTGGTTTTTAGCAGGTTCTGCATGTCCTGATTCATCCAGGGTTTCCTGTTGGGGGACACCCGGATTGAGTTCCTCGGTATGCAGTCCTCCACACACTTGCTGATAAAGTCTGTGACGGTGGTGGCGTACTTGTCCAAGGTACCTGCGGCCTGTTAGAACACGGCCCAATCAGCCAATTCCAGACAGCCCTGGAGTTGACCCTCTGCCTCCTCCGACCAACACTGGACCTCATCCGTGAGGGGGGGGGGGGTCTCCTGCTTGAGCTTTTGCCTGTAAGCCGGGAGAAGAAACACGGCATTGTGGTTGGAATTCCTGAAATGAGGGTGTGGGATGGAGCGGTAGGCATCTTTCACAGTGGTGTAGCAGTGATCTAAAATGTTCGGGCTCCTGGTGGGACAGGTAAGGTTCTGGTGGTACTTGGGCAACATCTTCCTTAGATTGGCTTGATTGAAGTTGTCAGTTACAATAAACGGGTCTCGGGCTGTTCTGTCTACAGGGTGTTAGTGGTGGAGTACAGCACATCCTGAGCTTCCTCAACCTTTGCTTGTGGCGGTATATACACAGCAGTTAGTATAGCAGTGGTAAATTCCCAGGGTAGATAGAAGGGGCGGTATTTGATGGCAAGAAGTTCAAGGTTTGGGGAGCAATGGGTTTCAATGTCTGTGCACCCAAGTTGTTGATTAAAAAGCAAACCCCTCCACCCTTTGCCTTACTTGAGGACACTGTATGTTCCTTACGATGGATAGAAAAACCGTCAGTCTGAAGTGCGCAGTCGGGAATGGATGGGTTGAGCCAGGTTTCTGTGAAGCAGAGTGTGCAGCAGTTCCACAGTTCATGCTGAAAGCTGAGCTGTGATCTGAGTTCGTCCATCTTGTTCTTCAGAGATTGTACATTTGCTCGGAGTAAGCTAGGAAGGGGGGTTTTGAAACTACGTAGTAGAACATAGAATGTAGAACGTTACAACACAGTACAGGCCCTTCAGCCCTCGATGTTGCGCCAACCTGTGGAACCAATCTGAAGCCTATCTATCCTACACTATTCCATTATAATCCATATGTTTATCCAATGACCATTTAAATGCCCTTAAAGATGGTGAGTCTACTACTGTTGCAGGCAGTGCGTTCCACATCTCTGCTACTCTCTGAGTAAAGAAACTATCTCTGATATCTGTCCTATATCTATCACCCCTCAATTTAAAGCAATGTCCCTTTGTGCTAGCCATCACCATCAGAGGAAAAGGGATGTGACTTTAAGAGGTTAGCTTGTCTTTTTTTAAAGACAGGTTTTAAGAGACAGGTACTGAGCTTCTCACTTGAAAAGGCCAATAAAGTAAAAACATTTAAAAGGTATTTGTATGGGTATATGAATAGGAAGGGTTTGGAGGGATATGGGTCAGGTGCTGGCAGGTGGATCTAGATTGGGCTGGGATATCTGGTTGGCATGGACAAGTTGGACTGAATGGTCTGTTTCCATGCTGTACATCTCTATGACTGTATGACTCTATGGTAGGTGAACCCATCCACTCCCTGGCACCTGGATGGAATGCAGCCCAAATCTCTCCATTTCTCTCTCTGTCCAAATCTCCTCCTTTGAGATGCTCCATAAAATCCATAAAATCTTCTTTGATCAAGTATTTTCATCTGTCCCACTGTCTCCTTATGTACAAGGATTGGTAAGGCCACATTTGGAGTCCTACATACAATTCTGGTCTCCCTACAAGAGGTAAGATGTTATTAAATTGGAAAGGGTCCAATAAAGGATTTACAAGGATGTTACCGAGTCTAGAGAGTTTGAGTTATAAAGTGAGGCAGAATAGGGTAGGACTTTCTTTCCTCAAGCTTTGGAGGCTGAGAGTGACCTTATAGAGGTTTATAAAATCATGAGGGGCATGGAGAGGGTGAATAGCCAAAGTATTTTTTTCCCCAGGATGAAGCAATCCAAAAGTACAGGACACAAGTTTAAGGTGAGAGGGGAAAGATTTAAACGGGATCTGAGGGGCAGCTTTTTCACACAGAGGGTGGGTGTGTACATGGAACAAGCTGCCAGAGGACGTGATAGAGGCCAAGTACAACTGAAACACTTAAGACATTGGACAAGGTTCATAGATAGAGAAAGTTAGACGGATATGGGCGAAATGCAGGCAAATGGGACTAATTCAGTTTCAGAAACCTGATCAGCGTGTTGGAGTTGGGTTGAAGGGCCTGTTTTCATGCTGTATGACTCATTTAACTTTGAGTTACACAGTTATTGTTCTAACTGTCTAGTGGAGTGCTGCAGTAGGCTTTACCACATTAAAGGTGCTATATAAGTACAAATTGTTTTTGTTGTTGTTGTAAATCCCAAAGTTTCTGCCAACGATTCAATGATTCCCTATAGGCTGCATTATTGAATTCACCAGGGATGGTGGTTAATTAGAAATCACTGAACTGATGAGAAGTCACACTAAAAACTCTTGAGAAACTTACATCTTGTTAAATGATGTGTAGTTTGGTTTTTAGCAGTGTACTAAATCTATTATGACTGCCTAACAGCCTCAGTGACCCTCAAAATTTAATTTTAAATTTCTAAAATGCCTCCGTGGAGATTTATGATCAGAATTGATTGATAATACCAAACTTAAACATTGCTTAAAAGGAGAAAAGGAGTCAAGGCATTTCCTTTTGCGCTTATTAGGTCTGGAAAGCTAGACACAGCCTTAAACAAAAGGGACATTAAGTTATACAGCATGAGAAGAGGATGCTGATTGGTTGGTTCATTGTTGGCATGGAGATGCAACAGGAGTAGTTCACTGTCAGTTTTAGCTTTCAGTTTGGGCTGGTAGACTCTGATTTGTCAGACTGTTGCCATAGCAATGCAGCAACGATTGGCAGTCTCCATGCCCCCTTGTTTTGTCAATGAAATAAAGGGTCAAGGTGTGTATGAATTCCAGGGCCCACATAAAACAAGGTTCTGTGTATTAATTTAAGTTGTTTCTAGTACACAAAATGCATCACACTGTGAGCCTGACTTAATAAGTTTCCAGTATCATTCATAGAGCAGTCTGGATTATTTAATGTGGAAGTGGTGATGAACTACTCTCATCAACCAATGCAGTCCATGGGTCACCCTCAGTGCTGTTAGGAAGAGAGTCCTCGCATTTTGACCCAGTAACCATGAATTACAAGTGATTTAGTTGCAATGTTTATTCCTGCTCTTACTTCTTGCAATGTTTTACGTGTAACTTGGTGGGGAACCTTCAGGTTGCTCCCATGTGTCTGTCATCCTGACTTTCTAGGTGGGTTTAGCAGGTGCTGTGGAAGGAGCTTGGTGAATCAATGCAGATAGTACAAACTTATATCACTTTACATCAGTGATGGAGGAAGTGAATGTTTTGAGTGGTAGGTGGAGTGCCAATCAAGTGCGGTTATTTATGCATAGTTTTTCGATTCTGGAGTGTTGTTGGGTATGAAATTTCCTGAGCAAGTGGAGAATATTTTATCATGCTTTTGATTTGTTCGCGTCAATGGTGAACAGGCTTTGGAAAATCGGGAGGTGGGCTACTCATTGCAGAATTCCCAGCCTGTTCCCAATTTGTTTTTGTAGCAACAGTGTTTAGATAGTAACCCAAATCAGATTCTGATCAATGTTTCCCCCAGCTTGTTGACAGTGAGCAACACAACAAAGGTAATGTCATTGAATGTCAAGGGAAGGTGGTTAGGTTCTCAAACAAAAACAGAAATTGCAGGAAAAGCTCAGTAGGTCTTGCAGCATCTGTGGAGAGAAATCAGTGTTAATGTTTCATGTCCAGTAACCCTGTTCTGAGGAATGGTCACTCGACCTGAAATGTTAACTCTGATTTCTCTCCACAGATGCTGCAAGACCTACTGAGCTTTTTCAGCAATTTCTGTTTTTGTTTCTGATTTACAGCATCCCTAGTTAGAGTCATAGAGATGTACAGCACAGAAACAGGCCCTTCGGCCCAACTCGTTCAGGCTGTCCAGATATCCCAACCCAATCTAGTCCCACCTGCCAGCACCCAGCCCATATCCCTCCAAACCCTTCCTATTCACATACCCATCCAGATGCCTTTAAATGTTGCAATTGTACCAGCCTCCACCATTTCCTCTGGCAGCTCATTCCATACATGTACCACCCTCTGCGTGAAAACGTTGGCCCTTAGCTCTCCTTTATATCTTTCCCCTCCTATCCTAAACCTGTGCCCTCTGGTTCTGGACTCCCCGACCCCAGGGAAAATACTTTGTCTATTTATCCTATCCATGCCCCTCATGATTTTGTAAACCTCAGTAAGGTCATCCCTCAGCCTCCGATGCTAAAGGGAAAACAGCCTCAGCCTATTCAACCTCTCCTTATAGCTCAAATCCTCCAACCCTGGCAACATCCTTGTAAATCTTTTCTGAACTCTTTCAAGTTTCACTATATCTTTCCAATAGGAAGAAGACATTGAATTGCACACAATATTCCAACAGTGGCCTAACCAATGTCCTGTACAGTCGCAACATGACCTCCCAACTCCTGTACTCAATACTCTGACCAATAAAGGAAAGCATACTAAACGCCTTCTTCACTATCCTATCTACCTGTGACTCCCTCCAAGTTGTAATTCGGAGGTCAGTTGCAGAGGTAGAGAGGCATTACTGAGCTGTCAATGAACCTTGACCTGCCATTGCTGGTCCCAGCTTGCTTTGTTTAAAAGAGTAGAATACTAAAGGGTGAGTGACAATTGACTGGAGTTATACTGTCTTCTCTGCCAACACATGGATGTCAGGTGTCCACTTGGAGGGAGTAAGGTTTTACAATAATTCAGAGTTATACTGATACTTTCAGATTCATGAAGGCGCAAGTGGCAGTACAATTTCTATCTCAGTGACTTGAACATTCAGTAAAATCAGATTTTAATAAAGAGATAATGAATAAACATTTCTGCTCTGCCACTTGTAAGATTGACAGGATTTGATGTTCCCTATCATTGCTATTTAAAGAATATTTTTTGCACTGTGTTTATTTGATGTGTAAATGTTGAGAAATGTCAGGCAGATAAAGAAGATGTGATTGTACATCAGTAGAAAATCCTTCACTCTGTGATGGTGGCTTAGCCTGGGGATGTTTTCATTTTGACCTCTTCCAAGGGATTCCTGTCCTCACTTCCAAAATGCAGATACCCAGAGGCAAAGGAAATGTTTGCATGGAGTAGAAATAATAGTAGCAAAACAGTTGTGCTGGAAATCTGAAACAGAAAATACTGGGGCGGGGTGAGGGGAGGGGTGGATTTCTCTGGTGGGGACTGACCTTTCATCAAAACTGCTCTTAACAGAGAAAGAGAATGAATGAAGAAACGAATGGAACTCGGATGAGCTTGGGTATCTCCAACGTCCCAGTAGACCTTTCAGATTTCAGGGTTTCTGATATAAAGCCCAATGGTCACAGTTGGACAGAAGAAGATTTGAGACTGCATTGTGCATCAGCCAATTTTAACATTGATTTGATGTCGCAAAGCACAGTTACATACTTGGCTGGCCTTTCAGTGAATAGGATGTTTTACTGCAAAGGTGCGGGGAACACAGCAATAACATTTTCTTTCTCCAGCTGCAAAAAGAGCTAATGGTTAGATAAACAGTGCACTATCTTCATGGGGCAATTGGAAAATGATGACCTTGAGGTTGTGGTTCCATCTGGTACAGCTTGGGCAGACTTGCGAACAGTATATTTAATCCCAGCTGGTCTCTAAATTGGGCTTAATACCCAGACAGATTGCTTCTGTACGTTTTGTGCTGGAGTCTCATGAATGCAAATTCTCTACGTCATGCCCCTGGCTCTTTTGGTACTGACTTTTAAAGTTGGTTACCAAACTTTCTATCACTGGAAATAGTTTGTTCTTATTTACTCTAACAAACATGATTTTGTTCAGCTCTACTAAGTACTCAGAGAATTTCTACATTCTTTCTCATTTTCTCTAACTAGTAATCTGCTTTAATTTATGCCATTCGTTTATTCTGTTGCTGTATAAAATATTCTACATAATGACAGCAGGATTTCCATTGCTTTGTTTAGGATGGAAAGTCTCCTGATGGATTTGCAGAAGGGTAACGCTAATATTGGTTTCACATTTCCTCTTCAAAACTGTTCAAGGAAATACTCTCTCGAGTTATTGACTTATATGACAGGTCTGTATTTGAGTTTCAAGATGACATTTACCTCACATACTTTTTGATACGTGAACAAAATCCCAGGAAGGCCGTGGGGGGAGGATTTTCATTTTTGGCAGTAAAGCTAGTGGTGGGCAGTTCAGTAACAAACTGCCTCAGAAGCAAATAGAGATCTGCAATAAATCGCTTACCTGCAACACCCACATCCTGAGCACATTATTTAACAAATCACTAAAGCCCTGGGTGTGGGGAAAACTTACAATCCATTTGGATCACAATAGGCCAATTGTGCTGTTTACAGTTTACCATGGCAGGTGATGGAAATATTTTCTTCAGGTCACATGGAAGCCAAGGATGCTGGCGTCCTCTGGCAGGCCAGAGAAGGTTTCAGGATGACACTGACTCTGACTGTTACATAGTGCTAGCAGAGGCAGCTTGTCTCAAGCCTTCTCACGGTAACTGATATCCCTCAGACAGAAGTTCCTCAGAGAAACACCATCTCCTTAATGCTGATCAAGATAATCCTTGTTAGGCTAATATGCTCAGTCAGTGTCTGAGGATTCTTGACTCTTTTACAAACTTTTTTCTCAAATGTTTATAAAATTTTTATAAAATTTGCAAAAGGATATTGCTGCTGTATAAGACATTGGTTAGACCACTGTTGGAATATTGCATGCAATTCAGGTCTCCTTCCAACAGAAAGATTAGATTAGATTAGATTACTTACAGTGTGGAAACAGGCCCTTCGGCCCAACAAGTCCACACTGACCCGCCGAAGCGCAACCCACCCATACCCCTACATTTACCCCTTTAACCTAACACTACGGGCAATTTAGCATGGCCAATTCACCTGACCTGCACATCTTTGTGACTGTGGGAGGAAACCGGAGCACCCGGAGGAAACCCACGCAGACACGGGGAGAATGTGCAAACTCCACACAGCCTAAGTCGGGAATTGAACCCGGGTCTCTGGCGCTGTGAGGCAGCAGTGCTAACCACTGCGCCACCGTGCCGCCCACTACGCCACCGTGCCGTCCACGATGTTGTGAAACTTGAAAGGGTTCAGAAAAGATTTACAATGCTGTTTAATCGGCTAAGGATTGCCAGGGTTGGAGGATTTGAGCTATAGGGAGAGGTTGAATAGGCTAGGGCTGTTTCCCTGGAGTGTTGGAGGCTGAGGGGTGACCTTATAGAGGTTTATAAAATCATGAGGGGCATGGATAGGATAAATAGACAAAGTCTTTTCCCTGGGGTGGTGGAGTCCAGAATTAGATGGCATAGGTTTAGGGTGAGAGGAGAAAGATATAAAAGAGAGCTAAGAGGCAACCTTTTCACTCAGAGGGTGGTACGTGTATGGAAGGAGCTACCAGAGGAAATGGTGGAGGCTAGTACGATTGAAACATTTAAAAGGTATCTGGATGGGTATATGAATAGGAAGGGTTTGGAGGGATATGGGCTGGGTGCTGGCAGGTGAGACTAGATTGGGTTGGGATATCTGGTCGGCATGATGAAGGACGTTTGCCCAAAACATCAACTCTCCCGCTCCTCGGATGCTGCCTGACCTGCTGTGCTTCTCCAGCAGCATACTCTCGACATAGATCAGTGAACAGGCTAACATAATCAAACACGGGTAAGTTAACTGTTGAACACTGCAATAATGTTCCAACTTCACCCACCAATGATTTGTGGCCTGGATAAGGAACTGATAATAGAAATGCAAGTAGTGATACAAAATGTGTTGGAGGTTTTATGGTTTTATTTCCTGAAGAAGGGCTTATGCCCGAAACGTCGATTCTCCTGCTCCTTTGATGCTGCCTGACCTGCTGCGCTTTTCCAGCAACACATTCGTAAGCTCTGATCTCCAGCATCTGCAGTCCTCACTTTCTCCTGGTTTTATTTAATCCCTAACAGTCTATGTTGATTAAAAACATATCTGATTGAGAGCTTTACCATCTAAATCCATGTTCCTTTCAAAGTCAGAATGTGATAGTTCAGTGGGTCACTTCTTCGTGTGACTTACGTTCCATTACCATTCTTATTTTTTGGCAGATAGAGAGCAGTGACACAGAAAGTAAACTAATAGATTTAAAATGCACTCTTTATTATCAGCAGTAATGAAAATGAGCAGGAAATCACAGAGCAGCTGTGATATATGTTCTTCAATGCTGTTTAATCGGCTAATGACGGGATTCAACCAATGTTTACATCAACTGAAGATTCAATTGTGTAACTGTGGAGGGCTGTAATTTGCTACAAAAAGAAAGGACACAATGATGATCAATAAGTTGATTGATGCTGTCTGGCATGAGCAAGCTATCTGAATCATGGAAAAAAAAACTGTGATCAGGCTAGAGTAAGGATTAGGAATTTCTTGGGAGTAGCATGGTGTGATTTGACATGATGGCAAGTAAGCAAAGTCGCAATGAGAGTATGTCACTAGTGGAGTCCGTAAGATCACAAAATTATAAGGCATGAGAGCAGAAGTAAGTAATGTAATCACTGAGTCTCTATCATGGCTAATCTGATAACCCTCAACTCCATTTTCCCATCTTTTCCCCATAATCCTTGATTCCCTCACTGATTAAAAACCTGTCCATCTCATCTTGAATTTGCTTTATTACAGGATTTGGGAGTCAATGTCCAAGCCAGCATTTATTGCCCATCCCTAGTTATCCAGAGAGCAGGTAAGAGTCAATCACGTTGCAGTGTGTCTGTAGGCCAAATTCCAAATGGTCACACAGTTTATACTACATTGGTAGAGTGTGCTGATTGATAAGTTAACTCGTGATTAGCTGAGTGTTGTCATGGAGCAACCAAGCCAAGTACTTCTGTCACACACTCATCAGTTCAAGTACAAGAATATCCAATTTCAAACATCACAGCAAGTTATGCTACAACAGAAGATGGTGCTGTCAAAGTTGACTTGTCAATCTGCATAAATGGCCAGAACTGCTTGAATTTTGCTATTTTGTCTGATGAGTGCAAGATAAAAAGAGAAACATTTGGTAAGATAGCTCTCTTTTCAGCCAGAAAGGAGATAAGTATTACCAATGACACAGGGCATGAGCTCTCAGCGGAATCTGAACGACACAGCAAGAAAGTAGCATAGTTCCAATGTTGCCTGGAAGTGTCAAACTGGAGTGTGACATGAACACATGACTTTCTGAGTGTCAGCTGAAATTAGTAGTCCAATAGAACAAATAAGGGACTGAAATTAAACAAGAGTTAGGCAAATTACAGCATGCTATGCACAGAAAGAGGAAAGACACCATTGTAAGAAGCAACTTCAGTTTCTTTAGACTGAAGGTTCACGCAGATGATCCCTGGCGTGGAGGGATTGTTTGATGAGCAAAGGCTAAACAGGTTGGGATTCTACTCACTGGAGTTTAGAAGATTAAAAGTTGATCTCATTGAAACGTAGTATCAAGGGCTTGATGTGGTAAATGCTGAGGGGATGCTCCTCCTCATAGAAGAGTCTAGGATCAGAGGACATAGTCTCAGAGTAAAGGGACACCAATTTAAGAATGAGATGAGGAAGAGTTCCATCTGTCAAAGGGTTGTGAGACTTTGGAACTTCTCGCCACAGAGAGCTGTGGGGGCCGACTCCTTGTGTCTATCTAAGGCTGAGATCGAGAGATTCTTGGTCAGTTGGGGAATCAAGGGTTACAGGGAAAGGGCAGGAAAGTGGATGTGAGGAATGTTGGATCAGCCATGATCCTATTAAATGGCAGTGCAGGCTCGAGGGGCTGAACAGCCTCCTCCTGTTCCTATTTCTGATGGTCATATAGTGTAAAATCAACCTGTCTTTATCCCATTGTTGTTATTGTTTAAAGACATTAACTCACATTAAACTGAGCAAAGCAGTTGAACAGGTGATAGTTTTTGTGTGTCTGTCCAATGAAAGCTATAGTAGTTGTGTTCAGGAGGGAGGAGCAGTGGGAATGGGAATGTGCAGAACTTTTGGAATATATCTTGTTCAGCCCAAAAATTGTTCAAATCACAATGAGCACCCATTCATAGACCATGACTACAGTAAGTGTCTCGTCTCTAAATGGACACGTATTGCTTATGCCTGCACGGACTGAGAATTTTGATTACACCATTCCTGGTTCTCAAACATTAAATAGTTTCCTTTTATGGAAAGCATGCCATCCACCAAATTGATAAAGGGGAAACAAATAGGCACACAGTGCCTGAAACGCTTGCAAGATCAGGTGATAGGGAGCTAATGCTAACCAGAATCTCTTGCTGACATAGAGAAGGCTATTTCTGATCACATGACCCACTCATCTTTGTTCTCTATCATACCCTTTTGTTCTACACTAGTCTTCCTCTTAAAGATAAGCACACTACAAGCTAAAAGAGAATAGCTTACCTGTGGGAATTTCTCTCTGTTGTCTAATTGCTCACTTGTCAGAGCTAATGAAACATATATAGCTCTGCGATTTTTACTTCAACAACTTTGATATATCCTTTCAAATGTTTATCTCTGTTAGTTCAACAAGTTTTGTATATCTTGAGCAGATAAGAGTATTCAATGTGAAATTCGTTGATGTGTGCTTACTCACTGCTTCCTCTGATCCAAATGACTGATCCAGTTCATAAAGTCATAGAGTCATAAAGATGTACAGCATGGAAACAGACCCTTCGGTCCAATCCGTCCATGCCGACCAGATATCCCAACCCAGTCTAGTCCCACCTGCCAGCACGTGGCCCATATCCCTCCAAACCCTTCCTCTTCATATACCCTTCCAAATGCCTCTTAAATGTTGCGATTGTACCAGCCTCCACCATTTCCTCTGTCAGCTCATTCCATACACGTACCACCCTCTGCGTGAAAACGTTGCCCCTTAGGTCTCCTTTATATCTTTCCCAGCTCACCCTAAACCTATGCCCTCTAGTTCTGGACTCCCCGACCCCAGGGAAAAGACTTTGTCTATTTATCCTATCCATGACCCTCATAATTTTGTAACCCTCTATAAGGTCACCCCTCAGTGTCCGACGCTCCAGAGAAAACAGCCCCAGCATGTTCAGCCTCTCCCTGTAGCTCAGATCCTCCAACCCTGGCAACATTCTTGTAAATCTTTTCTGAACCCTTTCAAGCTTCACAACATCTTTCCGATAGGAAGGAGACCAGAATTGCACGCAATAATCCAACAGTGGCCTAACCAATGTCCTGTACAGCCACAACATGACCTCCCAACTCCTGTACTCAATACTCTGACCAATAAAGGAAAGCATACCAAATGTTGCCTTCACTATCCTATCTACCTGCGACTCCACTTTCAAAGAGCTATGAACCTGCACTCCAAGGTCTCTTTGTTCACCAACACACCCAAGGACCTTACTATTAAGTATATGAGTCCTGCTAAGATTTGCTTTCCCAAAATGCAGCACCTCGCATTTATCTGAATTAAACTCCATCTGCCACTTCTCAGCCCATTGGCCCATCTGGTCCAGATCCTATTGTAATCTGCAAACCCACTTCGCTGTCCACTACACCTCCAATTTTGGCATCATCTGCAAACTTACTAACTATACCTCTTATGCCCGCATCCAAATCATTTATCCAGCACCGATCCTTGTGGCACTCCACTGGTCACAGGCCTCCAGTCTGAAAAACAACCCAGTTGCCCTCTACCAGTCCAGTCCATGCACATCTCTGTTGATAACTTGTTTTTCTTTTACCAACTGTCATTGTATTATGTTCCTCAAATATTACATTCTCTATAAATCTAGTCATAAACTTGTGAACATCTACGTCCATTGTTGAAGTCAGCATTAGGCCCCCTTTTTCCTTTATATGTTTTGTGTGTTGAAGTAAAGTAAGTTTTTGTTGACCAATGCTAACTGCTTTGCATAAAATGGTTATTTCAGAGGTCAGTTGGAGTCACCCATTTTAGTGTAGAGCTACATCTAAGCCCAGACCATAAGGATATTGCGATATCAATAATGTCATTGGTGCTGCTTTTTACTCTCATCTGGAAATGGAAAGGAAATGTCAATTTTGCTTCTAATTGCCACCCTTTTCTCACCTTCACTTGATCCATTTCTGACTCTTCACTTCCTGTCCTTGAGTTCTCTGTTTCCATTTCTGGGAGTATATTGTCTATCCACCAATTCCCCACAGTTACCTTGACTTCCATTTCATCACACTTTGCATTCTGTGAGGACTCCATTCCATTCTCTCAGTTTTGCCATCTCCATCGTATCTGTTCACCTTCAGCTTTCCCCGACATGTTCTTAGGTTAACATTCCACCTGTTGTGGAAAGCAGGGCTTTCAGTTGTGTCCAATCCATTTCCTGCATTTTTGCCCTCATCTCTTTCCCTCCCTTCAAAAACAATGATAGGTTTCCTCTTGATCTCATCTTCCAACCCTCCAGGTTCTGCATCCAATGGATTATCTTCCATTATTCCTGCCACCTCAGGTAGCTTTGCCATCACCAATACTCCACTGTTAGCATTGTACAGGGACTATTCCCTCTGTGATACCTCGGTCTACTCCTCCATCACTCCTAATGTTCTCCCACTCCCCCATGATACCTGCCATTTCACCTCCTATCTCCCCACTGCCTGAGGCCCAAAATACTCTTTCCAGGTGAAGCAGTGCATTTCTTTCAATCTCTGTGACTTTTTACCCTGTTGGCAATGTGGTCTCATCTACCTTTGCAAGACCAAATGCAAATTGGGTGACCCGTTTTGCAGAACACCTCCACATTGTTTGTTAAGATCACCCAACCTCCCAGTTACTTACTATTCCAATACATCATCTTACTCTCAAGCTAAACTGTCCACCATAGGCCTGCTACAGAGTTTCAGTGAAACTCAACGCAAGCTGAAGGACCAGCTCATCATTTTCAACTGAGAGATTTTACAACATTCAGGACTCAACTTTGAGTTCAACAACTTCAGAGCATGAAAACTCTGCTCCATTTTGATTACATGCCTTCCCCCTCACACCCATGTCTTGTGTGCATGCTTTTGTTTTCAGCAGAGCTAACTAATTTTTCTCCATCTGCACCAATCATTAACGCCTATCTTGTATCTCAATCGCTCCTTTATCACCATTGGCTCTCACTTTGTCTTTTTCATTGGGTATCCTCGCCATCTTTTCCATACACTTTCCCTCTCTCTATATCAAGGGTTTAAAAAGCATCATATCCTAGGCCCCATCAATTCCAAAGATGAGTAATACTGGACTCGAAACATTAACACTCTGTCTCTTTTTACAGATACCGCTAGACCTGTTGGCTTTCTCCAGACCTTTCTGCTTTTATTTCTAATTTCCAGCATCCACAGTACTTTGCATTTGTTTGATAGATATCTGATTGGAGTTTTCAGGAAGAAAATCATTTTTATCTGTTTCAGGAGTACAGTCTATTTGAAGGCTTACAATGCTATGTCGTTTCCCAAATACCCAATAATGCAAACTCTCCTGCAATCCATGTGAAAGAAAGTGATGATTGAATAAATTTAATTCAAAAATTATCTTTGCCACAAACCATTCTGTACATTAGTTTATATTTTGCTCAGATTAAATTTTAAGCTTTACAGAATTTTTTTTCTTTTGGAATATTTAATAACAATTATGAATATAACATTTCCTGGCTGTGTCTGCCTAACTTTCAAACACCTAATGATTTAACATTTCCAATAGCTGTGCAGGTATAATTCAATATATGGATATACATGTAAGGTATGATGTAAATGCAACCAATGCTCAGTAACTAATTCAAAAGAGTGAATTATCTTTGAAAATTATCACCGCAGCTCAGATTCAAGTTATAGCTCAAATTAGTCCTTTCATAGTCAGCATTTTTTACGGGATTTGCATTACCGGTGTCACATTGCAAACATCTGGTTCAGTCTCATTAATGTAACTGCTTCATGTAAAAAGGTGTTTGATGTTTCAAAGACCTTGTTTTCATGAAGATATACTTGGGGCAAACATTTGCAACTTGGTTGTAAGTGTTAACTTCATTGAAATACAGCCCATCAAAGAGCTTGATAGTGTATTGTTTTAAAGCAAAAAAGTTCAATTTCAGCCAAGGCTGATGAGCTGAAGCATTCCTTTTTTTAATGGTTTGTCCATTGTAGAGGTTCTCTGGGAGATGCTGTACTGTTTCTGATTGATGGTGTCTGGTTGGGAGCAAAAATTGGTACTGAACTGAAAATTTCACGGAAGAAATTGATTTAACATTTGGAGATGTTAGAAAGCAAGCTCTCGTAGCAGTGGGAGAAAAAGCAGTAAAAATAATGTCAGTATTATTTGGAAATGAATGACGTATACAAGATGTCTTGGGTCAGTATATCTTCACTAGTTTTAATGGTTCTTTCTTAGTGTAGTCCCAAGCTGACTTGCTGCTGGATGGATGAGCCTTGAAACCCAGCCAATATTGGACCTGTCTGTTTAGTTCCAACTGATTCCTGTGGTGACTCAGCATTGAGACTCAACTGCCAGAAAGGACAACTGGACAGTCAGCCAACATTACTTAAAACCTTCTCTAGTGTGTGCTTTAAAAGTGAGTTTAATGAAGATAATTAACCCAGTCTTATTAAAAGCAGTTGACCAGAAAAACTGATGAATCAACTAATCAACTGAAGATTCTGACAAGTAATTAAATACTTGACTGATACAGAGTTTGTGGAAAACGTTGAGAACGATAATTAGGTTTTGTTTGAGAGATTATTTCAATCTTCAGTGCATCCTGAGATGGCTATTTAATGTATTGGTGCTTTTCACAGTTGACAAGACAGTGGGCAACTTGGATGAAAAATTCATCATAGTTGGATAGGTGTGAAATTTACTTTAGTGGTTCCAGTGCACTAGGGTCCTGTCAGGACGATTCATTTAATCCTCACTCCTGCTCAAACCTGCATTATCAGCTTACAAAGTTGAAATAGTTTGGTTTAGCCATAACGAATTTCTATTTTTCACCCACTTGTTTTGAAATTCAGTTCCACGGTTTCTTTAACAGAGCCATATCTTCAGGCTGATTGGTTGAGACTTGGTCCCCAGTGTCAGGTATGGTAGAGGGTGTGTCCGAGAAGGGAACACTTGCAGTTCCTTTTGTCATTTGGAATGGAGCATACATGCTCTGTTTTCTCCTGCATACAGATGTCTGAATCAAATGGGAGCTCCTCCGTTGTAGAAACAGCAGAGGAGCAGGATTAGGAATACAGCAGGAGAACAAGCAGCATTGGGAGTGCAAATAAACTGGGGACTTTTCATGGAGTGTACGTAACTACAATTTCATCCTGAATGTTGCCTTTCTCATATACAAACTACTGGCTCTCTGTCATTGCTCAGTTGCTGACCCTTACACCCTTTCTCCTGCAGTTTTGGTCATCTCTTGCTGTTAATGGCTTCACTTAGTCCCCCATCACTGATCTGCAGACTCCCTCTCAATTCCAATCAAATCGATTGTGACTTCCATTTTGTAAAAAGTAGGCCACAGCAAATCGAGGGTTCAATTTAGATCTCTCTTGATTGCTACCGCTATTAAGAAATTTTTAACAGTGAACTGGTACCTAGTTTTGGGCATAGACCTGAGATTGGTTTGATCATGAACACAGCTGTAAAGGCCCTGGAGATGGCCACCAACGAGGGACGTTTCAAAGGTGGAAATGCCTGAATGTGGAGATGGGTGGAGCACTGACAGAGCAGTGTCCAGACTCTACCCTCTCCCATTCTGGACTGTCTTACCATCCACCCTGCCCCCATTCAGGCTTACCCAAGGACGCCATCCTTGTGACTAGTTGCCCGTTGTTGGCTGTTGCCGATTCTAGTAAAGCTGGAGGATCAATCTGCTGGGGGGAATGGGAACTGTACCAGGACTGGCCCTTCCTCCTCGCCTACGATACATCACTGTTGTTCACCAGCTCAGTGCCAACCCAGTCCATGTCAAATTCAACACCAAGTCATGCCCATCAATGGGCCAAATGCTCAATGATCAACATTGATGCCCAATTCCTATAGGGCCTCACAGGGAAAACTTGTATTCCTGTGCTTACATCTATGACTACAGTGCTCTTTATCTCTACCGAGATACTGACAGTCTTATATAACAATGCTCACCACGGCTGACAAGGTTTCTAATGTTCACTGTCATTAACCAATTCAAGCAAGCTATGGATTTCTTTTCACCTTCAGTAGATTGATTGCAATTCTGTCCAAAACAGTGTGTGTGTGCCAAGCAGGAACCTGCCAAAAAGGCCACATGCATCATTGCTTTCCATTTGTGCTTATGAACATTGGTAAATTGTCCTTTCTGACAGAACCTTTTGTTTAACTGGCTGCTTTCTGTTGGCGGGTAACAAGCTGAGCCAGTCAGCTGCCAAATGCTTCAAGAAAATGTAAGATTGTGTTCAAACCAATATCCCTGAACCCAAACAATCAGTTACTCTGCCTATAATTCCATGATGCCAATCCATCACTCACTTGTCAGTTCCCGGAAACGTGAGGCTAAATTCTCTATGGGAGTGGTCTCACCTCCTGCTCGGAAAACCGGCCGGTGGGAGTGAGACCAGCCTCCGTCTGTGCCAGGTACAGTACCATCCCTGCCATTTTTCTGGCCATCTCACAGCTCAGGAGAAACTGCAAGAGATACCCACAACAATGACTGCAGCCCGTCCTCCAGAGGCACAGGGCAAGAGACCAAAGCAGAGGGTGAGTGTTGGCCTGAAATAGCAACTCCGGGAATCCATGTAGCTATGTGCTGCAGGCTGGCACGCAATGCCAAAGGCAGCTCAGGATGTCTTGGGAATTTGTGCTTTACATTTTCTAGCTTCATCAACAAAGGCTAGGAGGCAATTGCATCCAAGTTGTCAGAATGTCATACTAACATCAATTTCTACACAGGTGCATTAAATCAGCAACCATTGGGTTCCTCTGTGGAATGCTTACACATAAATCGATCCAGGAGGTCACAGATGCTCCATTTGCTCAGGCTCTTTGTTCATGTCTCCTCTAGATGTTGGCAGTCAGGCAGCTTGAGCAGGATTTCCCAAGGTACAAGGTGTTATGATACTGTAGAGGTCCTGTACCTTTAAGAGAGTTGAAAAGCTAGCAAGGCCTGCCTGACACAGCTCAAAGTGTTCTGATCAAAGTAGCAATGTAACATATGGTTAAAACAGCTAGCAGCAGATAGATTACCATGAGACAAAAACAAATTCAAATTTGGCCAATCAGTTTAAATTATGGCCCAAGATACCAAAGTCCAATCAAATTTGAATTTAGTATTTAATAATATTAAAACCAATGAATGATCCAATGTTTTGGGGTATAAAACTGGACACGTTTGAATAGTTAGGGGGAGAACTGCCAAGCCACCAACAAGTACAGACTGCCAGCCGAACAACTCTCTGAGAGGTACCTGGCTATAAGACATTTGTGCAGCAGAACATCGAAAAGATGACAGAGGAAAACCTGCAGAGGAAGATACAAAAAGAAGATTCTACAGCTGGCTGGTTTTGAACATTGAATTTTCTTTGTAAATCTAAATCGTATTTTTTTTATCAGACTAGTATTGTAGAGTGGGAAGTAAAAGATAGGTTTACGAGAAAGGAGTTGTAAATAGTTTTGGTTTTAATATTCTTTGTTGGACCTAAAGGATAAAGTTGTTAGTTTTTGCTTTAAGTAGTGATCTCTGGGATAAGTCTTTGCCTCTTGAATTTTAACAGATTACAGCCTGTAGTGGATCTTTTGTCTGTGGCTGGTTGAAAGTAGCAGAGGGGTTTACCCCGTGTCATAACAAAGGTACAATCGATTATAGTTGTGTCGCTATTGCAGAGGGTCCTGTCAGTAAGCAGCAACCTTCTTCAGTAGGGTAGGCCTCCCCTCCATGAATGTCACCTCACCAGTCAGACAGAGAGTACAGATCTCCAGACTGATCCCAGGAGCTGTCATTGTGCTTACGTTCTGCAAATGAGCATACAGGTGCCTGAATCACGCAGTCCATATAGCCCACAGTGTCAAAGGAATCCCTGTCGAAGCCTAACTCAGGACACCTTTCAGGAATCAGCTTGCCCTGAGGTGAGGTGCAATGCTGCCAATTCTTCCACCATTGTACAGTTGTTGTTTCTGTCACTATCATCTAACTGGATCATAGGGCTGCTTGATCATTACAGAGAGATGACTACTATGGTTTAACCTGAAGGTCACCATATCTCAGGTAAGGAGAGAGTTTGGGAAGGAGAGTCTGTCATTGTAACTACAGCTGGTGATGGGAACTGAATCATGCTTCACAAACCAACCATCCAGCCAAGCGAGCTACATTGACCCTCTTCCCCATTGTACAGTAGACCATGGGGCTCTGTTACCTCGGATTACAATGGGATACAATGGGATCTTGATCAGATGGGCCAATGGGCCGAGAAATGGCAGATGGTGTTTAATTCAGATAAATGCGAGGTGCTACATTTTGGGAAACCTTAGCAGAACTTATACGGTAAGGTCCTAGAAAGTGTTGCTGAACAAAGAGACCTTGGAGTGCAGGTTCATAGCTCCTTGAAAGTGGGGTCTCAGGTAGATAGGATAGTGAAGGCAACATTTGGTATGCTTTCCTTTATTGGTCAGAGTATTGAGTACGGGAATTGGGAGGTCATGTTGTGGCTGTACAGGACATTGGTTAGGCCACTGTTGGAATATTGCGTGCAATTCTGGTCTTCTTCCTATCGGAAAGATGTTGTGAAGCTTGAAAGGGTTCAGAAAAGACTTACAAGGATGTTGCCAGGATTGGAGGATTTGAGCTATGGGGAGAGGCTAAATATATGGCGTTGTATTCCCTGGAGCGTCAGAGGCTGACGGGTGACCTTATAGAGGTTTATAAAAGCATGAGGGGCATAGATAGGATAAATAGACAAAGTCTTTTCCCTGGGGTGGGGTAGTCCAGAACTAGAGGGCTTAGGTTTAGGGTGAGAGGGGAAAGATATAAAAGGGACCTAAGGGGCAATTTTTTCATGCAGAGGGTGATACATGTATGGAATGAGCTGCCAGAGGAAGTGGTGTAGGCTGGTACAATTGCAACATTTAAAAGGAATTGGATGGGTATATGAATAGGAAGGGTTTGGAGGGATATGGGCCGGGTGCTGGCAGGTGGGACTAGATTGGGTTGGGATATTGGTCGGCATGGACGAGTTGGACCGAAGGGTCTGTTTCCGTGCTGTACATCTCTTTGACTCTATGACTCTAAGATGAGATGACAATGCCTGCCTCCAGACGGCATATCCAGGTATCAGAATTGTTTACTGTATCCTTCACAACCTCCCTCAACAAAGGAGGGATGTCTTGGGAGAGGGGGAATTGCAGGAGCAAGACAAAATCTCTGATGAATGTGAATGTGAGGATCCTGAGATGGGCCAGGAAGATGCTTATAGATGAGAAGAAGACAGTACTCTGGTCTGATGGCCCAGACAGGCCTGAGGGGGATGCCACATCGGGGCAGTGGGGTACTGAGCTGCATGGCACATCTTTGTTTTCATGTTCTATTTGTTATTGACCAACTGACAGGGAGGCTGCGGCTAGCCAATGCAACATGACAGAGAAGGATTTCACTTTGCACTGTGGTTTTAAATAAATATCCTGAGCTGCAAGGTGACTGGAAACGTGGGAGGAACGACCATTGGGTAGACAAATCAGCACATCATGGGTCTCCTCATAGTCTTATGAACAATGTCTAATTTACCATTGTGTCTGTCAATGTGCAATATACAAACTCTTGTTTAAGGCAATAGCCTCTTCTTTCTCAGCCTCACTGGTGGTTGTCCTACTCCCAGCATTAAAAAAAAAGCCCTTTCAGTCAAAGAAAAATGAAAGGTGGCAGTATATACCCAGCAGGGTAATGGTTGGCATCAGAGCACATACAATGCCCATAACCTCCTGCAGCTCAGAGGAAGTTTTCAGCTGCTGCCTCAATCTCTGTGTGATGTCCTGACAATCAGGATGGGGCCCAGTATATCCAACTACTGACTACTGTGTCTGTGATCCTTCAATTTATATACCAGCATTGATTTTCAGTTTAGGATCTGATTGCACAAGGGAACACTGAAACAATGCCTAGAAATCCATGGCTTTAACACCGTAGGTGAACATCTTCACTGGAGCATGGGGTGTGACAGACCTTGCCAAAGCTCAATGGTTGTATTCTCAGTCCTGTATGGTTCCTTTCAAAACTCATTAAATTCAGCCAAGCCTCTGGCATTGATTTCCCAGGAGATGTGCACATTCAGAATTGACAACTCTTCTTGTGTTCCTTGGTGACAGTGGAGGTCTGAGAGACGTAGATATGACTTGTTACAGTTTTGTTTGTGTGTAAATGGTGGAAGATTAAAAAGACAGGATAATAGGGGTCAGAGTGACTCATTAAGCCTCTCAAACCTCTTCTGCAATTTAATGTGATCATGGTTGATTTGTAAACTTCACCTGTCTTTCTTTCACTTTTTTTAGACCTCTGTCTAACACCATTTATTGACTTGAAATGATGAACTCAGCCAGACATGCTGCTTTCTGAGGGAGATAGTTTCACATATCTACTACGTTTCTTAACTTTTCTTCTGATTGACCTGACTTTTATGGTTTGCAACTATCCCAGTAGCCTCTCATTGCACCACATCCAGAGCTGGGATCTGGCAGTACAGCCTCTAATCAATTTCCATCTTTACCTATATCACCAGCCAGTAAGTTTGGGGTTTGAGTCAATAAATACTCTACTAAAAGCAACACTATTCTGGGAACATTGGAGCAAAGGATAATATGTCAAACTGCTTTCACTTATTACTGTACCTGGAGATTTCTTTGCATTTGATGTAAAAGTGCTATGAAGTCAAAAAGTGCAAACATGGAAAATTGCTTCAAGTCATTTATCTAAATAGTTTTGCGTACAATCTGGGCCCATAGCTAAATAAATTACAAGCTGTACCTGCCAACAGCCTGCTTGCCAGTGTTCAGATCCTCCTGTCCCCAGTGCACACCTGTGAGGCTGATTAGCAACACCCCCTTCATCAATGAGTGCTGACGCATTCAATGCCAAACTGCGGAAGAGCAATGGCTGATTTTCAGACTATAGGGTGGCACAGTATTCAATCCTTTCAATTTGAAGTAGTTCTCCTCCAGGACCACGGCGATTATCATTATTTTCACTTCCTTATGACTCACCTTGGTTTATTTCATGATCACATTTCTCATCTTGATACTCTACACTTCTCAATGTTAGACCTCTGTTATACACAGGTAGAGTCATAGAGTCATACAGTATGGAAACAGACCCCTTGGTCCAACCAGTCCACGCTGACTACAATCTCAAACTAAACTAGTCCCATATCCATCCAAACCTTTCCTATTTACAAACTTATCCAAATAGCTTTCAAACATTGTAATTATACCCTGTATGTATGACTTCCTCTGGAAGTTCATTCCACATACAAACCACTCTTGTAACTAAATTGCTCCCCCCCCAGATCTTTTTAAAATTGTTCCCCTCTCACCTTAAAAATATGCCCACCTTTTCTTGAAATCCCCCGCCCCAGGGAAAAGACAACTGCCACTCACCTTATCTAAACCTTTACCTTTCTGCGATCCAGTGAAAAAGGTCCCAGCCTATCCAGCTTCACCTTATAACTCAAAGCCTCCATTCCTGACAACATCCTGGTTAATATTTTCTGAACCCTCTCCAGCTTAATAATATCCTTCCTGTAACAGGAGGAACAGAACTGTACATAGTACTCCAGAAGAGGTCTCACCAATGTCCTGTACAATCTCAACATGACTTCCCAACTCCTATACTCAATGGCCTGAGCAATGAAGGCAAGCTTGCTAAACACCTTCTTAGTTACCCCATCAAATGAAATCATACTTATTATTTGATCAGAAACTTAAATGTGACATGACTGGAGCTGATAACTGAGTCACTTGTTGGTACAGTAGTGTTGAAAAGGGCGACATGTTGTCGAGTCTTTTTATCTTGCACTCACCAGGACGTATTCAAGAATGCCAAATTTCAAACCATCACAACACTTTATACCTGTTTGATGCTCCATTAAGTAGGAAGCAAAGGAATTTTATAGAAACACAAAGTGTGTTTGAACACTAATATTAAACGGTCATATCCTGTAATATTGTGTGGGGAATCAATCCACCAACAGCCCTGAAGGTGGGGACCATGTAAAATCCAGTACAGGATCTCCCTTACCTGTCTGAAATTTAACATGGTCCCCACCTTTAGTGGACTGGGTTGCCAAGCTGTGTTTGAGCATACAGATGTCCATAAGGGGCCAATTGATGGTACGTTAACAACACCATCCCACCCTCATCCATGTTGGGGGGAGGTCCCCATCAGATGGGACAACAGTAGCTGCAGTTTGCAGACTGGTTTTGGGTGAAGGGGGGGCGGATTATTCCATTTAGCCATCCTCCCCCTATAGTTGTTTCCCTCCTTCCCCTTCCTAACATCCTCATAAACCAGGAAAATGAGCCTTTTCATTGAGACCTCCAATCCTCGACTTATTCATGCTCTTTGGTGTGGTGGGACTGCCTGCAATCCCAGTAGTGGCCACTATCCCTGGTAGCGCTGCTGAGGCTACAAAACTGTTCGCCATCCAATTTGTTTTAATTCATTCACAGGATTGTGGGTGTCGCTGACAAAACCAACGTTTATTGCCCAGAGGGAAGTTAAGAGTAAAGCACATTGCTGTTGGTCTTAAGTCACATGTAGGCCAGACCAGATAAGAACAGCAGTTTCCTTCCCTAAATAGGATAGGCAAACCAGATGGAGTTATCCTGATAATCAACAATAGTTATAATTAGGCTGTTAATTCCAGATGGTTTATTGATTTCAATTTCCACCAACTGCAATGGAGAGATTCAAACCTGGATCCCCAGAACATTACCTGGGTTTCTGGATTAATAGTCTAGCAATAATACCACAAAACTGTCACCTTCCCCAGGTGATTGGCTGTTAACTCTCCAGAGTGGGACATCCTGTGAGTGTAGAGGAGGGAATCTTGTCTTAAAACAATGAGCACTGTCCCCAGAGAGGTGAGGACCACAGCATCTTGTAAACTCCAGCTTCTTATTTCTTCTGACCTTTCTACCAGTATGCGTGGGGATGCCTGAGAGAATGGAAAGAGGATGATATGTACATGCTGAGGAATGTAGCATCGTATAATAGGCTTTTAGTCCATCATGACTTTGTCAGCCTCCTAAAAGAACTACCAAATATTCCCAACATCCCATTTCTTGTCCCACACTCCTGCAAATATTTCCTTTTGAAAACACAGTTCCCATTGAAAGTTGCCATTGAACCAGCTTTCAGCAGCCTTTCTGACAGCTCATTCGAGATTACAGTCACTAGCTATGTAAAAGGAAACTGCTCATCTTTGTTCACCAATTATCCTGTGGAATTGTTCTAAGTGTTCCTACCAGTTTCTCCCTCTCTATTTTTTCCAAAATCCCTCTTATCTAAAATGCCAGTTTGGGATTCCTGCACTTGTGAATATTAAATTGTTATACTATTGCTAACCTTAGCAAATTATCGACCAGAGACTGGTTGTTTCACGAGACACTGACCTTATACATTGCTGTCTTTCTGAGGCTCTGATAACATTCCAGCCCTGTCATACTGCATCGTATAATTCCTGGTTATGTGTGGTTACATGACTAAATTCACAATATGTATTATGTATTAAAGCTAGATGAAATAATCATTCGCTGATAAAAGAGACAACTATACATTTAAGCATAAACGTATTCAATTGTTCGACTCCAGATTACATCATGATTCTCGATTTCTCATTTTGTTGACACTTTAGATTCATTGATTGGCACAAGACTTTCACCTGAATATCTCTTTCACCACTTTTGTGGTTTGGATATCAAAGATCTACTCTTAAATGAGATCATGGTCCTGGATTTACAATAGGAATCTAACAGTACAAGAGTTGTATCTCTATGCACAGTCATTCAGAGGATGAGGAAGAGACTAGTTAGCCCCAGAAGCCTGTCTTGCAAGTATAGAGTCCTGCTACTAATCCTAGGCTAGGAGCTCTCTACTAATCTGTGATGAAGGACGGACCACAAATAAACTTTTGCAGAAAAGGCCCTTGGCCTGAATAACTAGATGTAGTTGAATACATTTCCATAATTATACACAAGTTACATTAACTCTGAGGCAAAATAGCGACCACTAACAAGATGTGGATAAGATTGTCTCCTTGAGAAGACTGTGTCAGACTCCAACTGTTTTCTGCCCAAACTACCTAAGCATGTTCAAAGTTCCCACCTTCATCTTAACTCATGGATTAACTCTTTCATTGCCTGATTCGACATGCACCATTATCCAAAGAGTTCATAGCTGTTCTCTATCTGTTTGCATAAAGCAGACTTTGCCATGTTTTTTTTCAAACCATTTACAGAACTCAATTGCAGAATTGCTGAATGACTTCAGAGGGAGGCCGTTTAGTGCATCATGTCCATGATGGCTCCTGGCAAGAGCACATCAATTAGTCCCACTCCCCTGAATATAACTAGTCTCCTTGTATTTGCATTTCCTCTGCAGGTGCTTATCCAATTCCTTTCAGAAAGCCACAATTGAATCTGCCCCATCACCTTCTTAGGTAGCATTTTCCAGATCCTACCCATTCACTGTTTAATCTCATCTTTCACACATCGGCCTTTGGTCCTCTCCCCAAATATCTTTGAGGAATCCCAAATCTGTCTGTTCCATAACTTCTTGTAGTCTTTCTCCATTTAAGTAATACTCAATCCTCTGTTCTTCTTGCCAAAGTCCAGAACCTCATATTTTCCTCTGCAGATTCTGTGTGCCATCCTCTCCATTTTCCTTTAGTTTTGTCATCTGCATCGTGAGCTATAACACATCCACTTTCCTCATCCAAAGCACCTTTATATATTGTTAGCGTGTTTTGAGAAGATTTATAGCTCTGGTTGAGGTTCTGGATGTAGGTTTGCTCGCTAAGCTGAAAGGTTTGCTTTCAGATGTTTCGTCACCAAACTGGTAACATCATCAGTGAGCCTCCGGTGAAGCACTGGTGGTATGGCCCACTTTGTATTTATGTGTTTAGGTTTGGGTTGGTGATGTGATTTCCTGTGGTGATGTCATTTTCTGTTCTTTTCCGCAGGGGGTGGTAAATGGAATCTATATTATATATTGTATTAAATTCACTAGTTACACCACATTTGGAATACTGTGAACCTTTTTGAGCCCCTTATCTAGGGAAAGATAATATACTAGCATTGAAAGCAGTCCTAAGAATGTCCACTCGGTTGATACTAGGCATGGAAGGACTTATGCGAGAGGTTGAGTAGGTTTGGCCTGCACACCTTGGAATTCAGATGAATGAGAGGTGACCTTATTGAGAGGTACAGATTCTTAAGGGCCTTGCAGGATCGATGTGGAGAGGTTGTTTCTCCGTGAGCGAGAGGCTACAATCAGAGCACATCATCTCAGAATAAGTGGTCATATGTTTAAAACAGAGAAGAGGAGGAATTTCTTCTCTCTTGAGGCAAGGGAATCTGTGAAATTCTTTACCACAGAGGGCTGTCGAAGCTGGTCTTTAAGCATATTCAAGGCTGAGATAGACAGGTGTTAAGTCAATGAGGGAATGTGGGTTATGGGGAAAAGGCAGGAAAGTGGAGTTGGGGTTTATCATATCTCATTGAATGGTGGAGCAGCCTCGATGGGTTGAATGGCCTCCTTCTATTCCCACATCTTATGGTTTTAACTTGAATCCATGTCCTTTGGCTCTCCTTTCTCCTGTTAAAGCAAACAGTTTCTCACAATCTACACTGACCCTCCATTGAGATTTTGAACATTTCAGCCCCCTTTCTCTAAGGAGGACGGACCCAGCTTCTCCAATCTATCCCAGTAACGGAAGCCCTTCATTCCTGGAACCAGCCATGTTGACCTTTCCTTTGTCCTCTCTGAAGCCTTCACATCTTTCCCAAGGTGTGAGTGCCCAGATTTGGGTACAATGTTCCCCTTGAGGCCAGACCAATGCTTTGTACAAGTTAATCGTAACTTCCTTGCTGAGGTACTCTATTCCTCTAGTTACAAAGAGATCTTTTTAAATTGCATTCCCAACCTGTCAATGATTGTGTACATTGCCATCAGATCTCTCTGTTCCCCCAACCACTTACAATTGTACCCCTTAGATTACATAGACCTCTACTAGATGTTCCTACTAAATGTACCTCTGTATTAAAGTTCATCTGCTTGTCTATGTTCCCTTGAACATCCTTACAGCTCACAAAATGCACAGACAGATAGGGAGTGGGTTGACCATTACTAACTTGGTCAATTTTGATTATGTCTATAAAAGGATGAGCCAATGTCCAACGTAGGCCCTGTCATGTATTTACAGTGAGCTTTATTTAAAATTCAGATTTCCATAAGTTGCAGATTTTCCAAAACACAAAAACAGCAAGAGCTGGAGAAACTCAGCAGATTTGACAGCACGTGTGGAGAGAGAAACAGAGGGCTGGATTTTCTGAGGAACGGCAATCACATGCAGGTTTCCACTTCTGTCCTTCTTTCCTACCCTACAAAAGATCTTCATATTAGAACATAGAACATTATAGCACAGCACAGACCCTTCAGCCCTCAATGTTGTGCTAGCCTCTTATCCTTCTCTAATTTCAAACTAACTTCCATATTCTTCATTGTACTATCTTCCATGTAACTATCCAAGAGTTAGTTAAATGGCCCTAATGTATCTGACTCTATTAACACTGCTGGCAGTACATTCCACACACCCAGCACTCTCTGAGTAAAGAACCTACCTCTGACATCTCCCCTAAACCTTCTTCCAATTACCTTAAGATTATGCCCCCTGGTGCTAGCCATTTCCACAATGGGAAAAATTCTCAGCTATCTATCTATGCTTCTCAACATCTTGTACATCTTTATAAAGTCACCTCTCATCCTTCTTCGCTCCAATGAGAAAACCCTAGCTCCCTCAACCTCTCTTCATAAGACATGCCCTCCAGTCCAGGCAGCATCCTGGTAAATCTCCTCTGCATCCTCTCTAAAGCTTTCACATCTTTCCTATTATGAGGTGACCAGAACTGAACACAATATTCCAAATGTGGTCCAACCAGATCTCTATAGAGCTGCAGCATAACTTCATGGTTCTTAAACTCAATCCCCCTGCTAATAAAAGCCACACGCTATACACCATCTTAACAACCCTATCAACCTGGGTGCCAACTTTGATGGATCTATGGACATGGACCCCAAGGTTCCTCCACACTGCCAAGAATCCTGCCTTTAACCCTATATTCTGCCTTCAAATTCGACCTTCCAAAGTGAATGACTTCACACTTTTCTGGGTTGAACTCCATCTGTCACTTATCAATCAGTTCTGCATCCGTAAAGGTCTCATTGAAACGTACAACAGCTCTCCACACTATCCACATCTCCACCTACCTTCATGTCATCGGCAAATTTACTAGCCTTCTCATCCAAGTCATTTATAAAAGTCACAAAGAGTAGAGGTCCCAGAACCAATCTCTGCAGAACACCATTGGTCACTGAGCTCAAAGCTGAATACTTTCCATCTACCACCAGCCTCTATCTTCTATGGGCCAGCCAATTCTGTATCCAGACAGCCAGATTTTCCTGTATCCCATGCCTCCTTACTTTCTGAATGAGCCTACCATGAGGAAATTTATCAAACACCTTGCTAAAATCCATGTACACCACTTCCATTGTTCTACCTTCATCAATGTGTTTTGTCACATCCTCAAAGAATTCAATATTGTGGACAGGAGACTGTGATCAGGAATCCTTCAGAAATGCAGAGCTGGACTTGCATTCTGACAGGATCCCTCAATGTTGAGGGAAGGCAAACCACACCCTCTTTTCTTGCAGTGGTCAGTTGCTGTATTCTGAAATTGAGTGGTCCAGCATCACAGACAGTCCCTTTGACAGCTCGCGTGAAATGGGGTGAGCATATAACATGAATGGGAGTTAGGGTGCCAGGTGGGTAGGGGATAGGGCGCCATGTGGGTAAAGTGATGTGGTGAAGGGGCAGGTGCCAGCTAGGTAAGGTGCTGGGATGCAAGGTGCCATAGGGTCTTGAAGGGTTCCAGGCAACAGAGTTTTTCGGCAACGTCAGGATAGACAGGAGATATTGTGTATGTCAGGGTACAAGGACGGTTTGGTGTTGAGTCCTAGGGGCAGGGCTGTTAGATCCCAGTGGGGAGAGACGGGGGAAGATGACGTATTGTGTTATGGGAGAGACGAAGCCACGTCGAGTGGCAGGGAAGAGGGCTTTTGGTCCTGCAGTGGAGAGCAGCTGGAAAGAGGCAGCATTGAATACCATGGGAGTGGGAACTGGATTCAGGGCCAGGGAGGCAGTTGGTGACCACTTGGGGTGTGGTGTATCCTGGCAGGTTTCAGGTCTGGTGGTGGTGGCAGATGTGTCAGATCCCGAGGAGCGAAGGGAGGGATGTTATCTCTAGGTCTGGGGTGTGTGTGTAAGGGATCTGAGGGAGGTGTCATTGGAAATGTGTTTGGTAATTATGGGGTCATAGAATCATAGAGTCATAGAGATATACAGCATGGAAACAAACCCTCAGTCCAACTCGTACACTTCGAACTGATATCCTAAATTAATCTAGTCCCACTTCTGCCATTTGGTTCATATTCCTCTAAACCCATCCTATCCATATAGCTATCCAGATGTCTTTTAAAAGTATCAGCCTCCACCATTTTCTCTGGCAGCTTATTCCAGACACACCACCACCCTCTGTGTGAAAAACATTAGCCCTCAGGTCCTTTCCAAATTTTTCCCCTTTCACCTTAAACCTATGCCCTCTAGTTTTGGACTCACCAACCCCAGGGAAAAATACTTTGTCAATTTACCCTATCCATGCCCCTCATGATTTTATAAACGTCTATAAAGTCACTGCTGAGCCTCTGATGATCCAGGGAAATCAGCTCCAGCCTATTAGCTACTCTCTTTAGCTCAAACACTCCAGCCTTGGCAACATCCTTGCAAATCCTTTCAAGTTTCACAACATCCTTTCGATAACAGGGAGGTCAGAATTTCTTGCTGTATTCTGAAAGTGGTCTCACCAATATCCTGTACAGGTGCAACATGACCTCCCAACTCCGATACTCAATTCACTGACTCATAAAGTCAAGAATACCAAAGACCTTCTTCACTATCCTATCTACTTGTGACTTAACTTTCAAGGAACTATGAACCTGCACTCCAAGGTCTCTTTGTTCGGCAACACTCCCCTGGACACTACAATTAAGTGTAAGTCCTGACCTGAGAAAATATTTATCATACCATGTAAAGTGTATTTCTTACGCTAACACATCCACAGTCTTTTGGATGTTCCTGTCCAGATATTGCAAATGCTCCTTGAGAGGGCCCTCTTGAGGTGCAGTGGTAGTGTCCTGACCCATAGACTGGGGGGCCTGAGTTCAAGTCCCACCTGCTCCAGTAGTATATAATAATATCCCTGAATAGGTTGCTTAGGAAAATAGTTTAATACTTTTAAAAAATATCCAGACCCAAAGAAGTGGAAATGGTTGCATAATATGAACTGCCAAGTCGCATGCAAATGTTTGTCAGAGCAGTGATTGTAAAGTGCATCATTCTGAAGTTTTGTATATAGAGGCATAGAGTACAAAAGACAATAAGTTTTGCTAAATTTACATAAATTCTTTTAACTCTGCTGTGACTATCGTTCCCAATTCCGGGAACCCTGAAGAATACGAGCAGGAAGAGGATGGGAGACCTGGAATGAGGGGCTTGGAAGAACTACAACCCATGGTTACTTTCTTGGGCTTTGCCCAAACCACCTGGCCTCACCAATACAAAAAGAAACATGTTTCCTGGGCCATTTTGTGAATGGATTTGGAGTGCCAGCCAGGTGAAAGACCAATGGTCAATCAACAACTGGTAAAAATAGGTTGCATTTACAATGTACATGCTTGGCTTAAAGATGCCTGAACAATTCACGTGAAGTCCTGGACCACCATACAACTGGGACTTGCCTATGAAAGCAGCTTCTTTCTTGTTTCATGGGGTTATGGTGCTTACCATTTACATGCCTTTGTGATTGCACCAGGAAAAAATTATGTTTTAATGAAGCTTGCAAGGTGACCTCCCCACCTCCAGATTGTCAGTGGCTGGCCATATTTTACAAATGAGAAAACCACTCTCCTGCTTTTTTGCAACTAATGAGGTCCTGCTATGAACTCATGAAGCAGTGACATTCCACGACATTTCATTGAATTAGCTGTAAAATGTGTGATTTTATGCTCTTTGTCGCTGCTTTGGAGAATTCTCCATTGGCAGTTTTCAATGGAAAGGATTGAATTAATACTCTAAACTCTTCTCAACATTTAGTTGGCAAACAGGAGTTCAAGTTGCGCATGAACTCAACAGGGATTACTCACAAGATTGTCTGAGCTCTGTTCACAGTGCCAAAGGTCATTGAATAAATTTCAAACTATAGAAGGTAGAGCAGAGAACAGCAGCACCATAGAGTCAAGACATACATTAGAGGCCTATAATATCACTCGAACTTTAAGCTACAGCTGTAGTACTTGAGTTCAGCAGAAGTATCGTGCTAAGCAATCACAGAATAGTTTCTTGAGATCTTAACATATTAAGGAATACACAAAGGAATATTTGAAAGAGATTTTCAACTACTGTCATTTATTTATTGTTGTTGCTCTGAGTTGCCGACTCTGGCAACTAAATTGCAATCTTGACTTCATGTTCTGAAGCAAAAATAAACCCATATCACATAATATTGAGCTTTTTCATAAGTGTCTAATTTATCCATTTGAAAACAGTGGACTCTTAATCAATAATGGTGACTGATGGATCTGCATTAGTTTAAAATATCCAGTTCAGCAACTTCAGCATTAGATTGGCCAGTTCTACAATGGAACAATAATCAAGGACAGGATTCCTTGAGAGAACAGCATTTACAGTATAACACAGGCATATCACTGATTTATTCCTTTTGTTCCCTGATGCACTACTTTGCCATTTTCGTGATGTTATCTATTGCAATTAGAATTAAACCCTGTGAAAATCTATCTCACTGAGTTTGCACTGGAGAAACTACAGTCTTTTCACAAACTGCTAGCGTACATTATGGGATTGGGGGTGCCTTTGTGGCTAGAAGAGGAGGAGGAGCAACTACAGGCAATGGCTCAGAGTCAGAGAGCTGGATAATTAAATGGCAAAAGGAGGGAGACTGATACTGTACTCGATCAGTGATACTGTATGCCATTTGAGTATACGAAACAAAAACTTCACCTGTGTTAAGCAGCAGTGTCTAAGAAAGGTTTTTACATAAAAGTCATCATCTGATTAGCAAGCACTGCCATGTTCTTGTAACATAGACTGCTACCCAGCACAACTCATCCATGTCCTTTTCTGTGCCTATGAAAGCAACTATTCTTCAGACTATTTGTGCCTGGGCTTAATTTAACTGAAGCCGTGATTTTAGCCACAAATAGTCAAGCAGTTGTGTATGGCTGTGGTAAGCAAGTAATGAACATGCTCATCACCAAGCCATTATTCTCACTTCCTTCCCTGTGGAATTCAGATAGCAGAAAGCCACGGCTCTGGACTTTGCCAGGATTATAGGTTTCGACCAAGCATCAGACATCATTGACTGTGCAAACACACAGTGTGAGGGCTATGACGTAAATCAATAGGAAAGGCTTCAGCATCCTCAATGCATTGTTGCCCCCGTGCTAATGAACAAGTTTCCTTGAAGGCATTAGGGGATATTCATCTTGTATCAAACCTCAGTTCCACCTGTCGTTCACTCAAGCCATTGAATCAGTAACTGGCTAAATGGAGAAAAACCACTGCTATCCTTTTACTAGGTGAATAGATTTGGATTTATCATGCAATAGTCACAACTCATTAGGTCACCAGATTGTAACTCAGCGTCTGTGAAGGATAAAAAGCAGCAGGAGGTGGGCAAGCAACATATCGGATAATTTCTCCAACCTTACCTCTTCACAATGCTGAACTCTCCCTTTGGCTATAACATTGATTAGTACCTTGTCCATCAGCACAAGCTTATAGATTGATAACGGTTTTTATCCAGATCTGGAGATCACCTTCCTGTTGTACATAGGAGTTAGATGAGGAATCTATTGTCTAGCTTTTCCTGCATAACTATTTACTTAACTACAGCAAAGCCCTGTGAATTCTCTGCTCCAGGCATAAGGAATATTTAATTTCCCAGACAATTCCTTTGAAGTCTGCTACAATGGGGATTCTACAGGCTGCCCATGACTACCAGAAATGGTTATGTGGCCATTGGAAAATTCAGGTCAGAGTTAATATTTTGAGTCCAATGCAATTTTTCTTCGATACGTTTGTTGCTCCCATCTCTGATTAGATCTTATTAGCCAACAGCCAAATGCAGCCCCTGCTCTGCCTTTAAGTTCCTTTCAGTAAGTAACACATTGTTGCACAAATATTGTTTCACAATAAATTAAAATGAGCTTGTTATTGTTGTTACAATAATCAGACAGAAATAAGCTAGAAGGGAAATAATCAGTTCCTTCCTAAAGGGATCCATAAAATTAAAATTTGGTGTCATTTATACAGAGTGGAAGTTAAAAGCCAGGTGGAGATTAAGACATAATTAACGTGCTAGTACATTTGGTTGCGAAAATCGCCATTAATCTTCGTTAATTGCTCAATTAAACAGTATCACCTAAGAATTAGTTGATGCTTTAAATGCTACTGCAATTCTCTTTAGGAGCTTAAGTGAAGAGGGAGATGCAAAGTACTTTTGAGTCATGACATTCATTGCTTGGAACTTGGATAGGGCCCAAGGAAATTTAAGCAGGACTTGTTGTCCAAACAAAAATAACATATGGTACGTTTGCTTCTGTTGGATACTGTATTCCCAGCATGCCTGCCAAACTCAGATCTTCCAAAAGCCATTGTGTATATTGGACAATAACAGCTGCATTTATATAGTGTCTAACATCGAACAAAACATAGAAAGGCACTTCACAGGAGTGTGATCAAACAAAATTTGATACCAAAATTTGATACATTAGGACAGGTGGCCAAGCACATGGTTAAAGGGGTCTTAAAGAAGAGGAGGGAGGCTGAAGTTTAGGCAGTGTTGTTCCAAGTTCAGCTGAAGATATGACTACCAATGGCAGAGCGATTAAAATGACTGTCTACTGTCTTGCTTTGCTACTGATAATGATGGCATCTTGAACATTTTAGAACTCAATCTCAATTATTTTTGAGATGAAATAAACACAAAACCTCCGAAAGAGAAGTGAAATACATCCTACATCCAATTGTGAGCGTATCAAAAACATTCTGGATACTGCCCAGAAAGAATGATCATCATCTTTAGAAAACTCTCTATGATTGTATGCAGTATGCCTAAGAATGCACATTGCGTTACACCATGATGTAGCTGTATGTCTGTTGCATTCTTTTGAAAAGGTGTCAACTTGTCTCCACTAAGTTGGAAGGTTGTAAATTCAGCCTTACTCCTGGACTTGAGCATAAGTATCAAAGCTGGCATACCCATGCCTTGCTGAGAGAGTGCCACATTGGGGATGAAGCTGCCTTTTGGATAGGATGTTGAGCCAAAGCTCAGCCTGATCTCTCAGTTGGACATCAATGATCTCACAACATTAATTCAAAGATGAGCAGGGAATTTATCCATGATGGCCTTGTCAACAATTACCCCTTAGTCAATATCATGGTTGTTATCAGCTTACTGTTTGTGAGGAACTGTTGTATGCAGATTACCAGTTGTGCTTTGCACATTTCAACAAGGTCTGCAGTTGAAAAGCTTCCCAATACTTAGGGACACTGTGAAAGTGCTTTTCAATGCAAGTTTTTTTTTCAATGAGAATGTACAATTATTTGACAGGAAAGCATTTGGTGATAATGAGCTACAACCAGGCTAATAATGAACACTGAAAAAAGAAACTCTTGTAATCAGAAAGCTTTGGGAATGAATGCCTCTGCATATCAGTCATGAAATTGGGAAGATTGCAATTGCTTGAATTACACATAATGTATTCTCCACTCCAGTTATCACTGTCAAAACCTTCTCTTAATTGTTGATTTCACTAATTTGCAACTTATTAATATTGCACTTGCGGTTGCTGGATTGGGCACCTGTTACCTTGTGGAAAACAAGGACCTCTGGGAGATAATGTTGCTGTAGCAACCAATAATAATTTTCATATTAAAACATCCTAAACCGAAAATGGAAGATGTATACTTTTGCTGCATTTTGGTTGTATTCAGCTATTAAATATTGAATGCTCTGTTATACAATGGCCTTCAGCATAGTCTCTTTTTCACAAAGCTGATCAAAGTGATCTGTTGTGTTCAGAAGATTGCTGCTCCAACAATTGTCTGATGACATGATGCCAAGAAAATGTCAAAAAGAGTATCAGAGAGGTTAATAGAATCTCATTCCCCATTGCACCAGATTTAAAATACCCTTTCAAACATAGCTGAGCACTGGTTCGTCATTTTCAACCTGTGCTCTGTTGGAATACTGCCTTGACCTGTTTGATCCTCCCAATATTTCTTTGCTTTGTTTTACTGAATTGTAAGGGAAGTCTCAAGAAAGAATCACATTTATATAGCAACTTATACAAACCGCAGAATGTGGCAAAGCACTTTACAGGGTCGGTAAAGTACATTTTTGCAGTAATGTCACAGCCGATACACACACTGCAAACTCCCATAAACTCCCAGCACCGTGACACTGCAAAGTCATTTGCAAAAGCTCTATGGCTCTTTATTGGAGTGGTGTTATGGGATCCCTTAAATCCTTTCAAGCAGTGGGACTGGGCTTCCGTTTAGTGGTGAACCTGATGGCACCTCTGACAGTGTGGCACTCCCTCAGTAGTGGACTGGCATATGCCAGTTTCAATGGTTTGCTCACATCCTGGAGTAGAACTGAAACTGGGACTTAATGACTGGAGAGGGAATGCTACCTACTGAGCCATACCTGACACTAGCGAGCCGAAATGGATCAACTCTTTCACTGCAATGCTCACAGAAAGAGGAGACAATTCAGGGACTTTTGACGGCACAGCAGAGCTGAAACGATCTGTGATAAATTTAGAATCCGAAATCTCACTGGAGGTGGGAGCCATTCAACACCTTACCTCACTTTCTCCTCATTATTGACACCAATAGTGTCTTTTTCTTGATTTCTAGAATATCGTGGATTTCAGTGCACTTCCTGAATAATTTAGCATATGGCCCAATTTTCATTCTCTGTTTGGAATCTCAGTGTTGGGAATAATCCCGGCTCCAAAGCATTGCGGGGCCCACTCACAGGCTCCAATCACCAGATCCCAGACCATTGCACGGCCCACTCACAGACTCCGATCACTGGATCCCAGAACATTGCAGGGCCCACTCACAGACTCCGATCACTGGATCCCAGACCATTGCATGGCCCACTCACAGACTCCGATCACTGGATCCCAGAACATTGCACGGCCCACTCACAGACTCCGATCACTGGATCCCAGAACATTGCAGGGCCCACTCACAGACTCCGATCACTGGATCCCAGAACATTGTAGGGCCCACTCACAGACTCCGATCACTGGATCCCAGAACATTGCACGGCCCACTCACAGACTCCGATCACTGGATCCCAGAACATTGCACGGCCCACTCACAGACTCCGATCACTGGATCCCAGAACATTGCAGGGCCCACTCACAGACTCCGATCACCGGATCCCAGAACATTGTAGGGCCCACTCACAGACTCCGATCACCGGATCCCAGAACATTGTAGGGCCCACTCACAGACTCCAATCACTGGATCCCAGAACATTGCAGGGCCCACTCACAGACTCCGATCACCGGATCCCAGAACATTGTAGGGCCCACTCACAGACTCCAATCACTGGATCCCAGAACATTGCAGGGCCCACTCACAGACTCCGATCACCGGATCCCAGACCATTGCAGGGCCCACTCACAGACTCCGATCACCGGATCCCAGACCATTGCACGGCCCACTCACAGACTCCGATCACCGGATCCCAGAACATTGCACGGCCCACTCACAGACTCCGATCACTGGATCCCAGACCATTGTAGGGCCCACTCACAGACTCCTATCACCGGATCCCAGAACATTGCACGGCCCACTCACAGACTCCAATCACTGGATCCCAGAACATTGTAGGGCCCACTCACAGACTCCAATCACTGGATCCCAGAACATTGCACGGCCCACTCACAGACTCCGATCACCGGATCCCAGAACATTGTAGGGCCCACTCACAGACTCCAATCACCGGATCCCAGAACATTGCACGGCCCACTCACAGACTCCAATCACTGGATCCCAGAACATTGTAGGGCCCACTCACAGACTCCAATCACTGGATCCCAGAACATTGTAGGGCCCACTCACAGACTCCAATCACTGGATCCCAGAACATTGCACGGCCCACTCACAGACTCTGATCACCGGATCCCAAAAAATTGCAGGGCCCACTCACAGACTCCGATCACCGGATCCCAAAAAATTGCAGGGCCCACTCACAGACTCCGATCACTGGATTCCAGAACACTGCACGGCCCACTCACAAGCTCCGATCACCGGATCCCAGAACATGCTCAAGCAGGGCCCACACCAATGCCTCACCAAAGCAAAAGACTTTAAAAAGAAAGGAAAAAATAAAAGAGTCAAAAGAAATTGAAAGGAAGAAAAGAGGGAAGAGCCGAAGGAAGTGAAAGAGCCCAGGAGCTCGAATACAGCACTGTTATTCTGCTGCCATCGTCCCCTTTATCCTGTTAATAATGCATTTATAAATACACACTTTAATACTTACTGACATTTCTTATCACTCCAGCATTTGTTGACACTTCTTGATAATTCTCAACAAGTTGGACCGGTCCAATGGAAGCAACTTTTACACCCAGAGTGAACAGTCGCAAAGGGCACCATCCACCCCAAATGATCCCTGACCCTCATTCATAAAGGATGCTCACCCACCTAAAGAATTGCTGACACCCCCACCACCTCCCCCTCAGGTGCCAGGAACCGTATCTGCTGAGGCACACTAGCTGTTAATTGGTGTCCTGACTGTCCAAGGGAAATGCATTGGGAACTGACCTGTTCTTACCTGCTCTAATCTCCACTTTCCAGAGATTGGAAAGTTCCATTTCAGTCAGGGAAGCTGGTCATTTGGAACTGATCATGTGCAAACTGCAGCCCTCAGCTAATCCCATACCCACCATTGTGGGAGTTAACATGTTCCGGTAGTTTCAGCCCCCCACCCCCTCACCCTCTGGCATCCATTAGTATGAAAGTCAAGTCCTTCATGTTTAATTCTTCTGGCCAAATCAATGTTAGCACATTTGCACTGTTAAGCACTTTGTGGTGCCCTATCATTATGAATAGCATAATCAAACTGTATGTCTTTCTTCCATATTATTTGCCTTACCATTGGATGGTGAATACTTTTGTAGAAATTCTTTCTGCTTTGAGCTAAGCATCAAACTGCAAAGAAAATGCTGCAATGATGGAGATTTATTATTGTTACCAGCAAAGCTAGGACAGATGATCTCTCTATAAAGTATTTGTTTGTTAGCAAAGGAACCTGGGGGGGATTGGAAGTTTTCTACACTGCCACTTCTTATGATCTATTATACATTGCCTGAAGGCAGAGATGGAACCAGGTTCAATCATAACTCTCTGAAGGGAATTGGTTGTGTACCTAAGAAGAAAAAAAATTGCAGAGCTGTGTGGAAAGGAGCCGGGGAGTGGGATTAATTGAGCATCTCTTTCGAAAGGTTGGATTTTACTGTAGGAGCAGATTTGATTAGACTACAGTTTGTAAGGTAACAAAGGGAAACAGAGATGGAAATGGGAGCAAGTATTTCCACTGGTTGGGAGACTAGAATTTGGAGATACAGTGAACATAAAAAGAAAGGCAAGCTCTTCAGGGAAAAATTAAGAAACAATTACTTCTCACGAAGCATGGTAGATTTTGGAACGCTATTCCAATCACCATATTTCTTGATAACCAAAGATATTAAGAGATATAGAGCAAATGAAGATATATGCGGGTAGATCAACTTACTGAATAGCAGAACAGGTTTGTCAGGTCTCCTCCTATTCCAATTTCCAATTCAACGCTCCCACCAAAGTTAAAGTTACCAACATTATCTACGCAAATACAAACAGTCGCCATGTGTTATGGAGTTGTACTGTCATCTTCCTGTTGACACAATGTGTTTTCAAAATTGCAGTAACAGCAAAATCTGAGCATAACTCAAAAGACTACATATCACTCCCAAAGTCACAAAATGATACAAAGTAGACTGTAACAATTTGGGTTCACACATGCTGGAGTATAACTGCTATCCAGTCCAAAACCACTTTTTAAAAATCTCCTTTTGAAGTCTGTAGCATCCATAATGGACATCTAGTGTGGAGGGATTGTCTTATGAGCGAAAGTTAAACAGGCTGGGACTCTACTCACTGGAGTTGAGAAAAATGAGAGGTGATCTCATTGAAACATATCGGATAATTCAGGAGCTTGACAGGTAAATGCTGAGAGGATGTTTCTCCTGATGGGAAAAGTCTCAGAATAAAGGGGCACCAGTTTCACACTGAGGAGGAGGAATATTTTCTCTCAGAAGGATATGAATTTTTGGAACTCCTTGCCACAGAGAGCTGTGGGGGCAGAGTCCTTGTGTATATTTAACGCTGAGATAGATTCTTCATCAGTCAGGGAATCAAGGGTTATAGAAAAAGGTGGAAAGTGGGCAGGAGAAACATAGGTCGCCCATGATCCTACTGAATGGTGGAGCAGGCTCAACAGGCCTGAAGGCTTTCTCCTGTTCTTACTTCTCATGGTCCTAAGGGCTTATGGTCAATGAAACCTGGAGCAAGGTGCAGTCAGCAGGATAGCTCTGCGTTGGTTGTAGTCTGCAAACACTGACTTTAGACCAGTGTTAGACATCAGAGCTTCCTGTTGAAGAACGTGCTACATTGAAATTTAAAACAAATAATTAATTCTGTAATTCAATGCCTTTTAATGGACAATATTGGTATTTCAATAATGAACAGCAAAATTAGAAACTATATCTGTTCCTCTATCAAAAAATGGCTAAATAGAATACAATCTTCGTTAAAAATAATAAAGTGAACCAATATTTTTACTGAAATGGGATAACACGAAACATAATCACTGCCTTATTTTCCATATTTTGTATGTTGCAAATTTGTTTGATATTTCAAAGAATGTTTTATCCATGCTGAGATCTAGTTTGTGTTTTATGTTTCTTTTATTGCATTATAGAAGTATAAATCACAAATGAAAAGCACCCCCAGTTGCAAATTCCAGAACTTCCTGCACTTGAAGTACATGAAGCACCGTTAAATGGATTCAAAGTTAGATTTTAAGACTAAAACAGAACTGTACTGGTGTATACTTAATGTATCTTCAGTTACTGATGGTATACACCAATTTCCATTGATTCCTGCCCAGGTAACGTATGACCCATGAGATTGGGAGGCTACTTGGGTGTATCTTACCTTCAGCTAAATGGACATAGCATTGGGCACATCTCTCAGTCTAACAACTGCGATCTGCCCAAAGAGGAAGCACCAGGGCGCAGGGACACTTTCTAAAGTGTTGTGCTTTAATGAAGCAGAGCCAGAGAAGACAGTGTGTTGAATTCTCCCCAGCCCCTGGTAAATTTGCAAGTCAGTTAGGAAAATATGTCATGATCAGAAAAATGTCATTCTCTGCGTCAGGAAGAAAGAAGTTCAAGTTTGCAGCCAGGTTTTGAACAATGAGGTGAGAATCTCAGTAGACACTGATGATAGGCCTACTTGCCTGCATTTACACCTCTCCTTGATCTAATCTCATCTCATTAGTATGCAGTTTCCCATCCTCCCTTGCACTAGAGAAAAAAAAAACAAGATGGTGATAATTCTCAACATCAAAGTTCAAGCAGGTACCTGACAGTTCACCACCTGCTCATCCAGGCCACTGCCTTTGGACACGGCTTCCCCAAAGTCTCGGGGCCCATTCAGAACCTACAGACACACAGTCCTTCTGTCTTGTTGTACCTTTCAGCCCAGGCACAAAGCTAGGCAGCTTATCATGGTTGTTAGCTGCATCAGGGCATGTTGCTATATGGCACCATGCTACATCAATGTCACCCCTCCACCACGTGCATCAATAAAATGGCCAGGTGTCAAGCCTAAGCTGAATAGTCCTCAGTCACGTCAAGGGAAAGCCCTTTCAGTCAGAGGGGTACTGGCACAGTAAGTCGACTGTGCCATCCAATATCAGTCGAGGGGCTTGGACATAATCAGTTAACCCCTTGGAGCATCCAGGGTCAGGGTATCTGTACGTCTACAGACTAGGGAGTGAGCTCCCATTAGCTCTGCAGGTAGTAGTTCAATCAGTCCAAGGATTAATGATATGACCATCAAGTAACTATAGAAAGGGGTTTGTTCACTCATCAGTGAGTGAAGATCAAAGCCAACAGGGAAGATAGGAACATGAAGGTTTGGGGTGGGGATAGGTGTGTGTGGGGTCACTGAGAGACTGAGCCAGTGCCTCACTGTGTGAGGTAGGGCTGATGTTGCTTTCCATTGTCACAAGAGATTAATGGAAATGAAAATAGTTGCCACCACAACCAGAGTAGGTTCTTTTTTCCCTTGGGGGAGGTGAGTTTTTGCACAATTTAAGGCCTTTCAATGGGCAACACCATGAAACTGATAGCCGCACTGTACAATGAGGTTTATCAGTGATCACAAAATGCTGCACCTCGTGCACGGACCTTCTGTCTGGATTAAAAGGCCTGGCTACATGCTCTCTTCACCATAGCACTGAACATAAATAGACCAGTTCTTTTTCCTGAGGGGGGTGGGGGGGGGGGGGGGGGGGGGGGTGGGTAGTCCAGAACTAGAGGGCATAGGTTTAGGGTGAGAGGGGAAAAGATATAAAAGGGACCTAAGGGGCAACTTTTTCACGCAGAGGGTGGCGCATGTATGGAATGAGCTGCCAGAGGAAGTGATGGAGGCTGGTACAATTACAGCATTTAAAAGACTTCTGAATGGGTATATGAATAGGAGGGTTTAGAGGGATATGGGCCAAGTGCTGCCAAATGGAACTAGATTAGGTTAGGATATCTGGTCGGCGTGGACAAGTTGGACCGAAAGGTCTGTTTCCGTGCTGTACGGTACATCTCTGTGACTCTATGGCTCACCTTTATTATTCCTTCGGTAACTCTCCTTTACTCTGCTGTGTTGTTAGAGGGTTTCTCTTGTGATGACAGATACCATAGACTATGACTCTATGACAAATCAATCCTCGTCCTGCCTGTGAGGCACACGCAGTGTTTTGTAGCCGGGAAAGACTCATCCGCAATCACTTTCCCAAGTCCAGAACCTGCACCAGCCTCAGGGGCTGCTCACTTCATACCCTGGACCATAAACCATGCAGACCATTATCCTATCACCCATTCAGCCTTTCTTAGGGACTATAGAGTTTGGGGCAATGGGGGAGAGCTCCTTATTGATGATACCACATGAACAATCTGTTAATGTACTAAACACCTTGAGTAACAGGGCAAAAATATGTTCTGCCCATGTAACCCCATCCCACTGGTGTCCTTGTCAAGGATCTCCACCTCCCAATGTTTGGAGGTTGCAGTTCAAAGCTATTTGTGTAACTTTACACGGAGCCTGCCTTGTCTCTGGTACAGCCCACACAAGCTCCACCCTCAATGGACCCAGGCACCAAAACTGTGGCCATCCCTGTGCCTGCTGCCCTCAGGGTCGCTACATGAACAGATAAGGGACACAGTTGAAAGGCCAGACCCAGCATCGACTTCCAAAGGCCTCCATGCTGACCCTTACTGCCCAGTGTCCAGTTGGGTGGCACGGTGGCTCATTGGTTAGCACTGCTGCCTCACAGCACCAGGGTCCCAGGTTCGTTTCCAGCCTCGGGCGACTGTCTGTGTGGAGTTTGCACTTTCTCCCCGTGTCTGTGTGGGTTTCCTCCGGTTTCTTCCCACAGTCCAAAGATGTGCAGGTCAGGTGAATTGGCCATGCTAAATTGTTCATAGTGTTAGGTGCATTAATCAAAGGGAAATGGATCTGGGTGGGTTACTCTTCGGAGGGTCAGTGTGGATTGGTTGGGCCGAAAGGCCTGTTTCCACACTGTAGGGAATCTAATCTAATCTAATCTAAAGGCATCCCATGATGTGGCAAAGACTCAGGAGGAGCCACAGTCACCATCGTCCATGCAATGTTTGGGGGTGGGGGTGTGCCAACAGAATGTCATGTGATGCTTCCACTGGGGCTGTCGAGGGTCATAGGTCAACCTCTTCACATCAGGTTTCCAGATGGATCATACCTGGGGCTTCATGGCTGTACTGAGCAGACAGTGAAACAGCTTAATCCTTGGATCTTCAGCTCTGGTGCCCTGGAGGATGCAGCGGGGGCTATGGGGTGAATGAACAGAGTGAGAACGTCCAGGAGCAATGCCAAGGTGCACAACTTGGGGTGTGGGATAGGAGACCCAGACATCTGAGAGCATCCTGCCCGAATACGGCTCAGTCTCCTGAGCCCAAAGGGTTATGGGTGGCAGGCAGGGTACAAGTGCAAGGTCTGGGCACCTCCAACATGTCCGAAGCGGTGACTTCTGGGGGCTTTGCATATGGCTCCTCCTCTGACATGGTGCCTTCCAATCACTATCCTGTCTCATGGTCAAGAAGGGCTTCCTGGAGGGTGTGGAGGACCCTTGACCTCTGTGACCTTGTGATTGGTGCTGAGCTCCGGTTGTTGGGGTGATGGAGTCCAGGTCTGTGTGAATATCCAGCAGGCACTGAGGGGCCTAGAGCTGGCTCTCCATAGACACTAGGCACCCGCATGTTGGAGGCAGCAGGGGTATAGCTGGCATTGCTGGAGTCCTTCCCTCTTTGAGTCCGTTCACCCAGGGTCTCCCACAAACCCACAGCTGCTCCCGTGTACACTGTAGATTTTGGATGATGAGTCAGCAACAGCTGACCGGGACCTGAGCAGCTGCCCGCTCTCGGCTGGCCTCTCTGTGCATCTCTTCCTCAGTCAGCTGGGGAGCTAATGGCGGTGATGATGACCAGCAGGTGACTCCTTCCTGACCAACATTCCCGTTAAATTGTGCACACAGCCATTCCAAGGTTCGGCATTGACCTCCGGCTGGGAGGAGGTAGGTGGGGGTTGGCAGGGGTTGGTGGTAGACATTCAGGTCTATTATGAGGCTGTAGTGGGAGGGAAGCTCAGCATGTCTCTTCCCACAGGGCAAGCACCCACCCATCCATCTTGGCTCATTCCATTCTGTTATGGATTGTTTCTCTTGGAATAAAGCAAAGAGAAGGTTTGAGAGAGATGGAAGGTGGTGGAGGTGGGGAGAGGTGGTGAGGTGACCCAGTAAAGTGAGTAGGCAGCACAGACGGCACACTGCAATAGTGTCTGAGTGATTACAGATTGCCGAGAGCAAGTGAAGGAAGATATTATAGAATCCCTACAGCATGGAAATAGGCCCTTTGGCCTAACAAGTCCATACTGACCCTCTGAAGAGTAACCAACCCAGACCCATTCCCCTGCCCTATAGTTACCCCTGACTAATGCACCTAACCTACACATCCCCGAACACTACGGGCAATTTAGCATGACCAATTCACCTGACCTGCACATCTTTAGGTTGTGGGAGGAAACCAGAGCACCTGGAGGAAATCCACGCAGACAAGGGGAGAATGTGCAAACTCCACACAGACAGTTGCTTGAGGCTGGAATCGAACCTGGTCCCTGGTGCTGTGAGGCAGCAGTGCTAACCACTGGGCCACTGTGCCACCCCGTTGTCTGCAATAGCGGGAGTGATAGACCGTAAGCCCTGGTGGGAAGTAGGTATGTAGTGAGAGTGAGGGAGCAGACAGAAGGTGGTGGCATGACCCTCATCTAGCTGGGTTCTCCTCTGGACCATGAATCCTGCCCTGACCCGGGTGGCCACTCTGCTCCAGGCTGGCAGGCTCTGGTACCCTGGTATTCTGTGGTGGTCCTGGTGGAAGAGGACTGCTCAGTGTCCCCACCACACTGTGATGGGAGTGGCTGACCTGTCTCTGGTTGGCCATCTCCAGGGCACATCTTCCAGCACTGAGTGAAGGGCAGCTCCTGGCTGACAGCTCTGGACATGGTGTACAGTTCGGGTTTAATATCGTGCTCTGTTGTGAGAATCCTAGAGGGTTCTGGCAGTGACAGGTGTCTCTAATGCAGGAGAGCACACAATATTGCGAGCCACAGAGACATCGATGAATGTAGTGCTGCAGAGAATTACGTGAGATAACCCACTCGAGGAAACCCTTCATGAAATTCCCCAAAATTGTCATTTGGCCAATTTTTTTTTTTGCTGGAGTTCAAACCCAGGTGTTTCATCTCATATTATTCAGCGAGTCCGAACCTCCAAAGCCAAGTGATGGCCTCCTCATTGACTGGGTTCAATGTGATTAGTCCATCTCTTACAATCTGTGGAGCAGACACCCCTCAGTAAATGCAGCATTGTTTGTGGCTCACCCAAGTGTACAGGGCCCCATTGGTCTTGGGCGCTCCAGCTTTTTCAGTGAGGCACCACTTTGGAACGTAGGAACAGGAGTTTTTTTCCATCATTCACTGAGATCATGGTGTAACTCCAGATACCCATCACCGGAGGGCAGTTAAGAGTCAACCACATTGCCGTGGGTCTGGAGTCACATGTAGGCTGGACAAGTGAGGATAGTATATCTCCTTCCCTGAAGGGAGGTCATTAATGAATCAGTTGGGTTTTTACAAGAATGCAAGGCAATGGTGCCTTGAGGCTAGCTCTTTATTCCAGGATCCTTTTATTGAATTCAAATGGCCCCATCTGCTGTGGTGGGATTTGTGTGCTTGGGCATTAACCTGGGGTTCTGAATTACTAGTCCAGTGACACTGCCCATAGCTTAGACCCTTAGTGGTATCTGCATTTGCACAGTACATTCAGAAAGCAGCAAAGTTGTGGGAAAATGGATTCTGACAATTCAGTTGCTGACGACAATGTTCAGTGGTGATAAATTCTGATTTAAGAGTGACCTCATTATCAGGGCAGGAGGAGATTACCAAAATGCTGAATCATTCCTAATTGAGTGGGGTAGTTCTGCTAATTCAGTACTTGACAGCATCATCTCTCTCGCTTCACTGTCAGAACTAATAAGTAAAGCATGCCTTTATAGAATTGCAGCATGTGTTGCACCAAGTTCCTTGAGTGTGTGACAACAGAAAATAGGATTCTCTCAATCCAATTCCCTCCTAAGAGCAATCGAACTAAAACCACTGCCCTCATAAATTGCGGTGTTATCCCACCAGCACTTACCCTGAGGGTAAGCTCAGCTTCTTCCAATGTTGCTCCAATTTCCATTTGAAAACAATAAGCGGCCATAATGAAATTCATAAACAAGAATGAGAACTTTGAATTGAACACGTTACTTGATCAGCAGCCAGTGTAAATTGTCAAGTGCAGGATGGCCCCACGTCTACAATGCTGGGGGTCATGGGAAGCACAATCGACAGTGAGTTGGAATCGTCAGGTTTGAAGGTAGCAACTGCATGAATGCAAGCCTCGGCAGTAACTCAGAGGAGCTAGATGGTGGCTCAATAGTTAGCACAGTGCCAGGCTCCTGGGTTCGATTCCAGCCTCGGGTGACTGTCTGTATGGAGTTTGTACATTCTCCCCATTTCCTCTGGGTGCTCCGGTGTCTACTCTCAGTCCACAGATGTGCAGGTTAGGTGGATTGGCCACACTAAATTACCCATAGTGCCCAGGAATGTGCAGGCTGGGTGTGTTGGCCATGGGAAACGCAGGGTTACAGAAATAGAGTAGAGGGTTGGGTCTGGGGGGGAGTTGCTGTGGACTCAAAGGGCCAAATGGTCCGTTTCCATACTGTAGGTAATCTATGAGGAGACAGGGGCAAAGTCAGATGGGTTTGGAATCACATGTAGGAAAGGACAGCAGTTTCCTTCCTTAAAGGCATTAGTGAGCTAGATGATGGGGTTATCCCCCAACTACCATTTCATGGTCATCATCAGACCTTAATTCCAGATTTTTTTATTGAACTCAAATTCTACAATTCATCATAGCAGGATTTGAACGCAGGTCCCCAGAACATTAGCTGGGTCTCTGGTCTAACAGTGCAGCGATAATACTACCAGGCCATCCATCACTTCCCCATGAAGGTCAACCTGCAGGTGGTTCTACTCCATGGACCTGCCTGTGCTCCCCTTCGAGGTGGTGGAGATGCAGGGGGGAGATGATCTTTGTCATTGTGTGGAATAGGAGTCCAGGAGCCCAGCTTGAAACAAATGTAACGCCCAGGCTGTGAACAGACTGATTTAATGTCCATGATCTTCGGGAAAAATGATGGAATCGGCACCAGGGAACTGAATTTGGAGGAGGGACTGAAAGCAATGGTATAATCTTTCCAATAATTAGTTTGAAAATGGAAGTAAAACATCCATTATAGAGTCAACACAAAGGCAACTAAGGGAGTTAATCTCAAACGCCCCATTAACATTCGGTAAATACCTGCAGGAGAATACATTTTCCCTTTTAACAAAATGGTTTGTTCTAGGTTTTTTTTAAGAAAAAGTCACATTTCAAAATAACAACATATGCATCCATGATGTGAGAAGAATAAGATTGAAGGCACCATTATTTTCACATATCCCACGTTACGGGGGAAATTAAGAATCCAATTTTTTAGACATGGCAAGATGCTCAAACTGGGCTGCACATCATGAAAATATTTCACTTGTCTGTTACACAGGAGTAAGTCACTTGCTTGGTTTCATGACAAATGCTTTTCAGACCTGAATCCCAGATTAAATTATAAATTAGAACAATTCAGCAGGAAATTCAGACTTCCATCCTTTGTGAATGGGTTACAAGGTTCATTTAAAGGGAAGTATTTGTCTCTTCACAATTGGTTAATATTGGGTGAAAGTAACAGTAGGTTTTGTTCTATTTACTTGTAGCAAGGCCACCATTTATTGCCCATTCGTAATTGTCCAGAGGGCAGTTAAAAGTCTATTGCTGTGGGTCTGGAGTCACATGTAGGTAAGGATGGCAGTTTCCTTCCCTAAAGGACATTACTGAGCCAGATGAGTTTTTCCAACAATCAACAATGGTTTCATGATGATCATTAGACTTTTAATTCCAAATTTTGTGTTGAATTCGAATTCTATAATCTGTTTAAAAAAAAAACTCAATTCTGCTATAACAAGATTTGAACCCAGGTTGGCACTAATACCAACACTGATAATACCGCCAAGCCACCCATCACCCCACGCAGGATGACCTGCAGATGGTTACACTTCATGCCACTTTACTTCATCGAGCTGGTGGGCATGCCGTTTGGGAAGGAGCCTCACTGAGTTGATGCCTTGCATCCTGTAAATTCTGCTGCCATTGTGCATCAGTGGAGAAGGAGTGAATGTTTAAGGTGGCGAGTGGGTAGGATAAGCGATAGCTGATATTGTTACTGTTCATTCTTGTTCTACACCTGCTAAACATCTGAGTTTTATAATGTTTAATGTGCTGCTGACTCATTTTAACTGTAACACCAGCTGGTAACCCCCTCCAGAGCCCGTATCATTGAGGGATCCTCTTGGTATCTGTCACACAACGTTAGACGAGGACACAATAATTTATTACAACATTCTTTGTCAGTGTATAAAGTCATTGCTGTACCACAACCTGTCACCTACATTCACATAATCATCCAGTATTATAGAAGGAAATATTTGTGTTTCCCTGGTGCTTCCTTGGGGAGGTCTGCAGCACAGTGGGTAGTGACCCTGTCTCTGACCCAAAGCTTCATTGGAAACCAATCCGGACTCATGGTTGTAACAAGTGCACGTGGCCAAACAAGTTGAGTATCAACTCACAGATCTGTTCAATACACAGCAAAGGCCAGTAGTAAAAGGAGGAAAATTGCCTTCCTTCACATTCATTCACAGGAGGCGGGTGTCTCTGGCTAGGTCAGTATTTATCGTCCATCTCTAATTACTCAAAGGGTGAACAAAATCAGAAGTTGCACAACGCCATGTTATAATCCAACAGGTTTATTTGAAATCAGACCAGTATGCGCCATTCACCAGTTTTACAGGTTTTTCCTTCAGATTACTCAATGTGACTGCTCCATTGGATGGTAAAGGAGCACTTGAACCAAGAATTAGTATTCTCCCCATGCCCAGGTCAACACCCTTTCCTTATCAATACTACAAATAACATAGACGACTCCCATCTTATTGCAATTTGAATAATGCTGGTGATGTAAATATGATTGTAATATTGCCTACACAATAAATAAGAGGGCTAGAGGAGCGATAGGACAGCACTGGACAGGAGATTAGCCAGAATTTAAAAAAACAAACAAAAACAGAAACTGTAGAGAAACTCAACAAGTGATGGGCCCCAGCTATGCCTGTCTCTTTGTCGGCTACGTAGAACAGTCGATCTTCCGTAATTACACCGGCACCACTCCCCACCTCTTCCTCCGCTACATTGATGACTGCATCGAAGCCACCTCGTGCTCCCGCGAGGAGTTTGAGCAATTCATCAACTTCACCAACACATTCAATCCCAACCTTAAATTCACCTGGACCATCTCTGACACCTCCCTCTCCTTCTTGGACCTCTCCATCTCCATTAATGATGACCGACTTGACACTGACATTCTTTACAAACCCACCGACTCCCACAGCTACCTGGATTACACCTCTTCCCACCCTACCTCCTGCAAAAATGCCATCCCATATTCTCAATTCCTCTGCCTCGGCTGTATCTGCTCCCAGGAGGACCAGTTCCACCACAGAACACACCAGATGGCCTCCTTCGTTAGAGACTGCAATTTCCCTTCCCACGTGGTTAAAAATGCCCTCCAACGCATCTTACCCACATCCCGCACCTCCGCCCTCAGACCCCACTCCTCCAACTGTAACACGGACAGAACCCCCCTGGTGCTCACAATCCACCCTACCAACCTTCACATAAGCATCGTCCGCCGACATTTCCGCCACCTCCAAACGGACCCCACCACCAGGGATATATTTCCCTCTCCACCCCTTTCTGCCTTCCGCAAAGACTGTTCCCTCCGTGACTACCTGGTCAGGTCCACGTCCCCCAACAACCCACTCTCCCATCCTGGCACCTTCCTATGCCACCGCAGGAACTGTAAAACCTGTGCCCACACCTCCTCCCTCATCTCCATCCAAGGCCCCAAAGGAGCCTTGCACATGCATCAACGTTTTACCTGCACATCCACCAATATCATTTATTGTATCCGTTGCTCCCGATGTGGTCCCCTTTACATTGGGGGGACTGGACACCTTCTCGCAGAGCACTTTATGGAACATCTCCGGGACACCCGCACCAATCAACCCCACCGCCCCATGGCCCAACATTTCAACTCCCCCTCCCACTCAGCCAAGGACATGCAGGTCCTGGGCCTCCTCCACCGCCATTCCCTCACCACCCGACGCCTGAAGGAAGAATGCCTCATCTTCCGCCTCGGAACATTTCAACCCCAGGTCATCAATGTGGACTTCAACAGTTTCCTCATTTCCCTTCCCCCCACATTACCCCAGTTCTAACCTTCCAGCTCAGCACCATCCCCATGACCTGTCCTATTTGCCAATTTCCCTTCCCACCTACCCACCCCACCTTCCTCTCTGCCCTATCACTTCCATCCCCATCTCCATCCACCCATTGTACTCTTGGCTACCTTCTCCCCAGCCCCACCCCCCTCCCATTTATCTCGCCATCCCAGAGGCTCCCTGCCTTCATTCCTGATGAAGGACTTTTGCCCGTAACGTCGATTTTCCTGCTCCTCGGATGCTGTCTGACCTGCTGTGCTTTCCCAGTACCACTCTAATCCAGTTTCAGTTATGAAAAGAGTTTGGACAAACAGGGTTGTTTTCCTGAGAGCTGAGGTGATTGAGAGGGGCCATGTTGGAGATATATAAAAATAATGAGGGGCGTGGATAAAGTAGGCAGGAAGAAATTTTTCCCCTTGATGGGGGTCAATGACCAGGGGCATTGATTTAAGATAAGGGAAGAAGGTTTAGAGGAGATGTGAGGAAAATATTTTTTACCCAGAGGGTGATGGAAGTCTGGAACTCACTGCCACTAAGGGTGGGAGAAGCAGAAACCCTCATAACATTTAAGACGTATTTAGATGAGCACTTGTGATGCCAAGGCTACAAGACATTGAGTGTAGTGCTGCAAAACAGCATTAGAATAGCTAGGTGATTGTTTTTGACCAGCAAGGATGCAATGGGCTGAAGGGCCTCTCTCTGTGCTGTAGACCCATTCGAGAACATGACAGGGTAGTTGTAGTGGACTAGTAATACAAAACGGCAGACCAGTGTCCTGGGGAAACAGGTTCAAATCCCACCATGGCAGGAATGTGGTGAAATTTGATTTCAATGACACCTAGAATAGGGAGCTAGCCTAATTGCAAACATGTAACTAAGACTGACTCTTGTAAAAAAAACCCTTCTGGTTCACTAATGCTCTGAATGGAAGGAAATTTGCCGTGCTTACCTGGTCTGGCCCACATGTGACTCCTGACCCACAGTAATGTGCCTGTCTCTTAACTGTCCTCAGAGCAATAAATGCTCACAATGAAAAGGTGTTTTGCTGTATGGAAACCACTCAAAGTGCTTTGCTATTGCAATGTATCATATCTTCCTCAGTTGTCTGCTCAAGGTGACACAACCATCACCCACATGGAGAGGGCAAAAAGGCAGTTCCAGAGTCTGCTCGGGCTGGAAATGGGATAGAACCCTATATTGTTGGTACCAGTCAAACGCACACTAACCATTCAGCCAATTGGCCCTGTTCAGCAAGCCCGAGTTGCCATGGCAACGTGCACTTTCTCTCTCCATCACACAATCTCTTTGCTGTAGAATCACAAGGAGGCAACTAAAGGAATTGGGTTTGGAGTCTCCTATTAGTTTTCGATAAGCATTTGAAAAAGTTACATGGTCATGGGGGCAATAGCCTAGTGGTATTATGTCTTGACTATTAATCTAGAAACTCAGCTAATTCTCTGGAGACCCAGGTTCAAATTCTACCGTGGCATTTCATCATGATCATGAAATCATAGACAATTTTCAGGAAAGACCCCTCTGGTTCACTCATGCCCTTTCGATAAGAAAATCTGCCATCTTTACCTGGTCTGGCTGACATGTGACTCCAGATCTGCAGCAGTGTGGTTGATTCCTAATTACCTTCTGCATAGCCATGATGTGGAGATGTTAGTATTGGACTGGGATGGATAAAGTCAGAAGTCACATGACACCAGGTTATAGTGCAACAGGTTTATTTGAAATCACAAGCTTTTGGAGCAGCACAACTAGTATATTCATCTCCAAATATGAGGATTTTATTTAAATTGGTTTTTCCCCTCCGTGGATTTTTAATGGAGGTCAATGGGGTCTTGCTTGTGGTCTGTGGATGCTGATGAGGGCTCAACGTCATCACTGCACAGAAAGATCCCACTGGATTAAGTGGAAAGTGGCAGGCTTTCCATGGGATCAAAGACCTTGGATGTCATCAGCCAATCAGAGTCGGGCAGCTGTGCATTGCCAACTGAAGCGGGGGTAGGATGGTAGGAAAGGTGCCAAGTGAGAAGTCTGGAATAGTCAAAGGAGCCCAGGTGAATGAGAGTGGAGTGGGGTCCATGGGTAGAGGGGTCAAGAGGAAGAATAGGGGACATGACTCTCAACAGAGTTGTCCTTCCTGATGTTGTGTTCCTCAATCGGGCACGGAGTACTTGTAAGTGATTGAAAAATCTACCCATAGCCTGGGTGCCACAAACAAAGCCAACAGGATTTTACTTTTCTGGGCTTACATTACGGCAAGTCATGTGCCCACCTCGAGTTGAATACCTCAACTGGCATGGGGTGGGGCAAGGCCAACTAGGAACTTTGCCCGGCCAGATAATTGAAATAGAAAGGATAAGAAAGAAGGTTCATGTCCACCAGCCTCCTGCCCAATTAAATGTCCCTGTCTCCAAACCATCCTCAGGGAAATCAGCAAACCTTCATTGACAGTGGCCAATTGTTCACCCATCCCAAAATTGGGGATTTAAAGTGGGATTGGTGGGTTTAGCAGTCTGAGCGTCCACTGTCAATTTGAATGGGACCTCGTGATGATTTGAATTGGGATGTGAGGACAGTCCTGCCCCATCAACTGACTGGGACAAGCCAGACGTTGAGAGATTTCCAATCATTTGTCCAGCAATGTCTGAAAAGCCAAGTAAATGGCTTCAACTGGATGAGTCCGGTTCATCAGCACAACCCCCTTCTTGAGGTATCCAGTAGATCTATAAAGTCATGACTTAAATTATGTTTCAAATCTTAGTGCTCCCTGCAAGAATTTCTTTAGTTTCTCATTTATACTATCTGACTGAATGCCCTCAAGCAATTTTCCTCATGGTCATTAGGGTTCACTGACTTTAATGAGCAAATTCATATCTTATTTTTGCTTCTAATTCTTCATGGACCAATCTTGTATTTAAAGCGCTTAGAGGGAAACTATCTCCTTGGCTGATATTCACGGATGATATCTAGAAAATACCAACACACTTCGCTTTAACAATGACGTTAAATGGAAACATTACAGGGTTGTAGGTACTTTTGTGGCTGATCATAATTGCAAATAGTGGAGTTTCAGATACTAGAAACAAATCTCAGCCTTCCTTTTCTTACTATCCATAAATCAATAATTTGAAAAGGTTAACTTTGTGATGGCGTTTTACAGATGTCAGTTTAAAGAGTCAGACTGATACCAGAGTGAAAATTTCAGGATATAATTTTATAGAACAATGTTTCTGAAGGTCACAGTTGTCAGGTCTTAATCAAAACAGCACGATTCCAAGAATGTAGGATTTTGGGCAACATTTAATTTTTATCCAGCAATGACTGAAGTCTCCCACTTGCTTGATTTCTTGATTTAGTTAAGATAAAGCATGTTTGACTGTGTTGTAGCTGGACTAACCATTTTCCTATCGAGAGAGATTGGAACGTATTCCCTTGAATTTAGGAGAATGAACTGAAATATAATTAAAAAATATAAAATCCACAAAAACCTTGAAAGAGCAGATATTAGGCAGTGGTTCCCTTGGCTGGGGAATCTGGAATACAGATCTCAGGTTTAGAATAAGGGGTTTGGCTGTTTAGGATTGAGGTGTAGAGAAATTTCTTCAATCAAACATTTGGAGTCCTGTATCCACAGAGATTTGTGGGGGCCCAGTTGCTGAGAATATCCAAGACAAAGGTTTGTAGATTTTTGGTTACTAAGGGAATTAAGAGATTTGGAGATGGTGAGGGCTATGGAATTGAATTGAAGGATTTACCATGAATATTCTTGAGTGGTGAGACTGGCTCAAGGGGTCCAATGGCTGACTTCTGCTCTTATTTCTTATGTTCTTAACTGTAGTGCTAAACTAAAAATACAAATCAGGAAAGGGGTGAAATAAATTGCTCAATCCCGCTCCTCCAGTTTACTCTCCCACAAAATCAAGATGTATCGCACAGCACCCTGCAGTGATATTATTGCTTGTCTTAGGACTAACCTTTATTTACAAAAATCTGTTGCTGCAGAAAAGCAACTTGAACAAAATGGAATAAAAGTGAATTAAAAAAATAAAAATGATTATCTGCAGGATTAGATTAGATTACTTTAGTGTGGAAACAGGCCCTTCGGCCGAACAAGTCCACACCGACCCTCTGAAGAGCAACCCACCCAGACCCATTCCCCTACATTTACTCCTTCACCTGACACTACAGGCAATTTAGCGTGGCCTATTCACCTAACCTGCACATTTTTGGACTGTGGGAGGAAACCGGAACAAACCCACGCAGACACGGGGAGAATATGCAAACTCCACACAGAGAGTTGCCCGAGGCGGGAATTGAACCCAGGTCTCTAGTGCTGTGAGACAGCAGTGCTAACCACTGTGCCACCGTGCCGCCCACAGGATAAATGCCAAATAAAATTATCTGGTGTTTGAATGGCGAATAGTGAAGACAGGGACATTCTTTGAGCAATAAAAGCTTAATCAAGAAAAACTAGAGGCAAAATGTAGGTTTGCTCACTGAGCTGGAAGGTTCATTTCCAGACGTTTCGTCATCATACTAGGTAACATCTTCAGTGGGTCTCTGGGCGAAGCACTGCTGTTAATTCCTGCTTTCAATGTATATGTTTGGGTTTCTTTGGGTTGGTGATGCCATTTCCTGTGGTGACATCATTTTCTGTGGTAATGTCATTTCCGGTTCTTTTTCACAGGGGGTGGTAGATGGGGGTCTAACTCAATGTGTTTGTTGATAGAGTTCTGGTTGGAATGCCATGCTTCTAGGACTTCTTGAGAGTGTCTCTGTTTGGCTTGTCCTAGAATGGATGTGTTGTCCTAGTTGAAGGTGTTACCTAGTAGGGTGACAAAACGTCTGAAAACGAACCTTCCAGCTCAGTGAGCAAACCTACATCCAGGACCTCAATCTGAGATACAAATATTCTCAAAACTCACTGGAGGCAAGACTTTGGGCTTTGGGTCAAAACCCTGATGTTAAGGTCAAAAGAATCCCACACAAGCCCACATGGTGTTGAGAGCATTTGTTGGCCTTGACTTTCCCTTGATTGACCAATCAGGTGTCCAAAGGGCAATCCCATCATCCAATGCAGCATGGAAAGTAGGGTCTCAAAGTGGGAGAGCCAGAAGTGAGGCTTCCTGCATGTAAGACGTTGCAACCCCATTGCTGTAAATAAGGGAGAGGACTGGCTTTCTGAAAACCTGAAGTAAAAATGGATCATGGCTATAAGGCCACTCTGACAGAGGGAGAACCTCTTACTGGGGTGGGCTGTGGCTGCTGCTGTGATCAAGCAAGTGGTGAAGTAGAATAGGCCTCGAAGTGTGGCCCTCAGTCTGATGTAGGAAGGCTGTTCCCAACTCCATCCATGCAACCAACCCCAACCCCAACCAGCCCCCAACTATGAAGGGCCTAAAGAGGTTGTTACAGAGATAGTGGATGTTCGTAATTCTCCAGAAGTAGTTAAAAACTGGAGAAGTACAAAAGGATTGGAAAACCGCCAAAGTGACACTCATATTCAAAAACAGAGGGAGACAAAACACAGGTAATTATAGACCGGCTAGCCTAACATCTATTGTTGGAAAAGAATTGGAAACCGTTATTAAGGAAGTAATAGGAGAACATTTGGAAAATCATAATTGAATCAAGCAGAGTCAGCATGGCTTCATGAAAAGGAAATCATGTCTGACTAATTTATTAGAACTTTTTTAAGGAAGTTTCAACGAAACTAAACAGAAGGGAACCAGTAGATGTGTTGCATTGGTTTCCAGATGGCATTCGACAAGATGTCTCATAAAATAAGAGCCCTCAATGTTGGAGGTAGTATGGATAGAGAATTGGTTCATGGTCAGGAAACAGCAAGTGGGGATAAGGAGTAATTTTTCAGTTTGGCAACCTGTGACCAGTGTGGTTCCATAGGGATCATTGCTGGGATCACAACTGCTTACAATATGTATCAATGACTTGGAAGAAGGAAATGAATGTACTGTAGTCACATTTGCAGATGACACAAAAATAGGTGGAAAGGCAGGTTGTGAGAGGGAGACAAACAGTTTACCGAGAGTTATTGATAAGTATGTGGACAATTTTGGCAAATGGAGTATAATGAGGGGAAAAAAACATCATTGTCCATTTTGGAAGGGAAAACAAAAGAACAGAATATCATTTTTATTAAAAATTGAAGAAAGCTGCAACACAAAGGCACTTGTGGGTTCTTGTGCAAGAAACACAGAAAATTAGCATACAGCTGCAGCAGGTAATCAGGAAGACAAATGGAACGTTGGTCCTTCTTTGAAGGGAATTGGAGTATAAGAGTAGGGAATCTTACTCAGACTGTACGAGGTGCTGGTAAGAGCACATCTGGATACTGTGAGCAGTTTTGGTCCCCTTATTTAAGGAAAGATATAACTTCATTGGAGGCAGTTCAGAGAAGGTTCACTTGGATAATCCCCAATATGGAGGGATTGTCATCTCAACAAAGGTTAAACAGGTTGGGACTCTACTCACTGGAGTTTAGAAGATTGAGAGACAAATATTCTGGAGGGAAACAGGTAGGTCTCATCTGGGAGCAATGTCAACTATTTCCACTTCTGTTTGGGTTTTGGATCTGCCATTTTTCATTGAGTTGATGTTGTTTAATGAAAATGGATCAGAAGGGGCTTGACAGGATAAATGCTGAGACAATATTTCCCCTCATGGGAGCATTTTGGACCAGAAGGCATAGTCTAAGAATAAAGCGACCCCAATTTAAGACTAAGATGAGGAGGAATTTCTTCTCTCAGAGAGTTGTGAATCTTTGAAAATCTTTGCTACAGAGAGCTGTAGGGCAGAGCCCTGGTTTATATTTACGGTTGAGATAAATAGATTTTTGATCATTACGAGAATCAAAGGTTATGGGAAAGCAACAGGAGAGTGGACATGAGGAATGTCAGATCAGCCACGAACCTGGTGAATGGCAGTATAGGCTTGTGGAGTCAAATGGCCTACTCATATTCCTATTTCTTCTGGTCTTATATTCCAGTTTGCTCTGACAATTGGTTTTAACCTACTTCAGTTGTATAGCTGCTGCTTGTGGGTGAGTAACATGTACATCTGAGATCATGAGCCTAGGAAAATAGCACAGGGGGTGAAATGATGCTGACTGGCCAGTAGAAAGGTATTACTTACTGACCGACCTACATCTTCACCATCATAGGCCCGTGGAACTGATGTTCTAAATTAAGTGAGTGAAAACCAAACGAAGAACAGAAGTCCAGGTATCTCATCTGAAATAGTAAGGCCATTATAAATGGCCCAAGCCTTTCTTGAGTTGGCCTGGGTGCTCCAGACATAAATGGTGCAGCTATCAGTCAGGTGGTGAAATCTTTCTCAGTAAGTCCTCTGGAATGATACAAGTTTGTAGATGTCCACATAGCGGGAAAGGCTTGGGACACTGCTGTAGTGTCCACCATGATAAGCTTGTCAACCAACAGCCAGTCAAAGCCTGGAAAATGGGACACTAGGGGCTGATGACAGGATCCCCACTAGGCAAGGCCACCACTCTCAGAAGAGCAGAAAAAACCGGGAAGGAATGAGGAATAGAAAGTAAAGATTCCTTAATGTTGATCACAGTTGAATTCTCTTCTGTATTTCAATTGATTCACCAATTATGCTGCATACTTACAAAACAAAAGAAAATCAGTATCAAATTAAATAATACAATATTTATAATGTTATAGATCAGGGTACAGCAGCAAAGTTATGCTATTGAATTGATAATTCTGGACAAATGATCTTAGACATGAGTTGAAATCCCACCTGGAAATTGGGGAATTTCAATTCAATGAGTTTGATTATTCTTGAGTAAAAAGCTAGTTTCAATGTTCACGATCCATGAAATTACTGAATTGCTGCAAAAACATAGCTTATTTCCCAATGTTCTTGAGAGAAGGAAATCTGCCAATCTTACTTGGTCTGACCGATGTTACATTCCTGACTCACTGCTGATTCTTAAATGCTCTCTGAAATGGCCAAGCAAGTCATTCAGGGAATGGCTGACCATCACTGCCTTAGAGACAGTTACCGGTAGGCAATAAATATCGGCTTCACCAGTGGCACTCTCATCCTGTGAATAATTTTTAAAAACCCAGAAGATATAGAACAGTTTTCCGTTCCATATCACATCTGCCTAACAAGCCACTTGGATCGAGAGAGATAGACAAATATTCTGGAGGGAAACAGGTAGATCTCATCTGGGAGCGATGTCAACTATTTCCACTTCTGTTTGGGTTTTGGATCTGCCATTTGTCATTGAGTTGATGTTGTTTAATGAAAATGGATCTGATAATGAGACGGTAATGAATGTCATTGCGTAACAGTGTCAGGTGCAGGAACCTATGTGGAATGGATGTGTGTTTGTCCCTAGCAGTGGCAGGTGTACTCAAAGGTGCAGTATTCTGTACAATAGTGGAAATAAACAGCTTTCAGGAACCTGGCAGGGGACACAGCAGGAGGTGTCCTTCCCTGAGTTGGTTTGAGGTATAGGAGGCAACTTTGCTGATCTCAACATTCTCATCCCTTGAGGTTGAGGGCATGTCTTCAGTGTGGAGTTCGGGTTTGTTCTGAAGAAGTACTGGGAAGACTGGCTACACTGACTACAAGAGGCAGAAGGCAGCATGGCCAATGGTTAGAAAGGGTGTGTGATGAGTTACACTGACTGCCTGGTTAATTTGATCATTGCAGTGCATTAACATGTGTTACTGACTTGCTGCCTCTGTATCTCCACTGGAGTGATGCTACGAGTGCAAAACTTCTTTCTTTGTAGGGTTTGAAATATTGGGCTCTCCCCGCCTCCCAGCAGTCTGGCCTCAATAGGCTGTCGTGGGCTGTTTTCTCCTCTAAAGCCAGAGAGGGGGAATGAATAAGATGGAAGTGAGTGGCAAAGCTGTTAGTGCTGGTGCCAGTGGAGGGATAGGTGTTGAGGTGTTCCGAGAGTGAGGAGGCAGTGTAGAATGCAGGGTTAGCAGGCTGGGAGAGTGAGGGGGAACACGAGTGAGTTGCATTCAGCAGAGTGTAAGGCAGAACATGATCCTTCGTAGGAGGTGGGTACAGTAGCAGAAAGAGACTGAGGCATGGCCTAGCAGACATCAGTGTGTAGTTCTGCACCCTGGTCAAGTGGGAAAAGTCGTTGCCCTTCTTTCTACACTGCAGACTCTTCTCCTCACCCCGGAGACGCCAGTGACAGGTAATTGACCTCTGACAAGGCAGGCATTGCCTGGTGCTATAGCATGGTCTGAAAGTGCACAAGAAAGGATGCCTTTCCTTTGTACCACTCTGGCCACCATTAAGGTAGCTTTAATTCCAGACGTGTTAAATTCAAACCTCACCGTCTACCATGACGGTTTTAAAACCCATGTTCCAGGAACATTGGCTGAGAGATCTGGATTACTAGTTCACCGATACTTTCACTATGCCACCATCTCCACTATCTTCCTTAATAATGGCCCATTATTTTGCCATTGATGGATATTGTGCTAACTGGCCCGTCGTATCCTCTTTTCTGTCTCTGTCCCTTTTTGAATCAGGGAGCCAAATTTATGGTGTCCCGATCTGCTGGAACGCTTCTGGAATCAACTGAGTTGTGAAATATTTTAGAGTGTTTTGACTAATGCCTCCACTAACTTTGCAACCACATCCTGTAAAACCCTTGGATACAGACCATTGGGTCCAGGTGTCCTGTCTGCCTTTAGTCCCATCAGTTTGCCAAATTCTTTATCCCTCAGAATAGAGACTGTGATAACATCTTTCCTCCTATTTGCACCTTGCTTGGTTGTTATCTTTGGGATGTCTATGGTGTCCACTGAGATGACAAATGTTAAATGATAGTTTAAGTGATCTGCCATTTCCCTGTTCCCTGTTACTGATTCCCCAGTTGTATCCTCCACACTTTAGCTACTTCCTTTCTTTATATATACCCACACGAGCTCTTGCTATTTGTTGTTATGTTTCCTGCCAATTTACCTTTGTAATCAATTTCCTCCATCTTTAGTAGCTTTTTAGTCATCCACTATCAGTTCTTAAAACATTGCAATTTTTTGTCATATAACTTGGTTTTCATTGCATTGTATACTTTAGTTTTTTTTTTATTGAGCTTTCTACTTGACCACAACTGTAAACCATGGGTAATTTATCTTTCTTTTTGATCAGAATACATTTTTGCTGAGCATTACGAAACATCTGCTTAAATGTCTACCACTGACCTTTCGTTTAGTCTACCTTTCCAACCTGTTATCGATAATTCTACTTTCAAATAAACCTGTTGGACTATAATTTGGTGTTGTATCATTTTAAACTTCGTCCACCCCAGTCTAACAACAGTATCTCCACATCATATTTGCGTCAAGGATATTGGTTTGAAATTACACTCTGTTGTGATTGCTATTCCCCAGAGGATCCCTAACTACACGATTTCTTGTGAATACTACATTGTTACACATTATTAGATCTATAATAGCCTGTTACCAGATAGATTCTATAAAGTTAAGCTCTAAGAAGCAATGCCTGATTACTCCACAAACTTACCCATCTGATTTGTCCATTCGATTTGCAGATTAAAACCACCCGTGAAAATTGTAATGCCCTTCCTACTCGCCTCCGTTATTTCCTGGTTTATATTTTGTCCTGCAATGAAGCAACTCTTTGGGGGAGGGGGGGTGCGGAGGTTGCGTTTAGATAACTCACAGCCATGAATTCTTTCTCTTACTATTGCTTATTCAAATCCAAACTGATTCCACATCATGGGCTATTGCACCTGTATCATTATTAACCATCACATTGATACCTACTTTTATCAACACAGCTAACCACCTCCTGTTCCTCCTCACCTGTGCTTCCAGAATGTCAAATACCCTCAAATATTGAGGTCCCTGTCTTGAACACCCACAAACATGTCTCTTGTAATAGCTATATTACTCATATTCATTACTTCTATTTGTGGTAGTAACTCATCTACCTTATTACAAATTCTGCCTGCATTCAGAAAAAGTGCCATTGACTTTTTACCATTATTACTTACTCTGCTTCTAATTTCTACTGCACTTTCCTGCATATATTTTCCACCCTTTCCTGTCTCACTTTAATTATCATTCGCCTCTTCACTACCCTGCACCTCTGCTCTCTTGTTTCTTTTTAAACTTTTGAAATTCTCTTGCCCTCACTAATTCATCTAAAGCACTATCAACAATGCTAATTATATTTTTAATCAACCTTTGGATTACACACCTCTGGACCAGGTGGGACTTGAACCTGGTCCTTTTGGTTCACTCTGATTACACTACACTACACCGCACCACAAGGGCTCATTTACAAACCCAGTTATAGAGTTTTTTTAAAAAAACTCAACCTGTTCAGGCACATTATTATAGAATCCGTACAATGCAGAAAGAGTCCGTCAGTTCTGCATCAGCCCTCTGAACAGCATCCCATCCAAACCCATGCACCACCCCCATCCCACTCTCTCCCTGTAATCCCCCATTTAGCATGGTCAAACCACCCAATCTTTGGACTGCAGGAGGAAACCGGAGCACCTGGAGGAAACCCAGGCAGACACGGGGAGAATGTGAAAACTTCACACAGGAATCAAACCCTGGGTCCCTGGCACCGTGAGACAGCAGTGCTAACCACTGAGTCACCGTACCACCCTCATTATCGCTGATGATTTGGGAAAGGAAGAGAACGAGGAAAATATAGTTTCTTGAGGAATTCAGGAAATCATCGTGGAGATGAGAAGAAGTTACATCTGACTCATCTCTGGACAGGTAGAGCTTGAACCTGGGCCTTCTGGCTCAAAGGTAGGGACACCACCACCACTGCACAACCAGCACAACCCACAACCACAGTTATGGTAATCACCAGGCCATTGGTTCCAATTTGGTCCCGGCTCTCCTAGTTGCAGTACAAACCTTATATCTTGGTAAGGAAGACCATTGCAAGGTCACACGGCTGTGTTTGCATTTGTCGTTAGTGATGCATAGTTTGATGCCATGTGATGTCACGTTATTGAGGTCTACACCAATTTCTGCAAGACAGTTCCTATAAACATCTCCCTGAATTTCAACATCTGTTTCATCCTGATGGCTGATATAAAGACTTCCATTTGATTTTTCAGTGGAGCTATTATTGAGTCTGACAGTGGGAGACAGCTACGTCATCACATATATTGTCAAGCTAATATTGGGTTAATGACTGAATTAATTCAAATGTCAATTTAGCTCCATCCATGTGCAAAAGTATGAGCTATTAAATACCTGCCTGCACCAATTGAGGAGATAATTGACTTCCATGAAAGAAAAGTGGTAGTTTATCAAAGCATGCACAAGGAAACAAATTTCAGACATACATAAATCCCTACATATCTTATCCCAAAATTGGGAAGGTATAAATCCTTTCATTTCATCTAATTTCAAGCAGCAATTTTGTTCATCACCTCACCCCCTACCATCAAACTTTACCCTCCCTGATCCCTCCACATCCATTACCCTCCAATACGTCTAGAGGACTTCTTTTGGTTATTGTTACTTATCAGATTCAAGCCAGATGTAATTCCTCCTCCAGTCTCTTGAAGGCTTCGTACCTTCACCACCAACTCTATCTGCGCCAAGCTGGACTGGGGAGTCTGTCTCCTCAGCATCTTGTTCGGCCACAAGCTGAGTATTTAGCCCTCCATCGACTCAGTGCAAAGGTTCCAGGATTATCCCCTTTTCCACACCTAACTGCCAGCATTGGCAACCAAAGATTATCTCGAGCTCGCCACTTCAATGCTCCCCATGGTTACCTTCCAATCCTCATGAACTTCAACCTTCACTCTATCCTGCATCACTCTCGTTCATACTGACTTGCATTTGGCTTTCAGTCACCCACGTTCTTGCTGAGATGGAAACTAGAATTAACTTTTTAAGCTCAATATGACTGTTCTTCAGTCGCTGGACATGAAACATCAGTTTTGTTTCTCATTCTGCTGATGCTGCTGACCCTGTTGTGTTTCTCTCTGTTTTTATTTCAGATTTCCAGTATCTGCAGCATTTTGCCATTATTACTCTTTAGATCTTGTCTTTAGATCTCTCTACAGCTATGTTCCTGTCTATCTCCGCCGTCTCCTCCAGCCCTATAACTCAACCATTCCATTTCACTGACTCCAGCTATTTTTGATTCGGAGATGCCGGTGTTGGACTGGGGTGTACAAAGTTAAATATCACACAACACCAGGTTATAGTCCAACAGGTTTAATTGGAAGCACAGTAGCTTTCGGAGCGACGCTCCTTCATCAGGTGAAGGAGCGTCACTCCGAAAGCTAGTGTGCTTCCAATTAAACCTGTTGGACTATAACCTGGTGTTGTGTGATTTTTAACTTTGTCCAGCTTTTTATGTATCTTCCCCCTTTCCCTGTCATGCCATGGTCTCTCGTTGCCAAAGTCCCATTTGGGAGGAGGCCCACGTGCACAGAAATGCAGTTCACTCATAACTGCCCTCTGAATTGGTTGAGCAAAACACTCAGTTCAAGGCAATTGAATTGAATTGCATCCAAATTATTGACACATGTACCGAGGCACAGTGAAAAGCTTTGTCTTGTGAGCAATACAGGCAGATCACAGAGTTAAGTAGCATAGATAGTAAATAATAGGTAAACAGCAGCAAAAACAAAAACACAGGTACAGGCGAATGTTAAGAGTTTGTATTCAGTATTCTAACAACAGTAGTGTAGAAACTGTTACGAAACCGGCTGGTGCATGTGTTCAGACTTCTATACCTTCTCCCCGATGGCGAAGGAATTGACAATGAGTAACAACCGTACCACATCCTATAAATAACTAACCAGGAAAACATCTGGGGGGGGAAGGGAGCAAAAACTTCATTAAAATTCACCTCACTGACTAAACTTTGGCCACACCTCGTGATATTTTCCTTTTTTAGCTTGGTGTTAGTTTTCCCTCACAATCCCATGACATCCCCTGTTGTGATAATTGCAGGAGCTGAAGCAAAGATTAATGAGACCTGCTTGCGATTGGTGTTCTCACTCCATCTGGGCTTTGCATTAGATTTATCACAGCTACAGCCAATTGCAAAGCTAAGTTTACAGATTCTTGTTGGGGGGTGGCGCTCTTGTGGTGCAGTGGTAGTGTCCCTACCCCCTGGACTGAGAGGGCTGACTTCAAGTCCCACCTGTTGCAGAGATGTGTTAAAACATCACTGAATAAGTTGATTAGAAAAATAGGTTAAATAAAAAAATAGACGCTTGGGGGCTGGATGCACTGTTGAGAAAGCTTTAAACTTTATATTAGTGACAGACAGAAGCAAACATTCACTGTGACTTTCTCCTAATCTCAGAAATTAAATAGCCTGTGAGTAAAGTACTGCATTCATAAAATTAAACAGTGGTGCATCAGCTGTTGTCATCCTGAGATCAATAGCTGAGACCAATCTCTGAGATGAATACTGGCTGATGAAACTGTTCTGATTAGGACCCCCTTTTATGAAGTTTCCATCATTTAGTTTTGGCTTTTGGGATGTCCGTGACATCATCTAACCTGCTGTCAGCCCAAATTTTCCTGATTTTTGAACCCATCCCCCTTGAGGGCAGATCGTTTTTAGAATCAGGTCGCAGCCCATTTTCCATCCTGTCCCACTTCCTCACCTCACCTCCAAGCCTAATGGACAAAGGGAATCCCTACAAACACATCCATACACAATCTACGCACCCCTACACACAGACATACACCCACATCATACACTCACACAAATACAGGCTACAAGTATACACATGCGCACACACGCAGAGATGTACATACATACACACACGCATTCAGAGACATACGTGCATGCCTGCATACACACACAGATATACATGCAAACACACACACACCCACGCAGCGACATACATGTATACATACATGCACACACGCACACAGAGACATAGAAGCGTACACGCGCATGCGCACACACACACACACAGACATACATGCATACACACATACACACACGCATACAGAGACATACATGCACATACACACAGATTCACCCTCATACATATATACGCACTCAACCCCGGGTAAAAGCAAGAAAAACTTGAATATGTATAGCACCTTTCAATAACTCCTGTACAGTATCTTATAGCCAATTATTGCTCTTGAAGTGTAGCCACTGTTGTAATGTATGAGAGAGCCATGAGCATTCATAGGAATAGTCTTTTTGGTTAAACTTGAGATTGTTGCACCATTTGGAAGTGCATGTATGCTACAGAATCAGGGGTATATAAATGATGCAGTTCTGATGCTTTGATGCTGGAAGTATACCTTTGAGGATGTTTTACAAGTTTCAGGAAAATATTTTAATATTCATATTTGAACAATCCCTTCACTTCATACTGTTCTGACAGTACTACAAAGAAATACAAATGATTAATTTAAAAATTCAGGGATCATCCTGATGGGCTGCCAGATGTATCTTTGCTGTAACATCTAAGAAGCTGCTGCCTATATTCGATTCCTGCCAATGAATTGAAATGGTATGTAACTTACTGTTTCAGATTAGTTGCAGAGTGAGGCTTAACAGCAAGAATCTGGTAAGCATTAGTAAGCAGCTGAGGGAGACAGAGAAGATGGAGAGTCAGACAGTGAGAAAACTCTATCGAAACTTACATCATGCATTCGGTTGGCAAAGAAGTAAATTAGCAAGGCGGCCATGTACTGAGCTGATCTGAAGAGCAGTATAAAAGGAATGGGTGACAGGCAGAAACTCATTCCAAATCTTCTACAAGAAGCTAGGCCAATTAGTTCACTTAAAGAACCTACATTTGTAGTTTAATATCGGGAGGGAGACCAATTGGTATTATTTTTAACCTAGCATGAGTGATTCTCAGAGTTGTCAATTTACATGTATTCAGCCGTTAGAACAAAGCTCTGTGCTGCTGAGGGATTCTGCTCCTTTTGGACTGAAACTGAAACACCAGCATAAAACACCAGCATGGTGTGAGATTTTAACTCATTCAAAACCCACCCTCTCATCCAGAATTATAATCTTGCCCCACATGGACTGGTCTAAATCTCTCAGTGGAACTGTTCACCAGCTCACAATGGGACAATTCTTTCTAATACATGGACTAAACTTGACCTTCTCAACCAATTTGTTTAACTTAAGAGCATTGTTCTAATTTATTTGTTTTTATGATTCATCACTAGGATGTCATGTGGACGTGCCAGTGTTGGACTGGGGTGGACAAAATTAAAAATCACACAACACCAGTTTATAGTCCAATAGGTTTATTTCGAGGTCCAAGCTTTCAGACCACTGCTCCTTCATCAGGTAGCTAGGATTTGAGCATTGGTGGACAGACCAATATTTATAGTCCGTTCCTAATTGCCCTTGAGAAGATGGTGGTAAGCTACCTTCCTGTAGACACTGAGGAGGGGAGTTCCTGGACTCAGCAACAGCAAAGGAATAGCAATATAATTCCAGGTGAGGATGTGTGGGGAGATCGGTGCCAGGGGCAAGACTTGTGTTTTTGGGAGGTGGGCAGTGGGAGATGACTTGGAGGAGAAGGTGCAGTTGCTGGTGCCCCCGTTCATCTGCTATCTTTGTCGTTGGAGGTGATAGACGGATAGGAAATCACTGTCAAAGAATCCTTGGCGAATTCCTGCAGCGCATTTTGTAGGTGGTACACACTGCTGCTACTGTACATTTGCATTGGAAGAAGTGAATGATTTAGTTTCTGGTGCCTTTCATTAAATTTTGCATTTCATTAAGATTCACTTTGTGCTAGAAGTTCTATTTCAAGACCAAAGAGCTACAGGTTAGTTTTTATACATTCCCATTGAGTAGAGATTTGCATTCTTTCTGTGGACACTGACATTTCCATGCCATTTGAACTTTAAGAGTATCCGTTTAAAAGCTGCACCAACACCGGCCAATCTATTCATTGCTTCAGCTGTCTCAGATTTTTCAGGTTTTATCCTTTCTTAACACTTTTCTAAAATCACAAACTTCATCCTCCTCCGTTCAATTTTCTGTTACTTTTTTCACCTGCCCTTGTTCCGTCTTCTTTTGAAATCTAGTTCACCTCAATATAATAAAAATCAAATTAAAAGTAAATTTGCATCTGAGAATATATCAGCTCTTCCAGATTCCCACTCAATATTTCTGATTCTCTCCAAGGAACACCAAATACCTCGATGTTCCAGCAGACATGAATTAATTTGCCAACTGCTTTGAGAAATTATGTCTTCCTTTAGGGATATCAATTTCATGGAACAAGTGACCTCCACAAGTGTAATGCTTGCAATTGCTTCCATTGTTATTGCAACTATAAATCCAGATTACACAGTATTATTGCACTAAAACAATAAGAACAAGTTGATTTCTTGTTGCGACCAGCCATGAAACAGTGTAATGAATCATCAGCAACCACTCTCTAACAATAATGATGGTCAACCCAGGAAATTCTATGGTCATGGTTTCTGTGGGTCCATATGTGGCTGGTGAGTGCAATCCTAGAGCTACACCTCCAACCACACATTTAAAAGGTGTTTCTGGGAAATAGAATTGGTCTTTGGTCTTGAGAGATCACAGGTATTCCTTCCTCTGGCTACTTTTCTGTACTTCCTCTTGCCGATGGGTGTTCTCAAAGAATACAGGAGTTGCCTCCAAGTCTTTACCTTTCCTGTTATGAATATACCAACGGTGAAGGACAGGATATGGTTCTCTGACCTTTCGAGTCAGCAAATCTTAGCAGGACTTATACACTTAATGGTAAGGTCCTAGGGAGTGTTGCTGAAAAAAGAGACCTTGCAGTGCAGGTTCATAGTTCCTTGAAAGTGGAGTCACAGGTAGATAGGATAGTGAAGAAGGTGTTTGGTATGCTTTCCTTTATTGGTCAGAGTATTGAGTACAGGAGTTGGGAGGTCATGTTGCGGCTGTACAGGACATTGGTTAGGCCACTGTTGGAATATTGCGTGCAATTCTGTTCTCCTTCCTATCGGAAAGATGTTGTGAAACTTGAAAGGGTTCAGAAAAGATTTACAAGGATGTTGCCAGGGTTGGAGGATCTGAGCTACAGGGAGAGGCTGAACAGGCTAGGGCTGTTTTCCCTGGAGCGTCGGAGGCTAAGGGGTGACCTTATAGAGGTTTACAAAATTATGGGGGGAATGGATGGGATAATTAGACAAAGTCTTTTTCCCTGGGGTCGGGGAGTCCAGAAGTAGAGAGCATAGGTTTAGGGTGAGCGGGGAAAGATACAAAAGAGACCTAAGGGGCAACTTTTTCACGCAGAAGGTGGTACGTGTATGGAATGAGCTGCCAGTGGATGTGGTGGAGGCTGGTACAATTGTAACATTTAAGAGGCATTTGGATGGGTATATGAATAGGAAGGGTTTGGAGGGATATGGGCTGGATGCTGGCAGGTGGGACTAGATTGGTTAGGATATCTGGTCGGCATGGATGGGTTGTACCGAAGGGTCTGTTTCCGTGCTGTACATCTCTATGACTCTATGACTGTATGAGTCAGACCCATATAACTGCCTTATGTTTTGCATCTGGATAAATAAAGTACCCACTCCAGCCAATAGCCTTATGTGATTATCATAATTAATAAGTGAGAGAAAGTGAGGACTACGGATGCTGGTGATCAGAGTCGAGAATGTGGTGCTGGAAAAGCACAGCAGGTCAGGCAGCATCTGAGGAGCAGGAGAATCGACTTTTCGGGCATAAGATTCCTTATGAAGGTCTTATGCCTGAAACGTCGATTCTCCTGCACCATAAATAATAATTGAGTGTGATACTCTGAAATATTCACATTGACCAGGTTAACCCTCTCAATTTTCTCTTCTAAGAAGCACTCAAAACCTCCAACTTTCATCAATTTTTTGGTCATGTGACCTCCTAAAGTTTGGATTAAAAAGTTAATTGAGAAGGGTCTCGTGAAGTGGCTTTGGACATTTTGCAGTATCAGTACAAATGTGTACAAATTTATGTTGTTGTATGTATCAAAACATGTCAGCTGTAAAAGATTCATAGACCTCACACTTACTGATGTTCAATTTCATACTTTAATAGTAATCTAGCAGCTTTTACCATATTCCTTGTTGACTGAACTGAAAATTATGAGGTGTTTTTGAGGGATTTGAATTCATCACCAACCCAGTACCATAACTGTGACAGTACAGCATAAGAAGGTTCATTTCACACTGAGATGATAGTTGAGCATCTTCAAATCGGTGACCTTGATTGTAATTTAATGCGGAACGGGGGCTTAGGAGTGAATATTAGAAAGGATGTTTGCTTCAAAGTCTGTAAATGCTGCAGCATCTTCTTTGACAGCTTTCAGAGATAGTTGTTTCCAGATTGGTTTAAAATTGGTCTGTACAACATCCGACTTCTGCAAGGTAAGGCTCCACTCTGAAATAATTTAAACAGTATGGAGGCTATCTGTCTTTCTTTTTTACCATTTAATTTTTGAGTGCCTGTGCATCTGAGTTTGTTATCACCGAAACTCACCAATCACAGCAGGTCATCCATGTAATAAAACCGAATAAATGACTTTCTTTATCATACAGAGTATAGAGAAGGAATCTCTTCTCACATCAGGAATTAGCATGGGCTTGCACAACGAGAACTGGAGAAACTAGTGTAATAAATCACAATCTTTATGGAAGAATCCTTCCATCTAGAATAGCTTGCACTGATCAAGATACAATAGCTGTGGAAATTTAGGATGTTTCCAATAAAGATGTAAAATGGTTACTGGACTAGATTTTCCAATTGGCTTACCAAATTGGGTGGGATAATGGGGTGTCAATCAGAAACTGTGATTGTCCTTTCATTTACATAGAACATTACAGCGCAGTACAGGCCCTTTGGCCCTCGATGTTGCGCCACCCTGTCATACTAATCTGAAGCCCATCCCACCTACACTATTCCATGTACGTCCATATGCCTGTCCAATGACGACTTAAATGCATTTTGTGAATCTACTACCATTGCAGGCAAAGCATTCCATACCCTTACTACTCTCTGAGTAAAGAAACTACCTCTGACATCTGTCTTATACCTATCTCCCCTCACTTTAAAGTTGTGTCCCCTCGTGTTTGCCATCCCCATGCTTGAAAAAAGGCTCTCCCTATCCACTCAATCTAGCCCTCTGATTATCTTGTATGTCTCTATTAAGTCACCTCTCAACCTTCTTCTCTCTAATGAGAACAGCCTCAAGGCCCTCAGCCTTTCCTCATAAGACATTCCTTCCATACCAGGCAACATCCTAGTAAATCTCCTCTGCACCCTTTCCAAAGCTTCACATCCTTCTTATAATGCGGTGACCAGAACTGTACACAATACTCCAAGTGTGGCCGTACCAGAGCTTTGTACAGCTGCAGCATAACCTCCTGGTTCCGGAACTCAATCCCTCTATTAATAAAGGCCAAAACACTGTATGCCTTCTTAACAACCCTGTCAATCTGGGTGGCAACTTTCAGGGATCTGTGTACATGGACACCGAGGTCTCTCTACTCATCTGCACTCCCAAGAATCTTACCGTTAGCCCAGTACTTTGCATTCCGATTACTCCATCCAAAGTGTACCACCTCACACTTGTCCACATTAAACTCCATTTGCCACCTCTCAGCCCTGCTCTGCATCCTAACTATGTGTCTCTTTAACCTACTACATCCTTCGTCACTACCCACAACTCCACCGACCTTAGTGTTGTCTACAAATTTACTAACCCACCCTTCTAAGCCCTCATCCAGGTCATTTATAAAAATAATGAACAGCAGTGGACCCAACACCGACCCTTGCGGTACGCCAATAGTAACTGGACACCAAGATGAACATGTTCCATCAACTATAACCCTCTGTTTTCTTTCAGCAAGCCAATTACTGATCCAAACTGCTATGTCTCCCACAACCCCATTCCTCCGCATTCTGTATAATAGCCTACTGTGGGGAACCTTATCGAACTCCTTGCTGAAATCCATATATACCACATCAACCGGTTTACTCTCATCTACCTGTTTGGTCACTTTGTCAAAAAAGTCAATAAAATTCGTTAGGCACGACCTACCCTTCACAAAACCGTGCTGACTGTCCCTGATCAGATTATTCTTTTCTAGATGGTTATAAATCCTATCTCGTATAACCTTTTCCAACACTTTACCAACAACTAAAGTGAGTGGTTGGGATTGATGGTAAATGACTGATGGTGTGAAATCCTTCCTTGATGAAGTCAGCCAGTCTCTATACCCAAGCACAAATATATGGAAATATACAGTTCTCTTTGTCTGAGGGGACAGAGAAAGAACAAGAATGTGGACTGGAGTAGACAGATACTAAAACAATTGAACACAAACCCAACAAAATCCCAGAACTGTCACAAAGGAGGCCACTAAACCCATTTTGTCTATGTCAGTTCTTCCAACGAGCAAGGCACCTAGTGTCATTCTGTATGCCATCCTGTACATCCTTCTTTTTCAGATAATGACCTCATGAATCCTTCATTTGAAACCTGCCTCCACCTCATTCACAGGCAGTACACTCAAGCAGTTAACATTGGAGACTTTTCTCCTCCCATTTCTATTTCTTCTTTTTCCAATCGCCTTAAATCTCTGCTCTCTCATACTCAATCTTTCTACCAATGGGAAGTTTCTCCCTATTTACTGTGTCTACCCTCATGATTTTGAACACTACTAACAAATCTCCTCTTGACTTTCTCCTCTCCACGGCAAATGTTGAAATTCATAACTGAGGTGAATCTTGTCTGCACTCTCTCCTAAAGTTTGGCATCCAGACATGGACACAACACTCCAGCTTGGGTGTGACCAAATTATCCTATCACCACTGCAAGCTACCAGTTTAATATTTTGCCGCTGCAAGTGATTCAAATCCCTGGAGTTTTACAGTTCCTTGGAATACAATAATGTCCAGTTCTGAGCTCTAGTTCATGGCATATCCCATGCTGAACTAATAAACAGTATGGAAGATTTCTGTCTCTGAAAGCTGGGTTTTATCAGAGGTCTTCAGGAGCGAAGATCTCATAGGCACCTCGGGATACAGCAATAGTATGGGTAAGACTATAAGACATAGGAGCAGAAAGAAGGCCATTCAGTCCATTGAGTCTGCTCCCCTATTCCATCATGGCTGATAAGTTTCTCAACCCCATTGTCCCGCTTTCTCCCCGTAACCCTTGATCCCCTTGACACTCAAGAACCTATCTATCTCAGTCTTAAATATACTCAATGACCTGGCCTCCACAGGCTTTTGTGGCAGTGAATTCCATAGATGCACCACTCTCTGGCTGAGGAAATTTCTCCTTATCTCCATTCTAAAATGTCTTCCCTTTACTCTAAGGCTATGCCCTCTAGTCCTAGTCTCTCCTACCAAAGGAAACATCTTCCCAACACCTACTCTGTCAAGGCCATTCAATATTCTGTATGTTTCAATTAGATCCCTCTTCAACTTTCTCAACTGCATCAAGTATAGACCCAGAATCCTCAAATGTTGTTCATAAGTGACTTTAAGGCAGATGACCAGCCATGATCCAATTTACAATTAGAATTAGCTTTATTGTCACGTGTACTTAAATGAGTACAGTGAAAAATTTACAAGGTGCCACTGATGACGCCATCTTAGGTACAAAGGTACCTAGGTACAGTGATGACAATGTAGGTTGGATGGATTGAATGGCCTACTTCATCTCCAGTCGTCCTAAGACCCTCGAGAGCGGTTTGATGTGGAAGCAATGGGTCCATATCTTTCTTCAGCTCCACAATATTGAATGGACCTCTTTAATGTTAATGTTGAACTCTCTCTGCACCTTCATGACAGCTGGAACACCACATCTTGCGCTCTGTTCTGTAACCCTGATACACTTGTACAGTACGATCTGTCTGTAAAACACATAAGACAACATTTTCACTGTGACTTGGTACAAGTGACAGTAATAAATCAAATCATATCAAATCAAATCACAAGCTGAGGATTTAGGGAGAGCCCTCCTCTGATTTGTTGGGTTGTCCTGCAGTGATTTAATAACTACTGGACCATTAAGTGGCACGGAGTGGGACATCTGTCCCCATCTGGGTGATAAAGGTCAGCAATGCACTGGCCATAAAACTGTTACCATGCAGTGGTCACTGTATGGACTATAGTTAACTCCCCGAAGTCAGACTCCAGGGAAGCCCAGGCTATAGCTCCAATACACAGCCTGGCTGAATGGCCAGGTGGAGGGGTCTCTGAGGAGATGACCCTCTCCATGACTGGCATCAAGGCCATCAGTTTTTGCCAAAGCCCACCACCCTTCACTGTCAGCAAAATACCTGCTGCAGAGGGAGAAGGCCTGTAAGTCATCATTAATTAGTAACAAGAGCTTCAATTAGCCCATGGGGTGGAGATAAAATACCAACAGAGAGTGGAGGTGACAGGCATGGCACCATCGTCAGGGGACACTACTGCCCCCTGCTGTAATTGTAACAAGGTCAGCCAGCTGGACCTCATAGAATATGGGTTCCCTGATTGGGGCTATTAATCTGGTCCAATCAGCGAGCCCATGGCTGACAGATAAAATGGGTGAGAGGCAGGGATACTGACACCTAGTGCCTGATTCAGTGCTAAAGTCAAGGACTAGGAGAAAGTGAGGACTGCAGATTCTGGAGATCAGATGCTGGAGTGTGGTGCTGGAAAAGCACAGCAGGTCAGGCAGCATCCAAAGAGCAGGAGAATCAACTTTTCCTGATTCCTAATGAAGGGCTTACGCCTGACACATCGATTCTCCTGCTCCTCGGATGCTGCCTGACCTACTGTACTTTCCCAGCATCACACTCTCGAAGAAAGTCAAGGACTGTTCATGCATAAATGAAGGGTGACTTGGTGACAGGATACCAGCCTCTGTGGAGTTATCTCAACCCCTCCTCCCTGTTTCATGATTTGGAGATGCCGGTATTGGACTGCGGTGTACAAAGTTAAAAATCACACAACACCAGGTTATAGTCCAAAGCTAGTGTGCTTCCAATTAAACCTGTTGGACTATAACCTGATGTTGTGTGATTTTTATCCCTGTTTCATACACTGGTATCATGATGTTGAATTAGGCAGCACAAGACTCTTAGAGATTCACAAGGGTTTTATTGTAAATCTTTGGTTTAATACAAATGCTAGTTTCTACCGTTCCTTTCTGAACCCCTTCCCTGTCCAGAAGCCAACCCCACAGTGAGGAAGAACCCAGCTCTTAAGTAAAAAGTCAAATCTCTTGCCGCTAATGAACTCTTGGTGGTATTCAGTTTGAATCTTAAAGGTACCTGCCTTTCTAACTCTGACACCCCCATGTGTGGCAATCCCTTCCCCAGAGGGGATTGTAAGATTTGACTCATAACGTTGTTACAGCACAGAAAGAGGGGAGGTTCATTCAGACCATTGACTGCATGCGAATGTAGGAACATGGGAAAGGGAGACACAAAGGGAATATTTCACTCAGCTGAAAGTGGCATTGCTATTACTGAGGAGTGGGAGTACGGGGAGAATTGTGAGCACAGAGATATGACAGTGAGAGCACAGTAGAGCTTGGGGATAATCTTAGGATTGTGGAGGGGATTTAAACCCATGATGAGGATGTAAAATCTGATGCTGTTGGAAGCGGGATGAGAAGGAGCATAAGTTAGTCAGTTTAGTGACACGAATGAGTAATGAACATAGAATTCAAGCAATGGGATGGTGTGCAATGCAACACAGCACCAGTGGTTGACAAAAGCATCTTTGCTTTAGTTTTTCATAATGTTCTTACGATTTCCCCCTCAATAAACATGAACGTAAATTCCCTCTGTTCAAAAGTTGTGTAATTAAACTATCAGGATTTCCACACAGTAACAATTGATTTTTTTTTCCCCCTGTATGTCATAGGTGAAATTATTTTCTGGCATTTTAACAAAGCAGGAAACAGTCTCTATTGGTGATTCATAAGGCTTTATTCAAATATCTTTCCTCAGTTGACATCCTTCCCTTTACACCAGATTGCAGCCTTAAAACTCCCTCTCACCAATCCATCATTACATGTTTCAGGACAAGTTTTCCAGTCCAGCTAATAAAACATTGCCAGGTACACCCCTTTCATCAATCAGACTTTTTCTTAATATGAATACAATGTTGCTTTTAATGGAAAATGGTGCAATGTCTTTATTCCCCAAGAAACTAAAGGCCTGCCAACAAAGTTAGACGTTCGGTGTATCAAAGTCATGGTTCATTAGTTAGAGAAAAGAAACCCAAATTTTCCTACTATTTTTAGTTTCATAAAAATGTCATCAGGGCTGAGAGAAGCATGATCCAGAGGAAATGTTTATGTCAATAAAGGGGAGAATCTGCAACAGAGCCTCTTAAATTTTAACGGTGCTGTCTAAAGACTTTATCTTTTATATGTCTGTTTGATATAGATACACTGTCAACACAAGTGAAAGAGAGAGGTTTTGGATCATTAGAATCCTAAAGATGATTTACGTTGCTATAGCCTCCAGCATTAGGGACCAAGAGCCATAGAGTCATAGAGTCATCCAGCACGGAAACAGACCTTTCGGTCCAACCAGTCCATGCTGACCATAATCCCAAACTGAACTCGTGCCACCTGCCTGCACTTGGCTGATAACCCTCCAAATATTTCTTAATCATGGCCTTACCTAAATGTCTTTAAATATTGTAGTAGTACCTGCATCTATCAATCCCTTTGGAAGTTCATTCCAAACATGAACCACTTTGCCCCATGTCCTTTTTCAATCTTTCTCTTCTTATCTGAAAAATATGCCCCGTTGTCTTGAAGCCCCCAGCCTAAGGAAAAGACACCTGCCATTCACCTTATTTATAACCCTCATGATTTCGTAAAACTCTGTCAGGTCAACCTCCATGCTCAAGCGAAAGAAGTCCTAGCCTATTCAGCCTCTCTTTATAACTCAAAGCCCCCATTCCCAACAGCACCCTGGTAAATCTTTTCAGAACCCTCTCCAGCTTCATAATATCTTTCCTAGCATTAGCAGACCAAGACTGGGCACAGTATTCCAGAAGAGGCATCACCAACAACCAGTACAACCTCAACATAAAATCCCAGAAGAGCTGGAAAATGGGATTAGTGTAGTCTTTGTTGACTGGCCCAGACACAGTGGGCCAAATGCCTTCCTTGTTGTAAACATCTATGAATCTGAGTTGGGCCAGATTTTGCAGTAACAATAATAGGAGACTTTCAGAACTCACCACCATTAAGAAATAAAATGGGTATTGACTTTGAGTGCTTACGTATGTTCAGTTAAAATCAGATGTTAAGAAGTTGCTGTCTTAGTTATCCTGACCTTTCCCAAGTTTCAATCTGAACAGTTCTTTGCTGAGAGACTTTGCATTCAAAAGCATGGAGGGTGAATTGGTAATTATTGCTAAAGGAATAAAGTATAAATGGAAGTGTTGCTGCAGCTGGAGAAGCTCTTAGTGAGAGCACACCCGGAGCATTATGGACAGTTTTGATGTAGTTGTATTAGAGGCAGTTCAGAGGCAGTTAACTGGATTGATTCCAGAGACAAAAGTGAGGACTGCAGATGCTGGAAACCAGAGTTTAGATCAGTGTGGTGCTGGAAAAGCACAGCAGGTCAGGCAGCATCTGAGGAGCAGGAAAATCGACGTTTTGGGCAAAAGCCTGATGAAGGGTTTTTGCCCGAAATGTTGATTTTCCTGCTTCTCAAATGCTGCCTGACCTGCTGTGCTTTTCCAGCACCACTCTGGATTGATTCCAGAGATGAAGAGTTTACTGCATAAAGAGAGATTAAGCAGTTTAGGCCTTGAGTCTCTCAAGTTTAGAAAAACGGATACTGAGGGGTGATCCTAAAGAATTTTTAAAAAATCATGAGGGTCATGGATCGGGTGAGTAGCCAAGGTCTTTTTCCCAGCATAGGGGAGTTCCAAAACTAGACGGCATAGGTTTAAGGTGAGAGGCAAATGATTTAAAAAGAACCAGAAAGGTAACTTTATCACACAGAGAGTGCTCCGTGTATTGAATGAACTGCCAGAGGAAGTGGTGAAGGCTGGTACAATTGCAGCATTTAAAACGCTACTGGATGTGTACATGAATAGTAAGGGTATCAAGGGATATGGGCCAAATGCTGGCAAATGGGACTAGGTCAGATTGCACACCCAGTTGGATTGAAGGGTCTGTTTCCATGAGTCCTGACTCCATGATTCTGTCTAATTGAGTATAAAAGATGCTAAAAGCGATTGAGTAATGTTTCCTCTTGTGGTGCAAGTTAGAACAAGAGATAATTGTTTTAAGATGAGGAGTAGCAGATTTAAAACAGAGATGAGGAGAAATTACTTCTCTGAAAGGATTGAATTCACTACTACAAAGCACACTGAATATGGTGACATGGAATAAATTTAAAGAGGAGATAGAGAGGTTTTTGATAAACAATGGGTTAAAGGGTGATGGAGAGTGGGCAGGAAGGTGGAGTTGAGGCTGAGATGAGATCAGCCAAGATGGTATAAAATAGCCGAGCAGGATTGCAGGCTGGAGTGCCTACTCCTCCCCCTAGTTGTTTGGTTCTTATACTATATTTAACCCATTAATACCCAGTACCCATGCAAAAAGAAATTGGGGATTTTCCATTCACATTCAAATGAATTTTTAACAGTGTTAGTAACAGGTTGTAAGTTTGCTCGCTGAGCTGGGAAGTTTGTTTTTCAGATGTTTCGTCACCATGCTAGGTAACATTGTCAGTGAGCCTCCAATGAAGTGCTGGTGTTATGTCCCACTTTCAAGTTATGTGTCTTGAACTGTTAAGGTGGGTGATATAATTTCCAGAGGTTGGTAAATGGGGTTCAAATCGATGTGTTAATTGATGGGGTTGCGGTTTGAATACCAGACCTCAAGGACTTCCCATGCCTGTCTCTGTTTAGCGTGTCCTAGGATGGATGTGTTGTCTCAGTCGAAAAGGTGTCCTTCTTTGCCTGTGTGTAAGGATACTAGTGATAGTGGGGTTTGCTGTTGTTTGATGCTAATGGCTCATTCTAGTGTGTCTGTCCATTCATGGTCTGTTGTGTTGGTGTATAAAGTTTTTTGGTGCGAAATTTCCCAATTGTATCACACCGGCTGATGTGAGCTGGTTAATTTGAGGGAAGACCTTTCAAATATTTGTCGATCTGATATCTGAAGTAGTCACTCACTTTAATTTTTAAAAATTTACTCGTGGGACTTGGATGTTGCTGGCCACCAGCATTTAATGCCTGTCCCTGGTAACGACTGATACAACTGAGTAGCTTGCTAGGCCATTTCAATTGCATTTGAGAGTCAACCATATTGCTGTGCGTCTGGAATCACATGTCAGCCAGACCAGGCAGATCTTCTTCCTGAAGAACATCGGTGATCGAGGGTTTTTCCAATAATCAGCAATAGTTTTATGTCTTAATTCCAGAGAATTTTTAAAAATTTGTTGAATTCAAATTCCACCATCTGCCATGGCAGGCTTTGAACCCAGGTCCCCAGAATATTAGCTGAATTTCCTGTAATATCACTAGGACAATCTCCCCTGCAAATCAAGGAAAGACCGCTCATTGTCTGACAGCAGGGAGCTGACACCCGAATAAGTGAGCTGAGGAATTCAACAGGGAACACAAGGAATTGGAAGTGACGAGACAAATCATCATATTTGTCTCAAATCCACTTGTTCAAGGAGATGTTGGTGGGTTGGCTTCCAAACTGCGTCAGGTGCTTGATTAACAAGGCACTGAAGTTGATCTAGAGATAATTATTGTGCAAAATTATGTTGAACTGGAAGTCAGGTCAAGGATAGCAATGTTTGGGAACTCATAACAGAGAAAACTATTATTAAGCATAAGATGCCATTATCATAGCATAAGGTTTCATTCATTATACCAGCAGGGAGTTAATAGGGCAAAGCTGAGAGATGGTATAAGATCTCCCATTGAAGGAGATGATAGCTTTTTTAATGTGGCGACATTGATTAGCAGTTCAATTGGTCAAAGGGTTCTGGAGAGTTCAAGGAGCTGTGCTTGTTGCTATCCTTCTGCCTGACATTACTCAATCAGAGACAGTAATTCTGTTATTCCTTCTAGGGATGTAGACATCACGAGCAAAGCCAGCATTTGTTACACGTTCTTAATTGCCCTTAAACTGATTGGTTCTGTTACAAACCACACAAGGATGGACATTAAAAAGTACATAAACACATAAGCATTAGCTTTCGGAGTGCTGCTCCTTCATCAGGTGGTTTTCAGAGCAGCCCTCTGAAAGCATGTTAAAAAAGGAGTTGTCAAAAGGATCTGGCAATAATAACTTCCAAAACAATCTATCAGTAGAGTTGGCAAAGGAGCTGTCAGCAGAATTATTAAAGTAAATTACTAATCGGAGCTGTCAGGGTAGTTAAAACACGTGCCCTTTCCATATTTGACAGACGAACTGTCTGATTTTTAAAAACAAAGTAATTATTGCTATTTCATTCGATTATTTAAGGCTGAGAGTATTATCACATGATTAATGCTGTGGGACTGATTTCATGGCTTTCCATTATCACTGTGGGGGGGTGGTTATAATATTTTTTTTGGTGGGTGTACAATTTCCTATGTTTCTTTTTAGAAAGGATTAAAGGGAATGAAATGAAGTGAATGGGTTTCATAGATTATGAATTCTTGAATAAAATCTTTAGATTTTATTTACTCTCATCTTCAGTGTGAGTCCTGAAACATGCCCAAGGTGAATACCAGATGAGTTGGCATCATTGGTTCAAGGGCAAAGGATAGTGGGTGGGTGTTTGTGTGGCATGAGTTGGTGTTAATTTAGCATAAGGGTTATGAAGAGCCTGAGCTTGAGAGCATGGGTTGTCATCGAGACTACAAGCGATGGGGCACAGGCTCGGTACATGTAGGATACTCAGGGGCGTTGGGAGTAGCTAGGGTGCACGCATTGTCTTATGTTAGATGGGGAATATGTAGTGAGTGGGCAGATGAAGGACCTCAAGGCGTGAGGGTAGACCCGCTGTCATTGTGTTATTGCTTGTTTCATCGCCTTAGCAGAATGCTGGTGCATCACGGCAGTGCAACTACCTCCACATCCTGCATCCTCTGCACTGTTCCCATAGTTGCCCCACCATGACTCCTGTAAAGACAAATTCTGGTAGCCCTTTCTCAAATCTATTTGTGGTGCATTTAAAAAGAGATTAGCTCTTTACAGAGTCTATAATATTATAACTTCCCTATTCATGACAGTAAATTTCTATCTCCCCATGCATCAAATTCATGATGCAAGCAACAACAGCATGGTCCTTCAAGCCTGCTTCATCATTAAATATGGCTGGTCTGATTTTAACCTCAACTCTATCTTCCTGCATATCTTTAGTCATTTTTTTTTCATTCTGATCTATCAAGAAATCCTTTGACACAACCTCCCTAATTCTGGATCATCTGAAAACTGCATTTCACCTTGTGTTCCTCCTTCAGTGGTCTCCTTTGTATCTTCTACACAATGAGGTTTGAATTCTTCAAAAGTTGTAGTCCCCACACCCAGGTTAGCATTAATTTTCTTTCCCTTCAACAGTCTGTTCAAAACCCATCTCTGACCAGAATTGCCATCATCACAATATTATCATTCCCTCTCACTTGGTATGGATGCTTACCAATGAGCCATTTCAAAATTTTTTAAAGGCGCTTTATAAATCAATGTTCCTGCACTTTATATAACACTTTACAATTGAAATTACACTTTAGTCCTGTCACACCAGAAAGCACACAAAGAACAGAGATCATTGATTAAATAGAGTTGGGTAACTGTGATTCACAGTATTGCTGAGCAGCTGTTAACCATCAAAATATAACACACAGAATTTATTATAGACATGACAATAGTCAAACAGACAAGTACAAAAATAGACACCCAACAGAACAAGAATTATGTTTTCATCGCATCTGTCTTCAGAGAGTTTTCTGTCACTCGGTCAGTTTGACAGAACAAGCCAAGAGCTTGACCTCAAAGCAGGAACAAATCATAAACTCATCCCAAGTTGTTTCCCTTCCACACTTGAAGCATTTCATTGCCAGAATCCTGGGGATCGGTGTGGGTACTCTATTCGGTTTCAGGGCTAAGAGAATCAATCATGTTGGCTTGGGTTTCTGACGTTAATCTTTAATTCCTGTGATTGCTGGCAGATTATAAAGATTTTAGAATGACTCTGTCATGACCATAACTCATAACCCAGATCACCTATGGACACATTAAAGACAGTTAAAACATTTTCTCTCAAAAAAGAAGATACACAGAAATGTTGACTGCAATGACTGCTGGGAGAAGGAGCCGCTGGAATGTTACACCTGATGAGAAGACTAGAAAGCTTCACAGTGAAAAACATGGGCCACCAATTGAACTGTAACCTGGTAGATTACAGTACTCTAGATATAAAATGTATTTACATTCTCCCCCTCCCTCACCCTTATAGAATCCAGAGGACTCGGGTTAAAAGTAAACTTCAACCCTGTCTGCATGTACTTTGAGCCTGATTTCCTCAGAGTAACTAATATACTATGAGAATCACAACTCTGAGGACAGCTTTCTAAACATTCCTGCACTGCAGGTAAGAAAAATTGAAGGGTTTTCTCACTTTCTGATTGCTGTCAGTCAGCCATTGCTGAACAAAATCAGGATAAAGGAGTTCAATCAATACAAAAAGGCAAGATCTCAAAATCAATGCTCCAACTATATTCATTGCAACAGTAGTAATGTTCATCTGTCTGCTCTACATGAACAATCTATCAACCTTCTCTTTAACCTTTACCTTTTTATACTCGCCTCTTATTTTGGATCTTTGTGCGAAAAGTCTTATCAGAAGTGGAGAGGGATCCATTTAAAATTAACCTTGCTTTGAGCAACTGAGGGGCTGTTCTCACCCGGAAACAGAAAAGTATGAGGTATCCCATCTGGAACCATAACAAATTAGGAATCATGCCTGGGTGTGGACTAAACAACCTGGGTTCCCAATTGTCCGCACGAGTGAGGGGAGATGATGGTCTAGTGGTATTACCGCAGGACTGTTAATCCAGTGACCCAGGTAATATTCTGGGGACTGGGGTCTGAATTCCACCACGGCAGATGGCGGAATTTGAATTCAATAAAAGAAAACATGGAATGAAAAGTCTAATGATGACCATGAATCCATTGCTGATTGTTGGAAAACCCATCCAATTTATTAATGTTCTTTAGGGAAGAAAACTGCCTTCCTTACCTGGTCTGGCCTACGTGTGACAGTGAGACCCACAGAAATGTGGCTGATTCTTAACTGCCCTTTGGGCAATTAGGAATGGACAGTAAATGCTGGCCCAGCCAATGACACTCTCATCTCATCAATGAATTTTTAAAAAGTAGGTAACTCACAACAACTTGCTATTTGCTTTCACACATTAATGTAAGAGCATAAGATATAGAACATAAACCTGAGAATGGGAATGGAGAATAGTAGCTATAGACCAGACAGTGACCAGCATCTGGGTAATGCTTGCAAAACTGATACATGTGGATGAATGCTTGTTGAACCAGTGTCAGTGCAACTGATGGTACTATAACCCTGTATGACACCTGTCAGTATGACCAGTGTTTACATAATGAAAGTTTGAATCACTTGTGGTTATACTTTAAATGGAGCTGTCTGGGAAGCGGGGTAGAAATAATTTCTAAATATGAAGATTAGTATTGGCGCTGTGTCTGTGCGGATGGCCAACCTACTCATTTTGGTCAAATTTCTGTCAGAAGGCTTAAAACAGATATTGGGGCCAGCGTGTGCCTTCCTAAGGGACATGAAGCCTCTGAAATGCTGCAAAATGTGCATCGCAATTTGGAGTCAGCCATTTTCATTCATTCTTGGAGCGAAAGATCCTGGAGTCAGGCCTTGCTGCTTCATTCCATGTTGTAAAATGAGTAGAACATGCTCAAGGTTCTATCCCATTAACCGCTCACCCTAAATCCATCCAGACAGGAGAGAAAGTAGTTGGCTCGAGGGCTGTTGAAGATTTGCAAATGATTGGAAATTTGGATTTCAATATTACAGGCGTCATAGGGCTCTTCGGTGTCTACGATGCTACAACTCGAGCACTCCTGTTGTCATCCAATTCAACAGCCTCAAAAACATCTCAAAATGTAAGATTTAGCAGTAAATTGGAAATTTAAAAAAAAAACATAATAGAATACAAAAGCAGAGTACAACTCTGAGCATGATGAAGCAATGAAATTAGACATGGAAAGAAAAGCATAATTATTTTTGAGACAATGTCTTGGTAAGGAAATTTGCAATTTGATGAGCCTTTAGCATGCAGCTAAAATATAACTAACAATACTATGGCGCGAACAATTGATTTCGGACTGTTTCATTCTAATTACACAGCACTATCTATGGGATTGGATTAACGTGAAGGTGAAGCGATCAGTTCAAACAACTTGAATTTATGAAGCCTGGTTGGAAGTCGATCAAAACTTGTGAATATCTTTACAATATATTGAATTTTAGACATTGTCTTTTAAATACATTTTGAACCAACTCAGGAACACAAATGTCTTTGAAGCACTTCATTCATAATCATAATTGTTCTGTTCCTAATTCTCAATCACTACCATTTCGATGAATACAGTGGTTATCTATTTTCTAAATTCTATTAAACATTCAACTCCCACATGCTTCCGACTATTGCAAAGCTTTGGCACAATCTTTGCATGACTATACAATAAAAATGAACACAAATTAAAATCCTCAATCTCTCGGTATATTGTAGGATACTAACCTTCATTAAAGTTTGACAAGATTGGTTAATGTTATCGCCTCCAATTTCCCATCTCTTTAGCATCCACAATGAATAATCTGCTTGACAGTGCTTTGTACTATTGAACTATTGTATCATTTTCAGTAAATGTTTGTGTAACCGTAAGTTATCGAGCTAAGTTCCTCAGAACACAAATGTAAGAGAGATCATTAATAATCAATAAGATTTCAACTAATGAACTGATGGATTAATGTCAAAGGGATTTTGATATAGTTTAATGCTGCATAATAATGGAACAGGAAACAGAAAACCTAGATACAACTGAAAGGTATAAAAGTTAGTGTGAGATATTAGTAAAATTACACACACAATAAGTTACTTGCTGAGGTCATGTACACCATGTTCATGTGAATCTAACGGATTATATTGTACCTAGAAAAAAGAGGGAGTTGTTCCAGCATCATGGCCAACATTAACCCTTCAATCAATGACTGATCATTTATTTCATTCATTGTCTGTCTAATCCTGCTCTCTGCACATCAACTGTAAATTGCAGCACTGGCTAACCTTTGTTTTCATTTTAAAATGATCTGCCCAGTTTCAAATCCATCCCTAGCATGACCCACGGGAATGACTGTAAAAGCAGTTATGAGGCCAATTTTGCTTTTAATTTCAAAATATGTTTTCATTGTTTAAAACAGAGTGTACATTACAGAGAAAAAAAATGCAGATATAGATTCAGTGACTGCAGGCAAAGTCCTCTGTGAATCCATGGAATGCTGCCTGTGTAAAATTGTCAAGGAAACTTGGAGCAGGGAGAGACTTAGTTAGAGGAGATAACAAGGGGCTGCTTATCCCAACCCTCTCACCAGAAATCTAGCACTTGTAGTTTTACCTCCAGGAAAACAAAGACTTAAAACACATTGCAACAGCAGTCTGTAGTGATTGTAACGAGGGCAGCCAGGTGGACCTCATAGAAAGTGAGTTCCCTCATTGAGACTGTTAACCCACCACCCAGACTGACAGATATAAGCAGGAATGTCAGAGGTTTTGTTCACTCTGAGAGCTGGCTCCAAGGAAGCCAGACCAGTGTCCCAGTGGCAAGTGATGGGCTGCTAAACTCTGTGGAGTTATTGAGACTTCCATGTGTGAGTACTCCAGTACTGTGAGGGCCCCAGCTTTGAGATCAGCCATTTTAAACAGTTGTACACTGCAGGTAAAGCAAAAGGAAAGTCTCTTCCTCACTCTAAAGGCCAGAACTCAATCACTATTGAACGGAATTGGAATAACAGCATTTATGGTAACCTTAAAACTCAAGAATATTGAAACAATTTCCCAACTGTCAATATCAATACTGCTGATGCCATCTGATAACAGCGTAATATTATCTTATCTGGTCTTCATGAACGATTCAGAGACTGGTCTGTATATCATTTTTAAACAGCATTTATCTTTTTGGACTCAGGTCTGTTCTTGTGTGTGTACATGTGTATGTGTTTCATAACTATTTCTTCTCACAGTTAGTATATACTAACTTTGTTTGTTAATTCAAGAAAACTGGCTTAATTAGGTCCTTTTAAAACACAAGTTTATTTGGGTTTGAAAAAAAGATATCCATAAGAGAAAAGATCCTTTTTAACTTAATTTTGTTGTGACAAACTTAAGGCACTGGATGAGTAACTGAGGGAACCAGTTCACCTCCCCTCATAGGGAGCTTAATGATTTTGTGTCCGCCTGGAACTGTGAAAAGTTAGGGGAGCTTGCACATGACCTGGCCATAATAAACGATACTGTGTGTCTTCAATTTCCGACACATGCAGCATCTATTCTCCCCATCAGGTGACTGACTGTGTGGAGTTTGCACGTTCTCCCCGTGTCTGCGTGGGTTTTCTCTGGGTGCTCCGGTTTCCTCCCACAGTCCAAAGATGTGCAGGTCAGGTGAATTGGCCATGCTAAATTGTCTGTAGTGTTAGGTAAGGGGTAAATGTAGGGGTATGGGTGGGTTGCGCTTCGGCGGGTCGGTGTGGACTTGTTGGGCCGAAGGGCCTGTTTCCACACTGTAATGTAATCTAATCTAAATCTTGGGGAGTCCTATTTCAGCTGTGACAATAGCTGACAGAAGTGGTATGTTAAAAGCACTGAGAGACTGACTCCACAAAGCAACCCCAATGGATTTTCTTTGTAACATATAAAAACATGAGACAGGAAAGCAGAAGTAGACCATTCAGCCCATCGAGCCTGCTCTGCCATTCGATAGGATCATGGCTGATCTGAAAATCCTCAAGTCCACTTTGTAGCCTTTTCTCCAGTCCTGATTCCCTTGCTGATGGAAACTCTATCCATCTCAGACTTGACTATCCATAACAACCCAGTCTTATCAGCTTTCTGCCTTGTCTAAACATGTGACCCATTACTCTGAGATTTTGCCGTATGGTTTTAGACTCTCTTGCAAGGGGAAACAACTTCCCCACTTCTACCCTGTCAGGTCCCTTAAGAATCTTGTATGTTTCAATAAAGTTGCCTCTTCTTCTTCCATATCCCAGCAATTAAAATCAGGAATGATGAAGGGCTTTTGCCCGAAAAGTCGATTTTCCTGCTCCTTGGCTGCTGCCTGACCCGTTGTGCTTTTCCAGCACCACTCTAATCTAGGTATTATCTATATAGGTCCAGCTTTTGTTTGCCAAAATGCAATACCTCATATTTATCCAAAATAAACCCATCAGCCACTCCTCAGCCCTTTGGCCCCATTGATCAAGATCCCTTTGTAATCTTAGAAAATCAACCATGCCTCCTAAAGGCTAATCTAAATTGTTATGTAAATTACAAGCAGAAGGGAACTCAAGCACTGAGCTCTGCATAACACTTAAGACAGGTAATGGCAGGGCCCTGGGTAGTGTTGTCGAACAGGGTCATCGTTCAAGTCATCGTTCAGGTATAAAGTTCTTTGAAAGTTGCATCGAGGGTATAAATGGTGGTTAAGAAGGCATTTAGCACACTTGTCTTCATTGCTCAGACCAATGAGTATAGGAACTGGGACATCACAGGTTTCCAGTCTGAGAAGCAACCTTCTATCATTGCTCTCTGTCTCCTACTGTTAAGCCAATCTTGTATCCATTTGGCAAGCTCTCCCTAAATCCCAAGTGAGCTAACTTTACTAATCGATGATTAACTTAATTAAATCCCAGATAATTGACTTTACTCAATAATTCCTGAAGAAAAGGATTGATTCGAACAAGACTTAGGAATGCTGACAGAAATATAATTGACCTGCTCAGAACCAATGTTTCGTGCCATTTGTTTGCTGTGTTGCCTTTTCCCCAGAGGGACCAAGACAAATGGCTCTGCTTTGTTTTTGAAGTTTCGTATCATGAACTATTTCTTCAAGCTGTTGCCTCAGAGTCCATCTCTGGTGTGGAAAGAGATTTAGCTCTGATTCTGATTGCAGTCTTGAGGCTCCCTTAATGCAAAGCCTTCTCCACTGTCTGAAGAGTTAAATAAACGAATACATCTGTGCTATTACATCACTGCAAAGCTTGTAGCAAAGGGAATCTTCAATGAAACTTTCAATATATCCATTATCTCTGTTCCAGGCAATCACATCTTCAGTCTTGAGAACAACAAGAGATTATTAGTTTATAGCATCACTGATGAAACTACCCATTTTGGAAGATTCATTGTCATCAAGATCTGACATTTTGTGGTGAACGTAATTTGATTTCACAGGATTACGATATCACATTCCCATTTAGAGTATTCCCAGTAGACAACATTATGGCATAATGCATGAAAGCAGATCATTCACTCTGAGCAGGTCAGTCTGTCTCTGTCAGTATCCTCACCTCCTGTTTGAGTCAGTCCTTTACTGGAAGAGAGTGATCCCAGCTGACTCTCACATTTTGTGTTAGACATTGGAAGCTGACTGATATTTCTGGAAAAAAACCCAAAGCTGGACATTAAAGAGAGAAAATCAGATCCATAGCCCTTGAATGTCACTCTGCTACATTTCGTTTAGGGTGTAGCGGGGGGAAAGTACACAAGGTCATAACTCGAAGTGGTGAGTTGGCATTTTCCTGCCTGAGGGCTATTTACAGTGGATCTTGGGGGTAAGGGTGGGGGTGAGGGCGGGGGTGAGGGTGGGGATGAGGGGGAAGATGGTGTTAGAGCGACTGTGACAATGAGAGGTGAGGTGGGGGTGAGGGTGAAGGGGTATTAGAGGGACCGTAACAATGAGGGGTGAGGATGGGATAAGGGGGAAGGGGTATCAGAGGGACCGTGACAATGAGGGGTGTGGGTTGGGGGTGAGGGGGAAGGTGTATCAGAGGGATCATGACAATGAGGGGTGTGGGTGGGTGGGTGGGGGTGAGGGGGAAGGTGTATCAGAGGGATCGTGACAATGAGGGGTGTGGGTGGGTGGGGGTGAGGGGAAGATGTATCAGAGGGACCGTGACAATGAGGGGTGAGGATGAGGGGGAACAGATATCAGAGGGACCATGACAATGAGGGGTAAGGGTGGGGGTGAGGGGGAATGGAATTTCAGAGGGACCATGACAATTAGGGGTGAGGGTGGAGTGAGGGGGAAGGGGGTGTCAGAGGGACCATGACAATGGGGGGTGTGGGTGGGGGTGAGGGGGAACGGATATCAGAGGGACCATGACAATGAGGGGTAAGGGTGGGGGTGAGGGGGAATGGAATTTCAGAGGGACCATGACAATTAGGGGTGAGGGTGGAGTGAGGGGGAAGGGTGTATCAGAGGGACCATGACAATGGGGGGTGAGGGTGGAGTTCGGGGGAAGGGGGTATCAGAGGGACCATGACAATGAGGGGTGAGGGTGGAGTGAGGGGGAAGGGGGTATCAGAGGGACCATGACAATGAGGGGTGAGGGTGGAGTTAGGGGGAAGGGGGTGTCAGAGGAGCCGTGACGGAGGGGTGAAAGTGGGGGTGAGGGGTAAGGGGGTGTCAGAGGGGCCGTGACAATGAGGGGTGTGAGTTGGGGTGAGAGGGAAGGGGGAAGGATGTGTCAGAGGGGCCAGGGTAATGATAGCTTCCCATTTGCAAGTGTCAGTTATCCAATTATAAACCGAGAGGTTCTCTCGGTCGGTATCTTGACATTGACTGGAAGTGACAATAAGAGAGAAAAGGAAAAAGTGGAACAGTAAAACAGAGCGAGAGAAGTAGTTATGCTACTGACCATCCACAGAATGTGAATTCAAATGTCAGTTAGATAGAGAAAGAACTTTTTTGACCCAGAAACAGAGAAAATAGGAGAAGGAATAGGCCATTCGGTCCTTCAAGCTTACTACGCCATGCAGTTTGATCATGGCTGATCATCCAACACAGAACCCTACTCCTGCTTTCTCCCTACGCCCTTTGACCCCTTTAGTCCTACAAGCTATATCTAATGCCTTTGTGATAACCTCAACCACTTTCTGTGACAGCGAATTCCACAGATTCATCCTCCCTGGATAAAGAAATTCCTCCTCAGCTCAGTCTTACACAGTCTACCCCATATTCTTAAACTGTGACCCTCGGTTCTGGACTTCCCAGTCATCGGGATCATCCTTCCTGCAGTTATCCTGCCTAGTCCTGTTAGAATTTTATAGGTTTCTACAAGATCCCATTTTCTAAACTTCAGAAACACATGGGAGACTCATTAATCAGTGCTAGCTGACTATGAGGCACATAACATCCCAATTCAATCTCAAATGCTCACTCACTGGGCAGATTGTGCATGGTGAGCTCTGTTGTGCTCAATGATTCATTTGTTCTGTGTTTGATTTTTGGAGCTTGTTTATACATGACGTTTGTTATGCTTGATTGAGTAAGCCTGGGTGTGGAGTCAGGGAAAAGTAAGCAAAATCATGGAGAGAGCTGGAAGCCAGAGTTGAAGCTTGGAGTAAACATATAAAACATTATCAATAAAAACTGTAACACACACAGAGAAACTGTCAGCTCTGCATGGATCTGTAACGTGAAGTATATAACAAGCCCTCCTCCAATTAGACCTGATGGGACAAACAGAACCACAAAACAAAAATGAATCTTTTTTTGTGAGCCTTTACAGACATCACAGTTATATTCATAGATTCTCTACAGTGTGGAAACAGGCCCTTCAGCCCAACAAGTCCAGACCGACTCTCCGGAGAGTAACCCATCCAGACCCATTCCCCTTTACTCTACATTTGCCCCTGACTCATGCACGTATCCTACACATCCCTGAACACTATGGGAAGCTTAGCATGGCCAATTTACCTAAGCTGAACATCTTTGGATTGTGGGAGGAAACCTACGCATGGGAAGAATGTGCAAACTCGCATAGACAGTCACCCAAGGCTGGAATCGAACCCAGGCCCCTGTTGTTGTGAGGCAGCAGTGCTAACCACTGAGCCACTGTGCTGGCCATGCATGACCAATTACAGATAGTCTCATCCTAACCATTTCCCATCCTTTCAGCCCACTCTGGAGTCTGACTCTGACTCTGCCTGAAGGTGCTTCAGGCAACTCTAAAATGCTGCAGCAATTGGCCTCATTGCAACATGAAGATTACCAACGTCAGGTTAACAAGACTTGGTCCTCAACTGTGGCCTAGGTAACTTGTCATGCTGATCCAGACTTTAGCTTGCACCATCGTGTCCACTTGATGGTTAAAATCCACTAACTGCAATTTAATACACAAAATAGCATTGGCACACAAAAATAGATTTCTCTAGATGCCAAAATCCATTAATTCAGGCTCAGTCCAAATCAGATTTAATAGATTGTATCCAGCTAATCAATATATTGCAATGACTGTAAAATCTAGATTGTATTGCTTTATATCCAAGCTCCACTTCCTACAGAAACTGTGGATGTAAGAATTGATTGGAATTCAATAATATGTTCATTTTTCAAGTTATGAATACATAAGTACCCTTGGGTGTTAGTAATGTATGAAATACTATGCAGAAGAACAAAGACCGGTGGATAGTATGTTGAGATAGTATCTGACTCTGGAATGTAACCTTTACCACATTGAGAGTCATTTAGGTCCTTCTCAATTCTCTATGGAATACATCCAACCAGCTATTCAATATACCCCTCAACATACTTCTGTCTTAAATGCACATTTTTTTCACTAGCTCAGCTCTCCTTTGAAGCTGTGTGCTTTTAAAGTAAATGACATTCATGCTGCCTGTTAGAATGGGACTGTTCTGCACTTGTGGTTGTGGCTTTCATGACTTATTGGAAGTATATCACAAAATAAAACCGTACTAAAGATCCATCCACACTGAATGAAGCAGCAATGTACACTCTACCAACAATGCTTTGGTCAAACTTTGAGCTTGGACAATATTCAGATCGGTGGGGAGATTAGAAGATTCAGCATTCCCTGTGCCTGAATGTTTGCCTCAAGCGAAGCAGTGACACAAGGGTAGTGCCAAGATGTAAAGTCAGTGCAGTAAACAGCTCCAAGCCTCAGAACAAGAGTGTTCTATTTACATCTCCTGCTTGGATACTTTTAGCTACAGCTTTAGATCGCTTATAAATATAAAGCAACTTTCTAAACAGGCTTGGTTGGTAATCTTTTGGCAATTTTGTATAATTTTGCTTTTTGAAATGCTCTCTAGTTCTGCATATCAGATTTTAAGATCCTTCTGCAAGGCAGGTGATGTTGTTCAGCCACTGAACACCCTTGCGATTTAAGGCACCTCAAAATACCATTTCTTCAGAACATATCTTTTATGAAAGTGAAGGAGTGAATTTTTCTGGTGAACCTTCCTTTAGATGTAAATTCTTTTTACGTGGTTATTCACCAAACATCTGCCAAAAGGCATTCTTCTGAGAAGGTATCATTTCATTATAAATTAAATTTACATGTATGCAGATGCTGTAACATGCTTCACCCCTTCCTGATGAAGTAAATAGGAAATTATAAACAGAATGCTAAACTCTATGTTATATCTTAGGAGGGACAAAAGCCATACTTTTGAAATAAAGTAAGAAGCATAGGTTAAATATCCCTTTAATCTGTTTTCGGACCTGAAATTGACAGCCCAGTCTGAGAATGGGGTTCTTTACCTCAATAGCATTAGTCAGACCCTATATAATGATAGCTGTCACTTACCTGAAAGCAGCTCAGTCACAGAGGACTGCAGATGCTCATTCATTCAGTATTGATGAGATCAGTAGAAGCAATTGAATTGAATTAGTCATACTGTCATGTATCCACATGAGTACAGTGACAATTTAAAGCACCAGCTTAGGTACAAAGTACCGAGGTACAGGCTCTTAGGAAAAAAGATTATAAAAATTTTTAAAAATGTCCATCATTATGGATCATAGGAATAAATTGGGAACTTGGGGAGTGCTAAAGAAGGAGCAGTCACCTGGGAGATCTTATTGTGGCTCTTCTGGGCAGAGTTGGGAAAACCTGTTCCCTGGAATAAAGGAAGAGGTGACACACAAATTCAAGGTAGTTTTTATAAAAGGCAATGAGGAAAACCTTTTTCATGCAGTGAGTGGTTAGGATCTGGACTCGTTGCCTGAGAGTGTGGTGGAGGCTGGTCAATCAAAGAATGCCTTGGATTTGAAGTGGGAGAACATTTCACTGCAGGGAGAAACTGGAAATGGCGTTAGGCAGACTGCTTGTTTGGAGAGTTCATTCAGGTATGAGCAGGCCCAGTGAATATCGTACTGCTGGTAATGGTGAGGTGCTGGTGAGAGGGATGATGGGACAGGGTCAGGGGCAGTGTGGGAATAGTGCAGGGCGGCACGGTGGTTAGCACTGCTGCCTCACAGCGCCAGAGACCCGGGTTCAATTCCCGCCTCGGGCAACTGTCTGCGTGGAGTTTGCACGTTCTCCCCGTGTCTGCGTGGGTTTCCTCCCACAGTCCAAAAATGTGCAGGTTAGGTGAATTGGCCATGCTAAATTACCCATAGTGTTAGGTGAAGCAGTAAATGTAGGGGAATGGGTCTGGGTGGGATGCTCTTCAGAGGGTCGGTGTGGACATGTTGGGCCAAAGGGCCTGTTTCCACACTGTAAGTAATCGAAACTGTCAAATGGGGCAATGTGTGAAGTTGCCACTCTTCAGAAAATCCAGCGCAGAGTTAGCATTTTGAGTCCAATATTTTGGAAATGAAAGGGGCTGGAAATATGATTGAATTTATATTGTTTAAGAACTGGGGGAGGGGGGGGGGGCAAGTGGTAGAGATAGTAAGGGTGCTGAGACCAACACAAAGTAAATACTAATGGCAATAGAGGAGAGATGTAGATGAAGACGTGATGCTAATGGGAGGTGTTAATAGCAGCAATGTGATTACTTATGCTAACAGCAAAGCCATGCAAACAAGGCATGCGGACTGGAGTGGAGAGTAATCAAAATGCAGGACACTATTCATGCATTGAAGTTGTTGAGCTCAATATTCAATCCTGAAGGCAGTAAAGACTATAAGCATAAAATAGGGTGCTATTTCTTCATCTTGCATACGGCTTTGCTGGAACACTGTGGTAGGCCTAGAATAGAACTGATGGCATGAGAGTACAATGGTATATTGGTATAGCAAGTGCCTGGGGTCATTCATGTGTTATGGACCAGGCCAGAGCCCCTCAAAACATTTCAAAAGGGTAACCCGGACCTCAACATTTTCAGTTGTTTTAAATAGGTGTAAGGTGGATATCCCAGGAGGGATGAAGCTGGTCAAACCTCTCAGTTTTAAACAAAACAGAAGTTATTTACAGATTACTGAATGATACACAAGCAAAAGAAAACAGAATTTAGAATAACAACTTTTTGAAAACCCAACTGACACGATATCTCCCACAACTTAACACAGAGCTGTGCCATTTTCCTGCAAATTCCCATAAACACACCCCTTGGCAGAAAGGTAAGTTCAAACTCAGGTTCTTACAGGCGAGAGAGAGATTGCAGAGATGATCTGCCAAGGACCATTGGCTGAAACATGGAACCTCTTTTCTTCTCAGCAGCTTCTTAGGGTTCCCAAGGTCAAACTAAACCAAACTACAAAAATCCCTGAACTGGGAGAACTGGCCACTCCCCTTTCATTGTACTAGTGTTTCAGGAAAAAACCTAAAAGCCCTTTTCCCTGATTGTTGCCTAAGGCAGTATCTGTTAGCCATAATCAAAGTGGCCTTACTCCAGACAAATCGGAACCTCGGCCTTTTACAACCCCTTTTGGAAAAAAACAAGGACAACATAACCTTGTTAAAGGAGCAGCATTGTCACACTTGCAGACAGAGGGAAGGTTATTGTAAAGTAGTCACTCAGCCTGCATTTAGTGTCATCAATGTAGACAAAATCAGATAGAGTCATCGAGCCATAGAGATGTAAGCATGAAACAGATCCTTTGGTCAACCCAATCTAGTCCCACCTGCTAGCACCTGGCCCATATCCCTCCAAACCCTTCCTATTCATATACCCATCCAAATGCCTTTTAAATGTTGCCAGTGTACCAGCCTCCACCACTTCTGCTGGCAGCTTGTTCCATACACATACCACCCTCTGCATGAAAAGGTTGCCCCTTAGGTCCCTTTTATATCTTTCCCCGCTCACCCTAAACCTATGTCCTCTAGTTCTGAACTCCCCGACCTCAGGGAAAAGACTTTGCCTATTTATCCTATCCATGCCCCTCATAATTTTGTAAACCTCTATAAGGTCACCCCTCACCCCCGACGCTCCAGGGAAAACAGCCCCAGCCTGTTCAGCCTCTCCCCATAGCTCAAACCCTCCAACCCTGACAACATCCTTGTAAATCTTTTCTGAACCCTTTCAAGTTTCACAATATCTTTCCGATAGGAAGGAGACCAGAATTGCACTGTCACATGCCACCAGGTTATAGTTCAACAGGTTTATTTGAGATCATAAGCATTTGGAGTGCTGCTTGTTCATCTGACAAGTATGATTTCAAATAAACCTGTTGAGCTATAACATGGTGTTGTATGAGTTCTGCCAGTCCAACATCAGTACCTCCATCTCATCAATGTAGAGGAGACCACACTGTGAGCAGTGAATACACTGTCTCCACCACCAACACTCAGTAGCAGCAGTGTGTATCACCTACAAGATGTGCAGCAGAAAATCACTAAAGATCCTCACATAGCACCTTCCAAACCCATGACCACTTCCATCCAGAAGGTTAAAGGAAACAGATACATGGGAACATGCCACCTTCAAGGATGGGCAATAAATACTGGAAATGACTTGGAAATGAATTACCCTTCCTTCAGTGTCACTGGGTCAAAATTCTGGAATTCCCTCCCTAACAGTATTATGGGACAGTCTACAGCAGGTGGACTGCAGCGGTTCAAGAAGGCAGCTCACTACCACCTTCCCAAGAGCAGCTCAGGATGGGCAATAAATACTGGTTGCGTCAGCAACGCGCCCATCCAATGAATGAATAAAACAAAAGTAGACTAGAGAGAAAGAAGTACAAGGAAACCACTGTATTCATTATGTTCCCATTCCCCAGCCTCCTGTTGTACTGTGATCAGGAAATAAATCACAAAACGTATTGGTTTTGATCCTAAAGATTGAAGGTAATGCTAAAAGTATGGAAATCTACAGAATTATCTAAGATGTCTCCTAACTGTTCATGCTCTGATAAAAGATCTCAATCCACAACATTAATCTGTCTTTTTCTCTTTCAAATATAGACATGCCTTTGGTCCATGCCTAGAATGTTTAATGAAACCATTCACTAGCTTTGGTGAATTTGATATTTATTTTTTTCCAAAAATATATTTTATTCATTAAATTTATAAAAGTTCAGATTTGACATTACATAAAGTGCAGCATCTATCAAGTTCTTTAGATGCAGTACATAAAGTTATGCACTACATTTGCCACTGCATGTTATATTAACAATGTACACTTACATTTCATGTCAAACATTCTCTGGTGTATGCACAGATTACACAGTCCCTCACTGCATTCTGACAGGACAGCCTTAGACTGTGGTCTTTGCCCCTTGAACTGACAGCTTTCCTCAGCTTTAATGCCTCCCTCAGCAGATTGCTCTGGGCTTTGGAAGACGCCAGTCTGAAATACCTTGGTCATCGACTATTCTTTGCAACAGGAAACCCCATCGTGTTGAGGGCAGACATGAGTGCATCTTTCACAAAGTTGAAGATCCTCCAACATCACTTGAAGTTTATCGCTGGGAACAATCCGTAGAGCACTGAGCCCTGCAGTACGGAGCTGCTCAGACTGAAATTCAGCGAAAAGCATTGCACCTCTTCCCAAGAGGAAGTGAGCGACAGTTTCTTCCCATCATTAGGGGTAGTGTGAGGAGCTGGTAAAATACCTGGAAAGGATCTGATATATAGTTCACTTTTTAGCATCAATCCAACTACATTTTGGAGCTTGTCTGAAATTTCTGACGATAGTACGATTCAACTTCTTACAACGGTGGAAAATATGATTTACTTTCGAATTGATTTTGATTTCACACAATTTGGGCAGTCATTGATCCTTCCAGTGAAGAACCGTATCTACCAGACTGGATCTGCTTTATGCCACTGAAGGAGCACAAGCAGTCTGTTCTAGCAAAGAAGCACATCTTCCTCCCCTGTTCATTGTAAACCACGTAAAGCCAATAAATGCATGTTACTTGGAATTGCTCATCTGGTCACTGAACTTCAGAGATAAACACCATGTTAGAGACTACAATCCAAATAATGGACTGCAGAGAGTTGTGCCCTGTAGGAGAATGTCCACTCCGAATAACTCTTTACAATCTTCAGGATTTCATCACACCTTCCCATCACTAGGGAGGCAGATTGTAATTTCATCCATTCCATATAATAATGTTAGAGTTATAGAGTCACAGAGATGAACAGCACTGTCCAACTCGTCCTTGCTGACTAAATATCCTAAATTAATGTAGTCCCATTTGCCAGCATTTGCCCCATATCCTTCTAAACCCATACACCCATTCTAAATTCATACACCCATCCAGGTGCCTTTTAAATGTCATAATTGTTTTGAATTTCTCTGTCTTTTTCCACCACGACCTCTCAGAGTAGTTTCTCTTCCTCATTTACCCAACTGTGTCTCACCCCCTTAATGTTATTCTGAGACTTTTGACAATTCCCATTCATAGCCTCTTTCAGATGCACTCCTTCATAACAAGTAACTCCCTCAGCAACTTGTGCTCTTTGTTAAGCCTGGATATTGTCTGCATTGTTGCCAAATTGTGACTAATGGTCTGAGCTTTTATCAATGTAAGTGCAGATTCAAACCCTTGGGAAGCAGCCATTAATTGGATGGTTACTTTTTTAAAAAGCCTTTTATGGGCTGTGGGTGTCATTGGTAAGGTCAATGTCAGTTGTCCATTTCCTAATTGCCCATTAGGCTCCATTATTTCCAACAGTAGTTAGAAGTCAACTTTTACTAGGGTCAGACCAGCTGAAGATGACAGATACCTGTCTCTACAATGATGTTAATGATGGGTTTTTAGTTGTCATGGTCACCATCACTGAGACCAACTTTCTGTTCAGATTTATTCATTCACTTTACATCCCATCAGTTCTCGTGGCAGGAGTTGAATTTTTGTTTCCTCGGACACCTGTCATCCTTATCCAGGTCTGGTATACATGCGACTCCAGTCCCACAGCAATATGATTAACTCATAACTGCTCTCAGGGCAATTAGAGATGGGTAATAAATGCTGGGCAGTGGCACCTACATCCCACAAATAAAACATACCTAAATAAAGGGGCAGCATGGTGGTTCAGTGGTTAGAACTGCTGCCTCACAGCACGAGGGTCCCAGGTTCGATTCCAGCCTTGGGCAACTGCCTGTGTGGAGTTTGCACATTCTCCCTGTGTCTGTGTGGGTTTCCCCCGGGGGCTCTGGTTTCCTCACCATAGTCCAAAGATGTGCAGGTCAGGTGAATTGGTCATGCTAAGTTGCCCATAGTGTGAGGTGCATTAGTTAGAGGGAAATAGGACTGGGTGGGTTACTCTTCGGAGGGTCGGTGTGGACCACACTGTAGGGAATCTAACATAATCTAATCTAAAAGACAAGACATGCCAGGAGAAGTAACATTCTGGTCCAGTGCAGTTGGCTATTGGCTGGGAGATATCAATAGTTCGGGAGTCCATGTTGAGATGAAAGTGAGCTACAGGCAAGGCAGGCAAGAAGTGACAGACTGGGAATCTTGTGAAAGTCAGCAGATCATTAGAACTGGTCCATTTGCCATGCAACACTTAGTTGGCTAAATGCCTCGTAGGTTAGGAACAGATGATTGTGCATTTGTATGATGTGTAGGTTATTGACCAGGAACAGATAAAAAAAGCAGAGGAATGGCTTTACAATACGACAGAATAAAAACAGGACAAGATCCAATGATGGGCTGACATAATTCAGTGTGTTCAAAGGCAATTAAGAAATGCTGAATCATAATTTTCTGCTTAGTTGCTAAACATGAAGTAAAGTCAAACATGAAAGTAACATGGATCACTTTACAGCACAGTCAGTGAAAGACCTCAAAATGACCAATATGGTTATTTTAGGATCCATTAAGATGCTAAAATATTGATGAGAACATTACATATCTCTTACTTGCCGCTGAGATTCAGAATCAATGAAGCATGACACCCAAAAAAAACTGTTAACTCTTCATAATCTTTAGAATTTCATCACAGTTTGACATAGACACATCATACTAACTCTTAACCACAGACTCTATGAAAATGATGGTGTAATGATTAAACTTAAACTACTGAACAGTCAGAAATGATACACCTCAACGAAGACGAGGCAAAAGTGGATACTGCAGATGCTGGAAACCAGAGTCAAGATTAGAGTCGTGCTGGGAAAGCACAGCAGGCCAGGCAGCATCCGAGGAGCAGGAAAATCAATGTTTCGGGCAAAAGCCCTTCATCACAACTCAAAGAAGAGCCCAGGCCAGTTTGCAGGGGTCATAGTATCTTGTAGGAAACAGAAGGATGATTCCTGATCTTCTCAACAAACAAACGTAAAGGTTTTCTAAGCTGTTGGAGAGCAGTCAAGCTGCCTCATGGCCTGTGGAGCTGGAAGGACAGTACACAATGCTTGCTTCATGCAAATGTATCTGATGATTGCGGTTCAGCTGTTTGCTGGCTTAGGGACCATTTCCATATTTAAGCAGCCTTACAATAACAATATGTTTGTGCAGAGGGAGGCTGCTGAGTAGAGAACATGGAGGGGTTTCAACACATGGATGAGTATTTTAAAATTCAGCTGTTCACAGATTAGGCACAGTGGTTGCTGATCGAATACATGATGATGGAAGAACAAGTCGTGGGTGTGAGTTAGGACAAGAGTAGGAGATCATTAGATGATCTTCAGGCTAATGTGTTGCTCGTTCACTTAAAGGCCATGGATATCCTATGCGTGACCAAGGTATTCCACATCTCCACCCCTTCCTAATCTTCAATTGCTTTCTAGTTTGAAATCAAAGGCAAGCAAACCAGAGCTGATAATAAATCCCCACAACACAACACTGGCTTCGTGGTCTGATTACTAATCAGTAATTAACCCTCTGAATGACTTCCACCTTTTAATTGTGCTTAAGATCAAAAACAAAAGTCAGTCAAAGTGACCATAGTAAAAGCACAGTGACCGTGTTCTGAGTGATAAAGTGATTGTTTTTGACTGGCACGGACATGATACGTCAAAGGGGCTTTTTCTGTGCAGTAGATTTCTAGGACTCTGGGCTCGAAATGTTAACTCTTGTTTCTCTCTTCTCAGATGCTGCCAGACCTGCTGAGTTTCTCCAGATCTTTTGTTTTTATTCTACTGACCATAGTACTGCCTGATAATGCCTGAGGAATTTATTTTCAAGAATGCAAACAAAGGTACCCTGTTACTGTGTGACAGGGACCTATGTCTATATTATACATTTAATTGTTGTACAATGTTTCGCTCCTGTTCTTAATAAGTTCACTTAAGCTGCTGGAAGTGCCACTCGAGATCTGCTAATGTGTATTCCTACACCACAGGGATTTATAGTCAAACATTAATTCAATAATGCTGGAATGACATAATTCCTATTGAAATATTCTTCTGGCACACAAAATGTCGAAAATTGCAAATGAGTTGAGTTTCATCAGGGTGAACTGTAATTAATGCCTTCATTAATATTGTTGTCAGTGTGCTCTCATCTTGATGCGTGTGCTTAATAAAGAGGAATGGACTTGCATTTCTATAGCAACCTAGCTGAACTTGGGAATTTGCTCGACGAGTTGTAGCAAACAAAGTACTTCTGAAATGTAAAATGCAATAAAACTGATTAAGGAACCACTGGACTCAAAATGTTAACTCTGTTTCCCTCCAGAACTTTCTGTTTCACTTCTGAAGAATGTTGTAATGCAAGGATCAAATTCATGCACAGTAAGATCCCGCTTTCAGCAATGAGATAATTAACTAGGTAGCATTTTAGTGATAAAAGGAGAATACAATGTGAAAATTAAGCTCTAATGATGTTAAAAGCAGAACTAATAATACTATTATATGCAGTGAGTACACTGTGCACTTTAATTCCTAAGTTTATCAGTCTCTTTAATCTATAACTATGTTTCTGCTGTCAATGTTTCAGTATTCCATTGAAAGTCGTGTTTCACATGACTGCATTATGTTAGTACCTATCTCTAACCATATTGAGCTGTCAGAGATCTTTTGTAGCTCTGCAGTGTATTACTATTCCATGTACAGTGTGTGCGATTAATATAAAGGGCAACATGGCAGATGCACTCAATGACCATGAACTTCTGAAATTGAGGTTAACGCATGTTTGATTAAATCTTTCAATTGCTATCCACCAACCACCCCTTCAGTTATTTACTTACTTGAAGCAGATCTTGTCCTCATTTATGCCTCTCCTGTTCTACTCTCATCTCTGGAGACACTAACTTATGCCAAGGCTCAGTTCCATATGAGCACTGATCACTATCTGACACTTTGCTAAAATTATCATTACTCACACACGATTTGTGAGGTTAGTATCAGTGGGAACATCACAGCTATGTGCAAATCTGTTCTATTTATGCACCTCATACACTTTCCAACAGGAGCCATTAGGTAGTATCACAGAGATTCACAAAACGGAGGCCAATCAGGCCTTTGTATCTATGCCAGCTCTTCGTTAAAGTGATCCCAAATTTAATCTGCTATCCTCTTCAATCACTACAAATGCTGCATCATCCTCCAGTTCAAAAGGTATTGCAGAGAAAAAAAGGATTCGCATTCAGATTGCACCTTTCATGACCTCAGCACATCTCAAAGCATCTTACAGTCGATGAAGTATTTTTGAAGGTGTGGTCACAGTTGTGGTCTTGGAAACATAGAAGCTGATTTGTACACAGCAAGATCCCAGAAATGTGAAAATGCCCAGATAATCTGCTGTTCTGATTTTCCTTGAGGGATAACTATTAGGCCCAGAGAGAATTTCCTCTACCTATCTTTGAAAAAGTGCCAAGGGTTTTTTTTCACAGCCACTTTGATCTGAAATAGAATTCCTATGATCTTTCCAACCCTCCTACCTGCTTCCTCTCAGTCGAAGTTTGCTTCACCTCAGGTCGTATTTTTATTGTTATTCTGATCAAAATAAATGAACTCACTATATGCAGCACATCTATAGGTGTGATCAGTTGTAAAATCTCATTCATTTTGAAGCTACAAATAAAATCTCTAAATCAAAATTGTTGTCTAGCAAAGGCAAAGTATGGTTGAACTAGGGAGATTTTATAGTCTCGTAAGTTAAAAAAAACTGCATGGAAGATTTATGTCAAGCCTCCTTTGGTTATTTTCACAGAACTGAGTCAAACCCAATATTTGTTCATCTTGAGTTTGCAAGAAGTCCAGTTCTGTTAAAAAAAAGTTACATATGGCCAAAGTGGAAATCACTTCTAGAGCTTGTAAAACTGTTGCAAAATCCTTAAAAAATTCTCAGGAGGTCTCTAATTGATTTAGAGATTGATTTGAAGCAGACACACAATTGAAACAGTCTACTCTACAGGCAAAGACTTGACAATGATATTGTTTTAATATATTGTACGGTTTGTTGTAAAAGTCAGGCTCAGCTTGTTTATTCCATTTATAGCACCATGCATTGATGTACATTGCAATTATAATGAAATTAAAAAGACTCAAGAATATCATTAAGTCGACAGCTTTCTCTTGGAATGTTGAGAACTAATGCATGTTAAACACTTTTACCAATAAAGCAAAGATGAGGGAAAGGTGCAGGAGTGCATTGTTCCAAATGCAGTATATTTTTCATCATCCATAAAGGGAGATATCAATAAATTTCTACTTGTTACAGTCTGTCTAACACCATTGACAATTAACTCAACCCCAAGATGCTCCTGGTTACATTATCAAACAAAAACAGTGAGTGTTCAAATTCACTCCAGGTTATGACAAGAAACAGACAGTGTCAGTTTACTTCCAGTGACTGCAATGGATCTGAAATATCAAGCTCTGTGCATAGCCAGCACTCTCTCTAGTAATTTTGACATTACTGCCTAAGATTAATTTTGAGAACAGCTCAGAATTTAACAACTGGAAAGATTCAATCCATCAGTGTTGGAATCAAAGAGGTTTATTTCATCTAGGAGTTTGGGTGTAAGTCCTTGCTCGGCACGTGAGCCCAAGAGGGGAAGATGGGATGGGAGTGTGCCGAACATTAAGAGTATGGGTTCACTGCAGATTATACACAATTTACTGCAAATGGCATCAGTAAGGTCAGCACTTAGGAAGGATCGAGGGGAACAAAAGGGAATGTTCGAGAAATGTTAGCTATTAGGCAGTTATAATAACCTACACAGCATGCATTGGACTGTGGTATTACATCAATATGAGAGCAATGTTTTACATTTAATATCAAAATGTCAGTTGTAGCTGAATTGTAATGCTCTTGCTGCAGAGTTATGAGATTGTGGGTTGAAGTCTCACTCCAGAAAAATCAATGCTGGCTGTCCCGTGCAGGACTGAGGGAGTGCAACGCTGTCAGCTCTGTGATTTCCACATGAGATGCTAAAGCAGGGCTCAACTCACTTCTCAAGTGGATGTAAAACATCATCAGACAGTATTTCCCAGAAGAGCAGGGAGATCTCCCCAGTGCACTGGCCAATTGGTATTCTTAATCAACACCACAAAAGTGACTATCAGGTTGCTGTTTGTAAGAATGGGTGGGCGGCACAGTGGCACAGTGGTTAGCACTGCTGCCTCACAGCGCCAGAGACCCGGGTTCAATTCCAGCCTCACTGACTGAGGACTGACTGTGTGGAGTTTGCATGTTCTCCCCATGTCTGCGTGGGTTTCCTCCGGGTGCTCTGGTTTCCTCCCACAGTCCAAAGATGTGCAGGTCAGGTGAATTGGCCATGCTAAATTGCCTGTAGTGTTAGGTAAGGGGTAAATGTAGGGGTATGGGTGGGTTGTGCTTCAGCGGGTCGGTGTGGACTTGTTGGGCTGAAAGGGCCTGTTTCCACTCTGTAATTAATCTAATCTAATCTAATCCACTGTGCATAAAATTAGCTGCCACATATCCTGTACTGCAACTGTCTGCCCTTGAAAATAATTTCAGTAATTGTCAGTCGTTTGGTGACATTTTAGTAGTTGTGAAAAGTGCCATATAAATGCAAGGGTTTCTTTGCAATCCTGTTCAATGTATGGGTTGGGCTGTGCTGAAACAATATTCGAAGTGCTTTCTGGGGTTTGGAGATAATTTAAAAATCTTTCATAGTCTTCTGTTGCAATTCTTTACTAACTCACAGCACTTCGTATTTACTTATTCACTTGCACGTTGTTTTGGCCGGCTGGATAAAAACAAAGCAATTTTAAAACACAAAACTGGATTTTGGCCACTCCTTCAAGTTTTATTGATGCTCCAGTCCTTGAACAAATTATTTATTCAGACTTCTGAAGGTCTCTGTTATAGCACACATCTGATTAAACTAAGAGTATTTCCAGTTGATGGGAATCCATGCGTTAGTAAATCTTCCTCTCGGGTCCACACACTTCCTATCAAACCCTGTGATAAATGGATTGAAAGCTCAGCAACTACAGACTTACCTCAGTGACAGAGAAATTTCTGGAAATGGAAAATTAGGACAAAATGAATAGTCACTTGGGCCAAAGCAGAAGGAATGTTAAATCATGTCTAATTATCTTACTGGAGGTATTTAAAGAGGTAAAAGAGAGGGTCAATGAGCACAATGATGTTGATATGGTATACATGAACTTCCATAAGGTACACATACTGTGCCACACAACACATGTGTGAAAAAGTTAGAGCGTATGTAATAAAAGGGTCAGTAGTAAAGCAGATTAGCAAATAGCTGAATGACAGAAAACAAGATTAGTGGTTAATGGATGTTTCTTGGATTGGAAGAATTTCTGTAGTGGTGTTGAAAGGGATGATTTTAGGGCCCCTGCTCTTTCTGGTGTATATTAATGACCTAGACTTGGTGGAGTGGGCATGATTTGCAATGGTCAAAAGCTTACAAGTACTGTGAACTGTGACACTAACAACGTGGAGATGCTGGAGTGGGACCGTGACGGACAAAGTCACACGACACCTTGACTGAAGGAGCAGTCAAGCAGTCCTGTTGGACTATTACCTGGTGTCATGTGACTTCTGACTTTGTGATTCTAATGGTCTAGAACATGAAAACATTGGTGAACTGGATGAGCAAATGACAGACAACAATTACTGCAGAAAAGTGTGAGGTGATTCATTTTGGTAGGGTGAACATGGAGAGAGAATATAAAACAAAAGTGACAATTCTAAAGGGGTGCAGGAGCAGAGGGATTGGTGTGGGTATCTGCATAAGTCATTGAAGGCAATAGGACAATTGACAGCGTGATTAATAAAGCTTTTTTTTACAAGGACATAGAGCGTGAAAACAAGGAATTAGTGTTAAAGTTGTCTAGAACACTGGTTCAAGTGCAGTTGCAGTATTGTATCAGTTTTGGGTGCCACACTTTAAGATCAACCTGAATGTGTTAGAGACCGTGAAGAAGAGATTTGTGAGAATGCTTGAAGAGAAAAGGAACTTCAGGTTCTTTGATGGATTGGAGCAGTTGGGACAGTTTTCTTTGTGGAAGACAGCTTATGTGGAGATGTGTTATAGGCAGTGAGTGGTCTGGACAAAGTAGATAGAGAGAAATTGTACCCACTGATAGAAAAATTAATGATAAGAAGGCACCAATTTCAGATAATTGGCAAAGAAGCAACATTGACTTGAGGAGAAATGTTTCCATGCAACGAGTGGAATGTACTGGCTGAGAGCATTGGGAAATAAATTCAATTGAGGCAATCAATTGGATTATTATCTGAAAAGGAAGAATGTTCAGGGCTAGCAGATAAAAGCAATTTCATCTCTGGACAGCCAGTGTAGATGTGATGGACCAAATGGCTCCGTTCTGAGCTGTAGCCGTTCCAGGATTCCGCGGCATTGGAAATCTAGGAAAGTGACATTAGAAACCTAAAGTTAAAACGGCCAGCTATTTTCAAACATGAGAGATTCACCTTCTATCTCTTCAGTGCATTGTGGTTTGGTATGCACATTACACAATGCAGCTTAGTGTAAAGCAGCTCCTGGAAGAAAAATCTATCCACAGTAACAACAGAAATCTGTGTACAGGAGGAAGCCATTCAGTCCATCTTTTCTGCGTTGGCTTTCTGAAAGGGAAGTTGTGCTTTGACTCATAGCTCCACTTCTTGTCCACAGCCCTTCTGACTTATTTATACTCAAGGTTGAATTCTGCAGTGGTGCCCTAATCCTACTGGAGCACCTTCAAAGGACCTGGACAAGAAAACAGCAGAATCATAAGGTACATGCGAAATGATCTCTGCGAAAGTATTTCCGCAGATTTCAAATGAGGGGTTTAACAATTTCAATGAAATGTAAAACCTATGCATTTCAATCCTTTTCAGACTTTTAAAATAAGTGCTTAGCATCAGCTCAGCAAGAACTCTGGTGATAAATCTCAGCAATTTAATAGATGTCACATTGTATCAATTGTGCTGACTATAATGAATGTCATGCATCTGAACTGATTTTTTTATTAAATAAAATAAAAGTTACCATCACTTCTGTTGCAAATTAAGATGTGGAGAGTGAATTGGGATTTTTAAATGAACCAGTATTAGTATACAAATGGCTCAATCGTTTGTCTGTATCTCTTTAGTGTAGAGCTACATGCACCAACCCCTTTCTTTAATAGATAAAGGATAAGGCACTGCATAAGGCAGTGTTTACTGACACTGGCAACTGTGGGCAACTTTGTGCGTTTGCTCCTTTGAGAATGGTCCCAAATACAATCCCTCTTTCCTAGACTTTACTTCACTAAGTTTTTAACGCTGTCAACTTTACTCAACTCTTTTAAATTTAAGCACTTGTCAACTTTAACAAAGGCAATAGGTAATGCTGCAATGTAAATGTATCTGAGTATTTATCTGTCCTTCCTGCACTTCATATGATCTCTGGGGATGGGAGTGGAAGTGGGAAATGAGGCAGGTGTAGTGCACAGGGAATGTGAGAAATTAGGAGATTTGTGTAAATTCAGGTTGAAATAACATTATGGATTCCTCTGTCTACAGATGTTTTGGAAGCCCTTCACAGTTTTCCAGATATTTTACTTGGATTAAATTTATCTGAGTGTCAAACTGTGTACCCAAACTCCATGTTGACTATATACTATGTTGACTGGTGGAGGTTATTAAGCCACATGTGCTCATATTTTAAGCTTCCTCCAGAAACTTGATCTTTTGCCACAGTGTTCCTTGAAGGTACTATTAGATGTTAATTTGATTTAGTTTCATTTAACTGCGTTTTCAACGATTAGATATGGGAACAAGCTGAAAGGAAATTTGTTGCTAAGAGGTGCACATTGTGTAAGGTATTCCACGATACATATCAGTTTGTAAGTGGATCCATACTGAAGGTGGAGGGGCTGGTGTAGAAGTGATGATGTCATTTTGTTGGTAAACTATAATCCTGTTAATGTTCTGGAAACATGGGTTCAAATCCCACCATGGCAGATGGTAAAATTTAAAGTCAATTTGAAAAAAGAAACTAGAATAAAAACAAGAGAAAACCAATCTAATAGGTGACCATGATTGTGACACAAACCCCCTTTACTGCTTTTTAGAGAAGGAAGTGTGCCATCTTTACCCAGTCTGACCTACATGTGATGCCAGGCTTATAACAAACGTGGTTTGCTGACTTAGGAAATGGCATAGATAGCCAATCTGTTGAAGGGTGTTGAGGGATGGGTGACAAATGCCTGTCTTGCCAGTGATGACAATATTTCATGTCAGAACATTTTGTAAGAAATGCCCAGCTGCAGTCCTATTCTGCAATACCTGGCAACCCGAGTTTTACTGCTCCACATTATCTGTTCTACCACAGGCACCCAGTCAATTTGGAATGCTGAGCCTGCATGATGTGTTTGTAGACATGCCCTTTCAAGGGACAGGCTAATGAAAGGCTATACATGGGGTTTGCCACCCTAGTACAGGATAGCGGATAGGTCAATAGGAGGCTTTCCAACACTACCACATTACTAACCCCACTGGGCAAGGTGAGAGTTGCAGACTCGCAATGGGCATAGAGTGAATGCCTCAATGTAGTGGCATCACATGAAGTAGAGGACAGGCTTTCTAATAAATTTGAAACACTGTTGGCCCATGACCATGGAGAATCCATGGGACCAGCCAGTGTTCACCACTGTATCCTAGCAATTCCTGTGGGTTGGGAGGTGAAAGTCATTTTCATTCTTTGTTCCCCGCCACCACCCCCCCCCCCCCCCCCCCAAGCACTCGCTGCCCACTTTCTGTCCTGAGGCCATAACATTAGCATGGCACTTTTACCTATTATCCATTGACCTGAACCGGTTACACAGTGACAACCTCAGCTTGAGTTGATTTTGTCTGTGGGAAGAGTCTTCTACAACACTTTGATAATAATTATCCAAGTGACCACTTCCTCATCTTCCAGCTCACAATAGGTTTGCTGAGGGGTTTTTTTTATATCTTAATGTTTCTAATAAATCCTCATGATGTGCAGTAAATTGTACAATAAATCTTCGATTCTTAGATTTATAACTCTGACCTTGAATGTTATCCATATTCTCCCTTACTGTCAATGGGATACTTAAACACTTTTTTCCACTTTGAATACAAAACACCTCGATTTTCAAAATTAAGGATAAGTTTTAGTTAATTTTATAATTTATCTTATTAATTAGCTAGAACTATGATGAACAGCCAAAATATAGTTTTATTTTGTTGTGCAATACAACAACTCTCCAGTCAATATTGCTAGACCAACTTTTGCCTAATTCTAAATATTTACTGCTAATTATTTCCTGCAAAGAGCAAAACAAGAATCTTAATAAAATATCATTTGTGTCATTTATAAGTTTAATGAATGAATATATGTTCCCTCTCATCTTGGAAGGTGTGCAATACATAAAAATAGAACCATTTTCTCCGACATATTGAAAACCATAAATATTCAGTAAAAGTGCTGACCTTCACAACCTGGCTGTCAGTTATTGAGTTGGTACACTTGCTGCATTCTTATTGTATTCCGTTAGTTTAAGGATGACATTCTGCGCATTTTTTACTGAGAAACTAAAGTTAAGGCATAAGATACTTAGTGCATTGATATAGTGCCCGTCATAACCACAGGAAGTTCCAAAATGCTTTATAGCCAATGAGGTGTTTTTGAAATGCTCTCACTGTTGCAACGTAGGAACCAATGCCAATGTGTTTTCGTTCCATGGGCCCAAAGCCAAGGTTGTCTCTCTAACAATGTTTCCCCCTACACAAACCTCCAAGATCTGTGCGTGGTAGCAGCTTCTGAAAGTGGAAGCCGTTATGTCTGTCCGTCAATCGGCATGTGCAGAAATTCCCAGTGGCTCTGCTGTCATGCAGCTCAAGGGGAACTTTGTCTGAAACTCTGGAATACCCTTAATAAACCTCTCCACCTCATTACCTCACTTTCCTCTTCTCAGACAATCTTACGGAATGAGGATAAAAAATTCCAGATACTGCACCCGTTCAAGTAAGTACAGCAACAACAAGGCATATTTATATAACGCCTTTAACATTATGAAGCGTCCCAAGGTAATTAACAGGAGTATTAGCAAACAAAGTATGATAATGAGGCAGGCTGGGTTAAATGAGATGGGTTCCAAAGATTAGAGTTCAGAAGTGTGGCACTGGAAAAAGCATGGCAGGACAGACAGCATCCGAGGAGCAGGAGAGTCGACGTTTCAGGAATAGTATCTGGAATTTTTATGCTGATTCCATAATAGCACAGGATATTTTTTTCTTGGTGATGTTCTCCTGGCTTTGAATCTATTTGTTGATCAGCTTAGATGGTCAGTCCATGAATCAATCACCATTGTTGCTGCAGCTCCTTCCCAGCTCTATAGCACTGTGCCATGACCTGTGCCAGAACTGTCCTGCTGTTGGGACAGGACATATCCAGGGATGGTGATGCTGGTGTCTGGGACATTGTCTGTAAGGTATGGTTCCGTGAGTATAACTTTGTCAGGCTGTTGCTTGACGAGTCTGTGAGACAGCCCTTCCAATGTTGGCACTGGCCCCTAGATGTTATTGAGGGGGACTCTGCAGGGTTGGCAGAGCTTTGTTTACAATTGTCATTTCCAGTGTCTTTGTCCATAAGGCCATAAGACATAGGAGTGGAAGCAAGGCCATTCGGCCCATCAAGTCCACTCCACCATTCAATCATGGCAGATAGGCATTTAAACACCACTAACCCATACTCTCGCCCTATCTCTTAATTCCTTGCAAGATCAAGAATTTATCAATCTTGTTGATGATTGATCTGGTGAACCAGGTAGGTTTTTCACAACACTGGTTTGATCGTCATCCTTAGACTTTCAATTCCAGATTTTATTAAATTCAAATTCCACCAATTGGTGTGGTGAGATTCAAACCCAGAACATTACCTGAGAAACCAGATCACTAGTCCACAGGCAGTACCACTACAACTTTGCCTCCTCTTCAGACTGAAAATGGACAGGATCACTTTGGGTTACAGGTTAGATATGTGAGACTTTGCATTCGCACTGGGCAGTAGGTTTTGAACCTTTTGGAGGGATTTGAGACCCATACTGTCTAAACACTGTGCACAATGATCTCAAGAACAAGTTGGTCCCTGATCCAAATTAAGTGGCGATAGGTCAGCTGGAACCTGCAATGGTTTGTGTGCCTGACTACAAAAGGATTTCCAAATTACAACTGCATTGAATGGGGAGGTGTTCCACTTGACAAGAATGCAATGTGGTTTTTTTTGTTACTGAATGCCTAGGCTTTTCTCAAAGAGAAAATAAAATCACCATTATTTAAAATTGACAAAGAAATGAGGAACACATACTGTAATGTCTTTAAGCGGATTACATCAGCAACACAATGAACAAAAAGCTAAAGTCTGCTGCAGTAAGGTAAACAATCTCAAAAATTAACACCACACTACAGTCAACCTTATTATCTTTGCACCAACTTATTTTTAGCAAGTTTATAGTGACGTTTGCAAATAGCACTCCCTATGGTGATCCTGCTGTATCTGCTGTTTAGCAAAGGAAGCACACTCAGTATGGAGGTTAATTCTTCCAACCATTGTTACAAAACTACAGGAGAGCTTCCCTTTTCATTTATGTGACCTTGACACCAATGAATGCATTTCCAGAGCTGAAAGCTCAATATTTTCCAGTGCTGTCTGCCACCATAAAATTAGTTACAATTGTTGACAGTAAGATCCTAACGCACAACTGCAACCCTACCCTCTTTCAGGTCGAGGTAGTACCATTCATAGTCTGAGGACCTAGCTAGAAGAATGGATGATAATAGAATCATAGAATCATAAAGATGTACAGCATGAAAACAGACCCTTTGGTCCAACCCGTTCATGCTGACCAGCTATCCCAACCCAATCTAGTCCCACCTGACAGCACCCGGCCCTTATCCCTCCAAACCCTTCCTATTCATATATACATCCAGATGCCTCTTAAATGTTGAAGGCTTGAATCATTTTCCCAGTATTTGATACATCAGTATGACAGTAGATCAGTGCTGTATGTCTTGATGGAGAGGAGGTGACAGTGTCTTATGTAGCATTGCTGCCCCGAGCTAGAAGCACTGGGTTCAGGTCCCACTCCAGGAAATAATGGCCAAAAAAGAGGTAGTTTGTAATATGACAGGTTGAGTGCCATCTTGAAAATCCTTCCAACACATACCAATAGCTAGCTGTTAGACTGGAAGTGATTCCTGATGAGACAAGTGATGGGAAAACTTTGGAGTAGTCACATCTCCAGGCAACAACGCATCTGTAAAAGTGCACAGTATCACACCAACTTGGACTTTGTGATTGATCTATGAGACACTACCTTCATAGTAAGGGGAAATGTTTTAGTTTATGACTATTAACCTCAGCCTCCATCTCTCTCAATAGTAACTTCCGTTGATGCTTAAAAGAATGATTTGCTATCAGTCCGATCAACACATGCATTGTTGCAGGGAATAAGCAAGAATACGGTTCAGGCGAACTCCATCAGATAAAGTCATACTTCAGTTTAAGGATGAAGTGCTCTGACAATTCCCTGCCAGCTAAATACATTAGTCCTGTGCTAGAAACCTTAGTTGCATTTCATATTGCTGAACGAGTCAACCAGTAAATGCCCTACTCATCATCACTAACAACATCTATGGAAGAAGCTTTCATGTATTATACATGATTGACAATGGAGAACAGCCAGTCCCCATCATTTCAAGAAAAATAATATACACCCTGCATGTTGTAGACCAGTCTTGGTGATCATTATGCAGTCAGGGTTTGACTGAATTGCTTTGTACACGAACTAAATTTATTAATCAATTTCCGAGTATTTCAGGTTGTACTGCTGACAAGTGCACCTGATTTTGATGGGTTTCCAGAATATCCTATAGGATCAGCAAGGGACTCCTGTGGCTCAGTGGCTCTGACCCTACTTCTGAGGCAGGAGGCCAGAGTTGAAGTCGCACCTGTATCAGACATATGTCATGCTATTTCTAAATAGGTCGATTAGAAAATATCCACTGCAACTTCACTTCCACAGGCACTCTGTCTAAAAATAAAGGCTGGAATTGCAATTTTATATTGGAGTATAAAATACAATGTCGAGAAGTTAGCAAAGCTGCCATGTAATAGAAAGGTGATGAATCTGTCTGAATCACAAGTAGAGATATATCGAGAAACAAAACCTGAATGATTTGTGACTGTGTAAGTGGGCAGCTTTACCAAAGTAATGGTACTAATTGATACATCAGCTTTCAGAATTATATTTCAAATGATCAGAGAAATGATCCTTGCATAATACCGAGTGGAGAGAATCAAAAGGGATTGTAATTTTCCTTCACTTTAAGTGCATTAAAAGAAAGACTGTTCCCGTATTGCAGATATATTGCAAGTGCCGGTCTGAGGCCACTTCTCCATGGAATGTAATCCATATTCCATGGAGAAAGTGAAGATTGCAGATGCTGGAGATCAGAATCAAAACGTGTGGTGTTGGAAAAGCTCAGAAGGTCAGGCAGCATCCGAGGAGCAGGAGAGTCGACATTTCGGGCATAAGCCCTTCATCAGGAATGTTGGGAGCGGGGAAGGGGGCTGAGAGAACACCACTCAGCCAACATTCCTGATGAAGGGCTTATGCCCAAAACGTTGACTCTCCTGGTCCTCGGATGCTGCCTGACCTGCTGTGCTTTTCCAACGCCACACTTTTTGACTCCATGTTCAATGGACCCAAGTTATAATGCCAGTTGCAACCTGCCTAAGGGTCAGCTACAGCGAAACATGCACATAGTCCAGATTCTTCATTGTTTGTATAGGGCATGTGGGAGCATCTGTTTACTCTGAACATTGTAAAAAGTGATGAGTGGGTCCCTAAAGAGTCTACAGGCTTCAGAGAACAACTGGGACGGTTTGAAATCAGGATTTGTTGAGCTGGAGGTATGCTGCACCTAGTCAATTTGACACTTCCCTGAAGACTTCTTTTCCCATTTTGACATCAGCAACTCAGATTGTATGTCTGTAATAATGACAAGCTAACTGACACTTAACAAAGCAGAATATTACCAAAATGTTAAATATCTATCAAACACAATTGCGATATTCAAATAAACTGATATTTTTGATCTTTGGCATATTTGACTGCCTGAATATCAGCTTGTGGTGATTCACAATTAAGGTCTTTACAACATGTAATCTGAGATCCCACTGATGATACAGAATCTCACCAGATATGAGCTCTGGATGTAAATATGGTTTCATTAATGAGGCTCCCATTCTGAGCATCCAGTTCTCCAGAAATACGAATCTGGATCAGAGGGGAGCATCATAGAATCCCTACAGTATAGAAGCTGGCCACTCAGCCCATCATGTCCATACCAACCCTCCAAAGAATAACCCACCAAGACTCAACCCCGCTTCCCGATTCCCATAATCCTGTATTTTCTATGGCCAATCCAACTAGTCTTTGGACTGTGGGAGGAAACTAGAGCACCTGGAGGAAACCCACACAGATACAGAAGGAACATACAGACTCCACACAGTCAGGTGCTGTGAAGCAGCAGTGCGAACCAACAAACCACTGTGGCACCCCACAGCTTCTGCCTTTTACAAAAAAGATGCATATGGTTAGAAGCACGGGATGATAACAAAGTAATACATTTTTGGAGGGAAACATGTGAGAAACACACCGCTCACCAATCAAATTCCCTCAGTCAAAATAAATATCTTCCACATAAAACCTTAAAAAGCTTCAAAAGTAGTAGAGGTCTTGGAAATAAAAGTGTGGAACATAGAATACATAGAATACATAGAAAAATACAGCGCAGTACAGGCCCTTTGGCCCTCGATGTTGCGTCGATCCAAGCCCACCTAACCTACACTAGCCCACTATCCTCCATATGCCTATCCAATGCCCGCTTAAATGCCCATAATGAGTGAGAGTCCACCACTGCTACTGGCAGGGCATTCCATGAACTCACGACTCGCTGAGTAAAGAATCTACCCCTAACATCTGTACTATACCTACCACCCCTTAATTTAAAGCTATGCCCTCTCGTAATAGCTAACTCCATACGTGGAAAAAGGTTCTCATGGTCAACCCTATCTAAACCCCTAATCATCTTGTACACCTCTATCAAGTCACCCCTAAACCTTCTTTTCTCCAATGAAAACAGCCCCAAGTGCCTCAGCCTTTCCTCATACGATCTTCCTACCATACCAGGCAACATCCTGGTAAACCTCCTCTGCACCCGTTCCAGTGCCTCCACATCCTTCCTATAGTATGGCGACCAAAACTGCACACAATACTCCAGATGCGGCCGCACCAGAGTCTTATACAACTGCAACATGATCTCAGGGCTCCGGAACTCAATTTCTCTACCAATAAAAGTCAGTACGCCATATGCCTTCTTCACCGCACTATTTACCTGGGTGGCAACTTCCAGAGATCTGTGTACATGGACACCAAGATCCCTCTGCTCATCCACACTACCAAGTACCCAGTACCCCATCTTTTTGTTACTCTTACCAAAGTGAATCACCTCACACTTACCTACATTGAACTCCATTTGCCACCTTTCTGCCCAGCTCTGCAACTTATCTATATCCCGCTGTAACCTGACACATCCTTCCTCACTGTCAACAACTCCACCGACTTTTGTATCATCCGCAAACTTGCTCACCCAACCTTCTAGCCCCTCCTCCAGGTCATTTATAAACATGACAAACAGCAATGATCCCAAAACAGATCCTTGGGGAACACCGCTAGTAACTGCACTCCAAGATGAATCTTTACCATCAACTACTACCCTCTGTCTTCTTCCAGCCAGCCAATTCCTAATCCAAACCTCCAACTCACCCTCAATGCCATATCTCCGTATTTTTTGCAGTAGCCTACTATGGGGAACCTTATCAAATGCCTTACTAAGATCCATATACACCACATCTACCGCTATACCTTCGTCTACCTCCTTAGTCACCTTCTCAAAGAATTCAATAAGGTTTGTGAGGCACGACCTGCCCTTCACAAAACCATGCTGACTACCCTTGATCACATTATTCCTATCCAGATGTTCATAAATCCTATCCCTTACAATTCTCTCTAATACTTTGCCCACAACAGAAGTGAGACTCACCGGCCTATAGTTACTAGGGTTATCCCTACTCCCCTTCTTGAACAAGGGAACCACATTTGCTATCCTCCAGTCGACTGGCACTATTCCTGTAGACAACGAGGACATAAAAATCAAAGCCAATGGCTCTGCAATCTCCTCCCTTGCTTCCCAGAGAATCCTAGGATAAATGCCATCAGGCCCAGGGGACTTATCTATTTTCACCCTTTCCAGAATTTCCAACACCTCTTCCCTACATACCTCAAAGCCGTCCATTCTAATTAATTGTGACTCAATATTCACATCGGCAACAATGTCCTGTTCCTGAGTGAATACTGACGAAAAGTATTCATTCAGTGTCTCCCCAATCTCTTCAGCCTCCACACGCAACTTCCCACTACTATCCTTGACTGGACCTATTCCTACCCTTGTCATTCTTTTATTCCTGACATACCTATAGAAAGCCTTAGGGTTTTCCCTAATCCTACCAACTAAGGACTTTTCATGTCCCCTCCTTGCTGCTCTTAGCTCTCTCTTCAGATCCTTCCTGGCTACCTTATAACTCTCAATCACCCCAATTGAACCTTCACGCCTCACCTTTACATAGGCCACCCTCTTCCATTTAACAAGGGATTCCAATTCCTTATTAAACCACGGCTCCCTCACACGACCCTTTTCTCCCTGCCTGACAGGTACATACTTATCAAGGACACTCAATAGTTGCTCCTTGAACAAGTTCCACATATCAATTGTGCCCATGCCTTGAAGCCTACTTTTCCAAGCCACGCATCCTAAGTCGTGCCTCACCGCATCATAATTTCCCTGCCCCCAGCTATAACTCTTGCCCTGCAGTGCTCACTTATCCCTCTCCATCACTAGAGTAAAAGTCACCGAATTGTGGTCACTGTCCCCAAAGTGCTCACCTACCTCCAATTCTAACACCTGGCCTGGTTCGTTACCCAGAACCAAATCCAGTATGGCCTCACCTCTTGTTGGCCTGTCTACATATTGTGTCAGGAAACCCTCCTGCACACATTGGACAAACACCGACCCATCTAACAAACTCGAGCTATAGCTTTCCCAGTCAATATCTGGAAAATTAAAGTCCCCATAACAACCACCCTATTACTTTCACTCTTCTCCTGAATCATCCTCGCAATCCTTTCTTCTACATCTCTAGGACTATGAGGAGGCCTGTAGAAAACTCCTAACAGGGTGACCTCACCTTTCCTATTCCTAACCTCAGCCCAAACTACCTCAGATGGCGAGTCTTCATCCATCGTCCTTTCCACCGCAGTAATACTATCTTTGACAAGCAATGCCACACCTCCTCCTCTTTTATCCCCACCTCTGACCCTACTAAAACATTTAAACCCTGGAACCTGCAACAGCCAATCCTGTCCCTGTTCTACCCATGTCTCCGTAATAGCCACAACATCGAAATCCCAGGTACCAACCCACGCTGCAAGTTCACCTACCTTATTTCGTATACTTCTTGCATTGAAGTATACACACTTCAAGACACTTTCCTGTTTACAGGCACCCTCCTTTGAGATTGATGCCATGTTCCTAACCTCCCTACACTCCAGGTCCTGCACCCTAAAGCTACAGTCTAGGTTCCCATGCCCCTGCAGAGTTAGTTTAAATCCCCCTCCCCAAGAGCACTAGCAAACCTCCCCCCAAGGATACTGGTGCCCCTCAGGTTCAGGTGTAGACCATCCTGTTTATAGAGGTCCCACCTTCCCCAGAAAGAACCCCAGTTATCCAGATACCGGAATCCCTCCCTCCTGCACCATCCCTGTAGCCACGCATTTAACTGTTCTCTCTCCCTATTCCTCGACTCTCTATCACGTGGCACCGGTAACAAACCAGAGACAGCAACTCTGTTTGTTCTAACTCTGAGCTTCCAACCTCGCTCCCTGAAAGCCTGCCTAACATCCTCAGCCCTCCTCCTACCTATGTCGTTGGTGCCAATGTGGACCACGACTTCGGGCTGCTCCCCCTCCCCCTTAAGGACCCGGAAAACACGATCAGAGACGTCACGTACCCTTGCACCTGGGAGGCAACATACCAAACGTGAGTCTCTCTCGCCCCCACAGAACCGCCTATCTGTGCCCCGAACTATCGAGTCCCCAATAACTATTGCGAACGTTGAGAGATAACTGAAAATAGAGAGGAAATCTTTGAATATTATTCTAAGGGAGACACAGGGAGGTGGTAGCAGATTGGAAACAAACTGTGATCACTGGATAATGCAAAGTGTTTGATGAAATCAATCAAATACTTTTGAAGAGTGGTCACTGTCGAAGGAAAGAAACACACACTCAGAAAGGGCAACAAATCAAACACCGATAACTAAAGAATGATGAATTTTCCTTCAGTCTTGAGTAAGATAATGGATTGGGTCAAATCTAAACTGCACTATCTGTAAAGAAGCAATGGCATTGTATGCCTCAGGAGATGGTGGACTGCATGTGGGGTGAATGTCACCTCTGCTGTGAATGTTGCCTACTGGTGCCAGTCAAGGCTAATTTGTGAGTAGAAGCACTTCCCTAGCTGGCCCAGATGAACAATATGGCCCGAGATCCAGGGCAGTTTCTTCCTTCTGCTGGACTCTCTTTTCCATCATCTGGTCATTTCTTTTGTCCATGGTCCTTCTGATTGCTTGTCTTTAATCAGCTGTGAGGATTTCCCATGTATTCCCAGCAAACTTGAGATCTTGCTTGTGGGTATCCTTCTATCACCCAGACCAGTTAGTGTTGTGGCGAGAGCAAGTTCAGCATTGAACATATCTTCAGTAATGTAGCCATCAATCATTCAGCTCACATGAACCAACCATCCAGGGTGACTCAGACTGAAGAGGGTGAACACACTGGGGACCCCTACACAGTGATGTGAAGCCCAGCACAGTGGCACGGTGGCACAGTAGTTAGCACTGCTGCCTCACAGCGCCAGAGACCAGGTTCAATTCCCGACTTGGGCAACTATCTGTGTGGAGTTTGCACATTCTCCCTGTGTCTGTGTGGGTTTCCTCTGGGTGCTCCAGTTTCCTCCCACAATCCAAAGACATGCAGGTCAAGTGAATTGGCCATGCTAAATTGCCCGTAGTGTTAGGTGAAGGGGTAAATATAGGGGTCTGGGTGGGTTGCTCTTCGGAGGGTCGGTGTGGGCTTGTTGGGCCAAAGGGCCTGTTTCCACACTGTAAATAATCTAATCTAAATCCTTGTTCAAAATCAGGTTTAATTACAAATCAGTCAGTTTATGTTCAGTGAAGGGGAAACTTCTCAGAACAATAATTCAGGATAGGAATTAGTAGTCTCTTAAACAAATGTGAGTTAGCTATGGAGAGCTAGCAAGGATATCAGGGAAAATTGATTTTAACTAACTTGTTTTGAAGACGTAACAGAAAAGGTCAATGAGGGCAATGCTGCGGATGTGTGTACACAGACTTCCAAAAGCTTCCAATACAGTTCCACACATCAGGCTTGTGAGTTAGGGCTCAGGAATATAAGGCACAGTAATGACATGGATATGAAATTGGCTGAGTGATAGGAAACAGAGTGGAATAGTTATGTCTTAAAGGACTGGAGAAGGTCAGTAGAGAAGTTTGTTCAGGCTCTGTATTAGGACCCATCTTTTCCTAATATATATGAATGATCTAGATCTTGGTATACAAGGGACATTTTCAAAGATTGCAGAATATACAAAACCTATAACCATTGTAAACTGTGAGGAGAAGAAAGTGAGGTCTGCAGATGCTGGAGATCAGAGCTGAAAATGTGTTGCTGGAAAAGCGCAGCAGGTCAGGCAGCATACAGGGAACAGGAGAATCGACGTTTCGGGCATAAGCCCTTCTTCAGGATTCCTGAAGAAGGGCTTATGCCCGAAACGTCGATTCTCCTGTTCCCTGGATGCTGCCTGACCTGCTGCGCTTTTCCAGCAACACATTTTCAGCTCTAAACTGTGAGGAGAACAATTTAGGATATCAAATGGACATTGTCACCCTGATGGAGTGAGCAGATAGGTGACAGGTGAAATTCAATGTGAGGTGACCAGGCCATGCAACCATAAGATATAAGAGCAGAATTGGGACATTCAGCCCATTGAGCATGCTCCCCAGTTCGATCATGGCTGATATATTTCTCAATTCTATTCTCCTGCCTTTACCCATAACCAATCAAGACCCTATCAATCTCTGTCTTGAATACAGTCACTGAATTGGCCTCCACAGCTCTCTGCGGCAATGAGTTCCACAGATTCACCACCCTCTGGTTGAAGAAATTCCTCCTCATCTCAGTTTGAAAGGGTTGTCCGTTCACTCTGAGGTTGTGCCGTCAGATCCTAGTCTCTGCTCCGAGTGGAAACATCTTCTCCATGTCCATGCTATCCAGGCCTGTTGGTATTCTGTAACCTTCAATCAGATTCCCTCCTCATCTTTCATATTCCATTAAGTACAGACCCAGAGTTCTCAACTGCTCCTCATATGTATCATATGACATTTGGTTGAAAGAACATGGAGAGGTAAAGGATACTCTGGTACTTGGTCTGCAGTTGCAGAGAGAGATGGGTGGAAGTGAGCATAAGTCATTGAAGATGCTGCACAATTTAGGAAAAACGTGAATGCATTGAAGTAACAACAGAAGAGATTGACCAGAATAGTTGGATAGAGGATAGATGGGAAAGGTTAGGGCTATTTCTCTTGGAGAAGGGGCACTAAGAGAGGATGTTCTAATGAAACAAATGTGAGGTGAGAAAAAAGTGAGTTGTGGAGGTGGCATCAATCCATGAATTGATAATGAGACTTGATGATTGTGTGAATAAAAACAATGTGCAAGGCTATGGGGAAAAGGCAGCAGGAGAATGGCACAATGTCCCGATGCTTAATAAAGAGCCAGTACAGACACAATGGTCCTTTTCTGCACCGGAACAATTCTGTGATTCTATCAAATACAGCAGTAAATCTGTACAGTAATTGTTTAGTAATCAGCAGTCAATGAGATTCGTAAAGATGAATGCTGCATGACTAATCTCCTTGGCATCTTTGAAGATGTGATTTTCCCAAGTAGCTTATGTTAACCCCGATGACATGTTGTAGCTAGGCTTCCAAACTGCAGTTGAAAAAGTTCAGTAATGACAAAAACTTGGTTTTGTGGATAACAAATTGGCTGAGGGTAAAATAGCAGATATCCATTTGAGCAATTACATCATGCTGGCAGAAGCACTTAGTAGGTTCCTCAGGGACTGGTGTTCGGGTCATTACTGCCTTTAATTTACACTGATGTCTGGAAATTGGACACTGAAAGCAAATTGGATAGATTTGAAGCTGACACCAAATAAGCAGAAACATTGGGTTCAATAAAGGTAACTTAAAAACTGCAGGACAAGTTGAATAAGTGAGTGAGCCAGAACAATGTTTGGTGAACCGTAATTTAGGTAAGTGTAAAGAACAAAGAAACAAAAAAAGGATGTCACAGGAATATGAAAAGTTGAAGATGAAGGTGAAAGAGATCCAGAATTGTTAGACACAACTCTGAATGCATTCAACTAGTTTAAATCATTTTAAAAAAGTATGCCAATGTTTCCCTGGCTGGCCTCCCATATTTGCTGATGACACAAATGTAGGTGGAAATGCAGGTTGTGAGAGGGATACAAACAATTTACAGTGAATTGATAGGTTATGTAAGTGGGCAAAAAGTTGTAAATGGATTAGAATGTGGGAAAATGTGATTTGTTCATTTTGGAAGAGAGAACAAAAGAGCAGAATATTATTAAAATAGAGAAAAGTCGCAGAATGCTGCAACACAAAGGCACTTGATGTTCCTTGTGAGTGAAACACAGAAAGCTTGGGGCAGCACAGTGGCTCAGTGGTTAGCACTACTGCCTCCCAGTGCCAGGGACCTGGGTTCAATTCCTGCCTCGGGCAACTGTCTGTGTGGAGTTTGCACATTCTCCCTGTGTCTGCGTGGATTTCCTCCGGGTGCTCTGGTTTCCTCCCACAGTCCAAGATGTGCAGATTAGGTGGATTGGCTATGCTAAATTGCCTGTAGTGTTAGGTGCAGGGGTAAATGTAGGGGAATGGGTCTGGATGGGTTGCTCTTCGGAGGGTCATTGTGGACTTGTTGGGCTGAAGAGCCTGTTTCCATACTGTAGGAAATCTAATCTAATCTAACACACTGAGTGCAGCAGGTAAGTAAGAAGGCTAATGGAATGTTGGCCCTTATTTCAAGAATTTGGGAGATAAGATCAGGGAAATCTTACTGCAAACATACAAGTTACTGGTGAGATCATATCTGGATACTGTGAGCAGTTTTGGTCCCCTTATTTAAGGAAAGATATCATTTAATTGAGGCAGTTTGGAGAAGGTACACTAGGATGATTTCCAATTTGGAGAGATTGTCTCATGAACAAAGGTTAAACAAGTTGGGACTCTACTCACTGGAGTTTGGAAAAATGAGGGGTGATCTCATTGAAACATATAGGACTCTTAAGGGGCTTGACAGGGTCAATGCTGAGAGAGTGTTTCCCCTCATGGGAGACTCTAGGACCAGAGGGCATGGTCTCAGGATAAAGGGCGCAAAGGTAAGACTGAGATGAGGAGGAATCTCTTCTCTTATAAGGTAGTAAGTCTTTGGAACCCATTGCCACAAAGAGCTGTGGGACAGAGTCCTTGTGTATAATTAGGGCTGAAACAGATAGATTATTGATCAATAGGGGAATTGAGGATTATGGGGAAAATATAGGAAAGTGGATTGTTAGATCAGTCATGATCCCATTAACTGGTGAAGCAGGCTTGAGAGCTAAATGGCCTACTCCTGTTCCTATTTCTTATGCTCTTATGGTCTATTTTCTGTGTAAACTTGTGGTCATCCAGAGTTCTGTGTTGTGTTATTTCTCATGGTCATTATATCAGTATACCTTTAAGATATGTGCACATAATATTATCACTGCATCATAGTATGTGCCTTCTCAAGCTCACCCCTCACCTAAAATGATTTGGAGATGCTGGTGTTGGACTGGGGTGTACAAAGTTAAAAATCACACATCACCAGGTTATAGTCCAACAGGTTTAATTCTTCAAAGCACTCCTCCTTCATCTGGTGGTGAAGGAACAGCACTCTGAAAGCTCGTGCTTCCAATTAAACCTGTCGGACTATAACTTGAAATGTTAGTGATGCTCAGGTTAAACAATCACCAGTCATTTTTCTCTGATGATTGAACAGCCCTCTGGTCTGGTAAGACTCTTAACCTTACCTAATACGTGACCTAATAGTCTAAAATTCTCAGATAATATTTTACTCAGGATCACGTGGAACATGAAATGTCAGTAGAAATTGTTCTTCTGCTGTAACCAAATACCTAATCCCAGTTCAGATACCTGTCTATCTGTTAGTGTAATATTTGTGTATAATAGTGAACTGTGATAAATGTCTGTTGGATCTTTCAATACCTTTCAACATTATGCTCAACTAGATTCTTATGTTATGAGAGATCCCAGAGGGAAACACCATTCAATAAAGGCAGTATCTGCAGGCACATGAACTGCAGAGCAACTGTGTAGGTGCAGTCACATAGAAACATGGACATGGTTCAGACCCTCAGTGTGATTGTGTCTGCGCTGCCCAGGTGTCCAGAACAGGAGTGTATTAAAACAAGATTCAGACAGGTCTGGGTGGAGATACTGGATTGGGGTAAGGGGTTTGGGGAGGAGGGGCGAAGGGACTAGGAATAGTGGAGGGACAGAACAGCCCAAGCTGTGAGAAGAATGGTCAGGGGAGTGAGCTGGAGAAATGGAACATTCTGGGGAGTGTTGACATATGGGAGAAAGCTCCCCCAACACTCTCTTCCCTCCTGACCCATTCTTCTCCACCTTCAACCCATACGTTCCCCACCCCCTCGACCTGTTTCTGGAGAGTAAAGCCTACACTCAATGTGGTGTCAGCAAGCATAGCAATATTTTGTACCATAATGCCCCCTGTGACACAGCTGGGGATATTTAATGATGTTATAGGCACTATGTAGATAAGTTGTTGTTGTATATTGATGAGCAAGAGAATAGTTGCTAGGGGACACCTTGATTTTTATGCCCATTTCAGGTCACCGCGAAAAAAGAGAGACATGAAGCATTGAAGCCCCTGCAGTGAAGAACCATATGATTGATGCTTAATGTTTAAACCATGGTATGTATGGAGGCATCTGGATGGTAATGTTAATCCAGAGCCTCAGACTTATATTCTGGGCACACCTGGGTAGATGGTGGAATTTGGGTTCAATAAAAAACTAGTCTAATGGTAACTGTAGTTGATTATAGTTAAAGACCCATTGGATTCACTAATGTCATTTAGGGGGAAGGAAATCTGCCATCCTTACCTGGTCTGGCTCATATGTGATTCCTAATCAACAGCAATGTGACACTTAACTGCCCTTCTCCAAGCCAGCATTGCCCATATCCAATGAATAAAAGACATGTACAGTGTCAAGGAAAAGGCAGTCCCAGAAAATAATGTTAAATTAGAGAGCCACAGATTCAAATCATAAAATTCTTACAGAGACAAAGCAGGCCATTCGGCCCATTGAGTGCACACTGACCCACAAAGAGCATCCCACGCAGACCCAAACCCCTACCCTATCCCTGTTACCCTGCATTTCCTATGTCTAATCCAGCTACACATTCCTGGACATTATGAACAATTTAATATGGGTAATTCACCTAACCTGCATATCTTTGGACTGTGGGAGGAAACTGGAGCACCCGTAGGAAATCCGTACAGCTAATCTTTAAAGAGAATGTAGAACTAAGGTCTGGAGGTTTGTCACCACAGATATAGTGAAGGTACATTAAATAGCCCCTGAGAGAAATGGAGCTTAAGCACTCTTGAATTATTTATAAAAAGAATTACGAGAGAGGAAGAGTATTTAGATTATTCTAGATGAATAAATTCAGATGAGCTGGATATCCTTCTTCATCCAAAGTTATTTTGTGAATAAGTCTAAGATAATTTATAATGAAGGTGAAAGTGAGGGCTGCAGATGCTGGAGATCAGAGTTGGGAGTGTGGTGCTGGGAGAGCACAGCAGGTCAGGCAGCATCCGAGGAGCAGGAGAATTGACGTTTCGGGCAAAAAGCCTTTCATTCCTGATGAAGGGCTTATGCCCAAAATGTTGATTCTCCTGCCCCTCAGATGCTGCCTGACCTGCTTTAAGTTATAATGAATTAAACTTATCTCAGGATAGCCACTTACAGAAAAGCTTTTGGCAATTTTATCCTACTCTTCAAGTGTTAATAACCATGAATCAAAAATATCAGCACATCGACTTTTTTTAAAGAATTGTTAAGGGTTTAGCAGCTGGGTTGCATTAGCACAGATATATCTCTGTTTCTTCAGTGTTGCTGGGTCAAAATTTAGGAAATCCCTTGCTATAATGGCATTGTGGGTCCACCTACATCAAATGGACAGCAATGGTTCAAGAAGGCAGCTCACCATCATCTCGCTTAGCCCTGAATAAATTGCTTAAAATTCCATTGTGGTATATAACACCCATAATAAATCTACACTCTGTTACATTTGATCAGCAGTTTGTAACGATTCCAGTACACAAGTCTGGTAAAGGGCAGTTGCATCTGGCTTGTATATTCAGTAGTAAGGACATGCACTCATGCTGATATTCAGCAAATGAACATTATTAAGGAAATGGAAAAGACATTACACTTATATAGTGCCTTTCACAATCACAGGTCATCTTAAAGCACATTACGGCCAATGAAATATAGAATATTAGAATCTACAAAAGGGGTCCTTCACCCCGCATTGTCAAAAATATACAGGGAGACGCCCTGTATCTGCAGAATTGTTTCCTGCATTTTTGTTCTTTGCGGTTTACCACACCCTGTACATATTATAGGGGACCAGGGACCAGGAGGCTGCAGGGAAGGTACATTTCCCATTGAAATGGGTTCGCTCCTATCCGCGGTTTCGAGCTTCCGTGACAGGTCTTGGAAGATATCCCCCCACGGGGACGTGGGAGACAACCGTACTGTATTAGTCCCACATTCCAGCACTTGGCTCATGGACTTGGATTTTGTGATTTTGCAAATGCTCACCCAAGTACATTTTTAAAGGTTGTAAGGTTTCCTGCTTCAACTAAGCTTCCAGGCAGTGTGTGCCAGATTCCCACCATCCTCGGGGAATAAGCGTTTCTTCAAACCCCCTCTAAACCTCCTGCCTTTCACTTTAAAATGATGCCGTCTTGTTACTGACCCTTCAACTCAGAGGAACAGCTGCTTTCTGTTCACCCTGTCCATGGCCTGAAGGCATTAGTGAACCAGATGGGTTTTTACAAACAGTACGCACATGCTCACCATTCAGTTAACTTTTCAATTCTAGATTTTCGATCAAATCCAAATCCCACCAACTACCATGCTGGGAGTTTAACCCATGTGCCCAGAACGTTAGCATGGTGCTCTGAATTACTAGCCTGATTACTGGTATTTTAGGAGCACAGTCCTTCGTTAAAAGCACAGCAGCCAGTTTATGCACATCAAGGTCCTCCCAAACAGCAATGCAAGAGCAAACCCAGAGGGCAGTGGAGGCCCACTCTCTGGATTCATTTAAGAAAGAGTTGGATAGAGCTCTCAAAGATAGTGGAATCAAGGGTTATGGAGATAAGGCAGGAACAGGATACTGATTAGGAATGTTCAGCCATGATTATATTGAATGGCGGTGCAGGCTCGAAGGGCTGAATGGCCTACTCCTGCACCTATTGTCTATTGTCTATTGTCTAGTAGAAGGATTTTAAAGATGTTGATTGACAGACAAACAGATGTGATTCACCTTCACTTCGCCAAAGGAAGAATCTGGGATCCTTTTACACTTAGCTGAGAGGGCAGGTGGAGTCATAGATTCATAGAGATTTACAGCAAGGACACAGGTCCTTCGGCCCAACTTGTCCATGCCAACCCAGCTTTCACAATTAATCTATCCCATTTGGTCCATTTCCCTCCATACCTTTCCCATCCTTGTACCTGTCCAAATGTTTTCTCAATCACAAAGTTGTACTCGCCTTCAATACTATCTCTGGCAGACACTCACCACTCTCTGCGTGAAAACAAATTGCCCCTCTGGACCCTTTTCTATCCCTCCCCTCTCACTTTAAACCTATACCTAGACTCTCCTACCTTGAGGAAAAGCTTTGGCCATCTACCTTATCTATGCCTGCTATGATTTAGAAGCTTACCTTTCAGTCTTCAATGCACTAGGGAAAAAAACCCAGCCTATCCAGCCTCTGCTTATAATTGACACCTTCCAGTCCAGGTAGCATACTTAGGTCAATGCCTCATTTGAAAGTTGGCACGTTCAATAGTGTAGCTCACCCTCAGTAATACACTGGCATACCAACCTTGATTGTGTACCTAGCTCCTGGGATTTGAATCCAGAAACCTTGTAGCTTGGAGGCGAGAGTTCTGCTAACTGAGCCACAGATATGCAGAAACACTGGCAATGAGTATAGCTACTTATTAATTTTTTTCTTACTGCAAAAGAAGAGCACTGCAGCGTAAGAAGTATTATTCTTTCATTGAGTGACACTTTGGAACTTCCAGGCATTGTTTTTATAAAATTAATTCTGATTAAATTTGTCACACTGTATGCAAGAAAGATCAAAACTTTTTATTAAAAGGAAAGCGAATGAATGCATGAATACAAAAGTGGATTACTGAATTGCAAATTAAGTAAATTGAGCTGCTGTGAATTGAATTTAAAAATATTTCATAATTTTAGGGAACCGGTGTATTCGATTTATTTCGATCCCAGAAGGCAACTATCTTTCTTAATCAGTTGCACAAGAAAACTCAACAACCTCGCTAATCCAATTAGAGAAATAGGTTTGAAATTGTCCAGCAGCTCTGTCAGTGCAGCAACATCCAAACATTTAACAGCTGAAGCAGGCAGTAGACACATCCATGTGAGTGGTCCATGAAACCTGTTCATGAGACACCCTCACTCGATGGGATCATGGATCAGAAAATCAGCTCTCTCCGACCCTATTTCCAACCAACTAATCCTTCAAAGAAAGAGAGGTGAATGTTCACCTCCCAGGAGATCTTCCTGCCTTTGATTGAGCAGAAACCCATCTCTAGGTCGTTTCTGGATGCTAAAGGGGGAGCTTGGGTCTGGTTGTCAACTGCGGTGCCATTCGAAACAGAGGCAGTAAATAACTTGAAGAAATTGATATGGTAACTATTGCCGTGGGAGTGACTTTGTTCTGGTATTTCATCAATGTTAGGGATATTTACACAGCATGTTATAAATGCTTGTAATTGCCTTAATGTTTCACCCAACTATCTTCAAATTGCTACCACCATGACACTGTTCAGCTTCGTCCTCAATGCTCACTGCTGTTGAAACTGCCCTACCCTGTAAATAAGTCCACTGACGACAGCAGGCAGTACTCCAGCCCACATTAGCAGGAAACTCTTGCAGGGCCTTTTCTAATATGCATGTGATAGAAAATGCTTGGCTTCACACTGGGAGAAAAAGATTAGCTGACTATTTATCAGCACTTTCTACCGTTCTGAAAAACTGAGAGATTGCTTTGCCAAAGTCACAAATCTCAAGATGTCATTAGGTTCTTCAGAGAAATAGTTTTCTCCACAATTTCGATGCTGCATCATGTGGAACAGGCTGTTCCAATCTGAAACACTGCTGATAACTCTTGGAATGTGATTACACTGTATGGTAAATCACCCCTTTGTTAGGATACTGAGTTTTGCATATTAGTGTAAGATAGGAGATCTTCTTCCATTTCTGCCTTTGAAAATTGTAACATCCTCTTAATGTCAATGAATTAGCTTTTGTGGAATTACAACTGTGCCTAAATGATTGTTGGTAATTCGCCCTAGATGCTTTAGGTTTTCAATAAATGTTTATGTCATGAAGATGGATTTTGTGAGCCAAAATGTTGGTTTAGCCTGGATTAATTGCAATACACCGTCTTTATGAAGGGGTTGGAATCTGTCTACTGGGACTGGCCTTAAAAGATTGCTGTGCAATATTTTAGTGGTTAGCATTTGTCCCAATGGTATCTCCCAACATCTAGTGAACAGCTGTTCCAGAACACACAGCATGGACGTTGACTTCAATCATCCCTTAAAGGTGCATATGCCATTCCCCATTTACCTGTTAGTGGAGCTAAGAGATAGATCTCTGGAAACACACCAGGGACATTCTGAGACAACACATAAGCACAACTGCCAAGGGGCACTTGACAGGGTGAATGCTGTCAGGATGCCTTACCTTATTGGCAGACATACTTGAAATATCAGGGGTCTTACATTTAAGACTGAGACAAGCAGAATAGCTTTCTCTCAGAGCGCCTTAAGTCTGTGGAATTCGCTTCCCCAGAGGGTGGTCAATGCCTACTCAGGGAAAGCAGGAAATTGGCACGAGGTAAGGATGCTTGTTTGAAAAACAGACACAATGGGCTGGATTTATTCCTGTTCTATATCAATTCCTTGATGTTGACGTGAACTAAGGATTTTCATTGCACATCAGTGGACATGACATTGATGTTGCTTACTCTTGTACTTTTGAATGCAGTGATGTTTACAGTGCCCTGAATCTGAGTCACCTGTTTGTGCTTTGAATTTAATTTATTTTGTTTGGTATTCAGAATGAGGAAGCTGATCAGTGGGGAATTTGAAGTTTTTCCCAACATTAGGCACTGCTTACTGAATCTTAAGGCTGTCCAGTGCTTATGATACTGGACTGGTAATCCACAGGCCTGGGCTTACGATGTGGAGAAGCAAGTTCAAATCCTAGCAGGGGAATTTAAATTCAGTTCAATGAATCTAGACTAAAATGCTATATCCATAACGATTATTGTTTAAAAAAAAACTGAGCAGATCCAGCACCATTTGTGGAGAGAAAGCAGAGTTATCGTTTCAGGTCCAGAATTGAGAATAGCGAGGAAAAGGCTGGAATTGAGGATGGGGGAACAATCAAACAATATGTGGAATTGGAGCCCAGAGAGACAGCACAACTGTTCGGCAGACAAAGGACCAAAAAATTGCCAAAGCTGGAAATCAGAAATAAAAGCAGAAATTGCTGGGAAAACTCAGCAGGTCTGGCAGCATCTGTGGAGAGAAAACAGAATCATTCCAAAGAAGGGTCACTGGACCTAAAACATTAACTCTGCTTTTTATCCATAGATGCCACCAGACTTGCTGAGTTTCTCCAGAAATTTCTATTATTTTTAAGATATTCCAGCACCTGCAGTTCTTTGGACTTTTCTTCAAAACATTTAGATAAGGAAGCTGTCATCCTTGGTCTAACCTACATGTGGTTCCGGACTCACACCAACTATCCTCCGGAACAGCCACTTATTGATGTTCAAAGCAGGGGGTTGGTTAGTTCAGTTAACTGGATGACTGGTGTTTGATGCCAAGAATTAGGGTTCAATTCTCACACTGGCTGAGGTTTTCGTGAAGGGGCCACCTGAGGCATGGTGACCCTCAGGTTAAACTATCATCGATCATCTCTCTCTAATGAGGGAGCAGCCCTGTGGTCTGGTAAGACTATGGTGACTTTACCTTTGTTTCAAAGCAGAGATCCCACATCACCTTCTCAAGGGCAATAAATGCAGTGTCCTGTCAGTAACACGCACATGCTGAGAATAAATTAGGGAAAATGACACATATTCGATAAGAAATTCCCTCTAGTAACAGGTCATTAAAGCTCAAGAACAAAAATTATTACCCCAATTGAAAGGACTGTCAGAAGGACTAGGAAAGGACTGTCCTACTGTGGAAGGCATGAGGGATTAAATAATAAAAGCAATGATGGTGTGCAGCATAAAGAAATAATAATATAGAAGCAAAGGCTGTGTTTAGAAGAGGAGGAAATAACAAACCATCAGCTGCTGCTGGAACAGCATAAGGGACAATGTTCATTATCTGAAACTTTAATTTTCTGCCCACAGATGATTTTAGATTTGCTGAGTATTTCTACTAATGTCTTTTAAGTACAACTAAAAATTCAAACATTCAGCAGGAATGATTTTCTTTGAGTTTAGCTACAGTTTACAGAGTGAAAACTAAGATATTTAAGGCTCGATTAGTGAGCAGTTCCTTCTGACTGAGCCTGTTTAAAATGGCTCCTATTTGTGTAGCTTTCTCAGTGGGTTTGTGCTGAATCTACATTGTTGTTGTTGTGGGTTCACAATGAAACCCATTCCCCCTAAAATCCCAACAGGAAGCAGAGAACTGAGTTTTATCCCAAATGGATGGTTTTGACTCAGACCCACAGTCAGAAGTGAAAGAAGTATGTGCTAACTTCCTACAATCAAGGGTTGGATGTTCTTTTCATGTCCTTGTTATTTTTGTCGTGCCCTTACATTTAGTGAAATAAATATTGTCTAATCACAGAAGTCTTACAGTACAGATGGAGGCCATTCAGCCCATTATTCCTGCTTCTAATGTGTGCTGCTGTGAATTAAATGTTGCAATGTGTGCACAGAACCTTAATCTTGTCCAATGGGCTTTGAATGGTTAAGATACAGTGAATTAACTGCTCACTAATCGAGCCTTAAATATCTTAGTTTTCACTCTGTAAACTGTAGCTAAACTCAAAGAAAATCATTCCTGCTGAATGTTTGAATTTTTAGTTGTACTTAAAAGACATTAGTAGAAATACTCAGCAAATCTAAAATCATCTGTGGGCAGAAAATTAAAGTTTCAGATAATGAACATTGTCCCTTATGCTGTTCCAGCAGCAGCTGATAGTTTGTTATTTCCTCCTCTTCTAAACACAGCCTTTGCTTCTATATTATTATTTCTTTATGCTGCACACCATCATTGCTTTTATTATTTAATCCCTCATGCCTTCCACAGTAGGACAGTCCTTTCCTAGTAGGTATGATGGGTCGAATGGCTTCTATCGACACCGTAACAATTCCGTGCTGCTGTGATCTTCTTTATTCTTCCCCTAGCCCTAACCCTGCGTGTGGATGTGCTTAAAACCTGCTTCACCTCATAACATTGTACAGTTCCAACAAAAAGCTTCTGACCATATTACCTCTCGCTCCCTCTCAGAACATGTTGCCTAGTATTTTCAGCGTTTTCTGTTTTTAATTCAGAATTCCAGCATCCACACTGTTTATGCTTTTGTATTTTGTGTCTCATTGATCTCTTAAATAAAATAAAAGTGACAAAGGAGGATGACAGCAACGAGATTATGGCCTGTAGCCAACACCACAGTCCAGACTATGGAAAAGGCACTCTACACATTGATCGATAAATCTCTTGCTCCCGCATGCATTGCATGCTAGAGGGGTGATGTGTTCTGCACCCTGAAGAGAGGATGATGGTGCTGCATTCAGATTAATTCCTCTGCATTGCCTTGGAGAATGTTTCTGTAAAATAACTGAGAGCAGGTCAGATGGGAGTATGGTTGGTGCTATCCATGTCCTTGAGAGACCTTATCTGCACAACACCCATGAGCTGGGAGGGTTAAGTCTACCAATCATCCAAAAGAGATGAAGGAAGAAACAGCCTGGCAAACACTGGAACTGAACAGAAAACGCAGAGTATCATTTTGGGGAATTTCAACAGCCTTGAGATTAACTGGATTGAAGAGGTTGCAAGGGATGGTGTTGGTTCACATTTTTGACTCAGCAACACAGGAAACAGTAATATATTGGTCCAAGTCAAGAGGGCGAGTGACTCAATTGGGGATCCTGCATGTGGTGTTGTCGCTTTGATCCTGCTCCTGGAGCAGCAGAGATCTCGAGTTTGGAAGGAGATGAGTTGTTGAGTATATCCAAAGTTGACATCAGCAGCCATTTGGGCACTAAAGGAATTGTGGAATTTTGGGAAAGGGTGTGGAAGTGAGGTTGAAATAAAGGATTAGCCATGAACCTGCTGAATAGTGGAACAGCTTTGAGGGCACCTGAAAACGACAATGCTGCTGTGCTATCTAATATTCCTGGATAGGAGCTTCTCTACATATAGTATCATTGGTTGCAGTTAAAGCTCAGATTTCAAAGAATGGAAACTCAAGGGATCCAATGATAATAAGTATCAATTTAAAACTAATTCACTGCCCTTCCCTCCATGTAATCCAGTGCCAAAATACCGCTCCACTCTGCTTAGTTTTACTTGTTACAGTTTTGAGAAGGGTAAACAGAGGGCCCACTATGTTGTCTGTAGCCAGCCCTGATCATTATCCAAACCTGGGCCAGAGGATTTATAAGTCAGTCATGGGTGAAGAATCCACAGAGCAGATGGGGGAGTCACAATGCCAGTCACACATGTTGCAAAACCTTGAAGGGAAAACAGTTTGAAACACAAATATATCAATGTGTTTTCACTCCCCATTAATGAAGCAGGCAGCTGTTACCGCTTTCTTCATGCTCCACACCAAAAACAAATACAGGAGGGGAAAAGTAGGACTTGAATAGAAACTGCAAAACACATACAGAGAGTGAGATACCATTCCTTCCGTTCCTAAGCAATGTTATTTTCACCATTACGTGTGGAAGAATATCTTGATAAATAACATCTGACCAATTGTGGTAAATTGCAGAGAGACACGGGATTAATGTAATGAAAGCTTATAACCTCTGATTGACAATTATTGCTTCACAGCCACTTGAACACAAATAGTGCAACCGTAACAGAGCAGAGATGGGAATGGAATGATCCACTGTGTCACTTTACTTCTTAGTAGGAACAATTTATCACTCAAACCATCCAGGTGAGGGCTCCTATGATGCAGTGTTAGTGTCCCTATCTCAGAGTCAGGAGACCCAGATTTGAATCCTACCCACGTCATAACATCTCCCAACAGATTTATTAAAAAATACCTACAAACTCCCCCCCAGGTAACACCTCCATTTCAGTGTGTTACCAACTGCTGGGCTCTCATTCTCTCATCCCTATGGAGACAACGATCTGATCAATGTACACAATCATAATAAGGTCAGATGACAAAGACTCAATCATTACAAACCAAAAGCAGAATAATTGCAATTACAGACATGGACTATAACCTGGTGTTGTGCGATTTTTAACTTTGAACAATAACTGATGCTGTGTTCCCTGTTCCCTGTGGGGAGGGGGAGAGGGGCGTGTGCAGGGGTTAGTGTTTGCTGTAAAATAAAAGAACTGAAGCTTCCAAATCACCCCCAAAGAGGACATTACCAACAAGATTCCACTTTTTGTAGCTTTTACTGTAATAAGAATCAGACCATTGCAAATTACACCATCAATTAACTGGCAAAGGGTACTTGAAATAAAAAGGTAAATTTTATTTTAAGTAATTGACATAGCAAAGAAACGAAGTACATGGCACAAGTTTTCCAATCTCTCCCTGCACAGATCTGGCATTACACAATTCCACCCTGTGCTGCTGTTTATTTGTACAGATGAGGCCAGCGATCCTATCCACTAATATCATTCATCATTAAATGATGATTCTCAGCAAGGCACTCTCCCTTGAACACTCTGTCCCTCAGACAATAATAGTCCTGATAATGTACTTTTCCAGAATTCCTTTCAACCAATTAACCAAAAGCACCCTAATTTATATTATGGCCAGTTCTAGGAAAACACCCACCAGCTCATTAATGTCTCTAAGCTATTCAGGAAGCTTGCTGGGTTTTTCTGACCTCTCTTAGTCAGCTCACATATCGCTTCCAGCAGCTCCTGACTTCTTTTCTGCCGATTTCCCCTCAGAGTTAATCAATCACAGATGAGCAATTGATTATTCAATTGTCAATAAGAACTCCATTTTCTGAAGGAGCATCACTGGACACGAAACGTTAACTCTGAATCCTGTCCCACAGATGCTGCCAGACCTGCTGAGCTTTTCCATCAATTGCTGATTTCCGGCACCCGCAGTTCCTTCAGGGTTTTATGGAACTCCATGTGTTTTGGGTTTGCAAGCTGCATGCACAGAAAACATAAAGTTAGTTTGTTGTAACACTGCGTGTGTAACATGCTTTACTGTATTCTTCTAGTGAACCTGTGCTGTATATCCTCTAACGTGTATGCATCCTCTCTATGTGAAGGGACCAATCTGAAGGCACTTCATGGTCAGTGAGGTGCACCATTGTTCCTGCAATTGGAATAAATTAAAGGGCACCAGGTGGGTTACTTATAAGCACACATGCAGATCATGACCAGATTTTCCAGCCTCAGTCTGCCCAACCTGTGTTTGATATCCTGGCAATGAAACTAAGATCTCCCTACCTGTAGCCCTCTACAGGGTTGAGGTAGGAAGAGATTATTCCTCAATACTCTCCTCTGGAAATACTCATCAGCTTTCTGCAATCTGCAGTATTTAGGTACCAAATGCATCACTAACAATGACCATGACCAGCTTCTGAGGCTAATTTTTTAAAGTGCCCATATTGAAGGCTATCGGCTGTGTGCTGACCTTTGACCCAAAAGCAGCACAGAAAGAATAATATGTAATTTCTCTAGATTTCCTTTGGAAGGAAGGAATGTATAAAAAGGATACTTAAGGGTTTGCGTCCATAATAAATGTATCAATTCTAATTTTCTTAGATAGTCAGAAATACTGGCGACCTAGGAACCCTTAACCTGGAAGCACGGATTAAGAAAGAATCCCATGTCATTAGCAGGCACAAAGGAGAGCTACCAACAGAGGAGATAGAAGATAATGACACCGATAGAGGGTGCAGACAGAGACAAAAAGATGAATGCATAGTATTCTTGTGAAGAAACAAATCACTCTCAGAAAAAGGTTTTTCACTTCTGGGGATTTTGCTGTGAAAGCATCACGGATGAAAAAAAATCCTTGTTTGATATCTCAAGTCTGTTTTTTTCCAACAGGAGTTACTAGTTGGTCACTGTGCAGAAATGACAAGATTAATTGGAAATAGAGAAACTAAACATTAAATTCATACTTGAAGAGATAGTTTATTTAGAACAAGTAACACACATTGTAAATTATGAAGCAGACATTTAAGAAAACCATCTTATTTCTGTGAATGCATCCTGGAAACACACAGCAGACTAATTGATAGGCACAGTCACAATATTATACACATGGAGTCAATGATGTTCTTAAAGGTGAATTCCTTAATGGCAAGGTCAAAATGTAACAGGCTGAAGGGTGCAACTCAGCATTTAGATGGAAAGTAGCTTGGTTCCTGCCTCCTCTGTTGTTAGATGTTTTTAAACCAGATTAACAAAGCTGTTTTGCAAATAATGAAGCATACAGCGATCTCCACATAAACAGCAAGGTAATAAGACATCAGACAATGTATTGAGGTCTAATACAAAAGTAGAATACTGCAGATGCTGGAAATCTGAAATAAAAATGAGAAATGCTAGAACTGCTCCACAAGTCAGAAAATGCCTCTGGAGAGAGGAAGCACTATTTAAAGGCTGAACTTAACAAAGGTTGATCAATTCTGGTTCTCAGTTCACACATGTTGCCTGAATATTTTCAGCAGCTTTTGTTTCTATTTAATATTTGAAGGTGTTAGTTGTGAAGTCAATATTGAAGCATTAAGCTGTGTCACACTTTGAGTTCAGATGTTTTACTGAAAAGGCAGGGTGTTGGCTGACCGGGGAAAGAGAAGGAAGATAATCCTGTCCTCCAGGTCTCACTACCTCATGGCACATACTGCCCAAAGGGGTCCAAAGGTTTGCTTTTCGAGATTTGGTCTGTTCAGTCACATGTTGACCCGCAGCAGAAACACGAGACCCTGATGAGATGTCATCCTGAAAGGAGGGACAGCCAATGATCCAACTGGATGTCTCAGAGTATTTTATGAACCCTGAAAATAAAACATTTCTATGGATTCCTGAGGTGTATAAGTGCGGCTCTGACTCCAAGGAGCCATGCCCCAACCAGGTCAACGCCAGGATGTAGCCGAGGGCACTGGCAGAAGGGAGATGGTTGGATGCTGAGGTCTTTGCTAAGGTGAGCTGTATGCAGAGATATGAGCTAAAACAGGGCACAGAGCACAATCTTGTTCTTTAATTGTCATTTCATCTTGTGTCTCAGGACTGACATTTCATATTACGCCAATGTCAACATTTTTGTATGAAATTTGCTGTTCTGCCGTCTTAATAGAAATGCTAATCTGCTTACTATAAAAAGGAGCCAAAGGAATCTTATGTGAACAAATTATATCCAGGCCATAACTTACTGTCAAAATAACAATGAGGCCTGATGCTCGCTGTAATTTATGTGCAAACTGAACAGGCAAGGGCAAGTCTTACTAACAGTGTCCACTGTTCATTGCCTTGTCACAGTAAATTATGGCTGGTTAACTGTACACCAGTTAATGTCTAAACTGCATAATTTTAAAGTGAAAACTCCCCTATATCTTGCCCCACTCATTTATCTCCTTTATCGAACCAAAGCACTGAGAAGAGAATTAAGCAGGTACAGGTTCTGAGATTATAACTGTACGTTTTCTGAAATTTGCTGTTGAATTAGTTTAGAAACAGAAGTCAATTATGGCAACTGATTTCAGATTTCTAACCTATTTTCTGCATTGGCTTAGAAGTGTTCACCATGTGTTAAGAGATCATACTCTATCCCAGCACACAGCAATCCTTCTGCCTGAAGGTGAAAATATGAGGTCAAAGGCTCAAAACAGTAACCAATGTGTTTCTTATATCCACTGCCCTAGCTTTACCTACACTTCCCCAACCCACATCTAACCAAATGCATTTTTAAAATGTTCACCTCGGTACTTCTAGACTTACAGCACTGCTTTGATCAGACCTAACAAATGCTAACAAACTACACTGTACTTTCAAAGAAGTAAAAGTCAGAACATTATTCAGCTGAAGCAAATCAGTTTCGCCATGTTGCAATACAATCTACCAGTATATGTATGTGCCACAGAAACACCACTTCTCAGTACCGCAGGTGAAAGAAAAACTCAGTCATCCTACAGTTTTTCAGAATTGGGACTTCAAGCAATGCTCAAAGATCAATTGCTAACATAGTCACGTTGAAATAAAGCAGTCTTGCCTGTTAGTGAATCAATGCACAGTCTCTCCCTCCTACTGAAATTATTCATAACCTCCTCTCCTATTTAAATGATTCACAGCCTCCCCTCCTTGGGGAGACACTCTGCAGAGAGGTTTAGAAGTTGAAAAGGCAAAGTTGAATAACTTAATAAAATAAAGAAATATTGTAAGTGCCCAACCCTAGATCTTGTGACTTATACATTACTGCCTTTCCTTTTGTGTTGAATTTGTAAAGGAAAGTGTCAGGAAGTCATTACTTAAGAATAAAGGAGAGACATTAAAATATTTATAAATCACAATAAACTGAAGCACTTCAAAAGGCTAACCAAATGTTAATGGTTTCCTTTGGTTTGCAGATGATACATTGATGAAAATTTATGAAGCTGAGTTTGAAGGAATTTGTTGAGCAACAGGCTGCACATCAGTTTAACAAAATGGTTTGAAGAAAATTATGCACATTTTTTAATCAACCTGTTCAGAGATGTTGCTACACACCTCTGGAACAGGTGGGACTCATGCCCCAGTCTCTTAGCTCAGAGGTAGGGATATTACCACTGCTCCACAAGAAAATTGGAACATCTGCTGTAGAAGATTATGAGGTATAGTGGAGGATAAACGTGGAGAGTGAAGCAGACTCTAAGTGCTGGGGAGCCAAAAAACCTCACAGGAAAAGATTTAGGTTGCCTAAAAGCAGACAATAACGTCTCCACCATTCTTTAAAGTGTGTTAGATATTAAGAATAAAACATTGAGGCAATATTCAATCCAATCATTTCTGTAGGTCTTCAATACAAAGAGGAAATAATCTTTGTACTAATTCACTGACTACTGAACTGGGATTGGAGACAGATTGGAACCAAAATTGAGTGAGACAGTCAGGAAACATAGGATGGATCTCAAAGGGATAAATATTCCATTGGAAGCAACTATTAGCATCACTATATAATGGCTCTTTGAAGTGGACACATCATTCAGACCATTTCTTTATAGAGAAATAGCTGGAGAAGTGTGCCTTCATGTAGATGGATGGTTTTGGAGTGCACTTGGGAGATATTAGAACATTCAACATTGATCTTGACTTTGTGTAATCATTGAAGTCAATAAATATAAAGATATGTCAAATGGGTACTTTCTTGCTCTCAGCTGTTTTACAGTCTCAGGCACAATATCAGGATCTATCCTGTGTGTCTGAATTTTAATAGTTCCTTACACAATGCTTTTGAAAGACATGGTTGTTGAATATTTCATCATAAACAAACTATTATTATTAAGTTGTAAGTGTGCCCCTTTAAAGCCAATAACACTAAATGATTGTTAATTAAGTGCAGTTACAGATAATGAATGTCTAAGATATGACAGTGATGGCTGAATGAGGCTTGGAATGAGGAAGGAAACAGGCACCAGCCTTTTGGATGAGCTCAAGCTTATGGAAGGTGGGCAGGAGAGTCTTGGAATAATTGAGTCTGGAGCATCAATGAGAGTTTGAGCAATGGGGGGATGAAGCAGGTTGGAGAAGAATGAGCTTTTAATCATCAGATTGAGCTAGACAACATTAAGCCACATCAAGCCGTGCTCACCATGACTGAAGCTGCTTCTGGAATGCAACTATATCAGCAGTTTCCTCAAACCCGACTGATAACATTCTCAGCCACTGCCGGGTTCACCTTGTTGATCCTAATATTTTTATGAGAAATATTCCTACAGTGTACCATATCTTAATTAGGCCTTGTTTCAAAGGTACAGCTCTCTAATGAATACATATACAAAGGGAACCTTCTTCCTTGGTGCAAGTCCATGAATGAAAGTGGCTCTTCTTTTCAACCAGATTTCAATTATTAAATACATTTTGTTTCTTTGTTGCAGAGAATGATTACTTTATGATTTGAACTAAAGCTGTAGCTGAACAGCCTGTTATTGAAACCATTGTTTCTTCTCTTTGTTCATCTTTCAATGTTTATTGACTGTGTTCGACTGTCTTTCATTGCGGCTGTTCCAGTTAAATACGGGTGTATGGTGTTTCTTCTGCATCATTTGCATTTTTGCCCAAATGAATTGGTCACCCAAGAAGGATGAATAAGTCCACCACAACCCCCTTTATTAATATGGCAACCCAGAGATAAAAACATTATTCACAATATCTCCTACCCCCAGATATTCATCTGAATGGGTTCTTCTGCTGTCAGTGATGAAATCAAATTTTGGGAGAAAATCCAAATTTATCTCATTTCAGATGCAGCAGTTCCACTATCCCTTATCAAAAGCTGTCTTTCGATCAATGAAATATATTAATATGAATAGCTGTTGCATATTTATGAAGAAGACTTATGAAGAAGCAACAATTTGATTTGGATCAAGTCCATGTTTTTATCTACAATCTAAACAGTGGATTAAAGTTTACCAACTAGGTAGTTCTGGAATAAGATGATTCCAAACATCCACACAAACGTATCATTACCCTATTACATCAATCAGTGACACAACTGTTTTCTGTCACTAATCTCACTCAGTTCCAGGTCAGTCAGCCAAGTGACATTTAGGTGAAATAGAAACTACTTCTGTGCTGGTTTTAGTGAGCAGGCTTGGGTCCTTGGTTAGCTCAGGTGGCTGGATAGCCAGTTTGCAGAGTGCAGCCCATACCAACAGTATGGGCCCAATCCCATGCCAGCTGAGGTTACCTTGCGGGACTCCTTTCCTGTGATATGGTGACTCTCAGGTTAAACTGCCACTGACTATCGCTCTCTGATAAGAGAGTTGGACTATGACAACTTTACTTTTGCCTTTTACATAATCAGGATTCATCATAGAATCCCTTCAATGTGTGAAAGCAGACCATTCGGCCCATTCAGTCCACACCGACCCTACAAAGAGCATCCCACCCCAGATGCACACTCCTACTCTATCCCTGCATTTCCTACGGCCAATCCACCTAACCTGCATACTTTTGGACTGTGGGAGGAAACCGGAGCATCCAGAAGAAACCTTCACAGACCCAGAGAGATTGTGCAAACCCCACAGAGACAAGATGACCTGTCAGGTCAGTCCATTGTTTGCTGGATCAGTAGATGAGCTTCCCAATTAGCAAATCCCAGAAGATTGTTCTGGGATCATGCAAGAACCGCTCCACATGAACAATGTGAGAGGAGTAGCCGGGTGTAGCTCGGTACCACAGGATCAGGCTCAGGGTGGGACACTATGGCATTGGCAGGTGTTTCCATCTCTGTTCATTTTAAATTCCACTGTCGTCTGTGTCAAACCTCCTTAGAGCAGAGAAAATTAAGATGAGATTTAATAGAGGGATTCAAAACTATGAGGGGTTTTAAATGAATAGACAAGGGAATTTCTTACCACCAGGGGACATTTATTAACAGAAGATGAAGATTTAAGATAATTGGAGAAGAAAAGGAAGGAGTAGTTTCTTTCACTCAAAGGATTATGATGATCTAGGATGCACAGCCTGAGGGAGAGAGAGAGATGGAAATGGATTCAATCTCAGCCATCAAAAGGGAATTCAACCGAGACCTGAAAAGGGAAGATTTGCAGGGCTATAGGGGAAAAGCTGGAGGACCAATTAATTAGCTCAGGCATAAAATACTATTGATTCCTTTAGGTTTCTTGATCCTTATAATACAGAAAGGGGCACTGCTTGTCCGAGAGTAGTCCAAGATTTTGAAATAAGTTATCTGATTAGTCTCAGTCTTTGCTTTCTTTTCCGTAACACTGGATTTTGTTTTTCCAAGGGCATATCCACTTCCCATCAGCAAGTTGTCATTGAATCCACTTCACTACCACTGTAACCACAGCTTCAGGCAATACTTCCAAGAACAGTCAGAAAATACATTACTCTATCACAGAATGAGAAGCAGTCAGTGATGTGTGTAACAGGCCAGCAGAGAACATTCTCTGCCTTCCAATTTGTGGAATCTGATAAAATCTGTGATCATATTGTTGAATGGACATGATGGTCATTTCTCTCACATGAAACCTGTAAATGCATTTGAAAGCATTTTGAGTGCTGGTTTGAATGCGTCGGGCACTGACAGGATGCTGTATTAAATCAACAACAATTTGTATTTATGAAGTATCTTTGGTGTAATAAAACATCCCAAGGCATTGAGCAAATTGGCAGGTGACTTGCAGCTTTGCCTATTTTTAATTCCACTGTCTTCTGCAGAGCAGAGAAAATTAAAGGGAGATTTAATAAAGGTTTTCAAAATTATGGAGCATCAATAAAACAAGACACAATTAGAAGGTGTCAGAGCAGGCGACTTGTAGCTTGGTCATAGAAGTGGAGTGTCTTAATGAGGAATTTGAGGCCGAGAGGTAGAGGAGGGTATAACAGAATTTAGAGGTAAGGCAGTTAAAGGCAACAAAGGAATAATTAATGTCAGGGATGCTCAGGATGCCAGAGCTCTAGAACTAAAAATATATTATTTTCATAATCGGGAAGAAAAAGCTGCCACTAAAATAGGAAGCCTCTGTTGTGTCTTTGCTAATTACCTCAGTTCAAACAACTCTTCTAACACAATAGGATATCCTGTTATATTAAGAGTTTTTCAATTTTCCTCAAATATGGAATTAGAAAACTTACTCTTCAATTCAATTCCGTGTTGTAATTTGTTTCTTAGCTGATGGAAATTATAAGTGAAAGTTTGCATTGTTGTTAGAATGTTTTAATGTGATTTTAAAAGTTGGCATCTCCCAGCATTCTTTTCTGTGAACATTGTCAGCGATAGAGCAAACTGAACGAAAGGGAACTTGTCATCTTGTCTTTGATAATTCAATGTCTCTTTTTTAAAATTATGCCTTTTAAAGTTTGCTGTAGTAATTATCTTCTCCATTGTTGGGGGCTGTGTGAACTGATTCTTTTCATTGTCCCAATCCTGTACTGGCTCTAACAGAGTTGCAATGAAAAAGAAGCAGATATTGCCAAGAATACATATTAGACTGTATATAGCTCAGTAGTGATAACAGATCCACCAGGTTTCTGAAAGTAACAAACATTGAATTTGTTTTATTATAAAAACCCACTGAAGCAAAGATGCAAAAATTATTAATGAGAGTTCTAAATGTCCAACTATACACCCACGAACATACACTTGCACACACGATACTTAAATGTACATGCACGTAAATTACATGTACGCAATTATTACACATAATACACATTACACAATACACATACATGTTACACACATGCACATACACAAATGCATACACATGTACACATGTTCACACATGCACAAACAGCTATACACACAGACAAGCTTGAATTATCATTAAAGAACGTTGGGAAAATAGCAGTTAAATTTAGAAATAATTATTCACAGATTGTCCAAATGTAAGTTTGCAGCCAAAGTCCCTTTCCAAATAAGCTGTGGCACTATTTCTCTTTTGTCCCTGAATCATCTGGAGCTGGCTAAAGTCTCTATTCCAGAGACACTGGTGCAGATTTAGACTCCTCCTTTCGGAACACTCCAGCCATGGCTTAGAATGTGTTTCCAGCTCACAAACCTGAATGTGAAGGTTTCAAAGAAAGCCAGAGATGGAAAAGGTTGTTCTCTCTGTAGCTGGCTCTCTCTGGCTGTCTTTTGTTCAAAACCAATACACTTCACATCCACTAACTAGATCGTCTAACCCCTCTTTGTAAGTATTGAGATCCAGTCACTCCATTCGAGAAATTCGCTTTGACCTGAATGCAACATTGCTACTCCTATATGCATGGGATATCTCCTGGACATTCCTGTCCAACTCACAATGATACAAATTGATATTTCAGATAGCATATCTTCACAACACATACATGTGCTTTACTTGAAGTACAGTGAGTCATTTTAAATTAAACACTGAATGCATATAACCTTGACCTTGTGATGGGGGAGTACCAAACAAAGAATTGCACTTTTTCAAATCATGAAGCTTACAGGGATCGATATTTCTAAGCAGCATGGAAATGTGACTATGTTCATTTCAATTTAAAATTGTGAACCCAACAGTGGAGAAAGCTTGGTGATTTTCTTCTCAGTCTAAGATGTTGGAGGCGCAGATTAATTTTGACTGGGCAGCTAATGCTACTGTAAGGATCAAGGCAGTATACTTAATGATATTTAACCTTGGCATTTAAATAACTTTATTGTGATTTAATTTGAACTTTCAGAGGGTTTTTATTTGGTGTGAAGACAAATTTCTTTCAGCCGGTGTCAGTACTTTTAGTCCTGGAAAGGTTTCTGAAGGTAACCGTGATGAAATTTAATTGGGCTGTTGTGAACAAGTGCTTTTTTAAATTATTTTATCCATTATGAATTGTGTTTAGTTAATAAAATGTTGATTTGAATTAAGTTGCAAACACTGAGAGAGTTTTATCAGCCCACACAGATCAGGATCATGGTGGTGTTGCTGTAAAGTTGAGGGGAGACATGTCAGAATGCACCCAGTCATGTCCATAAGACATAGGTACAGAAATAGGCCATTCAGCCCATCATGGCTGATCTGATAATCCTCAACTCCACTCTCCTGCCTTTTCCCCACAATCATTGATACCCCTCCTGATTAAAGATCTCAGTCTTGAATAGACTTAACAACCCTGTCTCAATAGCCTTATGCTATGAAGACTTCCAAACCATCACTCCCCATCTATTCGAAATGTTCGTGCTCTTATTTTCAGATGATACCCTCTGGTCTGAGAATCTCCCACAAGAGGAAGCACCTTTTCCACCTCTAATCTGTCAAGCCCACTAAGGACCTTGTATGTTTTAATAAGGTCATGTCTTATTCTTCTAAACACCAATGAATACTGGTCAAAACGTGTGGCGCTGGAAAAACACAGCAGCATCCGAGGAGCAGGTGAGTCAACATTTTGGGCATAAGGCCTTCATCATAAATAAGGAAGTGTGTACGGGGGTGGGGGGGTTGGGGAGGGGGGAGTTGGAGGGATGGCAGAGGGGGTGGGGCTGGGGGATGTTTGTTGGGAAAGCAACAGCTAGATGCAGATGGGGGGTTGATAGTGGTAGGTCAGAGGAGAGGGTGGAGCGGATAGGTGTGAAGGAATACAGGGAGAACTAGCTATTTGAATACAGAACTGGCTCAAAGGTGCAAGACAGAGGGTGGTGGTGGAAGGTTGTTATTTAGACTGGAGGCCTGTGACCAGTGGATTGGTGCTGGGTCCACTACTTTTTGTCATTTATATAAATGATTTCGATGTGAGCATAAGAGGTATAGTTATTAAGTTTGCAGTTGACACCAAAATTGGAGGTGTAGTGGACAGTGAAGAAGGTTACCTCAGATTATAACAGGATCTTGACCAGATGGGCCAATGGGCTGAGGAGTGGCAGATGGAGTTTAATTTAGATAAATGTGAGTTGCTGCATTTTTGGAAAGTAAATCTTAGCAGGACTTATACACTTAATGGTAAGGTCTGAGGGAGTGTTGCTGAACAAAAAGACCTTGGAATGCAGGTTCATAGCTCCTTGAAAGTGGAGTTGCGGGTAGATAGAATAGTGAAGAAGGCGTTTGGTACGCTTTCCATTATTGGTCAGAGCAGTGAATATAGGAGTTGGGAGGTCATATTGCGGCTGTACAGAACATTGGTTAGGCCACTTTTGGAATATTGCGTACAATTCTGGTCTCCTTCCTATGAGAAGGATGTTATGAAAATTGAAAGGGTTCAAAAAGATTTACAAGAATGTTGCCAGGGTTAGGATTTGAGCTATAGGAAGAGACTGAATAGACTGGGGCTGTTTTCCCTGGAGCGTCAGAGACTGAGGGGTGACCTTCTAGAGGTTTACAAAATCATGAGGGGCATGGATAGGATAAATAGAAAAGGTCTTTTCCCTTGGGTGGGGGAGTCCAGAAGTAGAGGGTATAGGCTTAGGGTGAGAGGGGAAAGATTTAAAAGGGACCTAAGGGACAACGTTTTCACACAGAGGGTGGTGCAGGCATCTGAATGGTATATGAATAGGAAGAGTTTAGAAGGATATTCCACCAGGACCTTAAATTCACATGGAAACATTCCATCCCAACCTTAAATTCACCTGGACCATCTCTGACACCTCCTTCCCCTTCATGGACCTCTCCATCTCCATCAGTGACGACCAACTCAACACTGACATTTTTTACAAACCCACTGACTCCCACAGCTACCTGGATTACACCTCTTCCCACCCTACCTCCTGCAAAAATACTATCCCATATTGCCAATTCCTCCACCTCTGCCATATCTGATCCCAGGAGGATCAGTTCCACCACAGAACACACCAGATGGCCTCCTTCTTTAAAGACTGTAATTTACCCTCCCACGTGGTTGAAGATGCCTTCCAACGCATCTCATCCACGCACTCACCTCCGCGCTCACACCCTACCCCTCCAACCACAACAAGGACAGAACCCTCCCAGTCCTCACCTTCCATCCCACCAACCTCTGCATAAACCGCATCATCCACTGACATTTCTGCCACCTTTCAAACTGACCCCATCACCAGGGATATATTTCCCTCCCCACCCCTTTCCAATTTCCGCAAAGACTGTTCCCTCCGTGACTACCTGGTCAGGTCCACGCCCCCACCCCAACAACCCACCCTCCCATCCTAGCGCCATCCCCTGCCACTGCAGGAATTACAAAACCTGCGCCCATACCTCCCCCCTCACCTCCATCCAAGGCCCCAAAGGAGCCTTCCACATCCATCAAAGTTTCACCTGCACTTTCTCAAATTTCATTTATTGTTTTCGCTGCTCCCGATGCAGTCTCCTCTACATTGGGGAGACTGGACACCTTCTCGCAGAGTGCTTCAAGGAACATCTCTGGGACACTCGCACTAATCAACCCCAACGTCCCGTGGCCGAACATTTCAACTCCCCCTCCCACTTTGCTGAGGACCTGCAGCTTCTGGGCCTCCTCCACCACCACTCCCTCACCACCCGATGCCTGGATGAAGAACCCGCCTTGGAACCCTTCAACCCCAGGGCATCAGTGTGGACTTCACCAGTTTCGTCATTTCCCCTCCTCCCACCTTACCTCAGTTCCAGCTCAGCACCATCCTCATGACCTATCCCACCTGTCCATCTTCCTTCCCAGCTATCTGCTCCACCCTCCTCTCCAACCTATCATCTTTACCCCTTCCTCCATCCACATATTGCACTCTCAACTACCTTCTCCCCAGCCCCACCCCCTCCCATTAATCTCTCCACCCCCAAGGCTTCCAGCCTCATTCCTGGTGAAGGGCTCCTGCCCGAAACGTCGATTTTCCTGCTCCTCAGATGCTGCCTGACCTGCTGTGCTTTTCTAGCACCACTCTAATCTCGCCTTTAGAAGGATATGGCCAAGTACTGGCAAATGGGACTAGATTAGGTTGGGATATCTGGTCAGCATGGACAAGTTGGACCAAAGGGTCTGCTTCCATGCTGTACATCTCTATGACTCTATGACTCTAACATGGACAGGTGGGACAGTTTAAGAGGGTGGTGCTGAGTTGGAGAGTTGGATCTGGGACGAGGTGGGAGGGTGAGGGGAGTTGAGGAAACTGCTCAAATCAATGTTCATGCCGTGTGGTTGGAGGGTCCCAAGGTGGAAGATGAGGCGTTCTTCCTCCAATCGTTAGGTGCCTTGGATTTGGTGGCGGAGGAGGCCCAGGATTTGCATGTCCTTGGCAGATTGGGAAGGGGCTTTGAAGTGGTTGGCAATGGCAATGGGGTTGTTTAGTGTGTGTGACCCAGAGATGTTTCCTGAAACGTTCTGTGAGCTGGCATCCTGTTTCCCCAATGTAGAGGAGACCATATCGAGAGCAGTGGGCACAGAAGATGAGGTGTTTGGATGTGCAGGAAAATCTTTACCGAATGTGGAAGGATTCTTTGGTGCCTTGGACGGAGGTGAGGAGGGAGGTGTGGGCACAGATCCAATGAATATGGGCCCAACCTACTCACCACTCCTCATAAGACAGTCCCTCTATACCTGGGTAAAAATCACACAACACCAGGTTAACTTTGTACACCCCAGTCCAACACCGGCCTCTCCAAATCATGACCTCTATACCTGATATTAGCCAAGTTCTGGACTGCCTCCAGTGCTGGTCTATCTTTCCTCAGGTAAGAGACTGCTCACAGTATTCCAGCTGTGATTCGATTAGTGTCTTGGACAATTTGAGCAAAACCTCCCGAATCTTTATTCTGCAACTCACCCTTGAGGAACTTTATTAAGGGTGGAACCAGTTTTTGATAGGTTTCAAGACATTCTAGAAGCTGAGTTGCAAGTTGAAGTGCAGAAATGTTTTGATTACGGAGAAGTTTTAATACCCTTGTAAATACACCTGTTGCACACTTAAGAAACTAACATAATTTCTATATTACTCGGAGATACATAGAGTATTCAGCAATCCCTGTTTCTGTGCTGTTGATGAGGTTCCTGCTTGCCTGATCCTTGGCAGTACTTGAGGCCTGACACAGGATGACAAACCTGGTAACCATGGCAATGGAGGAAGACGGGGAGTGTGGAAGCATGGTCAGGAAGCAGATATTACATGGCTCAATACCCTCACCCTCAATCTCACCCAAAATCTATAGTTACTTGTGGATTCATGTGAGTAAACATTAAATCACTGTGGTGATTGGAATGAGGGCCAGGTGGATCTTATTGGCTATGTGATCCTTGACTGGGGTTGTTAACCTGGGCCAATCAGGAATCCCAGTCAATAAGATCTAGCTGGCCCTTGCTCGAGTCACTACAATCAGCAATAACATTTGACATAACCCAGGCTGAAGGCAGAGAAAAGATTAATAATATGTTGATGATTGCTTCAAGTCAGAAAATACGGCGGGTGGCCTCTTTGACCCATCTGGGTGTGACAAAAAGTGAAAAAGTTCAAGTTTTTAAGATAATTTTTAAAAAAGTCAATCTAACCCAGCATTTGCTTCCATTGACATGTTTCAAACAGAACAGTATACACAGGAACAGTTCCTTTGGCCCACTGTCTGTGCTGAACATGATACCATTCTAAACTAATCCTGTCAGCCTGACCATGGTCCTGCCTGTTCATATGTCTGTTAAAATGTGTCTTAAATTTTGCTAATGTACCTGCTTCCAGCATTCCCTCTGACAATGCTTTCCATGAGCCTCCAACCCTCCATGCCCCCAAGTATTTGACCTTTTCACCCTGGGAAAGAGACTCCAACTATCCACCTTATCCAAGTCTCTCATAACTTTATATACTTCTATCATCACCCCTCCCCCTCGCCCCAGCCAGCCTCTGACACTCCAATGAAAACAATCCAGGTTTCTCCTTATAGCGAATACGTGCCAATACGGACAATAAAGCTCTTTGCACCCTCTCCATATCCTTCCTACAGTGTGATAACTAGAACTGTACTCAATACTCCAAACGGGGCCTAACTAAAGTCTTATACAGTTGCATTATAGCTTTAGGAATAGAGCAAACGAGAACTAAAGGGCTTCTATTATTGCCTCTGTCTGACCAACAGGGGCTGGGAAACACGGTAAGTATTTGACCAAAGGGCAAAGGCAGAAACAATTAAAGCTAACTAAAAATGCAACAACAGTTAAAAGTGTAAACTGGTTGATTATTCATTCCTCAGATATGGGCATCGCACGCACGGCCAGTGCTTATTGTCCATCTGTGACTTCTATTGAAATTGTGGTGGGGTGGGCTGCCTTCTTGCACTGTTGCAGTCTTTGTAGTGTTGGTCCCAGCACAGTGTTATTAGGGAGGGGAATCACAGGATTTTGACCCAGCGACAATAAAGGAACAGCAATACAATTCCACGTCATGATACATTGTAAATTGAAGAGGAACATGCAGGTGCTAATGCTCCCATGTGTCTGCTGCCCTTGTCCTTTCAAAGGTTCTGGGTTTGGAAGGTGCTGTCAGACTTGCATTGCTGAATTACTGCAGCATTCCTTGTAGATGATACACTCTGTGACTCTCAAGTGATGGTGGAGGGAGTCATTTTTAAGTGGGTGGATGGAATGCTAATCAAGCACATTGCATTGACCTGAAACACGTTGTGCTTCTTTAGAGACACACCATTGAGATAAATGAACAGTATCTCATTACATTCCTGAATTATGCCTTGTGGACAGGTTTTGGGGAGTCAGTAGATGCGTTACTTACCGCAGAATTCCCAGCCTTTGACTGTGTCCTGTAGCCAGAGTATTTATACGTCTACTCCAGTAAAGTTTCTAGTTGCATGCCAACCATCATAAGAACATAAACATAAGAATATTAGCACTACGAGCAGAAGTTGTCAATCTGGCCCTTCGAGTCTGCTCCGCCATTCAGTAAGATCATGGCTGATCTTTTTGTGGCCTCAGCTCCACTGACCCGCCCTCTCACCTTAACCTTTAATTCCTTCATTTTTCAAAAAAACTATCCAAGTTAGCTTTACAAACATTTACTGAGGAAGCCTCAACCATTTCACTGGGCAGGGAATTGCACATTCACAACCCTCTGGGTGAAGAAGTTCCTTCTCAGTTCAGTCCTAAATCTGCTCCCCCTAATCTTGAGGCTATGCCCTCTTGTCCTAGTTTCACCTGCCAGTGGAAACATCCTCCCTGCTTCTATCTTATCCATCCCTTTCATAATTTTATATGTTTCTATTCATTCTTCTGAATTCCAATGAATATAATCCCAATCTACTCAGTCTCTCCTCATAAGCCAATGCCCTCAACTCCAGAATCAACCTAGTGAGCCTCCTCTGTACCCCCTCTAGTGCCGGTACATCCTTTCTCAAGTAAGGAGACCAAAACTGTACACAGTACTCCAAGTGTGACCTCACCAACACCTTGTACTGCGGCAACACAACCTCCCTGCTTTTAAACTCAACCCCTTAAGCAATGAAGGACAAAATTCCATTTGCCTTCTTAATTACTTGTACCCGCAGACCAACCTTCTGTGATTCATGCACAAAGACACCCACGTCCCTCTGCACAGCAATATACTGCAATGTTTTACCAGTCAAGTAATAATTCTTTCACTGTTGCTCCGACCAAAATGGATGACTTCAGATTTATTAACATTGTAGCGAGTTTTGAGAAGATTATTAACATTGTATTCACTCACTTAAACTATCTATGTTTCTCTGCAAGGCTTCACAGTCCTCTATACACTTTGCTCTGCCACTCATCTTAGTGTAATCTGTAAACTTTGACACAGTGCATGTGGTCTCCAACTCCAAATCATCTATATAAATGGGGAATAATTGCGTGCCAACACTGATCCTTGAGGCACACCACTAGTCATTGATTGCAAATCAGAATAGCACTAATTTATCCCCACACTTTGCTTTCTGTTAGTTAACCAATCCTCCATCCTTGTTAATACATTACCCATAACACCTTGCATCTTTATTTTCTGCAGCAGCCTTTTGTGTGGCACCTTGTCAAATGTCTTTTGGAAATCTAGATACACCACATCTACTGGATCCCTGTTGTCCACTGTGTTCATAGAATTCCAAAAGATTAGTTAAGTATGACCTGCCCTTCTTGAACCCATGCTGTGCCTGTATAATGAGATGATTTTTATCTAGATGTCTTGCTTTTTCTTGCTTGATAATAAACTCAAGCATTTCCCCCACTATATAAGTTAAGCTAACTGGTCTATAATTCACCATATTTTTTCTATCTCCCTTGTTAAACACTGTTGTCACATTTGCTGTTTTCCAATCTGCTAGAACGGCCCCAGAATTTAGTGAATTTTGGAAAATTACCACCAGTACACTTGCTAATTCTCCAGCCATCTCCTTTGGTACCTTGGGACACATTCCATCAGAGGCAGGAGACTTATCAAGCCATAGCGCCATTAGCTTGCCCAACACTACCTCTTCCATGATAATGATTGTTTCCAGGTCCTCACCTACCTTCATCTCTTTGTCAATTACTGGCATCTTATTAGTGTCCTCCACTGTGAACACTGATACAAAATGCCTGTTCAATGCCTCAGCCATTTCCTCATATCCCATAACTAAATGCCCCTTCTCATCCTCTAAAGGACCAACGTTTACTTTAGCCACTCTTTTGTTTTATATATTTATAGAAACCTTTGCTATCTGTCTTTATATTCTGAGCTAGTTTTTTTTTCTCATGTTCTATTTTATAGCTCTTTTCTGTGGTCTTCTGTTGACCTTTAAAGTTTTCCCAATCTCCTCGCTTTCCACTGGTCTTGGCCACTTTGTGTGCCTTCTCTTTCAATTTGATAGCCTCCTTTATTTCCTTAGATATCCATAGCAGATTACCCCTTTTCCCACATTCCTTCCTTTTCATTAGTATATACTTTTGCTGATCATGCTGAAAAATTGCTTTGAAAGTCCTCCACTGTTCGTCAACTGTCCCACCATAAAGTCTTTGCTTCCAGTCTACTTTATCCAACTCGTCCCTCATCCAACTGTAGTCTCTCTTGTTTAAGCACAGGACCCTGGTATTGGTTTTTATTGTTGTACTTTCTATCTGTATTCTAAATTCAACCATACTGCGATCGCTCCTTCCAAGAGGATCCCTAACTATGAGGTCATTAATTATTCCTGTCTCATTAGGCAGAACCAGCTCTAGGATAGCTTGCTCCCTCATTGATTCCATTACATACCGTTCAAGAAAACTATCACGGATACATTCAATGAACTTCTCCTCAATGACCTGTCTTCAGTTACATTCCGTCTGAACACCCTCTAAAACACCATTTACCCTGTCCCCATGCCCATTGTATGCTCATAACTTGTCCAGGAACATCACACAGAGGCATGCAATTGTACAGATACAAAGTCAAATGTACATTTTTGTTTACAGATAGTAAAAGGGAACAGAAAGGAACAATTCCAACCAAATGTTGGCAACCTGACCAACCTGGTTCAACCAATCAACTTGTAGATTAAAATCCCCCATGATAATTGCTGTTCCATTTTTACTGACATTAGTTACTTCTTTATTTATTGCCAGCTCCAATGTGATATTATTATTTGGTGGCCTATAGACTACACCTATCAAGGATATTTTTTTCTTAGAATTTCTAATTTCCACCCAAATGGATTCAACCTTATCCTCCGTAGAACCTACATCATCTTTCAGCATCGCCCTGATGCCATCCTTGAATATCAGAGCTACAGCACCTCCCTTACCTTCCTGTCTGTCCTTCTGAATAGTCTGATACCTCTGGATATTTAACTTTCATTCATGACCATCCTGCAACAGTGTCTCCTCAATGGCTACTAAATCATATTCATTTGTGATGATTTGTGCCGTTAACTCATCAACCTTGTTACGAATGCTAAAAACATTCAGGCAGTGTTCTTATGCTAGTTTTTGTACCATCTTTATGAATTCCAACATCTCCAATAATAATATCTCCTGAGTTATCCTTCCTTTTCACTTCTTTCATAGTCTGCCATGTAGTTAAACCCTCCTGCACACATGTTAACCTGCTGCTTTCCTTTCTATTTACCACCATGCATCCTGTCGTTTTCCCCTTCTGTTCCCCCCGACTCACCATTTTAAAGTCCTAATGACCACCCTATTTATCATTTTCAGGATATTAATGGTGGGGGATTCAGTGGTGGCAATGCCAATGAACATCATGGAGAGATGGTTAGACTCGTTCTTCTTGGAAATGATCATGTCTGGCACTTGTCTGGTGTTCATCACCTAGCAGAGCAAGCTTTATAATTGCGGAAGTTTTGCTGCAGTTAAGAAGTTGAGAATAGGACAGAACACTGTGCGATCAGTAGTGAAAAGCCCATTTCTGACAATATTTCAAAAGCACATGCCGAGGTTGGATTGCAGTGTAACTATAGAACCAAACTATCCTTAAACTTCAGGGCATTCTTGAATTTCAGGCCCGTGCCACCTTGCGGCAGGAGTGAACAGCTGGGGCTGTCTATCGAGGACTTGTGCTGGCCTTTGACATCTGAGAACCTGCTTGGAGGAACAATGAACCTGGGAACCAGGTTGTACTGCTAGTATACTATTGAATAGGAACGGAAGATCATATCAGTATCTGTAATTATTGTTACAAGAAATTGTGTGTGAGTCATCAGTGGTATAATTGTCACTGGGTTTATTAGAGTTAGAACAAACTTGAAATGTTTTTATTGTGACAGTAACTGGTGGGAAATCTGCACAGCAAATGTTACATTTTTATATATTATGAAGAATTCTATGGCTGTAACCAACATATTACCAGCAGCCGAGGGCAAATTTATGCCGCTGAAAAATCTATCAAGGCAAACATAAAGGTCAGGCCACTCTGTCTGGTCAAAATATAATCCAACAGACCAATCACTGAAAAGAGTAGAAGATATTTTGGTCTATGACCATTAAGTGGTTATTTCAAAATCAATGTGAAGAGAAAAACTTTGAAAGCTTCACAGGGGACCTTCTAGATATCGCAAAGTGCAGAGCAAAAGCACAGTAATCAGTGTAGTGACCACTATTTGAAATGAAATACAGGATTACATTTCATCCCATCCAATACAGCCTAGTGCCTAAAGACATAGTCAATATTCCAGGAAAGACTCACAATGTTTGATGTTAGGAGGAAAGTGTGCATTGTTCTAATAGGCTGTTATTCGAGATGGGTTGAATTGGCAAGGCTTCATTAAACCACAGTGAACTCAGTGTCAGAGCACTGAAACGGATCTTTGTGATATACAGTGATGGCAGTGATATTTATAATAATGATTACAGACACCGTGGGCTGAATTTGATGTATTTTGTCTGAGCTGTCTTTCTTTTGTGGGTTCACTGTGAGGTCTTTAAAATTCTCTTTCTGTATCTTACCAACCGCACCTCACTCATTACCCACGCCTTCCTTAGGGTCTTCTTCATTCCCAATTCCCACCCAAATCTATGATGCACTGTTCCCAGAACCACTCACACTCAGACAAGTATTTGTAAATAGGCATTGCCCTTCACTGACAATGTCACATCATATAAACCACAACGCCACACTACCCATGGCATGTGACTAATACTCTGCCCACACAGACTATCCCATTCTCTCACCCTGGGTACTGTTTAACCACAAATCTACATGTTTGACCTGTCTTTAGTTACATTCCATCTGAACACCCTCTAAAACACCATTTACCCTTCAAAGTTTGTGAGAAGATTTGTAGCTCGGGTGCTCGTTGCTGTGGTTCTGTTCGCCGAGCTGGAAGTTTTTGTTGCAAAAACTGCGACCACTAGGACCACACAGCACACAAACCAACAGCCACACTCAGACAAAACTCACCAGAACGAAGGACCCGATACCCAGCATGAGCAAAACTAATGTAGTGTACAAAATCCCATGCAAGGACTGCACAAAACACTATATAGGACAAACAGGAAGACGGCTAACGATCCGCATCCACGAACATCAACACGACCAGCTATCCCTAGTAGCCACACACGCAGACAACAAGCAACATGAATTTGACTGGGACAACACTACCATTATAAGCCAAACAAAGAACAGCCAGGGAATTCCTAGAAGCATGGCACTCATCCACAAACTCCATCAACAAACACATCGACCTGGACCCAATATACCGGCCACTACAGCGGACAGCTGAAACTGACAACCGGAAGCGGCAGAGACAGGCCACTATAAATGCTGGAGGAAACACCACAGAAGCGCTTCAAAGGAGGCTCCCAAGCACTGAAGATGTCACCTAGACAGGAGACGAAACGTTTGCAACAAAAACTTCCAGCTCGGCGAACAGAACCACAGCAACCATTTAACCTGTCCCCATGCCCATTGTGTACTCATAACTTGTCCAGGAACATCACACAGAGGCATGCAATTGTACAGATACAAAGCCAAATGTACATTTTTGTTTACAGATAGTAAAAGGGAACAGAAAGGAACAATTCCAACCAGATGTTGGCATCATGACCAGTGACTGTTCTACTTTCTGTGATGGTCAGTGACACCGTCTCCAGGAACCGGGTGTCAATCAGCTCCTGTCTGGTTTGGAGAACCCGACACAGCTGAGCTCTATCATAGGCGAGGAGAGCTTCCTCCTCCCTCCCCACTGTCCTCCCCCTCCTTGGAAGGCTGCTCCCACTGTCTCAGTCCCTCAGTGTCCAGCACCCCCACCTCATCGGCTCCGATTGGACAGATCACAGAGAGTGCCAGGATGAAGTGACACGCATATACCCAAGACTGGCCCAAGCAGTGGGACTTCACTTTCAGCTGTCTCAGTGTCTGCTCCACCATTGCCCTGGGCAAAGCCTGGACAGCGTTATGTCTGTGCTCCATATCCATTAGGGCACTGGGCAATGGCGTTAACACTGTTGGTGTCAGTGGGTAGTCCGTGTCCCACAGTAAGGCCCCTGGACTCTAAGAACACACCAGGTACATGCGAGAGCTACAGGGTGTAGGAGCCTTGGCAGCTGACTGGGTAGTGGGCACACCCCTCCAAGAAGTGGCAGCGGTAATCACGGGTGCTCACTCCAGCTTCCTTGTCATGTTTTCCTAAAGTCAAACGTATTTGGTGAGTTGGGAGGCTGCATATTAACGTGCTACTGACAAAGTGTGGAACAAGTAACAGTGGTTGTTAATTGGCAACTCACTTTGCCACTTGTGTAAAGTGTAACAGAAGGTCAGAGTTGCTGCTGATCTCGAGATGGACCTTGCTGCTCCTATCATCTGATCCTACCACTCACTATAGTTCACATTGCTAACATCTCTTTAAAATTCCACTTTCCATAGGTAGGCCAAAGTAAATGACTGGAATAATGGAGACCAAGGAGAGGGAGACCTGGGGGGGTGATGTTGTTCCATAAGATTCATGTGAGCCATGACAATGTAACTGACTGACATCAAAAGATACTAGATGAGTTTCGGGTGAGGGAAGAGCAAGGTCTTAGACACCATACTAGAGATTACTTTGTACGAAATTAAATGGAAGAGTGTACCAGTATTTTTTGGAGTTAAAAAGCCTTACGTTGAAATATGAACATACAACCTCAGGCCCCACAGCTCATCTACTCCACACCAGAATGTCAAAATGTAGGCAGTAGTTCTGACTTAAAGCCCCAGATAAAGCAGTCAGTATCCTTAGATTTTACAGATCAGGCTTCTTACAAACAGCTGCAGAGAATCTCTGAAATGTAAGCCAGGGATCAGTAAAGAAATGCTTAAGTGGTTGATATAGCAGCGTATTGCACTTCATTATGGGCCAGGTAGACATCTCCTGGAGACTCGGCTGATTGAAACTTGTTTCTCGAGGGTTTACATCCATTGTCAAATGAGCAGCTGTATAAAAATGCATATCTCCCTTTGGAGCTTCAATTTATTGGCTAAGGGGTAATTCAAGAATCCAGGAAAATCCAAAATCCAGCATGGTTTTGGTGCCGAGAGTGCTCTCTTTCAGACATTATATCTTTATGACTGTTACCATCATCTCAGCAACTGTTGTAAAATGGTCTTGTACTTAGATTAGATTCCCTACAGTATGGAAACAGGCCTTTCAGCCCAACAAGTCCACACCAACCCTCTGAAGAGTAACCCACCCAAGTCCCATTCCCCACTCCATATTTATCCCTGATTAATGTACCTAACACTATAGGCAACTTAGCATGGCCAATTCATCTGGCCTGCACATCTTTTGGATTGTGGGAGGAAACCCATGCAGACACAAGGAGAACATGCAAACTCCATACTGACAGTTGCCCGAGGCTGGAATTGAAAACAGATCCCTGGCACTGTGAGGCAGCAGTGCTAACCACTGAGCCACTGTGCCACCTGTGTGTCGTGATGCAGTATTTGTTTGGTCTTGGTATAAGGATTTGATGTGAGGTGGCACAGAATTCTAAGATTACTGCCTCTGGTTTCAGATATTGAAATCTACTGTTCAATACTACTTTACTTTTGTTCAAAAGCAGAGGCACTCCATGAGTTACTGCAGAGATGAAAAAAAATGTAAAGTTAAAAATACAACTTGCATCTTCATAACAGAGACCCACAAGCTAACTATGAAAATTTATGAATTTATGCCTTAATGGGTTGAATATTCAACATCACTATTTATTTGTTGACAATTTTTTTAAAGGAGCTGTAATTCCTTACACAACCAAGACAGATTTTTTTAAAAATCTGTCTAAATCTTTTCATTTATAGTTCATGCTTTTAGAAAGATCCACTGCCAAAAAGATTTCCAGCTGTGAGGCCTCCACTATTTATAGGATAGAATCAGTGTGTGTCTGCGTGGGTGGGAAAAAAAACTATGTTCATAAACAACAAGGTATACACACACAGGATGAGGCTGGTCCAATTCATCCTGGGAGAAAGGAGACTTGGCACCAAAATGTGAACTTTTTAAAAATGCAAAGGGAAATGTGAAAAGATTCTCCTCTGCTTTCCTAATTGAAACCACATGTTGTGTCAACTCCCATCGTTTGTTCTATTGTCATGAGGAATTTATGATGCAAATGATAGAGTCAAGGTTAATGCAGCACTTATATAGAATTGAGAGAATTTCACTTTACCACAGGATACCAGTACCTTACCTCATCTAATTGTGTCAACATATCCATCTCTTCACTTCAGTGAAGAGGGTAGATTGAAGAAGTTGGGACTGTTCTTCTTCAAGAGAAGAATGCTAAGAGGAGATGAGATAGAGCTTTTCAAAATTATGAGCAGGTTGGTTAGACGAGAGAGGGAGAAGCTGATACCACTCGTAAAAGAAAAAAAGAACGCGAGGGTGTGGATTCAAAGTGATGTGCAAACGAAGGAAGGATAATCGAAGAAAAACCCTTTACCTACAGTCAGTCGCTAAGGTCTGAAATGCACTGCTTGTAACTTTGGTGGGAAATGGTTCAATTGAGGCATTCTCGGCAGTGCTGGATGATTATTTGGATAGCAAAGGTGTGCAGGGATATGGGGAAAAGGCAGAAGAATGATGCTCATAAATAGAACTGGTGCAGGCATGATCACAGAATCCCTACAGTGTGGAAGCAGGCCATTCGGCCCATTGAAGACCATCCCACCGGACCCACCCTATCCCCATAACCCTGTCTTTCCCATGTCCTTTATCAATGACCATCAATGAAAAGTAGATTGCCTCGTGATTATTTTATTGTTGATTGTGGGAGCCTGCTGTGTTTAAACTGGGTACAATATTTACTACATAATGACAGTAAACAAAGGTCAAAAGTGCCTACAAGGCTGTAGTGCTCTTTGGTGGAAGTGTCATATATAAATTGACCTGTCGCTCTCTCTTTCACTGGTTGAGGAGTGGCCTGTTGGGAAAGTATGAGTCTGGAGCTAGCTTGATGTTCACACAATCTCCTTGCTGCAAACTCTCAGGTCTTCCACATGGACAGCAGATTAACATGCTTGAATAACTTTAAGCAGTAGTTATAATCAAGACTATAGTCACAAACAGTCTGTCATCTTGGCAAGGGTACTCATTGTCAGAACACTTGCTGTGTTTTGCTTTATTTTTATCATTTTTGGTTCACAGCTGTGGACTGTGAGCTAAAGCTCAAGGTGACCTTTGGACTGTGAGCAGCAACTTGTTTTCGAAACAGACAGACCAAACCAACTTATATTGGCCATGCAGAAAAATTAACTAAAGGTGGATTCTTGTTCAAAGAACTCCAAAGACAGTACAACTCCAGAGAGTCACTGTGCTCAAACAGAGGGAGCGGCACAGTGGCTCAGTCATTAGCACTGCAGCCTCACTGCGCCAGGGACCCGGGTTAGATTCCAGCTTTGGGCGACTGTCTGTGTGGAATTTTCACGTTCTCCCCGTGTCTGGGGGGGTTTCCTCCAGGTGCTCCGGATTCCTCCCGCAGTCCAAAAGATGTACAGGTTAGGTGGATTGGCAATGCTAAATTGCCCATAGAGTTAGATGCATTAGTCAGAGGGAAATGGGTCTGGGTGGGTTACTCTTCGGAGGGTCGGTGTGGACTTGTTGGGCCAAAGGACCTGTTTCCACACTGTAGGGTATCTAATCTAATCAGGGCAGATGTTTGAATATTACCTGAGACCCCTCAGGGAGACCCGTGTCAACAAGTCTAACAAAGAAACACCCAGTTTGAACTGCATTTGGATTGTGTTTATGTCAGAAGGATTGTGACTACCAAAGCTACAGGAATGAAATCTGACCACTCTCTATCATCCCATTATCAATTCAGAGAATAAAGTCTCAGTTATAAGAATTAACTGAATATTCCACAGAGTCTACTCAAAGCTATTTGCAATTACTAATGACTTCAGAAATCAAGCAAGATACAATCCCATGTGTCTGTGCTACTAATTATCATGGAAACCACTGTACTGGACTAGACCAGATTACGTCAAAAATATTTTGAGAAAGTAGACTAGATCCGAACATTTTCTTATTTTAAAGGTAAATGTAAAGTATCTCAGATGCAGTGTGACTGGTCAAACTACTTGACATTAAGCAAAACATAATTTATTTTAACATTGCAGTTAAAATACAACAAAAGAAAGGAGAATTTAGCATAACTTAACTATTGGAAAACTTTACAGAATAATAGATACAGTACCTATTACTAATTAACTGTTCCAATTATAGTAACATCCCATATACACACCCATTGGGAAAAAGGGAAATTTTGACACTGTAGGGAATCTAATCTGATATAATCTGATCTATTCTCACATGCAATTCTCCAATCGAAGAGGAAAGAACCATCAAGAGAAGATTCAGAGAGAATAGCAGCTAAGACATATTAATGGAGGCTTCTAACTTTTTTGAGGCCCCAATATCTTCTGATGTTACTGAAAAAAACCAAAACCCAGATATCTGGATCCAATCAGACTGTTAAAGAAAATACCCAAGGCCTCCCAAGCTGTTTACTCAAGAGGGTCTTCAGTTGCCAGTACAGCTCCTCTGCCTTAGAACCTCTCTTCAAAACAAAACCTGGACAAAATAAAGTGACAGCATCGTCACTCTCACTGCAGTTAACTGACACCTCTATTTTTCTTTAATTTATCCCTTAACTGTGCCTGTTTCTCTGTCTATGTCTGGACATGGGCTAGACACAAAAAAGATTAGGTTTAAATCATAGGCATTAATTGGATTATCTTGTTCATAAAATCATAGTCATAGAGATGTATGGCATGGACCAACTCATCCATGTCGACCAGATATCCTAACCTAATCTAGTCCCATTTACTCACACTTGGCCCATATCCCTCCAAACCCTTCCTATTCAGAGATCCTTCCAGATGCCTTTTAAATGTTGCAATTGTACCAGCCTCCACCACTTCCTCTGGCAGCTCATTTCATACATGCACCACCCTCTGCATGAAAAAGTTGCCCCTTAGGTCTCTTTTATATCTTTCCCCTCTCACCCCAACCTATGCCCTCTAGTTCTGGACTCCCCCATCCCAGGGAAAATACTTTGTCTATTTATCCTATCCAAGCCCTCATGATTTTAAAAGCATCTATAAGGTCACCGGTCAGCCTCTGATGCTCCAGGGAAAACAACCCCAGCCTGTTCAGCCTCTCCCTGTAGCTCAAACCCTACACTCCTTGCAACATCTTTTAAATTTTTTTCTGAGTTCTTTCAAGTTTCACCGCATCCTTACTCTAGGAGGGAGAACCGAACCAATGTCCTGTGCAACCACAACATGACCTCTCAACTCCTGTACTCAATACTCTGGCCTTTAGAAAGCATACAAATGCTTTTTTCTCTACCTGCGACTCTACTTTCAAGGAGCTATGAACTTGCACTCCAAGATCTCCTTGTTCAACAACACTCCCTAGGACCTTACCATTAAGTATATAGGTCCTGCTAAGATTTACTGTCCCAAAATGCAGCACCTCGCATTTATCTAAATTAAACTCCATCTGCCATGCCTCAGCCCATTGGCCCACCTGATCAAGATCCCGTTGTAATCTGAGATAACTTTCTTTGCTGTCCACTACACCTCCAATTTTGTTGTCATCTGCAAACTTACTTGCTATACCTTCTGTGTTCACATCTAAATCATTTATATTAATGACAAAAAGTACTGGACTCAGCACTGATCCCCAACTTTGCTCTGTTAAAGCTACTGTATTATTAATAATTGTTCATTGTTCTGTTTGAGCTATAAAAAAGTCTGGTTGGAAACCACTGGGACAATTTTGAGAGTCAGTGAATATTTTAATTTTATTGCATTGTGAATAAAGGAATGGGGAGGCTGATTTGATTTGGCTAGGAGGAAGTGGGTACTGCAGATGCTGGAGATTAGAATCAAGATTAGAGTGGTGCTGGAAAAGCACAGCAGGTCAGGCAGCATCCAAGGAGTAGGAAAATCAATGTTTCAGGCAAAAGCCCTTCATCAGGAATGATGATTTGATATGGCTATCTGTTTCCATGTGATAGCACCCATACTATGACTTCATATTCAAAAGTCTGCTGGCCTTTCTTGAACATACAAGCCCCTTGTTGAGATATTTGTATCATTGACAGCCACAGGTGAGGTGCCAGAAGACTGGAGAGTGGCTAATGGGGTGCTATTACTTAAGAAAGGCTGTAAGGAGAAGCTGGCAAATACAGCCCAGGGAGACTGATGTCAATGGTGGGTATATTATTGGAGGAGGTTCTGAGGGACAGGATTGACATTCATTTAGAAAAGCAAGGACTGATTAGAGATGGTCAATATGGGTTTGTGTGTGGGAAATCATGTCTCAACTCACTTGATTGAGTTTTTTGAAGAGGTGACAAAAGAAGACTGATGAAAACAGAACGGTAGATGTCGTCTACATGGACTTCAGTAAGGTTCCGCATGGTAGAATGGTTAGCAAGATAGATCACATGGAATACAGGGGTTACTAGCCAAATGGACATAAAATTGGCTTGAAGATAAGAGACAGAGGGTAGTGGTAGAGGATTGCTTTTCAGACTGGAGACCTGGGACCAGCGGTGTGCCATACAGACACATATGTATCTTGCTTTTAGTCATTTATGTAAATGATTTCAATGTGAATATAAGAGGTATGGTTAGTAAGTGGTGGTGCAGTGAACAGTGAAGAAGGTTATCTCAGAGTACAATGGGACCTTGATCAGATGGGCCAATGGCTAAAGAGTGGCAGATGGAGTTTAATTTAGATAAATGTGAGATGTTGCATTTTGTTAAGGCAGGAATTATACACTTAATGGTAGGGCCCTGCGGAGTGTTGCTGAACAAGGAGACCTTGGAGTGCAGGTGCATGGTTCCTTGAAAGTGGAGTCACACATAGACAGGATAGTGAAGGAGATATTGACATACTTCATTGTTTAATGCATTGAATACAGCAGTTGGGATGTTACAGGACATTGGTTAGGCCACTTTTAGAATATGGTGTAAAATTCTGGTTTCTCTCCTATAGGAAGGATGTTGTGAAACTTGAAAGGATTCAGAAAAGATTTACAAGGATGTGGCCAGGGTTGGAGGATTTGAGCTATAGGGAGAGGCTGAATAGACTGGGGCTGTTTTCCCTGGTGTGTTAGATCCTGAGGAGTGACCTTATAGAGGTTTATAAAATAATGAGAGGCATGGATAAGATAAATAGACAGCGTCTTTTCCCTGGGGTGGGGGAGTCCAGAACTAGAAGGCATAGGTTTATGGTGAGAGGGGAAAGATTTAAAAGAGACCTAAGGGGCAATGTTTTCACGCAGAGAGTGGTGAGTGTATGGACTGAGCTGCCAGAGGAAGTAGTGGAGGCTGGTACAATTGCAACATTTAAAAGGCATATGGATGGGTACATGAACAGGAAGAGTTCGGAGGAATATGGGCCAAATGCTGGTAAATGGGACAAGAGTAATTTCGGATATCTGGTGGGCTCGGATGAGTTGGACCGAAGAGTTGAGGTTGTAGAGGATATTGATGAAACCTCTTCTGGAATACAGTGTCTGGTTCTCGTCACCCTGATATAAGAAGGATATTATTAAAGCAAGAGAGGGTTCAGAAGAGATTTATCAGGATATTACCAGGTATGGAAGATTTGAGTTATAAAGAAAGACTGGACAGCTAGAACCTGCTCACTGTAGAGTAGGAGGTTGAGAGGTGACCTTATAGAGGTTTATAAAATAATGAGGGGTATACATAAGGTTAATGGTAGTTGGCTTTTCCCTAGTATGCAGTATTTCAAGACTAGGGGGCATATTTTTAAGGTGAGAGATTTATAAAAGACCTGAGGGGCAGATGTTTTACACAGTGAGTGGTTCTTGTGAGGAATTCACTTCCTGAGTTTGTGGTGGATCCGTGTACAATTACAACATTTAAAAAAGACTTACAGGAGTACAGGATTTGGAAATTGGAGCAAGCAGGTGGGACTAGTTTAGTTTGGGATAATGTTCAGTGTGAGCCTTTAGGACTGAAGGGTCTGTTTCCGTGCTGTGTGACTCAATGACTCTGGAGCCCAGACCTTCACAGAAGAAACTCATTCTCTTCTCCAGGCAGCAAAGGGATCAAGGTGGTGACATCCACCATGTCCATGTCAGATTCCGAGGTATCTGCAACGCTTGGCAGAGAGGAAGAACACGCAGCTCCCAGAACAGTTGGAAAGGCTGTCAAGGGGCCGGGCACATTTTGCTCCCTCACTGTTTGCACGTTTGCAGCTTTCATATGTTCCATGTGCTTGTTCAGGACTGTCACACCTACTCAAACTTTATATGGCACTGGCCCTGACCTCACATCGACCACACCTCTTACCTGCACAGGGCTATTCCTGTGGTTGGTACACCAAATATCGTCACCTGAAGTAAACTGTCTGTCTCACTTGTTAGAATCTTGTGTTCAGAATTGATGTTCCTGATGATGTTTCACCTTCCTCCTTCCCACACTGCCCCAGTCTGGAAGATCAGATTTAACTTAGTGTGGAGTCTTCCCCCCATTAGCAACTCTGCTGGAGCTATCCCTGTCGTTGCGTGAGGGGTGGTCCAACAATCAAACAGGAAACAGGATAGATTGGTATTTAGTGAAGCTGCAGGCTGTTTCATTAAGTCTGCCTTCAAAGTTTGGACTGCTCTTTCTGCCAGACCATTGGATCATCGATGGTATGGAGTTGTCTTTACATGTCGAATATCATTCAACTTTAGGAAATACTCCAATTCCCTGCCGGAAAACGATGGCCTGTCATCTGTGATGAACACTTCTGGGAGTCTGTGTGTTGCAAGTACGCACGGCTCATGTCCAGCTTTGTGAAGGACAGCTCCCCCCCACCCCCCACCCGACCAGTTTTCTTTATAAATCCTCTATGTGAGGGATTGGGTATTTATCCAGCTGCGAGAAGTGGTTTAAATCCTCACAAAGGTGAACTAGCCCTTTGACCTTCACGGTCAGTACGACCAGTGCTGCCCATTCCACAAACTGGACTGATTTGATGATTCCTTCACTTTCCAGCCTCCTGATTGCTGCCTCTACTTTTGCTTGAAGTGGGAGTTGACATTGAGCACACAGACACAAGATGGCCGCTGAGCCATGTTGGTCACTTAGCTCACAAGATGGCCGCTGAGCCATGTTGGTCACTTAGCTCACAAGATGGCCGCTAAGCTGTTACATGGAAAAGTACAGTGAAGCATACACAGATGAGGCCAACAGGATACCAGCACAATAGACACAGAACATAGATAATTAGTTAAGATGGGTGGGGGAGAGAATGCACATCAGTAACATCTACTGCCCGCCGAAGTGTCTGAGTCCAGCCACCACCTTCGGTAGAAATGTTAACTACCTGAGACTGCTTGTTTGTAGGTATTAATACCTTAGATTTGCACTAATGGAAAACAATCTTCCTTCTCAGAAAGAATGATCACAACCAATTACTGCAGCAATGGACTTCTGCGTAGTTGCTGAAACTGACAATGACTCCGTAAAATTCCTCTGAAACTGACAAAGACTTTGTAATATTTTCTGTAACCAAACCAAGCTGCACAAACAAAGACTCGATATCTGGACCATTATACCATGAAATGTATAAACTATTGTGACATGTGCTCCGAGGGGGAGAGAAGGCTCGCAGCTGACAGCCGTGCTGCCGGACGTCTCTCTCTCTCCCCTGAGCTCCGGTTTCTTTGTACAATAAATCGTTGAATCCCAATTCTGACTCCAAGACTGGTGATTTTCTCCACAACATGCCCATAAGGCAAATAGCACTGGGCCCTGCAGAATCATGGAATTGCTTCCTAGTCAACATGTAAAGTAGCCTTGGCTCTTTTGATAGTCCCTATACCTTCCTGAAAATCTTAATTAGGACTTAACTCAGGCAGCCACTTTCTAATCAAAAAATGTTGAGCCAATGGAGGTGAATCATTTTCAACTAATTTTGTCCCCTCAAGCTTGGGACTGAGTCTTTTACTATAATCAGTGGTAACTGAACCAGCTGCTTCTCCTAAGAGACCAGAACCGAAGTTTTACCATTAATTTACAAAGGTTTCCCAGTATAGGTTCTCGGTTTAGCTGAGGTCTTGTGCAAATTTAAGGGTTGGAGTCCAGAGTGAATTTTGTTAAAGACTGGTTCTGCAATCACTGAGACAGCTGCAATGGTATTGACCTCTGTTAGAACCAGCTGACCATTTAATCAGATGTTTATTTTGTTTGGTTCTGACTTGGCTGTTGCTGATTAATTTAACTGCTCCAAACCAGATGTAGGTAGACTTTCCAGGGTGTGCACTCACCTGGATACCAACCTGTGAGTTTTCTTAGTCCATATAGATCTAGTGGGACTATTGTGCTGCCTTGAGGTCTGCATACCAATAGCAACTACAATGGCCAACCTGGATCCTGAAGGAAATTTTATCCATTTGGCCAAGGCTTGGCTTTGTTTTGGAGTTTTGCTGTGGGCTGGTCTAGCGTCCCTCTGTTCAGGATAGTCCAAAGTGAGGTTCTGCAATTGTCTTCACTCAACTGGTGTTCCCCACGCTCAGTCACCCTGGGCGTGCACCTCCATCGGAATATCCTGCAACTCATGTGCACCACTTGCTGCATTTTCCAGTGACAAAGCTAGTTGTAGTGCCTGTTTGAAATCCAGTTGGGCTTCAACTAGTAGGTGCTTTTGCATGGTCACATCATTAGTCCCACCCTCACCACCACTGAAATGACCCCATAGAGGCTAGTATCCTGTCACCAAGTTTCTTTTCAGTTCCACTTGGAGAATCCTTGACACTGGTCCAGCTCCCTCGGAGCCAGCTCTCAGAGTGAACAGAACCTCTGACACTCCTGTTCTTTTTTTTTAAATATATTAACCCCTACACTACCACCTAAGTGCGGTAGTGCTTATTTTTTCCCCAGCACCCATGGTGTGTGTGTGCAGGTGTGAGACACAGTGAAAGACACAAAGTGCACGACACTCCTGTTCTTATCTATCAGCCAGGGCTCCCTGATTGGACCAGATTAACAGCTCCAATCAGGGAACTCATAATCTATGAGGTCCACCTTGTTACAGTGTTTGTGTGTCCTTTGCAGCTTATCTCAAGGTTCTTGTCTCAAAGCAGCCAATAACAAGTCTCACCTACTGCTTTGTTTCTGAAAAAGCTTTGAATGCTGCACTGGTTGTTTTAATTTCCAATTTTTTAAATTCACGGGCCCTCAGCACTTATGGGTGGGGCAATGGAGGGCAGGTACTTGTGCCTCTCCATCAGACTCTGAGAGGGCTGGGCCTGGTTCTCCACTGGCAGCTCCCTACCTGTCACAGCCAGACCATCGCAGGATTTGCTGCACTGCTGCAGCCTTGTGCATCGTTGCATCCCAAATGTGTTACGTGTGTCCTTCCCTGTGCTTCTTCAGAAAGCTCCTCTCGGGGTCCTGTCCGGCCCAGGCCTGAGCCATTTCCTGGTCTTCAGCCGTTCTCTGAGCACCAGCCACCTGGGCCGTTTCTGTTGTTAGACTGTTGGCCTCAGCAGGTTGAGCTTCCAAAGCTGAAGGCTCCCACCAAAGTGTCAGTATCTTAGTTAGCGGGGGCTGAGGGAGGAAGCATGACTGATGCTTTCTCTTGCACCCGGGACTCCCATCCTCAGTGAACAAAGAGGTGGTTTCTTGGGGGAGCTGAGCATTTCTCAAGGATATGGTGGTGGTAACTGCAAGATTAAAAAAAAGTGTGAAGACAAGGCAGCCATTAGTTCGAATGGGTGTGCAGTGAATGACAGTGACAGCAGAGTCAGTGTGAGGGATGCACTGGTACGAAGAATAAAACTTACTTGAATGGCAGGACTTGAATATCTCAGTCTCCCTGCATGTGAAGTCTCAGTCCTCTCCTATAGCAGCCAGGATTCTCTCCCCATATGGGTTGTCAGTCTGTTGGTACATGGTAAGATGGAGCTGGAATCAGACATAACAAATGCCATAGGAGTGGGTTCAGTAGTCGATGAGCCGAGGTTAGTAAGATACAGTTAGAAAACCAATTGTGTCAGAAATCTCTCCAAAAAAAACTCAACGTAATACAGCCTTAGAAAGGAAAGCATAAGATTCAGCCCTATGTCCCCAATTTCCATGCACCGATCGATGGAATCATCCTCAGTGAGTAGAGCTTTGTGCTATGAAATGTTCAAAAGGAACCGAGGTTAGATTGGAAAGGAGGTCCCACAGACAATAGCACTACCTGTGAGATCCTTCATGTACACTCGGTCAGTCTGTGCCACCAGACCTGCCCTCAAAGAAGCTGCAGGGGAGGGGGTAGAGACTATCTCACATCTCCTGCTGGAATGTGCCTTTGCAAAGGAAGTCTAGAGATAGACACAGTGGTTTTTGTTGAAGTTCGTCCCGAGCAGCCCTGTGACACAGGATTCTGTGCTCTATGGTCTGTTCCCCAGGACATACACCAAGACAAATACTGACCGTCTGGAGGGCCATCAACTCAGTGAGAGACGCTTTTTGGTCTGCCTGAAAATTGTTGGTCATAGAGTCATAGAGATATACAGCATGGAAACAGACCCTTCAGTCCAACCTGTCCATGCCGACCAGACATCCTAACCCAATGTAGTCCCACCTGCCAGCACCCGGCCCATATCACTCCAAACCCTTCCTATTCATATATCCATCCAGATGCCTTTTAAATGTTGCAATTGTCTTCCAGAACAAGGAGTTGACCTTGATCGAGTGTTGTAGACTGGCACATTCCAAGGTGCAGGACTATGTGCTGAGGAACACACTAAAGCTTGGGGCAGCTGCCACCAAGGCGCGGTGGAGAAAGACCACTGTCTGAGGTCTTCCTGCTGAAGGTAAATGGGGGTCCCTTCAGTTATTGAACTTTCCTAGAGCCTCAAATATATGTAAATATTGGTATTGTATGTATAAGAGAGGTCTGTGGTTTTTTTGGATAGAGTCAAGGTCCAATGTTTTGTTTGTTTACCTGATTCACAATTGTACCTCACCAAATAGCTTTTGTGACAAAGTATATATACAAAGAGATCTTTTATGAATAAAATATATATTTGCAATTTAAAAAGTCTGTGAAAAGGAGAAAAGCTTACTCCCACCATTAACGCAATTCACTCCCTCCCCTGGATCTGGTGGAATCTCACAATCAAAGTAGAGTTCACAAAGCTGCTGTCGCGATTAAAGCAGGTAGGGTTTGGTACAGGAGGTACAGGGAGATGAGCTCCCAGTCACTGGTCTCCTGTTATCCAAAGGAAACGAGCATCTGTCCATTCAATGCAGCTGTATTAACAGTTTAGGTAAAAACAATGACTGCAGATGCTGGAAACCAGATTCTGGATTAGTGGTGCTGGAAGAGCACAGCAGTTCAGGCAGCATCCAACGAGCAGCGAAATCGACGTTTCGGGCAAAAGCCCTTCATCAGGAGGGACAACAAACTGTATTAACAGTTTGTTGTCCCTCCAGAGATTGGAGGAAACAGTGAGAGCGGCAGAGCATGAGCCTTAGGTGGAACTGTCAGAAAAAGCTCAAACTGTCTCAACTTGTTAAAGAAACCTGACAAAAAAATGTACAAATCTTACAAATGAATTCTGTAAGATGCTAAGTAACCTTGCAGTAAATGATAGATGTTGCAAGAAATACAGGGAAAGCCAATTTGTATCTCTTCTAACACGGCATTGTTTTTGGATAGATGATCAGGAACATTTTCTACTTGAAATAACACAGCGTAAAACATTTGTTCTTTTCCATTTGATCCCCATTAAATTCTTTCCTCCTGCCACTTCTCAGTGTTACAAGCCAATTCTTAACTCTTGTTGAATCCACGTCAGGCATCTCAACCCTTCACTGTCATCTTCCTGCATCACTGACTGGCAGCTGCTATCCGTAAATGGGGAACGTAATTAAAATCTCCCCACAGCAGTTGCTGCACAAGGTGACTGACAGTCACAATCTAAAAGTGAAAATCGTTCATCCTGAATGGGAAAACAAAATCACGTTAGATTGAGGCCTTGTTATTACCATCTTTACAGCTTTCTGAACTCACAAACTGAGACTGACAGTTACAGGAATCCATTCAGAGAGATCCTATTCCACTCTACTGCGACTACTATTGTTTTGCTTCAACTAGTGCACAGGTAATGAGTTCAGTGTGAGCTTGATGGAATACAGAATAAATGCCATGCTGGAAATCTGAGGTATAAAGCAAAAGTGCTGGTGACACTCAGCAGGTCTGGCAGCATCTGTGGAGAGAGAAACAGAGTTAACCTTTTGAGTCCAGTGTGACTTCTTCAGAACTCATTGAGGTTCTCCAGAACTTTACGTTTGGATTATGATGGAGTCCAGACTTCAGCTTTACATGAAGCACTCTGAGATGCTGCCACACCGAAGAAAGTGCGTGCATTTGTATATAACCTTTCACAACCTCAAAACATGCTGCAGTGTTTTATGAAGCACTTCTTAAGCATAGTCGCTGTTGTAATGCAAGAATTGCAGTAGCTAACTTGTACGCATTAATGTCTCACTAATCACAATGGGCTACACGAGGTGACGGTGCCTATGTTGTACTGGGGTGGACAAAGTCAGAAGTTACACAACATCAGGTTATAGTGCAACAGGTTTACTTGAAACCATAAGCTTTCTAAGCGCTGCTCCATCATCAGGTAAAGTGACTATAACCTGGTGCTGTGTGACTTCTAACAATGGGATAACAATTGGATAAGCCATTTTTTTCCGATGTTATTTGAGCGATAAATATTAACGCTGGGTTTTGACAATAACTCCATTGTTCTTCTTTGAAATAAGACATATGATATAGAAGTAAGCCATTCAGCCCTTCTATTCTGCTCTGCCATTCACTGAGATCATGGATGATCTGCTAACCCTAAACACACAAAGAGAATGCTGAAGAAACTCAGCTGGTCTGGCCACTTTTGCGAACAGAGGAACCAAGTTACCATTTTGAGTCCGGTATAGTTCTGAAGAAGTGATACTGAACTCAAAATGTTCATTAAAGAAATTCTTCCAGATCTCTGTCTTAAATGGGTAACTGAGATAATGTCATCTGCTCCTGGGCTCGCCCAAAAAGGGAGATGATGGAAAAGCACAGGAGGTCAGGAAGCATCTGAGGTGCAGGAGAGTCAACGTTTGGAGCATAAGCCCTTCATCAGGAGCTTATGCTCAAAATGTTGACTCTCCTGCCCCTCGGAAGCTGCCTGACTGGTTGTGCTTTTCCAGCACCACACTTTTTGACTCTAATTTCCAGCATCGGCAGTCCTCACTTTCTCCTGTTCCACAAAGGAAAGCAACCTCTCTCCATCTCCCCTGCCAACTCCCCTAAGAATCTTACATATTCAAGTAAGGTCTCTCTCATTTTTTAAAACTCTAATGAACACAGGCCCAAACTGAACAACTCTCCTCATAAGGAAATCTAGTGAATCTTTGGACTGCTTCAAATGCCAATATATCTTTCCTTAGATACTGGGGTACAAAACTGTTCACAGTATTCCAGGTGTGGCCTTAACAGTACCTTGTATAGTTTTAGCAAAACCTACCTGCCTAAATACCCCATTCCCTTTGAAATAAAATGCCCAATTTGCCTTTCCTATTACATATTTCCTTTTTGCCTCGAACCTACCAAAGTTGATAATGGGTTGAGGTTCTGGTTGAAACCTAGCCCCCCACCACCCACTCCTCCCACAACCCCCGCCAGATGCTTTCTGTATCTTTTGTTAGCAAAGTGACATGTTCTTTAATTGTCCCCCATCTCCTTGCATTTCAATTTTGCTCTGCCTGAATCTGCCCCTGAGCTGATGTAGAGAAGCCTACTTTGTAAAAATTAGGTGCTAACAACCCACTTCCATTTGAATCGACCTGAAACCCACCAGTGACCAATCCAATGTTGGTCATGGCAAGATGTCAGAAATCACCAACAAACAGAATTGGTTGTCCCCCTCGCACCTATCAAGTTAAGAGAAATTAAATTGCTTCTTCCCATTGAGCTGCAGCATCCCCTGGCCATATGCTGTCTCCAATAAAGCTAATTCCTTATTTTTATTCCAGTTATATAATTATCGTTCTGAGCAGCAATTCTGCTGATTAATATCCATTATTGCCCAAAGGCTACAAGACCCATAATGCCTGAATAATAAGAATCATTTGCAAGTGTGATTTATCATCCACGCCTGAAATACTGCTTCCATACATCATCAATTCTGAGTTATTAATACCTTGATATAAAAAAATTTAAGAACAGGAACAATTATATTGACAGCATACCCATACATCATATGTAGCTCTAAGATGCTTTCTCTTTGCTAAGTCTGTGTGGCATGATAAATTGTACTTGTGTTTTCTAAGTCCAAATGCCACTATTTCTTTTCTGGGCAGGAATTGGAAGAGATTGGCTTCTGGGTAAATGTTTTCTCTGAATGTTTCCAGATTGTTGATGAATTTTGTGCAACTTCAGCCAGGAAACCTGGGGAGGTAGCAGCTCTGAAAGGAAAGCACAGAGCCAGGATGTCTGTGGAGTTCAACTGTCAATTTATTGTCACGTGTACCGAGGCACAGTGAAAAGCTTTGTCTTGCAAGCAATACAGGCAAGTCACAGTGTTAAGTAGCATAGATAAGTAAATAATAGGTAAACAGTGGCAAAAACAAAAACACAGGTGCAGGCAAATGTTAAGAGTTTGTGAGGCCATTCAGTATTCTAACAATGGTAGGAGAGAAACTGTTCTGAAACAGGCCGGTGCATGTGTTCAGGCTTCCATACCTTCTCCCCAATGGTAGAGGTTGTAGAAAAACATTGCCAGGGTGGGATGGATCTTTGAGAATGCTGGTGGTCTTTCTTTGACAGTGGGCCTGGTAGATGGATTCTATAGATGGGTGGTTGGCCTTTGTGATTGTCTGGCCTGAGTTCACCACTCTCTGTAACCGTCTCCGATCTTGAATGGTACAGTTGCCATACCAGGTCGTGATACGTCCAGACAGAATGCTTTCGATGGCGTACCTACAGAAGTTGGCAAGGGTATTCACTGTCATGCCAAATTTCCTCAGCTGCCTGAGGAAGAAGAGACGTTGTTGGGCCTTTGTAACCAGTGTGTCCACATGAACAGTCCAAGAAAGCTTGTTGTGGATTACCACTCCCAGGAGCTTGACACTCTCCACTCGTTCCACCTCTGTGCTGTTAATGTATAGGAGGGGCATGAGTAACATCCTGCCAAAAGTCAATAATGCGTTCCTTGGTTCTGCCAGTATTGAGAGCTAGGTTGTTCTCAGTGCACCATTTTTCCAGGTCTTCCACCTCCCATCGTGGTCTGTTTCATCGCTATCTGAGATTCGACCAACTATGGTGGTGTCATCAGCGAATTTGTAAATGGCATTAGTCTGGTATTTGGCGACACAGTCATGGGTATACAGTGAGTACAGTAGGGGGCTGAGTATACACCCTGGGGGGGGCTCCAGTGTTGAGTATTAGTGAGGATGAGATATTGTCCTCAGTCTTCACTGATTGTGGCCCGTGGGTCAGGAAACTGAGGATCCAGTTGCAGAGAGTGGGGCTTAGTCCAAGATCACTAAGTTTAGTAATCAGTCTCGAGGGAATAATCGTGTTGAAGGCTGAACTGTAGTCAATGAGTAGAATTCTTACATAGCTGTTCTTGGTGTCAAGATGTTCTAGGGAGGAGTGAAGGGCAAGTGATATGGCATCTGACGTAGATCTGTTGGTCCAATAGGCAATTTGGAGTGGGTCAAGAGTAGTGTTTTGTTTTAAATTCCTTTGTGGGATTGGGCGTCACTGCCTGGCCAGAATTTTTTGCCTGTCCCTAGTTGCCTTTGAGAAGGTGGTGGTGAGCTGCCTTCTTGAACAGTCCATGCACGATAGGTAGACCCACAATACCCTTTGGGAGGGAATTCCAAGATTTTGACCTAGTGACAGTGAAGAAACGATGATATATTTCCAAGTCAGAATGGTGAGTGGCTTGGAGGGGAACTTGCATGTGCCCATGTACCTGCTGCCCTTGTCCTTCAAAATGGAAGTGGTCGTGGTTTTGGAAGGTATGTCTAAGAATCTTTGATTCTGCAATACATCTTGTAGATAATACACACTGCTTCTACTGAGCATCAGTGGTAGAGGGGGCAGAGGGTAAGCTATTGGTGCCGAGAGAGCTTTTGGATCTCGTTGAAGCAATGGTCACTCCTGCTGGGAGCTGTGTAATCCAGCAGTCAAAACCCGAACTCTGGTATTCCTTTAGAAAGTCTCTCTACCTCAATCTCCATATTTTAAGATGCTCTTTAAATCCTACCCCTTTGAACAAGCTTTTGGTCATTTGCACTGTGGATAGGATTCTCTGTTTGGGTTAGAGATTCAATTACAAGGCCTGTTGGATAAGAAATAGCGACCCGACATTGATTAGTACTGCATTGGTCAATTGTAGCCAAAAGGATGGTGACAGAATTAAGAAGGTTGGTATAGTCTTGCAGCTGAAAGGTATGTAGGAAACGCTCCAGCATGGAGCAAACACATCAGTTTAAAAAAATGGTCAAGCCACCAACATCTCACTTGCCCATCGAGCTGCTCAGTTATGAGAGAGCGATATCTAGATTTAGTTTAACCGGAGGGTTACTACACCTCAGACGAGGAGAGAGGTTGAGAAGGAAATTCCTTCATAGCAGGAGTAACTAAGTATGAAAGAGGGCATACTGCTGCACCGTAGCAGGTTCTATGATTCTAGAACATTCAGGAAAGGGAGTTAGTTCGGTTATCCTAAATAACCATGCTGAGAGACAGGCCCAGGTGATCTGGTGGCTATGGGAAAAACAATTCAAACAGAAACGTATTGAAAATCATGTTAGAGACAAAAAAACTGCAGATGCTGGAATCCAAAGTAGACAGGCAGGAGGCTGGAAGAACACAACAGGCCAGGCAGCATCAGGAGGTGGAGAAGCCAACGTTTCAGTTATAACCCTTCATGACAATACACACACAGTAAAGGTAGAGCTGTTTTCTAAGACACAGGCAGAGCGCGAAACGAGTTGATGATGTGTGGAGAAGCAGAGCAATGGACGATTCTATGACTGTTTCATTTTAATGGAGCATGAGATACAAAGGGGAAGTATATCATTAATTGTAGATTAGCCAGCCCTTCCAGTTCAACTTTAAAAGAGTTTTGACACTCAGGTTGGTTTTGACAGTGTCAATCTAAAAAGTTGATTCCACGGCAAAAGAAATGTGATTTAAATCATCTGCGAGAGTAAAAAAATGTGAGATATATAACAAATCAAAAACTGCACATTGATCTGATTTCCTTTTAGTGCACATGATGAAATCTGCATGGTATTTGTTGTGATACAAGTTTGTGGTTGTGTCTCCACTGGAACCATCTGAGATACCTTGGGTAGATGCCAGCAATCCTTCTTTATTGGCTTTAGTCTAAGTTTCTGAAGTGGGGAAGGATGCCCACAATATGTCTGCAACAGAGGGGAGGCTTGATAAACAAAACAGGTCTATTACATAATGAACAATAGTAAATTATATCTGAGTTACTTATGAGACATGAGGCTGGAGATAACAGTAAATACATATCACTGTTTAGCTACCTGGAACTTAGCTTCTCTTGATGGGTGGAACTTATCTTGTGATGTCAGTTAACCCTTTCAAGTAGTAACTGCCTTATCCAACAGTTTGGAAGAGCCACGCATCTTTGACTCAGCTGCTAGCACTCTGAGTCAGGAACAATATCAACATGCCTTTATAAAGTGCATTCAATGTAGTGAACAGTCCAAAAGTATTTCGAAGGAATATTATTGATCTCAAGGAGTTGTGAGGATTGGTTTCTATTGTACAGGACCTTGAGTTCAGTCATAGAGTCATAGAGATGTACAGCATAGAAACAGACCCTTCAGTCCAACCCGTCCATGCCGACCAGATATCCCAACCCAATCTAGTCCCACCTGCCAGCACCCGGCCCATATCCGTCCAAACCCTTCCTATTCATATACCCATCCAAATGCCTCTTAAATGTTGCAATTGTACCAGCCTCCACCACATCCTCTAGCAGCTCATTCCATACATATACCACCCTCTGTGTGAAAACGTTGCCCCTTAGGTCTCTTTTATATCTTTCCCCCTCACCCTAAACCTATCCCCTCTAGTTCTGGACTCCCCCAACCCAGGGAAGAGACTTTGTCTATTTATCCTATCCATGTCCCTCATGATTTTATAAACCTCGATAAGGTCACCCCTCAGCCTCCGACGATCCAGGGAAAACAGACCCAGCATGTTCAGCCTTTCCATGTAGCTCAGATCCTCCAACCCTGGCAACATCCTTATAAATCTTTTCTGAACCCTTTCAAGTTTCACAACATCTTTCCGATAGGAAGGAGATCAAGGCACAATTGAAAAATAAGAGGGATGCCACTTAGATCCTTTTTTAAATTCATTCACAGGATGTGGGCATCTTTAGTTAGGCCAGCATTTATTGCCTGTCCCTAATTGCCCAGTGGGCAGTTAAGAGTCAACCACATTGCTGAGGGCCTGGAGTCACATGTAGGCCAAACCAGGTAAGGATGGCAGCTTCCTTCCTTCAAGGACATTAGTGAGTCAGATGGGATTTTCTTGACAATCGATAATAGATTCATGGTCATCATTAGACTCTTAAATCAATTTTTAAATCGAATTCCAGCATCTTGGTGTTGGGATTCGAAGCCAGGTCTCCAGAACATTATCTGGGTCCCTGGATTAACAGGTCAGTTGTGAACCTTTGGAATTCTCTCCCCTGAGGGCTGTGCAAACTCTCTCTTTGAGTATGTGTATAGATTGTTAGATTTTTGATTATCAGTGGCTTACAGAGAATTATAGGGATGGGGTAAGTCAAAGTCATTGAAATGTTTGATCAGCCATAATCATATTGAATCATGGGTTGAATGGCCTACTCCTCTTGCTATGTTCCTCTAGTGGATTGAAGTCCAAGGATGTGCAGGTTAGATGGACTGGCCATGCTAAATTGCCCATAGTGTTCAGGGATGTGCTGGTTAGGTGGATTAGCCATGCCAAATTGCCCATAGTGTTCAGGGATGTGCAAGCTAGTTGGATTGGCCATGCTAAATTGTCCCGTAGTTTCCAGACACGTGCAGGTTCAGTGATGGTGGATTAGCTGTGGTAAATGTGGAGTTATGGGAAAAGGGTGGGGGTGATGGGTCTGGATGGGATGCTCTTCAGAGGGTCAGTGCAGACTCAATGGGCTGAATGGTCTCTTTCTGCACTGTAGGGATTCTACGACTCTATGAAATGGGAGGGAAAAGAAATCCCAACTTCAGAAATACATTACTCACTATCTTCAAGAAGGGAGGTGATAACTTGCTATAATGGAAACAATTGAGGTATTTCCATCTTACTTGGAGCAGGGAAAATCCTAACACATGTCCTTCTGAATCATCTATTTCCTGTACATGAGGAAATCCTGCCAGAGATACAACATGCTTTCCAGCTTCGAGAGAAACCTCTGACATGGTATTTATCGCCAGGTAAATCCAAGAAAAACATGAAGAACAATACTGGCAAATCTTCATTGCAATCATAGACCTGACCAAAGCATTTGCTTCAATATATCACTAAGGCTCTGTGGATTGTTCTCCAGAGATTTTCTAATCCAAAACATCTCATCACAATCCTGCACCTGCTTCACTGACTGAAGTGAGCTGTCAAACTCCAGGCGGGCATCAATCAAGGCTGTGTCAGAGTCCCTATCCTTTTTACAGTCTACCTGATAGTGATTCTTCACTACAAAGGTCAACTGCCCTCTAGTGTGAGTGCATTAAACATTGACCTTGACTTATCTCAAGAGTAGAGAGATCGCTATCAATGTACTAATTAGGACACAGGTATTTGACAGCAAAGACAACAAACTGACTTGAGAGCAAGTAAAGCAAAAGTCCCAGTGTACAGAGCAGTTGCTAGCACCATAATCCTGCACTGCAGTGAGATCTGGACATTGTATCAGTGAGGTGTGGTGCTGGAAAAAGCACATCAGGTCAGACAGCATCCGAGGAGCAGAAGAGTCGATGTTTTTGGCAGAACCCTTCATCAGGCCTGAAACGTCGAAGCTCCTGCTCCTCAGATGCTGCCTGACCTACTGTGCTTTATCCAGTAGCACATTTTATCGACTCTGACTCTCCAGCATCTGCAGTCCTCACTTACCTCCATTGTATCAGAGACACATAAGAGCATAAGTGAAATTCTGTCAGCAATGTCTCTGCCACTTTCTCTGGATTCAATTGGCAGATCATCAAACAAGTGTGTGTGTCCTTCTTCAAGTCGGCTCTACAGAATTTAGCTAAAACTACAACTAAAATCAACTACAATGGACTGGGCATTGAGTTGGAGAAGCTGAGAAGCATTTCCAGTGCCAGGCTCTTGGCACCAAGGTTTGCCAAGGTTCTGCAGGAGAACAAAGAAAGCATTACAAAGACACCCTGAAGCTCACCATCAGTAGATTTGACTTGATTTTACTGGACATGCTACCAATTGTACAAGATGGGGCGGCACAGTGGCTCAGTGGTTAGCACTGCTGCCTCACAGTGCCAGGGTCCTGGGTTCAATGCCAGCCTTGGGCGACTGTCTGTGTGGAGTTTGCACATTCTTCCCGTGTCTGCATGGATTTCCTCCGGGTACTCCGGTTTCCTCCCACAGTCCAAAAATGTGCAGGTTAAGTGAATTGGCCATGCTAAGTTGCACATTGTGTTCACAGGTGTGTAGGTTAGGTGCGTTAGTTAGAGGTAAATATAGGGTAGGGGGAATTGGTCTGGTTGTGTTACCCTTTGGAGGGTTGGTGTGGACTTGTTGGGCCTAAGGGCCTATTTCCACACTGTAGCGATTCTATGAACTTGACCCTTGAACTCCTCAATGATGAGGCAGAGCAGTGGTAGAGAAGGAAAGAAAAGGAAGTAATTTTCAATTTCCTGGTCCCACTACTTCACGTGACATACTGCACCACGTGATCAAAACCCATCTGTGGGTCAAGAATTGGTCTGTTCAGTCACATGAAGATCCTTGGAAGAAATTTATGTCCTTGAGTAGATGTCATCTTCAAATCACAGGACAGCCGACAACGACAGTCATCATGAACCTGACATTGCATCTTTAAAGAGAAATTAGGACCAGTGAACAAAATCTTTTTTCAGGAGATAGCTTTTAAACAGTGGGCTTAATGAGGAAGAAGAGATTTAAAAAGTGGAGCGTCTAAGAAGAGAATTCTAGACCTTAGGGCCCAGGCCTCTGAAGACATGGCCATCAGTTCTGGAGTAATTAATGTTAGAGTTGTGTCAGGGTGGAACTGGAGGTGCATAGACATCTCAGACAGCTCTCCTTGAAGGAGAGTACAGAGCTTATAAAAAGCTCTGTAAAAACTTTCTGATCATCCATAATTACGATCACATGCAGTTTGTTCCAAATATTTGTATTCAAGTTTGAGAAAATATAAAGACGGAATAAGGGTGGGCCTGATTTTAATTCTGAATGGCTAGTGGTTGAGTGAGGAAATTGGTTTTCAGCCTCTGTAAAATCAAGGAGTCATTGATGACCTGACTGGTGCAGGCCAGTGTATGGGAAGACCATTCAGGAGGTTCTTATGAAAGGGAAGAAGGGGTTCCCATGAAGATGAGAGAGATATGGCACTACCTTTAAGGCCCATGGAAGGAGTCCTGTCTGGCTTTAACCTGCAAGTAAAGTACCAGTACATACCTCAACCTGCATCTTCTGGTTCTGCATCTTTCTCATGCTTGACTTTACCAGATCAACCACTTAGATCAACATCAGCATGCAATGATGTCAACTGGGTCTCAGATCTGAGTTGGTTACGATGGAGCTCACCAACCGGTTACAACCACCTGATTACCTCACCACCTGTCCAGAATAGATGAGAGGCAACATTATGGATTCAAGATTAGAGTGGTGCTGGAAAAGCACAACAGGTCAGGCAGCATCCAAGGAGCAGGAAAATTGACATTTCGGGCAAAACCCCTTCATTATGAAGAGCTTTTGTTTCCTGACGAAAGGTTTTTGCTCGAAACATCGATTTTCCTGCTCCTCGGATGCTGCCTGACCTGTTGTGTTTTTCCAGCACCACTCTAATCTTGATTATAATCTGCAGCATCTGCAGTACCCACTTCCGCCTACAATGTTATGGATAGTTTGATCTAGAATGTTGTTTCTTCCTGGACATTTTATTTACTCATCTGTTTTCAATGAGTGGTAAATTTAAAATCTGTGACCAGTCCTTAGTGTCTCAAATGTACAGACAAACTCTGGTAACACAGTGTCCAGGAGGAAACATCCCACTGACCACTTACATAACCTTGAAATGAACTGAGCACAGGTTTTAGTGTTGATGTAGACGTTTTGGTTTTATTGAAACCATCCAGCATTTAAGCAAGAACCCTTTGACATCTGATGCTAACACTTGGACAGGATTAATAGTGGGGAGGGTGGGGGTCGAGTGGCAATGTCACAAAGGCTAACAACCCAGAACCCTCTCAGGTTAATATCCTGAGAGCTAACAACCCAGAACCCTCTCAGGTTGATATCCTGAGAGTGATCAACTCAGAACCCCTGCCCCCCACCCCCAGCTAATATAATGGGGACACAAGTCCAATAGCAAATGGTGAAATCTGAATTCAATAATAAAGATCTTAAATAAAAAGCTAGCCTAATAGCAAAAATGTAACCAGCTCCCTGGGAGGAAATCTGCCATCTCGACTTGTTCTGACCTACATGTGATGCCAAACCCAAAGAAATGTATTTGACTGTCAACCGCTCTCTAGGCAATTAGGGATGAACAATAAATACTAGGTCCAGCCCTTGTTTGATGAATGAATGATCTGAAAGAAAATGCTCTGTTTGCAAAGTTTGACATGTCCAAGGAATCTTTGCAACGTGTCACTGCTGATGTCAATAATGGGATATACCACATTCGCCACTGAAGCAAACAGGTCTGAGACATTCTTTTTCAAAATGAACAACAGAGGCAACATTTGTTTGTAATCTTGGTGTCCCATTCAATCCCGATTTGTGCTTCCATTAGAATGTTCACTAAGATTGCTTTTTTCACCCCCTGTGATTTGGTCAACTGCACCTCTGGCTCAGTTTATCTGCTGCCCAAATCCTCAACAATGCCTTCACTTCGAGACTCAACTGTTCCATCATTCCTGGCTGCTCTTCCATCTTCTTGCCTCCATGGTCAGCCTGCCCAGGCCTTAACACACTATAAATTCCATTTCACTATCACTAGTGCACCATTATTCCCAATGTTTTGCTTTCTCGTTCTTAAAGTTAGCTTCTTTATTTCTTGCTGCTGGCTTTCTCACCTAAAGCTGCAATGTTGCTTTCAATGAGGTTTTTCACCACTTCTACTCAAAGGGACTTGGATTAGAAAAGTAACTTCAAGAAGTGATTTCTGATCCAGCATCCTGTTCTCACATGACATTCCCTGGCCTCCCCATTCAGCTTTTCTTCATAATGTCATGGGCTTTGTATATTTTACTTCAATTTAGGGAACAGAATACAGGGCCGGTGAATATTTTAAGGCAGAGGTAGACAGGGTCTTCACTATCAAGGGAGTCAAAAGGGCTTTGGGGCAGGCAGGAATGTGGAGTTGATGGCACAAGCAGATGAGCCATGATCTCATCAAATGGTAGACCAGGCTTGAGGGGCCGAATGGCCTACTTCCATTCTTAATTCATATCTTTGTACGTACGCCACCAAGGGGAATATGGGGAATGCACTTGCCTGAACACAGTTGTTATTCAAGGTATTTTAATAGTGTACAAAGGTTTTAAATTTTAAACTCTGCACGGTCACTAATGAGACTAAGAAAAGTTCAATAATTCTGCAATCTCAGTGTTGCTTTTACAACATCCCATGGTCATCAATCAGGATTACATCTGGATATCAGAAACATTTTTTTTAATCACCATCCACTGGGAGCTAGCGGACGTCATGTAATTACAGCACTGTGCAGAACTTGCTTTTATCTGTCTGCTGACTCTCTGGGAGTAGGAATTAGCATTAACTCTATTATTTTAATTAAAGTGGATTTGCATTGTCATGGAGCTAAGGATTTGATGTACAGGACTGACAGTCTGCTCCTTGCTGCAATTTACGATCTCAGTTTGCAGGCTGTGACTTAGGCTCACTCGCTCTAAGGCAATGCCCACTTCTCTGGAATCCCACCCAGGTCGACCATCTTCAGTGGGATTTTATCTTCCAACTCCTGGTGCAAACTGATTAGATGCTTAAAATCCTGCAGAACACTCTGTCAGCTGTGTTAATGTCAACTCACTCAGAGAGTCAAATCAGGGATTGGGGGCGGGGGGTGGTGGGTGTCTTGAGGCACAGTAATAGTGCCCGGCCTCTGAGTCAGAAGATGTGGATTCAATTCCCACCAATCCTAGAGCTGTGCCCGAACAGGTTGATTTAAAAATAACCCGATGTAAATTGGGTGACTCTCAATTTGTTACATCTGCCAAAACTGATGTAGAATCTTTCTGGGTCGAAGGAGGCTTCGGATTGATCCATAAGAGCCATTTACAGCCCCCTGCCCCCAGCGTCCCCCCATGACACTCTCCAAACACTTTTTCACCATCAGCTACCATGTGAGGTCAGGCAGACTCTCGGGCACCAGATCTGTGTGGGTCAACATCAGTCGGTTCCATCATTATGCCTGTATCCACAGAGGAAAGACATCCTGGCTTCCCCAGTACATGGAGAAAGTGAGGACTGCAGATGCTGGAGATCAGAGCTGAAAATGTGTTGCTGGAAAAGTGCAGCAGGTCAGGCAGCATCCAAGGAGCAGGAGAATTGACGTTTCGGGCATGAGCCCTTCTTCAGGAATAGCTCATGCCCAAAACGTCGATTCTCCTGCTCCTTGGATGCTGCCTGATCTGCTGCGCTTTTCCAGCAACACATTTTCAGCTTCGCCAGTACATGACCAGACTGAGCAAAGCATAGAGGCAGACACTGGAGAAACTCAGCAAGTTTGGCAGCATCTGTGGAGAGAGAAACAGAGTTAACATTTTGAGTCCAATAGGACCTTTCTTTAAAGGACTCAAGCTCTCTCTATCTCTCTGTCTGTCTGTCTGTCCACAGGCCCTGCAGCGTTTCTCCAGCATTCTCTGTGTTTGTTTCAGATTTCTATCATTTCACAGTATTTGTTTTCATTAACAGTAAGGAGCTAGCCTGAAGGCCTGGCAACTGGTATAGATCCTACTGCATCTACCCTAATGAGACATCTGCTAATATCTGTTTTACTATGACTGGTTCCTTAGCTGGATCAATCATCAAATATTCATAAACCACATTCTTTCAATCAACAATCTAAAAAGATTCTCAGTCAAAGCTTTGAACTTGGGCATAAAGCCACTGACATCAAACGGCCACCATGACTGGCAACCACCCAATTCCCTACTTACTGAATTGCATTGGGATAACAGGAAAGGTGGGTTAGTGGGTCTTTGATCCAATTCACATTGGTACAGATATAAAAATGAATGTTCCATGTTTAAGAACATAAAGAAGCAACAACAGAGGTAAGCTATAACACTCCACGAGGCTGGGAAGCATAGCCATTAGGAGCAACTCTGAGCTATTTGACCTATCAAGCCTGTTGTGTCATTCAGCTAGATTAAGTTGATTTTAGTTTTATCTTTCATTTCCTGATGAAGGGCTTATGCCCAAAATGTCGATTCTCCTGCTCCTTGTATGCTGCCTGACCTGCTGCGCTTTTCCAGCACCACACTCTCAACTCTGATCTCCAGCATCTGCAGTCCCCCATTTCTCCTTTTATTTCAACCCTATTTTCCTGCACAATCCCCATATAGAGTTATAGTCATACAGCAGAGAAACAGATCCTTCGGTCCAACTCATTCATGCTGACCAGTTATCTTGAACTGACCTTGTCCCATTTGCCAGCACTTGGCCCATATCCCTCCAAGCCCTTTCTATTCATATACCCATCCAGATGCCTTTTAAATGGTGGATTTGTACCCACCTCCACTACTTCTTCCAGCAGCTTGTTCCACACATGCACCACCCTCAACATGAAAATGTTACCCCTTAGGTCCTTTGATCTCTGTTTTTCACATACTAACAAACTGGAATCACATGGGATTCAGGGTCAACTTGCAAATTGAATACAAAATTGGCTTTACGGTAGGACACAGAGGATGGTGGTGGAAGGTTGTTTTTTTGGACTGGAGGCCTGTGACCAGTTGTGTTCAACAGGAATCAGTACTGGGGCCACTTTTGTTTGTCTTTTATATAAATGATTTGGATGAGAATTTAGGAGGCATGGTTAGAAAGTTTGTGGATGGTGGTATAGTGGACAGTGAAGAAGGTTATCTTAGATTACAAAGAGATCTTGATCAATTGGGTCAATGGGCTGAAGAGTGGCAGATGGAGTTTAATTTGGATAAATTCAAGGGATTGCATTTTGGTTAAACAAACAAGGGCAGGACTTACACAGTTACTGGTAAGGTCCTGGGGATAGTGTTGTACAACAGAGAGATCTAGGGGTTCAGGTATATAATTCTTTGCAATTTGCGTCACAAGTTATCAGGGTGGTTAGGAAGGTGTTTAGCATGCTTGCCTTCATTGCTCAGTCCTTTCAGTATAGGAGTTGGAACATTATGTTGAGGTTGTACAAGATGTTGGTGAGGCGTCTTCTGGGATACTGAGTAAAATTCTGGGCATCCTGTTGTAAAAAGGATATTATTAAACTGGAGAGGGTTCAGAAAAGGTTTACCTTTTCAGAAAAGGGCATTGTTGGGAATGGTGGAGGGTTGAGATACAAAAGTAGGATGGATAGGCTGGGACTTTTTTCACTGGAATCAGGAATTTGAGAGGTGAGCTTATAGAGGTTTATAAAATCATAAGGGGCATGGATAAGGTGAATAACAAAGGTCTTTTTTACTATGGTGGGGGAGTTCAAAACTAGGGGGCATATTTTTAAAGTGAGAGGAGAAAGATTTTAAGAAGACATGAGGGGCAACTTTTTTTACATAGAGAGTGGTTAGTGTGTGGACTGGACTGCCAGAGGAAGTGATGGATGCGGGTACAGTTACAACATTTAAAAAATATTTGAATAAGTACATAAATAGGAAAGGTTCAGAGGGATATGGTGCAAATGCAGGCAGATGAGATTAATTTAGTTTGGGAACATGATCAGTATGGACTAGCTGGACTGAAGGGTCTGTTTCAGTGCTCTATGACTCTGTAACTCTCTAACTGAACTTGCATAGCACGCTGGGGTAGGAAATTCAAAAGATTCACCATCCTCTGACTGAAGACATTCCTCCTCATCTCAGTCCGAAATGCCTTTCCCTGTATTCTTATGCACAATATCTTTCCTGCCTCTATCCTGTTGAGCCATGAAAGAATGTTGCATTCTTCCAGGCTGTAGAGAATATAGACTCAACTTCCTCAATCATTCTGTATCTTGCTATACCTGGAATCAGTCTCAAGGACCTCACTCCCTTCGAAAGCAGGTATTCCCTTCCTTAGGTAAGGAGACCAATATTTAACATGATATCTTAAAGTTGGTCTGCTGTTCAATCAGATCCTCGGTGATCAATGTCAACTTCATTTTCTCATTCATTACCTGTGTCCCATACTTTCCAAAAATCTACTGGTCTTAGTTGTGAATATACTCAATGATTGAAACTTCAGACTAAGGAAAGCATTTTAGTTGTGACAGGGTGGAGCAGAATGATACATGAGTGTTCTTCTACCAAGCTAAAAGCTAATGTTGCCATATGTTAGCAGACCATAGGGGCTCCTTGCTCATTGGAGAGAGAGAGAGAGATGACTGATGGCAATTTAACCTGTGGGTCACCACACCTCAGACAAGGGGAGAGGTTGAGAAGGAGAATCCTTCCTGATAATGTCAGCTGTTGTGAGAATTGAACCCACAGTGTTGGCAGCAGTCTGCAATGTAAGCCAGCTGTCCAGCCAACTGAGCTAACCAACCCCCTACAACCCAATCTATGGCCCAATTGTATAACACTTCACTGAATTAATTATTAACCCACTCACTGGAGGGGATAGATTTCATCCATCTACTCCATCTATAAATACATAAGAATTCTGTTCTGTCTGTCTTTAATGTACATTTTGGACATCTATTTCAGATCAAGGTGAAAAACATGTTGCATTCCTGGATTTCAAAGGAAAGGTTTTGGGTTTTGGTCTCCTGGCTGAGGTACAGTATCAAAGCTGTGATCTTCCTGAACTAGTCACCTTAAATCATCAGGAGAAGTGAGTTCAAATCCCACAGTGACAGGTTGGGAATTTATTTTCAATTAATTAGATCTGGAATAAAAGAATGACCCTCAGTGAAGTCATTGTGGTATTGAGGAAGAAGGCAATCACTCAGCCCAGTAATCTTATGGTGGTTCTCTGTAGAATGATCCTATCAGGTATATTTTGTTACTCTATCACTGTAGTCCTGTTTATTTCTATCAGGTGTTCATTCAACTTCCTGTTGAAACCTTTGATCTTAGCCATTTTTACCATCCACACAGACAGTAAGGTTTCTCCCATCCAAGGATAAGGTCATGAACTTCCATTGGGTTGGTGCACAGTTATTGGCAAAGTGCGACAATGCTTTGTCATTGCCTTCTGCAAGATGGCTGACCAGGAAGCTCTCTCACTCTCACAACCTGCCTTCAGGTATGTTTAAAGAACTTACAAGCTGATGGTCGCACTGTTTATCCACAGTATAAATGCCCTTTTCAGGGCCACTGATGTAAATATTGTTGCATGCTATTTTAAAAAAAATGATTGATTCATTCACAGCAGGTGTGCATCGTTACTGCCTATCCCTAATTGCCCAGAAGGCAATCAACCACCTTGCTGTGGGTCTGGAGTCACATGTAGGCCAAACCAGGTAAGGACAGCAGTTTCCTTCCCTAAAGGATGTTAATGAGCCTAACAGGTTTTTCCAACAATCGGCAACTATCTCACAGTCATCATTCGAACTTACATTCCAGATCCTTTACTTGAATTCAAATCATACCATCTGCCAAGGCAGGATTTGAAATTGGTTTAATAGTCTCTCAACAATACTGCCAAGCCTTCAACATCAGTGCCCACCAACCCTTCTCTCCCACCCTTCCCCCCCTTCTAAATTGCCTCTTAGAAAGAAGAATAGTTTATCATTTGAAAACTTTAAGTAGCTATTTCTTTGGCTGTAGTGTAATAGTTTGCACTATACTTACTATATACTTGAAATAAAAAATGATATAATGCAGAGTTGATATAATCAGTTGTAGCACTGGATTGTAAATCTTTACACCATACACTGGTAGCAGACACATCTGAAGTGAGATCCTTTTACCTTTTGCAGCTGAATGCATTTAGAAGTCTGATACATTAGGAATAACGCAATTATATGAAACAGTTTGCAGGCATGACAGCAAACCTGACTTATAGCCGCCTACTGCATTAACAATTTGCTGTATTTAATGTCTAGCTCCAAAGGTATGCCAGTTCACTCTTGATTGAAAGCATTAAAACTAAAGCCATTTTATATCCCACACTTCTACAAACAACTCATTCAGTATTCCACAACCCACTTCTTGAACCATCTGCAATATCGTTGGAAGGCTCCATGCTGTCACAGTGAATTGATTTTAATGGTTCTCGTCCTCACTTTTAAATCCCTAAATGGCTTTGCTCAAGCCTCTCTATAACACCCTGCAGCAATACTGTACTCCTCCATTACTCTGGCACCAGTTATTCCATATTTTCCACTACCCCAGTTCGACTGTCAGTGGTTGCTTTATCTGTCACTTCCCTCAGGATTTATCTCACTAAATACCATAGTCTCGTCACCTCTCTCTCAGTTGCCCAGCATCCATTTTCTCTCCATCAAGTGCCTTGAAATGTCTTTCTGATCATGAAGAATACTATAAGAGATAGCGGTTAGGTGTTTCATTTTATTAAAGCATGAATCAGATTTGAAGATTTTTTGTAACCATCTTGAGGAGCTTGCTTGGAAATGACAGGACGTGAAAGGAAAGAATTATTTTCACATGTATACACATTATAACAGATAGAGAAAGGTGTTGGGATAATCTTTCCTTCTTTCCCTCACTTTGATTGTTTACAACAAGATGTACATTTTAGAGACAGTACTTTAAAAGACATTATAACTTTAAAGGACCAACAAGTTTTCTGGGAAGTTTAAATCAAAAAAGGAGAAAACATTTATTCTTACAATACCCCAGATATAAACACACGCCCATAAACACACAGACAGTCAAACACACTGGCAAAGATGAGCTCTAAAGATGACATATTATTAATAGACTAACAAGAAAATAGTCACATGTTCTTAATGAGTCCTTTAATATGAAAATGTTGCAAGACCAATGGGTTTCACCTCTTGGTACTTTCAAGAGAAATGGATATTGCAAATCCATAGGTTTCCATACAAAGTTCTGGCTGGGATTTAAAGGAAAGAGATATTCCCTTGCAAATGGAAACAAATTAGCCTCTCCCATCGACCTAAAGTGGCTGTCTATTTAGGTAGGGGTCTGCTCTTTTTGCTGGATCCCCTCTGTGCTGTTTGTCACAGATTGACTTACCCTGGCTGGTCTTTGCAGCAATTAAATGTGTTGTCACATGGCAGTTTTGATATGGGGACCCAAGAAGCAAAATGTTCATTAACTAGATGCACAATGCAGAACTATGGTGGCTGTTCATATCTGCCTATGACAAGAATGGTATCACCATGTACCTTTGTTCGGTTTTGCAGTTTATCATGTCACAAATGGGTAGTGCACTGGAAAGCCTCCACTATTCCTTGATCCATCAAAATTGAAAAACTTTAATCAAACTATCTAAAGTCCCCAATATATCTGACTGACTAACACAGGTTAAAAGAAAACACTCACCTGTCTCTGTACTTAAGAAGAAAATGACTGTTTACGACAAACAAGTTATCTTTAACGAATGGCAGCCAGAAAATATATAACACCTACAGCTCTGTATGACTAAAGTCTTCATAATGTTAAACTTATAGTTTAAACTCTACCCCTTTTAAACTCCTTCTTTCACATTCAGACAGACATACAAAGGCAGACCAGACATAGATATTAGTGGTGAAAAAGGTAAAAGAGAATAAGGAAGCACACAGCTCATGTGTGTCAATCTGGAACATGGGGTTTAATGATTTCATATCTTAATGTTCCTTTCTTACTTTCTTTTGTTTGCTGATGAGATAAGGTTTTTTTTTGTCTGTCTTTCATTTGCTGGTTGAGAATTTGCCGTTTCACTGTTTCTCATGGTGTTTTATCCTTCCTCCAATGGCAGTGGGGGTGGAGGGTGGGGGGGTGTTATAGAGAAAGGTGAATGTGGAAGACAGCTAACTGGTACATGAGACTTTATTATATCTCCACAAACAGAAGAGAGACATGGAGAGAGATTCCTTGATGCTATCTCTTTGCATGACAGATACTCTTCTGGCCCCACACAGGCCATGGTAAACTCATCAGGAGCCAATAAATGTCGTTGTCAAAAAATTGTCCCTGTAGTTCAGACCCCATCAACTTTGAGGTGTCTGCTTTTGCTCTCACATTTCTGGGAAAAGCAACACAATAAAACTGCAGAAATTGCTGGAAATGCTTAGCAGGTCTGGCAGCATCTGTGAAGATAACATTTCTCTGAAGGATCACTGGACTTGAAATGTTAACTCTGATTTCTCTTCATAGATGCTGTCAGAACTGCTGACCTTTTCCAGCAATTTCTGTTTTTGTTTCTGATTTACAGCATCTGCAGTTCTTTCATTTTTTTTCTGAATAAAACTGAATGCGCTTTAGTGAAAACGATTGTTAAAACTACAGCCATTTCCTTATTAGTCTCCTTGGTTTGAAGCAGTTTTTTTTTTACTCCACTGTCTAAAACTAAAGAAAATAAAAACATGTGATCCTTACAGTTTTCAGACCCTGAATCTGAAAGACATTTGTATTTAAGTTTCAATAAAGAACTAACCAATGGTTTCTATAAATAGTTCCTACAAAGAACTAGCCAATAGGACTGTACATTCTGTGGACTTGCATTCTGAATGCCATTTCAAGGAAGGATCCTCAACCTGAACGTTCACATTTTCAAAAATTTCCAGAGATATGAGATCTTCCCTGTCTGTGCAGAAGTCCCAAAAAAGACTTCTACACTGTTTCCTAAACATTGCCTTTTGTCTTCATACATTCACAGACAGATCACATGAGCATGACAACACACGTTCACACTGTGGGTTCGCATTCAGTGCCATGTTCAAGAAAATGGTTTATCTACATCATCTTAAAGCCAGTTAGGAACAGGCAATAAATGGCAGCGACCATCACATCCCATGAATAAATTTAGAAGACACACACAAAGAAATATAGAGAAATGTCAGCAGAAGTGACAATTATCAAAGTGTCCATATGATTACAATGGTCAGGCAATTTGACCACATTGCATTTCCTCTGTGGAGGGTGTTTCTGAAGTTAATAATGATGCCTTTACCTCAGTGTTCTTGTGAAGCTGAGATATTTGTATCATTGATAGTCATAGGTGAGGTGCCGGAAGACTGGAGGTTGGCAAATGTGGTGCCACTGTTTAAGAAGGGTGGTAAGGACAAGTCAGGGAACTGTAGACCGGTGATCCTGACCTCGGTGGTGGGCAGGTTGTTGGAGGGAATCCTGAGGGACAGGATGTACATGTATTTGGAAAGGCAAGGACTGATTAGGGATAAGCAGCATGGCTTTGTGTGTGGGAAATCATGTCTCACAAACTTGATTGAGTTTTTTGAAAAAGTAACAAAGAGGATTGATGAGGGCAGAGCAGTAGATGTGATCTATATGGACTTCAGTAAGGCGTTCAACAAGGTTCCTCATGGGAGACTGGTTAGCAAGGTTAGATCTCACGGAATACAGGGAGAACTAGCCATTTGAATACAGAACTGGCTCAAAGGTAGAAGACAGAGGGTGGTGGTGGAGGGTTGTTTTTCAGACTGGAAGCCTGTGACCAGTGGAGTGCCACAAGGTTTGGTGCTGAGTCCTCTACGTTTTATCATTTACATAAATGATTTGGATGCAAGCATAAGAGGTACAGTTAGTAAGTTTGCAGATGACACCAAAATTGGAGGTGCAGTGGACAGTGAAGAGAGTTACCTCAGATTACAACAGGATATTGACCAGATGGGCCAATGGGCTGAGAAGTGGCAGATGGAGTTTAATTCAGATAAATGCGAGGTGCTGCATTTTGGGAAAGCAAATCTTAGCAGGACTTATACACTTAATGGTAAGGTCCTAGGGAGCGTTGCTGAACAAAGAGTCCTTGGAGTGCAGGTTCATAGCTCCTTGAAAGTGGTGTCACAGGTAGATAGGATAGTGAAGAAGGCGTTTGGTATGTTTTCCTTTATTGGTCAGAGCATTGAGTACAGGGGTTGGGAGGTCATGTTGTGGCTGTACAGGACATTGGTTAGGCCACTGTTGGAATATTGTGTGCAATTCTGATCTCCTTCCTATCGGAAAGATGTTGTTAAACCTGAAAGGGTTCAGAAAAGATTTACAAGGATGTTGCCAGGGTTGGAGGATTTGAGCTGTAAGGAGAAGCTGAACAGGCTGGGGCTGTTTTCCCTGGAGCGTCGGAGCTGAGGGGTGACCTTATAGAGGTTTACAAAATTATGAGGGTCATGGATAGGGTAAATAGGCAAAGTCTTTTCCCTGGGGTCTGGGAGGCCAGAACTAGAGGGCATAGGTTTAGGGTAAGAGGGGAAAAAATATAAAAGAGATCTAAGGGGCAACTTTTTCACGCAGAGGGTGGTACGTGTATGGAATGAGCTGCCAGAGGAAGTGGTGGAGGCTGGTACAATTGCAACATTTAAGAGGCATTTGGATGGGTATATGAATAGGAATGGTTTGGAGGGATATGGGCTGGGTGCTGGCAGGTGGGACTATATTGGGTTGAGATATCTGGTTGGCATGGATGGGTTGGACTGAAGGGTCTGTTTCCATGCTGTACATCCCTATGACTCTATGACAGGATAGACTTCAATCTATTCCACTTTCTTCTTCTCTCTTAGTATTAGCTTTCCAAACATTAAGTCTAGAATTGTGTCTGAGGTTAATTAGGTCCCAATTTACATTCCACATTAAACCATCCAAGCACTTTGGAATCAATCCTATTTATTGCATGGCTCAAAAGTAAACGATGATGGATTGCCGACATTTCACTTTCCAGTGATTAATGTGTGCAAGAGTCACATAGAGATAAGAGAATGCCCAGAAACTCACTTCAATTCTAACCTGAAAAGCAGCTCCAATAGATCCTGTTTTACTGCTTTGGAATAGTCAAGAGATACAGCCTATTTTAACATTATCTTTAAAGCTGTAATTATCTGTCACAATTGAGTCTAATCAGCTTAGAGTGAATAAGAAACGATTATGATGTAAGCTGAAACCCGGAGTCAATCGTCAGGCAGGGCTTGTATTTCCAGCAGGAGAGTTGAAGGGGCAATGTAGCTGACCCATTGGGCCCTGTTGAGTGGTTTTTATACTCCACTGTTGAGTGGTTTCATGAGGATAGAAATTGAACACATACTGATGTGAGGAGAGGGGCAAATCAGCAACTTGAAGTAAATGTTAAGATGCAAGAAATTGAAGTGGGGGCAATGGTCTAGTGGTATTATTGTGATATTGTTGATCTAAAGACCCAGGTAATATTCTAAATGCTGCCCCCTCCCCACTTCAGTTCTCAGACTGGAAAAGTTAGCTTGGCCTCTCTCCTTGGATGCTACCTGACCCGATGTGGTTGCCAACATTCTTAGTTTACAGTAATGTTCTGGGCACTTGTGTTCAAATCCCATCAGAGTAGGTGGTAGAGTTTGAATCCAACAAAAAAAAATCGAGAATTAAGAGTCTGGTAGTGACAATAATTTAATTGTCAAGAAAAATTCTGCCTGGTTCCCTAATGTTCTTTACATAAGAAAATTGCCATCCTTACCCAGCCTGGCATACATGTGACTCCAGATTCACTGTTTGTTGACCACATTACTGTGAAATTCACAACTGATCTTAGAGGAATTGTTTGGGCAAAGTTCACAGCACAGAATCAGATAAGTTAATCGTTTTAAGTGGCCTACAGAAAGTCTGCAGTAGTGAGTAGAGTGGGTTCTTTCTTGATTATATGTTTTTGAGATATGTCTCTTGATTAAACTTAAAATATAAGCTGTAACTATTAATCTAACCTGGGGCAGTGTTTTGTAGAGGAATACGATGGTGTCATTTTCTGGGTCTGTAGATTGTAAAGGAGCAAAAATGGTCTTTAGTACAGTGATATGTGCTTCTTGTCAGATGTGGGAGTTTAAAGAGAGTTTAAGGGTTACTGCGGTTTATATCTGCAATAAATGCTGTTGGTTGCGAATCTTATCAGATCAAATGGATTGGTTGGAGAGACAGTTAGAAGCAATGAGGAATTTGCAACAGCAACAGTATGTGATGGATGGCAGTTATAGGAAGGGGGGAAGTCTCAGATACAGTCACATAGATGGGTTAACTCCAGGAAAGGTAAGAGAGGTAGAAAAATGTGTTGCTAGAAAAGCGCAGCAGGTCAGGCAGCATCCAAGGAGCCGGAGAATCAACGTTTCGGGCATAAGCCCTTCTTCAGGAATGAGGAGGGTGTGCCAAACAGGGTAAGATAAAAGGTAGGGAGGAGGGTCTTGGGGGAGGGGCGTTGGGAATGTGATAGGTGGAAGGAGGTTAAGGTGAGGGTGATAGTCCGGAGAGGGGTGTGGGGCGGAGAGGTCGGGAAGAAGATTGCAAGTCAAGAAGGTGGTGCTGAATCAGAGGGTTGGGACTGAGATAAGATGGGGGGAGGGGAAATGAGGAAGCTGGAGAAATCTGCAATCATCCCTTGTAGTTGGAGGGTTCCGAGGCGGAAGATGAGGCGCTCTTCCTCCAGGCATCGTGTTGCCATGGTCTGGCGATGGAGGAGGCCAAGGACCTGCATGTCCTTGGCGGAGTGGGAGGGGGGAGTTAAAGTGTTCAGCCAAGGGGCGGTTGGGTTGGTTGGTGTGGGTGTCCCAGAGGTGTTCTCTGAAACGTTCCGCAAGTAGGCGGCCTGTCTCTCCAATGTTGAGGAGGCCACATTGGATGCAGTAAATGATGTGTGTGGAGGTGCAGGTGAATTTGTGGCGGATATGGAAGGATCCCTTGGGGCCTTGGAGGGAAGTGAGGGGGTGGTGTGGGCGCAAGTTTTGCATTTCTTGCGGTTGCAGGGGAAGTTGCCGGGAGTGGAGGTTGGGTTGGTGGGGGGTGTGGACCTGACAAAGGAGTCGCGGAGTGAGTGGTCTTTCCGGAATGCTAATAGGGGAGGGTAGGGAAATATATGCTTGGTGGTGGGGTCTATTTGGAGGTGGCAATTGGAGGGGTCACCAGGACAGAACCCCACTGGTCCTCACCTACCACCCCACCAACCTCCAGATATATCGGATCATCCTTCGTCATTTCCGCTTTTCCAGCAACACCTTTTTCAGCTCTGATCTACAGCATCTACAGTCCTCACTTTTTCCAAGGTAAGAGAGGTAGGCAGCTTGTGCATGTGTGTTCTGTGGCTATTCCCATTTCAAACAGGGTATGCTGTTTTGGAAAATGTAGGGGGTGATGGATTCTCAGGGGAACGTAGCATGAACAGCCAAGTTTCTGATATTGAGACTGGCTCTAATGCAATGAGGGGTACTTTGGGTTCCAAGAGATCAATTGTGTTAGAGGATTCTCTAGTCCAAGGTACAAACAGATGTTTCTGTGGCCAACAGCGAAAAATTAGAATGGCGTGTTGCTTACCTGGTGCTAGGATCAAGGATGTCTCAGAGAGGATGCAGAATGTTCTCGAGGAGAGGGGCCAGCAAGAGGTCACTGTACACATTGGAACCAACGACATAGGAAGGGAAAAGGATGAGATTCTGAAGGGAGATTACAGAGAGTTAGGCAGGAATTTAAAAAGGAGGTCCTCGGGAGTAGTAATATCTGGATTACTCCCGGTGCTACGAGCTAGTGAGGGCAGGAATAGGAGGATAGAGCAGATGAATGGATGGCTGAGGAGCTGGTGTATGAGAGAAGGATTCACATTTTTGGATCATTGGAATCTTTTTTGGTGTAGAAGTGACCTGAACAAGAAGGACGGAATGTACCTAAATTGGAAGGGGACTAATATACTGGCAGGGAAATTTGCTAGAGCTGCTCAGGGGGATTTTAACTAGTAAGGTGGGGGGGGACCCAGGGAGATAGTGAGGAAAGAGATCAATTTGAGACTGGTACAGTTGAGAACAGAAGTGAGTCAAACAGTCAGGGCAGGCAGGGACAAAGCAGAGAACAAGGGAGGACTGATAAATTAAACTGTATTTATTTCAATGCAAGGGGCCTAACAGGGAAAGCAGATGAACTCAGGGCATGGTTAGGAACATGGGACTGGGATATCATAGCAATTACAGAAACATGGCTCAGGGATGGGCAGGACTGGCAGCTTAATTTTCCAGGATACAAATGCTACAGGAAGGACAGAAAGGGAGGCAAGAGAGGAGGGGGAGTGGTGCGTTTGATAAGGGATGGCATTACAGCTGTGCTGAGGGAGGGCATTCCTGGAAATATATCCAGGGAAGTTATTTGGGTGGAACTGAGAAATAAGAAAGGGATGATCACCTTATTGGGATTGTATTATAGACCCGCTAATAGTCAGAGGGAAATTGAGAAACAAACTTGTAAGGAGATCTCAACTATCCGTAAGAATAATAGGGTGGTTATGGTAGGGGATTTTAACTTTCCAAACATAGACTGGGACTGCCATAGTGTTAAGGGCTTAGATGGAGAGAAAGTTAAGTGTGTACAAGAACATTTTCTGATTCAGTATGTGGATGTACCTACTAGAGAAGGTGCAAAACTTGACCTGCTTTTGGGAAATAAAGCAGGGCAGGTGACTGAGGTGTCAGTAGGGGAGCACTTTGGGGCCAGCGACCATAATTCTATTAGATTTAAAATAGTGATGGAAAAGGATAAACCAAACCTAAAAGTTGAAGTTCTAATTTGGAGGAAGGCCCTCAAAGACCAGCAAGGTGGCCTTTGTGTGGAGCCACAGAAAATGGGGGAGGTACTAAACGAGTATTTTGCATCAGTATTTACTGTGGAAAAGGATATGGAAGATATAGAATGTAGGGAAATAGATGGTGACACCTTGCAAAATGTCCATATTACAGAGGAGGATGTCTTGAAATGCATAAAAGTGGATAAATCCCCAGGACCTGATCAGGTGTACCCTAGAACTCTGTGGGAAGCTAGAGAAGTGATTGCTGGGCCACTTGTGAGATATTTGTATCATCGATAGTCACAGGTGAGGTGCTGAAAGACTGGAGGTTGGCTAACGTGGTGCCACTGTTTAAGAAGGGTGGTAAGGACAAGCCAGGGAACTATAGACCAGTGAGCCTGACCTCGGTGGTGGGCAAGTTGCTGAAGGGAATCCTGAGGGACAGTATGTACATGTATTTGGAAAGCAAGGACTGTTTAGGGATAGTCAACATGGCTTTGTGCGTGGGAAATCATGTCTCACAAACTTGATTGAGTTTTTTGAAGAAGTAACAAAGAGGATTGATGAGGGCAGAGCAGTAGACGTGATCTATATGGGCTTCAGTAAGGCGTTCACCAAGGTTCCTCATGGGAGACTGGTTGGCAACGATAGATTTCATGGAATACAGGGAGAACTAGCCATTTGAATACAGAACTGGCTCAAAGGTAGAAGACAGAGGGTGGTAGTGGAGGGTTGTTTTTCAGACTGAAGGCCTGTCACCCTTGGAGTGGCACAAGGATGGGTGCTGGGTCCACTACTTTTTGTCATTTACATAAATGATTTGGACGCGAGCATAAGAGGTACAGTTAGTAAGTTTGCAGATGACACCAAAATTTGATGTAATGGACAGTGAAGAAGGTTACCTCAGATTACAACAGGGTCTTGATCAGATGGGCCAATGGGCTGAGAAGTGGCAGATGGAGTTTAATTCAGATAAATGTAAGGTGCTGCATTTTGGGAAAGCAAATCTTAGCAGGACTTCTACACTTAATGGTAAGGTCCTAGGGAGTGTTGCTGAACAAAGAGACATTGGAGTGCAGGTTCATAGCTCCTTGAAAGTGGAGTCACAGGTAGATAGGATAGTGAAGAAAGCATTTGGTATGCTTTCCTTTATTGATCAGAGTATTGAGTTCATGTTGTGACTGTGCAGGACATTGGTTATGCCACTGTTGGAATATTGTGTGCAATACTGGTCTCCTTCCTATCGGACAGATGTTGTTAAACTTGAAAGGGTTCAGAAAAGATTTACAAGAATGTTGCCAGGGTTGGAGGATTTGAGCTGTAAGGAGAAGCTGAACAGGCTGGGGCTGTTTTCCCTGGAGCGTCGGAGGCTGAAGGGTGACCTTGTAGAGGTTTACAAAATGATGAGGGGCACGGATAGGATAAATAGACACAGTCTTTTCCCTGGGGTCGGGGAGTCCAGAACTAGAGGGCATAGGTTTAGGGTGAGAGGGGAAAGACATAAAAGAGACCTATGGGGCAACGTTTTCACACAGAGGGTGGCATGCGTATGGAATGAGCTGCCAGAGGAAGTGGTGGAGGCTGGTACAATTGCAACATTTAAAAGGCATCTGGATGGGTATATGAATAGGAAGGGTTTGGAGGGATATGGGTGCTGGCAGGTGGAACTAGATTGGGTTGGGATATCTGGTTGGCATGGATGGGTTGGACCAAAGGGTATGTTTCCTTGCTGTACATTTCTATGACTCTATGACTCTTAGCTTCCCTCTGGGAAATTAGGTGTAATATATCGTTCCATAAATAAATTTTTCGGAAGCGGGCTATTCAATCCTGCTCCATTATTCAAGAGGATCAGAGCTCAATTTCTACATCAATTTACTTTATACCAAATCCCTTTTAGCCCTCAATTCCCTAAATGCTTCAAGACCTATCCATTTCAGTCTTGAAAACGTTCAATAATTGAGCAACCAGAGCCTCTGGGGTAGAGAATTCCAAAGATTCAGAACTCTCTGAGAGAAAAAAAATTATCATCTCGGTTCTAAAACAGCCCCACTGACTAAAGTCTATCAGCCTTAATTATAGGCTATTTTGCCAGAAGAAACAGTTCTCAACATTCACCCTGTCAAACCTGCTCAGAATTTTATATAAAATCATGTGTTACACATGTACAGACCTGTACATGATTTTGACCAAGGAGATGAGCTGTAGAAATGAATGTGGTAGGAAAGCTAACATGGCAAATACATCAAAGAGAATGAGGACCCAAACAAAGCTAACACTGTACTTCACTACCTAGTTGAAAAGTTGTAGCTCCATAACAAACTCAGATCCTATCATTTTCCCCTCACACTGGTTTCATTAACAAATTCCAAAAGGTTTTGCAGAGTTAAAACAATTTCACTCTTCAGTCCAATTTTCTGGTTCATAAGCTAGGTTCTTACTGATTCTCCAAACTGTCTCCTGAATCATGGGACAGACGTAATAAAATCATTCCTGTGATTGGCCCATCAGCCTGTAGGTGGACCTGGTAAAAATAACTGAGACTTGGCAAGCAGTGAAATAGCTGTCACATCGATATGTCCCGGTCCTTGAAGGTAAAAGTCCATGAGAGTCTCTAAGCACACATATTGCTCATTAACAACACATATTATCTAACCCTGAGGAAGAAAGCTTAGGCACCCGCTCAGCTCCCTCTGCAATATGGCCACAGCCATCAAATTTTAGAAATTTAATTTCTTATTTAAGTTACAGCAATTTGTGATACAGTACAGCACCTTTATTAAGGTACTAATATTCCTATGTTATTGTATTTTATTATTAGTTATTATTACAGCAAGGCCAGCATTTGTTGCCCATACCTACTTGGCCTTGAACTGAACAGCTTGCTAGGGCCATTTCAAAAGGCAATGATGAGTCAACCAAATTATTTTGGGTCTGCAGCCACATGTCAACCAGACCAGATAAGACAAAACAACCTGCAGATGCTGGAATCCAAAGTAGACAGGCCGGAGGCTGGAAGGACACAGCAAGCCAGGCAGCATCAGGAGGGACAGGCAGGAGGCTGGGGGAACACAGCAAGCCAGGCAGCATCAGGAGGGACAGGCAGGAGGCTGGATGAACACAGCAAGCCAGGCAGCATCAGGAGGGACAGGCAGGAGGCTGCAAGAACACAGCAAGACAGGCAGCATCAGGAGGGACAGGCAGGAGGCTGGAAGAACACGGCAAGCCAGGCAGCATCAGGAGGGACAGGCCGGAGGCTGGAAGAACACGGCAAGCCAGGCAGCATCAGGAGGGACAGGCAGGAGGCTGGAAGAACACAGCAAGCCAGGCAGCATCAGGAGGGACAGGCAGGAGGCTGGGAGAACACAGCAAGCCAGGCAGCATCAGGAGGGACAGGCAGGAGGCTGGGGGAACACAGCAAGCCAGGCAGCATCAGGAGGGACAGGCCGGAGGCTGGAAGAACACGGCAAGCCAGGCAGCATCAGGAGGGACAGGCCGGAGGCTGGAAGGACACAGCAAGCCAGGCAGCATCAGGAGGGACAGGCAGGAGGCTGGAAGGACACAGCAAGCCAGGCAGCATCAGGAGGGACAGGCAGGAGGCTGGAAGGACACAGCAAGCCAGGCAGCATCAGGAGGGACAGGCAGGAGGCTGGAAGGACACAGCAAGCCAGGCAGCATCAGGAGGTGGAGAAGCCAACATTTCGGGTATAACTTTCTTCTGGACTGAAGAAGAGTTACCCCTGAAATGTTGATTTCTACACCTGCTGTCTGGCTTGCTGTGTTCCCCCAGCCTCCTGCCTGTCCCTCCTGATGCTGCCTGGCTTGCTGTGTTCCACCAGCATCCTGCCTGTCCCCCTTGATGCTGCCTGGCTTGCTGTGTTCCCCCAGCCTCCGGCCTGTCCCTCCTGATGCTGCCTGGCTTGCTGTGTCCTTCCAGCCTCCTGCCTGTCCCTCCTGATGCTGCCTGGCTTGCTGTGTTCCCCCAGCCTCCTGCCTGTCCCTCCTGATGCTGCCTGGCTTGCTGTGTTCTTCCAGCTTCCTACCCGCCTATTTTCCCGAAAGGAAATTAGTAAACCAGATGTTTTTATGGAAATTGACAATGGTTACATCATCACCATTAGATCAACTTTTAATTCCAGATGTTTAAAAGAATTGAATTCAAATACTATTATCTGCTGTGGTGGGATTTGACCCACTGCCTCCAAAGCATTAGCCTACAGCTCTGGACTAATGATATTACCACGATGCTACTACCTCTCCAATGTCCACAGGAAAGAAATTGCCCTAAGTTTGGATGTTCAATTCTATCTCTAATAGTGAAGTCACCATAGTCCTGCTTTCCCATTAAAGAATGCTGACTCATGGTGTTTTAACCTGAAGGTCATCATGTCTCAGGTAAGAGGAGACATTAGGAAGGAAGTTCCTTCTTAATGGTAACATCAGCCAGTTGAACCCCACATTGCTAACCAGCTATCCAGCCAACTGAGCTAACCAACCCTTATAGCCCCAACTCTAACAAAAAAAACTTAGAGCAGTAAAGTAACTGTGCAACAGCAAAGCTCGTAGCATTTACCATGAGAATGTGATGTTACAATATTGATTTGAACTCTGTGTTTCTTTATTTACCTCTATTAGTTATTAATTTATTCTGTATTTACCTGTTTAGTAGAACACAGCACCACACATTGGCAAGGGAAAGTAGAGCTTTACAAATGTGTGCTTTCTATATATCATTAAACAAATTCTGTCATTTATTTATACTAGCAGTGTTTATCATAATTTTAACTCTGAAGTTTAATAATCGTTTCTCACAGAACAGATGAAGCGTGTGCAGCAATTGCCAACAGTCAACTGGATGCTAAAAGAACACTGCTTGCCAGGGTAGTGCTACTGGTTAATCTCCCTCTACCTGGCAGAACTCACTGGCATGATCAGATCACCATTTGTGTCGCAAGTAGGCAATTTTATCACCACAGTTGGTAGAACGCGAGGATAATCTTATCACTTGAGCAGAATAAGGAGCATGACAGCGGACTTCGGCCAAGCAAAGACATAGAAACAATCTTCCCAAAAGGCAAACATGGCTGACGATGGCCATTCAGCCCATCTCAGGGCTTCAATGCAAAGAGAGCCTGCTGTTTCCCTTTCCTGCATGCACTATTCTTTGGATGATTCAAGAATTACCTCTTCGGCCTGAGCCACATTATTGGTCAAGAATTGCCCCACTTTCTGTGGGAAGCAGAAAGCCACGAGAACTGTCCTAATGTTTCCCATTCACTGCCAGGAATTTGTATACCTACCCCATCCTTCTTACATTTATGGGAATCTTTTTGTTCTGGATTTCCTCACTCAAGAGTCTATTTTCTTATCCATTGCCTCTGAAAGTGAACAGACCACATTCTTTCAAACCACAGTGAAACCTGAGACACTCTGCCACTGCAAAGAGGTGTTCAAAACAACTACCGTTTTTACTCTCTTATTTTAAATTAAGCAGCTGTAGCTTATTCATGAATGTGAAACAGTACAAAGAGACTTGCTCACCCACATATCATGCATATGACACCAAGGACAAATGATCTGCAGCCATTTAAGAGAACAAGAATATTCAGACTAAGAATGACTCAAAGTTAAACAGAATTCCAGTCAGGTTACAACCAGAAATGAGATTGCTTACTAGCCCCTGTAGCTGACCTTGAATCGCACAGTGATGTGAATTTGTGTTAATATATCTTCCACCTGGTCTAGAGCTGCAGCACATCTGCTCTGAGAGGACATCAATATAACCTGTGTGTTTTCCACTTTGCTGTAAAATGAGCAGAAAATGGAGTCGCAATATTCCAGACCAGTACACATTAAGTGCAGATCATTTCTGTTGTTTATTAGCAACTTCAGTGAGCAGTGAGTGGTGTTGCATAGTATTAATAGCAAGAGGAACAGGTCTTTTGTTACAATTGGCCCTTATTGATATTTATGCTCATCACAAGTCACTTGCTACTTTTACTGTATCTAATTCTAACGATGCAACTTTCCACCTCAATCTGCCTCACGTACCTAAACAGCTTCTCCTTTTAATGTTTTGATGCTCTTTGCATTGTGATCACAAGTTCCATGTTGTACTCACTATCTGAGTCCACACTATCCAGTCTGTGTGAGTCACAATTCACTGACTGCATAGGACTTGCTCAGGAAGTTTGCAGAACACACTCCCTCAGATGTTCAGTCTTCAGTGATCATTATAATTTCCCAGTTCTGGTGTTGGGCTTGTAAATCCATTTATTTTCTCATCTTCTGCAGGATCTCTATATCTTCTTTGTAATATGGCCCTGAAAATTAAACTTAGCGCTCCAGTTAAATCTAACCAGGATCCTATATAAGCTCAGCATTACTTCATTTGTAGTTATCTTTCAGTGCATCCCTGACTCCTTCCTGTTCTGTCCAAACCAAATTAATCTCAGTGAAAAGAAAGAAAAAGCAACTATGAATCAGGTCCAATATTTGCTGGCGATACAGATCAGCTTAATGACAGTACTTCAACGAAAGAGGAACAGAAAATAGGAACTCTACAGCGTGTAACTCACCTCATGGTATCTAGAGCATGTAACTCACTTCCTGGTTTCAGCAGCATGTAATTCACCTCCTGGTATCTACACCATGTGACTCACTTCCTGGTATCTACAGCATATAACTCACTTCCTGGTATCTACAGCATGTAACTCACCTCCTGGTATCTACAGCATTTAACACACCTCCTGGTTTCTGCAGCATGTAACTCACCTACTGGTGCCTAAAGCATGTAACTCACCTCCAGGTGTAATTACAGATGTGTGCAGTTCTGTAAAACAGAGAGAGACTGAAAACACCCAAATATTGTTAATATTCATCAGGTTAGATTGGCCCCAGTTGATAAATATTTTACAATGAAACAATTTTTCCAGAAGTGTATCAAACACTGGTCTACTTTTGAACAATTTTAATTGGAGTCAGACGGACAAAGCAACAACTTGTATCTACAGTGTATATCTGTCCTCCTAGTATGCACAGCATGTAACTCACCTCACCTCCTTGCTTCTAGTGCATGTAACTCTCACCTTGGTATCTACAGCGTGTATCTGACCTTCTGGTATCTACAGTGTGTAACTCACCTCCTGGTTTCTGCAGCATGTAACTCACCTCCTGGTATCTACAGCGTGTAACTCACCTCCTGGTATCTACATCATGCAACTCGCCTTCTGCTTTTTACAGCATGTAACGCACCTCCTGATTTCTATGGCGTGTTACTCACCTCCTGGTTTCTACAGCATGTAACTAACTTCCTGGTATCTAAAGCATCTAATTCACCACCTAGTTTCTACGCATGTAACTCAATACGTGGTTTCATCAGCATGTAACTCACTTCCTGGTATCTACAGTGTGTAACTCACCTCCTGGTATCTACAGCATGTAACTCACCTCCTGGTATCTACAGCATGTAACTCACCTCCTGGTTTCTACAGCATGTAACTCACCTCCTGGTATCTACAACATGAAGCTCACCTGCTGGTTTCGACAGCATGTAACTCAACTCCTGGTTTCTACAGCATTAAACTCACCTCCTGGTATCTACAATATGTAACTCACCTCCTGATATCTACAGCATGTAACTCACCTCCTGGTTTCTACAGCATTAAACTCACCTCCTGGTATCTACAGCATGTAACTCACCTCCTGGTTTCTACAGCGTGTAACTCACCTCATGTTATCTCCAGCGTGTAACTCACCGCATGGTTTCAGCAGCATATAACTCACCTCCTGGTATCTCCAGCATGTAATTCACTTTCTGGTTTCTGCAGCGTGTAACTCACTCCTGGTTTCTACAGCATGTAGCTCACCTCGTCGTTTCTGCAGCATGTAACTCACCTTCTGGTATCTTCAGCGTGTAACACACTCCTGGTTTCTACATCATGTTACTCACTTACTGGTATCAATAGCATGTAATTCACCTCCTGGTATCTCCAGCATGTAACTCACCTCGTGGTTTCTGCAATATGTAATCCACCTCCTGGTATCTACAGCGTGTAACTCACCTGCTGGTATCTACAGCATGTAACTCACCTCCTGGTATCGACAGCAGGTAACTCACCCCCTGGTCTCTGCAGCATGTAACTCACCCCCTGGTATCTACAGCGTGTATCTGACCTCCAGGTACCTACAGCATATAACTCACCTCCTAGTATCTACAGAATGTCACTCACCTCCTGGTTTCTGCAGCATGTAACTCACTTCCTGGTTTCTGCAGCGTGTAACTCACTCCTGGTTTCGACAGCATGTAGCTCACCTCCTGGTATCTACAACAAGAAGCTCACCTGCTGGTTTCGACAACGTGTAACTCACCTTCTGGTATCTACAGCATGTAACTCACCTCCGGATATCTACAGCATTTAACTCACCTCCTGGTATCTACAGCGTATAACTCACCTCCTGGTTTCTACAGCATGTAACTCACCAGCTGTTTTCTGCAGCATTAAACTCACCTCCTGGTATCTACAGCGTATAACTCACCTCCTGGTTTCTACAGCATGTAACTCACCTCCTGGTATCTACAGCATGTAACTCACTCCTGGTTTCTAAAGCATGTAGCTCACCTCGTCGTTTCTGCATCATGTCACTCACTTCCTGGTATCGATACCATGTACCTCGCCTCCTGGTATCTCCAGCATGTAACTCACCTCGTTGTTTCCGCAGCATGTAACTCACCCCCTGGCATCAAAAGGGTGTAACTCACCCCCTGGTATCTACAGAATGTCACTCACCTCCTGGCTTCTGCAGCAAGTAACTCACCCCCTGGCATCAAAAGGGTGTAACTCACCTCCTGGTATCTACAGGATGTAACTCACCTCCTGGTATCTACAGCATTAAACTCTCCTCCTGGTATCTACAGAATGTAACTCACCTCCTGGTATCTGCAGCGTGAAACTCACCTCCTGGTATCTACAGCATGTAACTCACCCCCTAGTCTCTGCAACAGGTAACTCACCTCCTGGTATCTACAGCATGTAACTCACCTCCTGATATCTACAGCATGTCACTCACCTCCTGGTTTCCACAGCATTAAACTCACCTCCTGGTATCTACAGCATGTAACTCACCTCCTGGTATCTACAGCATGTAACTCACCTCCTGGTGTCTACAGCAGGTAACTCACCTCCTGGTTTCTGCAGCGTGTAACTCACTCCTGGTTTCTACAGCATGTAGCTCAACCCGTCGTTTCTGCAGCATGTAACTCACCTCCTGGTATCTACAGCATGTAACTCACTTCCTGGTTTCTGTAGCATGTAACTCACTCCTGATTTCTACAGCATGTAGCTCACCTCGTCGTTTCTGCAGCATGTAACTCACCTCCTGGTATCTACAGCGTGTAACTCACCTCCTGGTATCTACAGCGTGTAACTCACCTCCTGGTTTCTACAGCATGAAGCTCACCTGCTGGTTTCGACAGCATGTAACTCACCTCCTGATATCTACAGCATGTAACTTACCTCCTGATATCTACAGCATGTAACTCATCTCCTGGTTTCTACAGCATTAAACTCACCTCCTGGTATCTACAGCATGTAACTCACCTCCTGGTATCAACAGCATGTAACGCACCTCCTGGTATCTACAGCATGTAACTCACCTCCTGGTATCTACAGCATGTAACTCACCACTTGCTTTCTGCAGCATTTAACTCACCTCCTGGTATCTACAGCATATAACTCACCAGCTGTTCTCTGCAGCATTAAAATCACCTCCTGGTATCTACAGTGTGTAACTCACCTCCTGGTATCTACAGCATGTAACTCACCTCCTGGTATCTACAGCGTGTAACTCACCTTGTGGTATCTACAGCATGTAACCCACCTCCTGGTGTCTACAGCAGGTAACTCACCGCCTGGTTTCTACAGCGTGTAACTCACCTCATTTTATCTCCAGCATGTAACTCACCGCATGGTTTCGGCAGCATATAACTCACCTCCTGGTATCTACAGCATGTAATTCACTTCCTGGTTTCTGCAGCGTGTAACTCACTCCTGGTTTCTACAGCATGTAGCTCACCTCGTTGATTCTGCAGCATGTAACTCACCTCCTGGTATCTTCAGCGTGTAACACACTCCTGGTTTCTACATCATGTTACTCACTTCCTGGTATCGATAGCATGTAACTCACCTCCTGGTATCTACAGAATGTAATTCACCTCCTGGTATCTCCAGCATGTAACTCACCTCGTGGTATCTACAGCGTGTAACTCACCTCCTGGTATCTACAGCGTGAAGCTCACCTGCTGGTTTCGACAGCATGTAACTCACCTCCTGGTATCTACAGAATGTCACTCACCTCCTGGTTTCTGCAGCATGTAACTCACCCCCTGGCATCCAAAGGGTGTAACTCACCTCCTGGTATCTACAGCATGAAGCTTACCTGCTGGTTTCGACAGCATGTAACTCACCTCCTGATATCTACAGCACGTAACTCACATTCTGGGTTCTACAGCATTAAACTCACCTCCTGGTATCTACAGCATGTAACTCACCTCCTGATATCTACAGCATGTAACTCACCTCCTGATATCTACAGCATGTAACTCACCTCCTGGTATCTACAGCATGTAACTCACCACCTGCTTTCTGCAGCATTTAACTCACCGCATGGTATCTACAGCGTGTAACTCTCATCCTGGTTTCTGCAGCATGTACTTCACCTCCTGGTATCTACAGCATGTAACTCACCTTCTGGTTTCTACAGCATTAAACTCACCTCCTGGTATCTACAGCATGTCACTCACCTCCTGGTTTCTACAGCATGTAACTCACCTCCCGGTATCTACAGCATGTAACTCACCTCCTGATATCTACAGCATGTAACTCACCTTTTGGTTTCTACAGCATTGAACTCACCTCCTGGTATCTACAGCATGTAACTCACCTCCTGGTATGTATAGTGTGTCTCTGACCTCCTGGCATCCACACCATGTAACTCACCTCCTGGTACCTACAGCGTGTAACTCACCTCCTGGTTTCTGCAGCGTGTACTTCACCTCCTGGTATCTACAGCATGTAACTCACCTCCTGGTATCTCCAGAATGTCACTCACCTCCTGGTATCCACAGCATGTAACTCACGTCTTGCTATCCACAGCGTGTAACTCACCTCCTGATATCTACAGCATGTAACTCACCTCCTGGTTTCTACAGAGTGTAACTCACCTCCTGGTATCTACACCATGTAACTCACCTCCTGGTATCTACAGCATGTAACTAACCTCCTGGTTTCTACAGCATGTAACTCACCTCCTGGTATGTATAGTGTGTCTCTGACCTCCTGGCATCCACAGCGTGTAACTCACCTCCTGGTTTCTGCAGCGTGTAACTCACCACCTGCTTTCTGCAGCATTTAACTCACCTACTGGTATCTACAGCGTGTAACTCTCATCCTGGTTTCTGCAGCATGTACTTCACCTCCTGGTATCCACAGCATGTAACTCACGTCTTGCTATCCACAGCGTGTAACTCACCTCCTGATATCTACAGCATGTAACTCACCTCCTGGTTTCTACAGAGTGTAACTCACCTCCTGGTATCTACACCATGTAACTCACCTCCTGGTATCTACAGCATGTAACTAACCTCCTGGTTTCTACAGCATGTAACTCACCTCCTGGTATGTATAGTGTGTCTCTGACCTCCTGGCATCCACAGCGTGTAACTCACCTCCTGGTTTCTGCAGCATGTAACTCACCTCCTGGTATCGACAGCGTGAAACGCATCTCCTGGAATCTACAGCATGTAACTCACCTCCTGGTATCTACAGCGTGTAACTCACCTGCTGTTATCTACAGCATGTAACTTACCTCCTGATATCTACAGCATGTAACTCATCTCCTGGTTTCTGCAGCATGAAACTCAACTCCTGGTTTCTACAGCATTAAACTCACCTCCTGGTATCTACAGTGTGTAACTCACCTCCTGATATCTACAGCATGTAACTCACCTCCTGATATCTACAGCATGTAACTCACCTTCTGGTATCAACAGCATGTAACTCACCTCCTGGTATCTACAGCATATAACTCACCTCCTGGTATCTACAGCGTGTAACTCACCTCCTGGTTTCTATAGCATGTAACTCACCTTCTGGTATCAACAGCATGTAACTCACCTCCTGGTATCTACAGCGTGTAACTCTCCTGCTGTTATCTACAGCATGTAACTTACCTCCTGATATCTACAGCATGTAACTCATCTCCTGGTTTCTGCAGCAGGAAACTCAACTCCTGGTTTCTACAGCATTAAACTCACCTCCTGGTATCTACAGCGTGTAACTCACCTCCTGGTATCTACAGCATGTAACTCACCTCCTGGTATCTACAGCATGTAACTCACCTTGTGGTATCTACAGCATGTAACTCACCTCCTGGTGTCTACAGCAGGTAACTCACCGCCTGGTTTCTACAGCGTGTGACTCACCTCATTTTATCTCCAGCGTGTAACTCACCGCATGGTTTCGGCAGCATATAACTCACCTCCTGGTATCTACAGCATGTAATTCACTTCCTGGTTTCTGCAGCGTGTAACTCACTCCTGGTTTCTACAGCATGTAGCTCACCTCGTTGATTCTGCAGCATGTAACTCACCTCCTGGTATCTACAGAATGTAACCCACCTCCTGGTATCTACAGAATGTAACTCACCTCCTGGTATCTACAGCGTGTAACTCACATCCTGGTATCTACAGCAAGTAACTCACCTCCTGGTATGTACAGCATGTAACTCACCTCCTGGTATCTACAGCGTGTAACTCACATCCTGGTATCTACAGCATGTACCTCACCTCCTGGTATCTGCAGCATGTAACTCACCTTGTGGTTTCTGCAAGATGTAACCCACCTCCTGGTATCTACAGCGTGTATCTGACCTCCAGGTACCCACAGCATATAACTCACCTCCTAGTATCTACAGAATGTCACTCACCTCCTGGTTTCTGCAACATGTAACTCACCTCCTGGTATCTACAGCATGTAACTCACTTCCTGGTTTCTGCAGCGTGTAACTCACGCCTGGTTTCTACAGCATGTAGCTCACCTCGTCGTTTCTGCAGCATGTAACTCACCTCCTGGTATCTTCAGCGTGTAACTCACCTCCTGGTTTCTACAGCATGTAACTCACCTCCTGGTATCTCCAGCATGTAACTCACCTCCTGGTTTCTACAGCATGTAACTCACCTCCTGGTATCTACAACATGAAGCTCACCTGCTGGTTTCTACAGCATGTAACTCACCTCCTGGTATCTACAGCATGTAACTCACCTTCTGATATCTACAGCATGTAACTCACCTCCTGGTTTCTACAGCATGTAGCTCACCTCCTGGTGGTCTGCAGCATGGAACTCACCTCCTGGTATCTACAACAAGAAGCTCACCTGCTGGTTTCGACAACGTGTAACTCACCTTCTGGTATCTACAGCATGTAACTCACCTCCTGGTTTCTACAGAGTGTAACTCACCTCCTGGTATCTACACCATGTAACTCACCTCCTGGTTTCTACAGAGTGTAACTCACCTCCTGATATCTACAGCATGTAACTCACCTCCTGGTTTCTACAGAGTGTAACTCACCTCCTGGTATCTACACCATGTAACTCACCTCCTGGTATCTACACCATGTAACTCACCTCCTGGTTTCTACAGCATGTAACTAACCTCCTGGTTTCTACAGCATGTAACTCACCTCCTGGTATGTATAGTGTGTCTCTGACCTCCTGGCATCCACAGCGTGTAACTCACCTCCTGGTTTCTGCAGCGTGTAACTCACCACCTGCTTTCTGCAGCATTTAACTCACCTACTGGTATCTACAGCGTGTAACTCTCATCCTGGTTTCTGCAGCATGTACTTCACCTCCTGGTATCCACAGCATGTAACTCACGTCTTGCTATCCACAGCGTGTAACTCACCTCCTGATATCTACAGCATGTAACTCACCTCCTGGTTTCTACAGAGTGTAACTCACCTCCTGGTATCTACACCATGTAACTCACCTCCTGGTATCTACAGCATGTAACTAACCTCCTGGTTTCTACAGCATGTAACTCACCTCCTGGTATGTATAGTGTGTCTCTGACCTCCTGGCATCCACAGCGTGTAACTCACCTCCTGGTTTCTGCAGCATGTAACTCACCTCCTGGTATCGACAGCGTGAAACGCATCTCCTGGAATCTACAGCATGTAACTCACCTCCTGGTATCTACAGCGTGTAACTCACCTGCTGTTATCTACAGCATGTAACTTACCTCCTGATATCTACAGCATGTAACTCATCTCCTGGTTTCTGCAGCATGAAACTCAACTCCTGGTTTCTACAGCATTAAACTCACCTCCTGGTATCTACAGTGTGTAACTCACCTCCTGATATCTACAGCATGTAACTCACCTCCTGATATCTACAGCATGTAACTCACCTTCTGGTATCAACAGCATGTAACTCACCTCCTGGTATCTACAGCATATAACTCACCTCCTGGTATCTACAGCGTGTAACTCACCTCCTGGTTTCTATAGCATGTAACTCACCTTCTGGTATCAACAGCATGTAACTCACCTCCTGGTATCTACAGCGTGTAACTCTCCTGCTGTTATCTACAGCATGTAACTTACCTCCTGATATCTACAGCATGTAACTCATCTCCTGGTTTCTGCAGCAGGAAACTCAACTCCTGGTTTCTACAGCATTAAACTCACCTCCTGGTATCTACAGCGTGTAACTCACCTCCTGGTATCTACAGCATGTAACTCACCTCCTGGTATCTACAGCATGTAACTCACCTTGTGGTATCTACAGCATGTAACTCACCTCCTGGTGTCTACAGCAGGTAACTCACCGCCTGGTTTCTACAGCATGTAACTCACCTCCTGGTATCTACAGCATGTAACTCACCTCCTGGTGTCTACAGCAGGTAACTCACCGCCTGGTTTCTACAGCGTGTGACTCACCTCATTTTATCTCCAGCGTGTAACTCACCGCATGGTTTCGGCAGCATATAACTCACCTCCTGGTATCTACAGCATGTAATTCACTTCCTGGTTTCTGCAGCGTGTAACTCACTCCTGGTTTCTACAGCATGTAGCTCACCTCGTTGATTCTGCAGCATGTAACTCACCTCCTGGTATCTACAGAATGTAACCCACCTCCTGGTATCTACAGCATTAAACTCACCTCCTGGTATCTACAGCGTGTAACTCACATCCTGGTATCTACAGCAAGTAACTCACCTCCTGGTATGTACAGCATGTAACTCACCTCCTGGTATCTACAGCGTGTAACTCACATCCTGGTATCTACAGCATGTACCTCACCTCCTGGTATCTGCAGCATGTAACTCACCTTGTGGTTTCTGCAAGATGTAACCCACCTCCTGGTATCTACAGCGTGTATCTGACCTCCAGGTACCCACAGCATATAACTCACCTCCTAGTATCTACAGAATGTCACTCACCTCCTGGTTTCTGCAACATGTAACTCACCTCCTGGTATCTACAGCATGTAACTCACTTCCTGGTTTCTGCAGCGTGTAACTCACGCCTGGTTTCTACAGCATGTAGCTCACCTCGTCGTTTCTGCAGCATGTAACTCACCTCCTGGTATCTTCAGCGTGTAACTCACCTCCTGGTTTCTACAGCATGTAACTCACCTCCTGGTATCTCCAGCATGTAACTCACCTCCTGGTTTCTACAGCATGTAACTCACCTCCTGGTATCTACAACATGAAGCTCACCTGCTGGTTTCTACAGCATGTAACTCACCTCCTGGTATCTACAGCATGTAACTCACCTTCTGATATCTACAGCATGTAACTCACCTCCTGGTTTCTACAGCATGTAGCTCACCTCCTGGTGGTCTGCAGCATGGAACTCACCTCCTGGTATCTACAACAAGAAGCTCACCTGCTGGTTTCGACAACGTGTAACTCACCTTCTGGTATCTACAGCATGTAACTCACCTCCTGGTTTCTACAGAGTGTAACTCACCTCCTGGTATCTACACCATGTAACTCACCTCCTGGTTTCTACAGAGTGTAACTCACCTCCTGATATCTACAGCATGTAACTCACCTCCTGGTTTCTACAGAGTGTAACTCACCTCCTGGTATCTACACCATGTAACTCACCTCCTGGTATCTACACCATGTAACTCACCTCCTGGTTTCTACAGCATGTAACTAACCTCCTGGTTTCTACAGCATGTAACTCACCTCCTGGTATGTATAGTGTGTCTCTGACCTCCTGGCATCCACAGCGTGTAACTCACCTCCTGGTTTCTGCAGCGTGTAACTCACCACCTGCTTTCTGCAGCATTTAACTCACCTACTGGTATCTACAGCGTGTAACTCTCATCCTGGTTTCTGCAGCATGTACTTCACCTCCTGGTATCTACAGCATGTAACTCACTTCCTGGTTTCTGCAGCGTGTAACTCACGCCTGGTTTCTACAGCATGTAGCTCACCTCGTCGTTTCTGCAGCATGTAACTCACCTCCTGGTATCTTCAGCGTGTAACTCACCTCCTGGTTTCTACAGCATGTAACTCACCTCCTGGTATCTCCAGCATGTAACTCACCTCCTGGTTTCTACAGCATGTAACTCACCTCCTGGTATCTACAACATGAAGCTCACCTGCTGGTTTCTACAGCATGTAACTCACCTCCTGGTATCTACAGCATGTAACTCACCTTCTGATATCTACAGCATGTAACTCACCTCCTGGTTTCTACAGCATGTAGCTCACCTCCTGGTGGTCTGCAGCATGGAACTCACCTCCTGGTATCTACAACATGAAGCTCACCTGCTGGTTTCGACAGCATTTAACTCATCTACTGGTATCTACAGCATGTAACTCACCTCCTGGCATCTGCAATGTGTAACTCACCTACTGGTATCTACAGCTTGTAACTCACCGCCTGGTTTCTACAGCGTGTAACTCACCTCATGTTATCTCCAGCGTGTAACTCACCGCATGGTTTCGGCAGCATTTCACTCACCTCCTGGTATCTACAGCATGTAATTCACTTCCTGGTTTCTGCAGCGTGTAACTCACTCCTGGTTTCTACAGCATGTAGCTCACCTCGTCGTTTCTGCAGCATGTAACTCACCTTCTGGTATCTTCAGCGTGTAACACACTCCTGGTTTCTACATCATGTTACTCACTTCCTGGTATCGATAGCATGTAACTCACCTCCTGGTATCTACAGAATGTAATTCACCTCCTGGTATCACCAGCATGTAACTCACCTCGTGGTTTCTGCAATATGTAACCCACGTCCTGGTATCTACAGCGTGTAACTCACATCCTGGTATCTACAGCATGTAACTCACCTCCTGGTATCTACAGAATGTAACTCACCTGCTGGTATCTCCAGCATGTAACTCACCTCGTGGTTTCTGCAATATGTAACCCACCTCCTGGTATCTACAGAATGTAACTCACCTGCTGGTATCTACAGCGTGTAACTCACATCCTGGTATATACAGCATGTACCTCACCTCCTGGTATCTACAGCATGTAACTCCCCTCCTGGTATCTACAGCGTGTAACTCACATCCTGGTATCTACAGCATGTACCTCACCTCCTGGTATCTACAGCATGTAACTCACCTCCTGGTATCTACAGCATGTACCTCACCTCCTGGTATCTACAGCATGTAACTCACCTCCTGGTATCTACAGCATGTACCTCACCTCCTGGTATCTACAGCATGTAACTCACCTCCTGGTATCTCCTGCATTTAACTCACCTCGTGGTTTCTGCAATATGTAACCCACCTCCTGGTATCTACAGCGTGTATCTGACCTCCAGGTACCCACAGCATATAACTCACCTCCTAGTATCTACAGAATGTCACTCACCTCCTGGTTTCTGCAACATGTAACTCACCTCCTGGTTTCTGCAGCGTGTAACTCACTCCTGGTATCTACAGCATGTAGCTCACCTCGTCGTTTCTGCAGCATGTAACTCACCTCCTGGTATCTTCAGCGTGTAACTCACCTCCTGGTTTCTACAGCATGTAACTCACCTCCTGGTATCTCCAGCATGTAACTCACCTCCTGGTTTCTGCAGCATGTAATTCACCTCCTGGTATCTACAACATGAAGCTCACCTGCTGGTTTCGACAGCATGTAACTCACCTCCTGGTATCTACAGCATGTAACTCACCTTCTGATATCTACAGCATGTAACTCACCTCCTGGTTTCTACAGCATGTAGCTCACCTCCTGGTGGTCTGCAGCATGGAACTCACCTCCTGGTATCTACAACATGAAGCTCACCTGCTGGTTTCGACAGCATTTAACTCATCTACTGGTATCTACAGCGTGTAACTCACCTACTGGTATCTACAGCTTGTAACTCACCTCCTGGTGTCTACAGCAGGTAACTCACCGCCTGGTTTCTACAGCGTGTAACTCACCTCATGTTATCTCCAGCGTGTAACTCACCGCATGGTTTCGGCAGCATATAACTCACCTCCTGGTATCTCCAGCATGTAATTCACTTCCTGGTTTCTGCAGCGTGTAACTCACTCCTGGTTTCTACAGCATGTAGCTCACCTCGTCGTTTCTGCAGCATGTAACTCACCTTCTGGTATTTTCAGCGTGCAACACACTCCTGGTTTCTACATCATGTTACTCACTTCCTGGTATCGATAGCATGTAACTCACCTCCTGGTATCTACAGAATGTAATTCACCTCCTGGTATCTCCAGCATGTAACTCACCTCGTGGTTTCTGCAATATGTAACCCACCTCCTGGTATCTACAGCGTGTAACTCACCTTGTGGTTTCTGCAATATGTAACCCACCTCCTGGTATCTACAGCGTGTAACACACCTGCTGGTATCTATAGCATGTAACTCACCGCCTGGTATCTACAGCGTGTAACACACCTGCTGGTATCTATAGCATGTAACTCACCTCCTGGTAACTACAGCGTGTAACTCACATCCTGGTTTCTGCAGCATGTACTTCACCTCCTGGTAACTACAGCGTGTAACTCACCCCCTGGTCTCTGCAGCATGTAACTCACCTCGTGGTTTCTGCAATATGTAACTCACCTCCTGGTATCTCCAGCATGTAACTCACCTCGTGGTTTCTGCAATATATAACCCACCTCCTGGTATCTACAGCGTGTATCTCACCTGCTGGTATCTACAGCATGTAACTCACCCCCTGGTCTCTGCAGCATGTAACTCACCTCCTGATATCTACAACATGAAGCTCACCTGCTGGTTTCGACAGCATGTAACTCACCTCCTGGTTTCTGCAGCATGTAACTCACCCCCTGGCATCCAAAGGGTGTAACTCACCTCCTGGTATCTACAGCATGAAGCTTACCTGCTGGTTTCGACAGCATGTAACTCACCTCCTGGTTTCTGCAGCATGTAACTCACCCCCTGGCATCCAAAGGGTGTAACTCACCTCCTGATATCTACAACATGAAGCTCACCTGCTGGTTTCGACAGCATGTAACTCACCTCCTGGTATCTACAGCATGTAACTCACCTCCTGATATCTACAGCATGTAACTCACCTCCTGGTATCTACAGCATGTAACTCACCACCTGCTTTCTGCAGCATTTAACTCACCACATGGTATCTACAGCGTGTAACTCTCATCCTGGTTTCTGCAGCATGTACTTCACCTCCTGGTATCTACAGCATGTAACTAACCCCCTGGTCTCTGCAGCATGTAACTCACCTCCTGGTATCTCCAGAATGTCACTCACCTCCTGGTTTCTGCAGCATGTAACTCACCTCCTGGTATCTACAGCATGTAACTCACCTCCTGGTATCTACAGCATGTAACTCACCTACTGGTATCTACAGCATGTAACTCACCTCCTGGTATCTACAGCATGTAACTCACCTCCTGATATCTACAGCATGTAACTCACCTTCTGGTTTCGACAGCATGTAACTCACCTCCTGGTATCTACAGCATGTAACTCACCTCCTGGTTTCTGCAGCGTGTAACTCACCTACTGGTATCTACAGCATCTAACTCACTTCCTGGTATCTACAGCGTGTAACTCTCATCCTGGTTTCTGCAGCATGTACTTCACCTCCTGGTATCTACAGCATGTAACTAACCCCCTGGTCTCTGCAGCATGTAACTCACCTCCTGGTATCTCCAGAATGTCACTCACCTCCTGGTATCCACAGCATGTAACTCACGTCTTGCTATCCACAGCGTGTAACTCACCTCCTGATAACTCAACTCCTGGTTTCTACAGAGTGTAACTCACCTCCTGGTATCTACACCATGTAACTCACCTCCTGGTATGTATAGTGTGTCTCTGACCTCCTGGCATCCACAGCGTGTAACTCACCTCCTGGTTTCTGCAGCATGTAACTCACCTCCTGGTATGTATAGTGTGTCTTTGACCTCCTGGCATCCACAGCGTGTAACTCACCTCCTGGTTTCTGCAGCATGTAACTCACTTCCTGGTATCGACAGCGTGAAACGCATCTCCTGGAATCTACAGCATGTAACTCACCTCCTGGTATCTACAGCGTGTAACTCACCTGCTGTTATCTACAGCATGTAACTTACCTCCTGATATCTACAGCATGTAACTCACCTCCTGATATCTACAGCATGTAACTTACCTCCTGATATCCACAGCATGTAACTCATCTCCTGGTTTCTGCAGCATGAAACTCAACTCCTGGTTTCTACAGCATTAAACTCACCTCCTGGTATCTACAGTGTGTAACTCACCTCCTGGTATCTACAGCATGTAACTCACCTCCTGATATCTACAGCATGTAACTCACCTCCTGGTTTCTACAGCATGTAACTCACCTCCTGGTATCAACTGCATGTAACTCACCTCCTGGTATCTACAGCATGTAACTCACCTCCTGGTATCTACAGCGTGAAACTCACCTCCTGGTATCTACAGCATGTAACTCACCACCTGCTTTCTGCAGCATTTAACTCACCTCCTGGTATCTACAGCATATAACTCACCAGCTGTTCTCTGCAGCATTAAAATCACCTCCTGGTATCTACAGTGTGTAACTCACCTCCTGGTATCTACAGCATGTAACTCACCTCCTGGTGTCTACAGCAGGTAACTCACCGCCTGGTTTCTACAGCGTGTAACTCACCTCATTTTATCTCCAGCGTGTAACTCACCGCATGGTTTCGGCAGCATATAACTCACCTCCTGGTATCTTCAGCATGTAATTCACTTCCTGGTTTCTGCAGCGTGTAACTCACTCCTGGTTTCTACAGCATGTAGCTCACCTCGTTGATTCTGCAGCATGTAACTCCCCTCCTGGTATCTTCAGCGTGTAACACACTCCTGGTTTCTACATCATGTTACTCACTTCCTGGTATCGATAGCATGTAACTCACCTCCTGGTATCTACAGAATGTAATTCACCTCCTGGTATCTCCAGCATGTAACTCACCTCGTGGTTTCTGCAATATGTAACCCACCTCCTGGTATCTACAGCATGTAACTCACATCCTGGTATCTACAGCATGTACCTCACCTCCTGGTATCTACAGCATATAACTCACCTCCTGGTATCTACAGCGTGTAACTCAACTCCTGGTATCTACAGCATGTACCTCACCTCCTGGTATCTACAGCATGTAACTCACCTCCTGGTATCTCCAGCATTTAACTCACCTCGTGGTTTCTGCAATATGTAACCCACCTCCTGGTATCTGCAGCGTGTATCTGACCTCCAGGTACCCACAGCATATAACTCACCTCCTAGTATCTACAGAATGTCACTCACCTCCTGGTTTCTGCAACATGTAACTCACCTCCTGGTATCTACAGCATGTAACTCACCTCCTGGTTTCTGCAGCGTGTAACTCACCTCCTGGTTTCTACAGCATGTAACTCACCTCCTGGTATCTACAGTGTGTAACTCACCTCCTGGTATCTCCAGCGTGTAACTCACCTCCTGGTTTCTACAGCATGGAACTCACCTCCTGGTATCTACAACATGAAGCTCACCTGCTGGTTTCGACAGCATTTAACTCATCTACTGGTATCTACAGCTTGTAACTCACCACCTGGTGTCTACAGCAGGTAACTCACCGCCTGGTTTCTACAGCGTGTAACTCACCTCATGTTATCTCCAGCGTGTAACTCACCGCATGGTTTCGGCAGCATACAACTCACCTCCTGGTATCTCCAGCATGTAATTCACCTCCTGGTTTCTGCAGCGTGTAACTCACTCCTGGTTTCTACAGCATGTAGCTCACCTCGTCGTTTCTGCAGCATGTAACTCACCTTCTGGTATCTTCAGCGTGTAACACACTCCTGGTTTCTACATCATGTTACTCACTTCCTGGTATCGATAGCATGTAACTCACCTCCTGGTATCTACAGAATGTAATTCACCTCCTGGTATCTCCAGCATGTAACTCATCTCGTGGTTTCTGCAATATGTAACCCACCTCCTGGTATCTACAGCGTGTAACACACCTGCTGGTATCTATAGCATGTAACTCACCTCCTGGTAACTACAGCGTGTAACTCACATCCTGGTTTCTGCAGCATGTACTTCACCTCCTGGTAACTCCAGCGCGTAACTCACCCCCTGGTCTCTGCAGCATGTAACTCACCTCATGGTATCTACAGAATGTAACTCACCTCCTGGTATCTCCAGCATGTAACTCACCTCGTGGTTTCTGCAATATGTAACCCACCTCCTGGTATCTACAGCGTGTATCTCACCTGCTGGTATCTATAGCTTGTAACTCACCTCCTGGTATCTACAGCGTGTAACTCACCTGCTGGTATCTATAGCATGTAACTCACCTCCTGGTATCTACAGCGTGTAACTCACCTGCTGGTATCTATAGCATGTAACTCACCTCCTGGTATCTACAGCGTGTACCTCACCTCCTGGTATCTACAGCATGTAACTCACCCCCTGGTCTCTGCAGCATGTAACTCACCTCCTGGTATCTACAGCATGTAACTCACCTCCTGGCTTCTGCAGCATGTAACTCACCCCCTGGCATCTACAGGGTGTAACTCACCTCCTGGTATCTACAGCGTGTATCTGACCTCCAGGTACCCACAGCATATAACTTACCTCCGAGTATCTACAGAATGTCACTCACTTCCTGGTTTCTGCAGCGTGTAACTCACCTCGTGGTTTCTGCAATATGTAACCCACCTCCTGGTATCTACAGCGTGTAACTCACCTACTGGTATCTATAGCATGTAACTCACCTCCTGGTATCTACAGCGTGTAACTCACCTGCTGGTATCTATAGCATGTAACCCACCTCCTGGTATCGACAGCATGTAACTCACATCCTGGTTTCTGCACCATGTACCTCACCGCCTGGTATACACAGCATGTAACTTACTTCCTGGTATCTACAGCGTGTATCTGACCTTCTGATATCTACAGCATGTAACTCACCTCCTGGTTTCTACAGCATGTAACTCACCTTGTGGTATCTACAGCGTGTAACTCACCTCCTGATATCTACAGCATGTAACTCACCTCCTGGTTTCTACAGCATGTAACTCACCTCCTGGTTTCTACAGCATTAAACTCACCTCCTGGTATCTACAGCATGTAACTCACCTCCTGGTATCAACAGCATGTAACTCACCACCTGCTTTCTGCAGCATTTAACTCACCTACTGGTATCTACAGCATATAACTCACCAGCTGTTCTCTGCAGTATTAAAATCACCTCCTGGTATCTACAGTGTGTAACTCACCTCCTGGTATCTACAGCATGTAACTCACCACCTGCTTTCTGCAGCATTTAACTCACGGCCGGGGTTTCTACAGCGTGTAACTCACCTCTTGTTATCTACAGCGTGTAACTCACCTCCTGGCATCTACAGCGTGTAACTCACCTGCTGGTATCTACAGCTTGTAACTCACCTCCTGGTGTCTGAGCATATAGCTCACCGCATGGTTTCGGCAGCATATAACTCACCTCCTGGTATCTACAGCATGTAATTCACTTCCTGGTTTCTGCAGCATGTAACTCACTCCTGGTTTCTACAGCATGTATCTCACCTCGTCGTTTCTGCATCATGTCACTCACTTTCTGGTATCGATACCATGTACCTCGCCTCCTGGTTTCTACAGAATGTAATTCACCTCCTGGTATCTCCAGCATGTAACTCACCTCGTGGTTTCTGCAATATGTAACCCTCCTCCTGGTATCTACAGCATGTAACTCACCCCCTGGTCTCTGCAGCAGGTAACTCACCCCCTTGCATCAAAAGGGTGTAAATCACCTCCTGGTATCTACAGAATGTCACTCACCTCCTGGTTTCTGCAGCATGTAACTCACCGCCTGGTATACACAGCATGTAACTTACTTCCTGGTATCTACAGCGTGTATCTGACCTTCTGGTATCCACAGCATGTAACTCACCTCCTGGTATCCACAGCGTGTAACTCACCTCCTGATATCTACAGCCTGTAACTCACCTCCTGGTTTCTGAAGCATGTAACTCAATTCCTGGTTTCTACAGCGTGTAACTCACCTCCTGGTATCTACAGCATGTACCTCGCCTCCTGGTATCTACAGAATGTAACTCACCTCATGGTTTCTACAGCATGTAACTCACCTCGTGGTATGTACAGCATGTAACTCACCTCCTGATTTCTACAGCAGATAACTCACCCCCTGGTTTCTGCAGCAGGTAACTCACCTCCTGGTTTCTACAGCGTGTAACTCACCTCTTGTTATCTACAGCGTGTAACTCACCTCCTGGCATCTACAGAATGTCACTCACCTCCTGGTTTCTGCAGCATGTAACGCACCCCCTGGTATCTACAGAATGTCACTCACCTCCTGGTTTCTGCAGCATGTCACGCACCCCCTGGTTTTTGCAGCTTGTAACTCCCCTCCTGGTATCTACAGCGTGGAACTCACCTGCTGTTATCTACAGCATGTAACTTACTTCCTGGTATCTACAGCGTGTATCTAACCTCCTGGTATCTACAGCATGTAACTCACCTCCTGGCCTCTGCAGGGGTAACTCACTCCTGGTTTCTACAGCATGTAGCTCACCTCATCGTTTCTGCAGCATGTAACTCACCTCATGGTTTCTACAGCGTGTAACGCATCTCCTGGAATCTATAGCATGTAACTCAACTCCTGGTATCTACAGCGTGTAACTCACCTCCTGGTTTCTGCAGCATGTAACTCACCGCCTGGTATCCACAGCATGTAACTCACCTCCTGTTTTCTCCAGCATATAACTCACCTCTTGGTATCTACAGCATGTAACATACCTCCTGGTATCTACAGCGTGTAACTCACCTCCTGGTATCCACAGCATGTAACTCACCTCCTGGTATGTATAGTGTGTCTCTGACCTCCTGGCATCCACACCATGTAACTCACCTCCTGGTACCTACAGCGTGTAATTCACCTCCTGGTATCTACAGCATGTATCTCACCACCTGGTTTCGCCAGCTTGTAACTGACCTCCTGGTATCTGCATCTTGTAACTCCCCTCCTGGTTTCTACAGCGTGTAACTCACCTCATGGTGTCTATAGCGTGTAGTTCACCTCCCGGTTTCCACAGCGTGTTACTCAGCTACTGGTATCTTCAGCATGTAACTCACCTCCTGGTATCTGCAGCGTGTAACTCATAACCTGGTATCTACAGCATGTAGCTCATCTCCTGGTTTCTACAGCATGTAACTCACCTCCTGGTTTCTACAGCGTGTAATTCAACTTCTGGTATCCACAGTGTGTAACTCACCCCCTGGTTTCTACAGCGTGCAACTCACCTCCTGGTTTCTACAGCGTGTAACTCACCTCTTGTTATCTGCAGCGTGTAACTCATCTCTTGGTATCTACAGCGTGTAACTCACTTCCTGGTTTCTCCAGCATGTAACTCACCTCCTGGTATCTGCAGCATGTAACTCACCTCCTGGTTTCTAGTGTATGTAACTCACTTCCTGGTATCTACAGCATGTAACTCACCTCCTGGTATCTGCAGCATGTAACTCACCACCTGGTTTCTAGTGTATGTAACTCACCTCCTGGTTTCTACAGTATGTAACTCACGTCCTGGTTTCGAGTGTATGTAACTCACGTCCTGGTTTCGAGTGCATGTAACTCACCTCCTGGTTTTTACAGTATGTAACTCACGTCCTGGTTTCGAGTGCATGTAACTCACCTCCTGGTATCTTCAGCATGTAACCTACCTCCTGGTTTCTACAGCATGTAACTCACCTCCTCGTATCTGGAGCATGTAACCCACCTCCTGGTATCTACAGTGTGTTGCTCCCCTCCTGGAATCAACTACATGTAACCCACCTCCTGGTATCTTCAGCATGTTATCCAACTCCTGGTATCTTCAGCATGTATCTCACCTCCTGGTTTCTGCAATATGTAACTCACCTCCTGGTATCTACAGCATGTAACTCACCTCCTGGTTTCTGCAGCATGTAACCCACCTCCTGGTATCTACAGCATGTAACTCACCTCCTGGTTTCTGCAGCATGTAACCCACCTCCTGGTATCTACAGCATGTAACTCACTTCCTTGTTTCTGCAGCATGTAACTAACCTCCTGGTATCTAGTGCATGTAATTCACTCCCTGGTATCTACAGCATGTAACTCACCCCCTGGTTTCTACAGCATGCAAATCAGCTCCTGGTTTTTGCAGCATGTAACCCACCTCCTCGTGTTTATTCCCTTCATCCCTGATGCACAATGGCAGACGTCTGTTCCATCGACAAGTTATGTACCATAACTGGCCAAAGTTCCTTAGACAGCATCTTCCAAATCCATGAGTACTACCACCCTCAAGGTCAAGGGCAACAGATCCATGGGAACATCGTCTCCTGCATGCTCCCCACTCCCCTCTAAAGCAATATACCATCCTTCCTTGGAACTATATTGATATTCCTTCACTATTGCTGGGCACATTTTTGGAGGTCCCTCTGTAACAACTCTGTGAGTGCCTCCATGTCATGTGGATTCCAGCGATTTAAGAAGACAGCTGCTTTTTCCAGGGAATTTAAGGGTGGGCAACAAATGCTACACCACATGAGCAAGGCGAAATAAAAGTAACTGGGCTCCTAACTGAGAAAATAAGTGTCGATTAAATATTATTTGTGGAAACACCAATGAGATAAGTGCTCTGATTCACAGGAGTAAATTACGCCCCAAGTGACAATTTGAATTTTGAGAACATTGTCAGGAATTTGCATATAATAAAGATTGCACAAACTTGAACATAATTACTACAAGCTTCATGGGAACTGACAAAACAGATCACATCACAGAGGGGTTTTATCTCCTCTAGGTTTGAGCTATATCACTGATTGCAAATTCTGATTTCAATTACTGATTACAATGCTTTCCACTGGGAACAGTGGGAAGCTTATTATAACAAATAATACTTGTAATTATGAGCTGCATTACACACACAGGCACACGCGCATGCACAAACATACACATGTGCATACACACACATGTGCACACACACACACCATAAACCTACAGGAATTGTTGTAATCTGTATGTTTTAACCATTCATAGGATTTGGTGTATTGTCCAGCATTCTGTGCTCTCGAGAAGGTGGTGATAAGCTGCCTGCTCTGTGTGATATAGGTCTGCCCACAAAGCTCTTGTCCCTTCACATACAGCAGTGCACACCAACCCTCTCCTGCACTGAGGCAGCCTGCAGTCCACTAGAAAAACTGACAAGATAGGTTTCTCTGAAGGCTTTAAAGTCAATGGATTTTCCTGAGCATAGGCAGGTGATTAAACATGGACAGTTTTTCTAAAAATTCATTAATGGAATGCGTCCATTACTAGCTGAGTCAGCACTTATTGGCCACCCCTAATTGCCCTCAAGTGCCTTCTTGAATCGTTGCAGTCTGTGTGGTGCAAGCACACCCACAACGAGCGATGAAAACAAGTTGAAATTCTTCTTAAAATTACACCTTTCTTAATTCATTCACAGGCTGTAAGAATTTTTATTGTTTACGAATCTCTTAATGGTAAATACTGTCTCCTGTTTCTCCAGATCAGTTGTAACTATGGACTGTCATTGTGCTTCCAAACGTCCAGAGATGCTGCTGCAAACTGAGTACTGGAAGAATGAGGATAATCTCCAGCCATCTCTCCTGTTAAAGGTTATATCCAGCCTCTGATTAACATCATCTGATCATGATTAAGCTTAAATTGGGCATTTAGCAAAATGGTGGTGTGAGTGAAGGTTGGAGGGGAAGCGGGGGCATTAGAGGGGAGAGGGAGACGTTTGGTAGGAAGGTGGAAGGGACAGCACAGTGGCTCAGTGGTTAGCACTGCTGCCTCCCAGCACCAGGGACTTGGGTTCGATTCCACCCTTAGGCGACTGTCTGTGTGGAGTTTGGACATTCTCCCTGTTTCTGCCTGGGTTTCCTCCGGGTGCTCCTGAGCAGGTAACAGTGTGTGGCTCCATTGTTGATAGCATCAGAGTGTAGCCTGAGGCTGTGTGCTGTAGGATCCAGCAGGAACCACCTCTGTGGCACTAATAACCTCAGAAACTCAGGTGTGCATTGGTGCCTTGCTGGAAGCAACTGTGTTCATGAGGAGCAATGCCAATGCCCACCCCACTTACCCCACTCTGCTTCCTGAGATCAGTAAAGTCCTTATCATCCAGCATGATCAAAAGTCAATGTTCTATAATCTCCAGCTTGACTCCAGATGAACACATTAAGTTGTTGCTTTGTAGGAACTACTAATTTGCAAAGAAAGGAATCTACCTGCTAAAATTCCTTTATCCTAATCCCAGACAAAATAAGCAAAATAATGCTTGATTATGAGGCTAAAGTATGAAACAAGACAGATCCGTCAGATTCAAGAACTAACACAGTGGAGCTAAACTGCATACTCATTAACATATGCATCATAAAGTAAGTGATTAAAAACACCTCAGGAGAGAAATACAACTTTCCTCACATCTGCTATTTCTTCTAGTCTAAAAAGTTTGCAAAGTTACTTTGCTATTTTGGATCCAATTACCTACAGCTAAATATGTTTTTTTTCACACAGAAGACGGGTGAGTAAGTAATCAGTCCCAGTGCAATACAATCAATAATGAAATCGCCCATAGTCCTGAAATACATTAGCAAACTAATATCACAGAACTTGCCTTGTACATAAAGTTACATTAAAATTCAGAGAACATTGTGGCATTCTGAGTTTGTAGCCAATCAATGCATATAATAAAAAAGAATTTACTTAGGAAACCAAACCTGAGGGAATTTGCCAATTTGCAAACATTGACTTTCTCTCATTTATAAGATTTTTTTTTCATTATGCTAAAATTAACACACCATTCTTCCTATTTATTATTTTCATATAACAGACCTTGAATGGCACAGTAAGCTGGTGCCCTGTGTTATTTCTCAGTAAGGAGAGGTTATTTCCAAAGAATGATTTGCAGATTTCAAAGCTTTCAGCAGTTTGATGCAATCAAAAATTGAAGCTGCACTGTTTAATACGAATAATATGCAAGATAAATTGCACCAAGAACATTTTTCCATCTGCTATTTTAAATATGGTTATGCATCATATAGTTCAGAAATGGGTCAGATGTTTTCATCATGGGGTCAACATTGAATCTTCCCATGTAGGCATTAACATGGTTGTTATGGACATAATACAACTCTTGGAGACAGCAGGCTAGGTTTTCAGTCCAGAGTGTGCAATAAAGGGTCAAACTGTTTCTGCTAGGTCAGGCAATTAAGATCCTAAAGCTACCTTGTAAGGATATCACAGAGCTGGACATCACAGAGTATAAATACTGCAGTGTGGTTGGAGTTAGACACTCTGGAAGCATACTGGGAAAACACACCTTGGGAAAATACACCTTGGGAACCTGGAAATGAACACATGAAGAAGATAAATGACTACTTACTTAATGTAACCAGACGTTAGGAAGGTCTGGAATATCCATAATGACCATATGCAGTTATACTTAGTATTATCGTATAATAAATACTTTGAAGTTTAAAACCGAGGAAAGTCCTTGACTTTGCCTTCTCTTCAATCAGTCTGTGATATTAAACCACGCAATAATAAATGGTGGCTGTGATGGATTTCACTGGCTAGAACATCACGGCAGCAGTGAAGACGACAAAACAAACCTGTGATTTAGAAAAGAATTCAGAACTTTTTTTTCAAAAAAACCCTCAGCACGGTTTGAGAGCCAGCGAGCAGCCATAAAGAAAGGTCACAGTGTCAAAACTCTGCGAGATAAACCACCAGAGTGCTGTCAGTCTTGAAAAAGTCTTTTACAGCCAGTAATAGGGGAAACAGGTCTTATAGGATCCCTCATTCCCCTCTGTCACCCTGCCATAAAACTCTCTGAAATTGAAAATTAGTCAATTTGTAGTAAATTTCAGCCCTGCACCTCATCATAGACTTTCCTGACTCACCTAACAGATCAATCCAGTCAAAGGCCTGGAGAGGAATAGGAGAGATATGGACAGCATGTATAAGTAAACTCATAAAACAAAGTAACCTAGGTACTTGTTTGTGCGTATATATAAAAGTGTTAATTGATGTCTGTAACAAGGGGATAAATGCTGCGGGAAGAGATTGTGTAAGGGCATTGGGACCCTGCAGCAATCTATGATGTGATCAGTGTGAATAGCAGAGGGTGGGCAGAACTAGAACCCACTAGAACTTCAGAAACACTGCAAGCAGACCACAGGCTCTCTCAGGAAGACACACCGAGAGCACATAGATGTGAAGAAGATTAGCCAGGGGCTGGTATACCTAGGACTGTATTAGTATGGACAGAATGTAGCATTAAAATGTATTAAAACATGTTACTTTGAAGTTAGGGCTTGAGGACTGTTCAATTCTGGTCTCCCTGCTATAGGAAGGATGTTATTAAACTGGAAAGGATGCAAAAAAGATTTACAAGAATGTTATCAAAGATTTGAGTTATAAGGAGAAGCTGGATAGACTGGGACCTTTTTCCTTGGAGTGTAGGAGGCTGAGGGGTGTCCGTATAAAGGCTTTCAAAATCAGGAGGGGTATAATAAGGTGAATAGCCAAGGTCTTTTCCCCAGGGTAGGGGAGTTCAAAACTAAAGGGCATACATTTAAAATGAGAGGGAAAAGATTTAAAGGGACCTGATGGGTAACTTTTTCACACAGAGGGTGGTGCGTGTATGGAATGAGCTGCCAAGGGAAGTGGTAGAGGTACAATATTTAAAAAATGTTTGGAAAGGTGCATGGATAGGAAGGGTTTAGAGGGATATGGGCCAAACACGGGCAAATGAGACCAGGTTAGTACCGAAAACCTGGGGAGCATGGATGAATTGTTTCTGTGCTGTTCAATGACTCTGTGTGGAAAATGTCAATTGGTGGAATCTTTAGAAGTATTGATTTTTCTTTAAATTTCTTTTTTCGCTGTCAACCATTGATCAGTTAGTGGCACACTCAAGTTTGAATTGTCTGATTCAAATCCCACTGCAGAACTTGAGCACCAAAAAATCAAAGCTGACACTGCAGGGCTGTACTGAGAGTGTACTGTGTTCACAAAAATACCCTATTTTGGATGGGCGTGTAATTTAAGACTCCATTTGCCTATTCCAAAGACACAAGAGATCCCAAGGCATCATTTTGATTACATTAGATTTCCTACAGTGTGGAAACAGGCCCTTCAGCTCAACAAATCCACACTGACCCTCCAAAGAGCAACCCACCCAGACCCATTCCCCTACATTTACCCCGACTAATGCACCTAACATTAAGGGCAATTTAGCATGGCCAGTTCACCTAACCTGCACATTTTTGGACTGTGGGAGGAAACACCCGGAGGAAACCCACGCAGACACGGGGAGAATGTGCAAACTCCACACAGTCGCCCGAGGCTGGAATCAAACCTGGGACCCTAGCACTGTGAGGCAGCAGTGCTAACCACTGACCCGCCATGCTAGGGTATTCACCCCATTGTCCTGTTCAATATTTATCTTCTAATCAACATTACACAAGATTGATTGGCATCACATCCGCAAACATTCAGTGAAAAGTGTGTACCGTCTACAAGATGCACTGCAGAAAATCACTCAAGATCCTTAGGCAGCACCTTCCAAACCCACGACCACTTCCATTGAAAAAACAAGGGCAGCAGATATACCATCCCCTGCAAGTTCCCCCCCAAGCCACTCACTATCTTGACTTGGAAATATATCACCATCTCTTCACTGTTGCTGGGTCAAAATCCTGGAACTCCCTCCCTAAGAGTATTGTGGGTCAACCTGCAGCAGGTGGACTGCAGCAATACAAGAGGGAAGCTCACCACCATCTTGTCAAGGGCACCAGGATGGGCAATAAATGCTGACCAGCCAGTAATGCCCAAATATCAGAACTGAATGTAAAACAAAGAAAAAGAAACATTAACCAGTCACTACATTACTGTTAGTGAGAGTTTGCTGGGGACAGACTGACTGCCATGTCCCCTACATAACAACAGAGACTACACATCAAAAAGTACTTTGTTGGCTCTAAAACACTTTGATTTGTCCAACAGTCACAAAAAGTCATAGAAATGCATGTCCTTTTCTTCTTGTTTTTTAAAGCCACATCTGACAAAGGTTGCACTTTGTACTTTTATCATTTTTTTACATGCATTTCTTATTTAAGTTGCAGGATATTAAATGCTTGAGAAACGTCACTATGTTCATGAAGTGAACGCACAGCGGGCAGCAATCCTGCAAGAAATTACTGGTCGTCAGTGAGAGACTGGCTTCACGATTCAGCAGGCATCGTGAGGACTTGTTTTTATGTCTCTTTTGATTTTGCTTTTCCTCCCGTCCTCTGCTGAAAGTGGTGGCTCATGCTGGGAATCTGAACCGGCCCCAGTACCCATGAGGGAGCAGCAGCAAGTGATGTAGTTCAGCCCCAAATCAGCCCCAAGCTAGTGCTCAGCAGGGAGGTTCTCTTCATTATTTAAATACTCTTGAAAATTCCTACAGGCTGTCAATTCATATTTCAAATGAAAAGGTGCTTAAATTCTCAGATATATTGGTCTGTTAAAGCATACAAATTACATCGCCTTCAATTATGAACCTACTGAGATCAGTTAATACATTTATTAAGTAAGGAGCCTGGGCATTTTTAATCTGGAGTCAGACATCAGACAGGACCATGTAAACATTTAGCTTCCTTCCCCATCTGAGAATGAAAGGAGGCCGATTCCCAGAGCAAATTGATGGGAACTGATACACATCAGAGTCGAAGAGTGTGGTTGAAACATCAACTGTCTGCTCCTCGGATGCTGCCTGACCAGCTGTGCTTTTCCAGCACCACACTCTTCGACTGGGATCTCCAGCATCTCCGGTCCTCACTTTCTCCGAGTTGATACAGATCAGTTTGTCAAGTATTTCCAGAACTAGGGCATCATTTGTGACTGAGCAGTCCAGTCAGCACCACTGCAGAGTTTGCAAGAGAGAGATAGGGATAGCAAGAGAGAGATAGCATGCTTGATTCAAATTTAGATTACTTACAGTGTGGAAACAGGCCCTTCAGCCCAACAAGTCCACACCGACCCGCCGAAGCGCAACCCACCCAGACCCATTCCCCTACATCTAACACTACGGGAAATTTAACTTGGCCAATTCACCTGACCTACATATCTTTGGACTGTGGGAGGAAACCGGAGCACCCGGAGGAAACCCACGCAGACACGGGGAGAATGTGCAAACTCCACACAGTCAGTCGCCTGAGGTGGGAATTGAACCCGGGTCTCTGGCGCTGTGAGGCAGCAGTGCTAAACACTGTGCCACCGTGCTGCCCACAAAAAAAAATCTTATGTAAATATTTTGTAGGGCCACTGAGGCAGGAGCCAGGGAGTGAAACAAATTGCACCATTGAGAGCATTCTGTCCAGATACATAATGGCCTGGTATGGGAACTGCTCTGCCCAGAACCGTAAGAAATTACAGAAGGTTGTGTGCACGGCCCAGACCATCTCAGAAGAAAACCTCCCATCCACGGACTCCATTTACACAGCTCGCTACCACGTAAAGGCTGCAAATATCATCAAAGACCCATCACACCCCAGTAATGATCTCCTCCAACCTCTTTCATCAGGCAGAAGATATCGAAGCCTGAACACACGCACCGACAGGTTCAGGAACAGTTTCTTCCCAGCCGTTATTGGACTGATGAATGCACCCTCTAACTTCAAATAATGCTGGCCTTGCTAATGTTGATCTTGCCTAGTGCATGCCCTGTGCGATATAGCTTGTATGTCTCTGTCTAGATTTTTTTCACCCTATGATCTATATGTCCTTGCTTAATCTGCCTGTACTGCTCGCAAACAAAGCATTTCACTGTACTTAGGTGCACGTGACAATAAATCAATCAAATCAAATCAAATTCCTGAACCACTGCAGTCCATGCACTGTAGGTAGACCCACAGTGTTAGTGCTGTTTGGGAGGGAGTTGAAAGGATATTGACCCAGCAACACTGAAGGAATGGTGACATATTTCCAAGTAAGGATGGTGAGTGACTTTGAGGGGGACTTGTAGGAGGTGGTGTTCCCATGTATCTGCTGCTCTTGTCCTTCTAGATGAAAGTGGTCGGTGCTGCACAAGGACCTTTGGTGAATTTCTGCAGTGCATCTTGCAGACAATACAAACTGCTGCTACTGAGCGTTGGTTTGGATTGCTTTCTGTTTTAATAGGGTTTCACCATTGTTTGACATGCTAATAGCACCATGATTGATACACACTTCTGTGTGTGTGTGTGTGGGTGTGGGTGTTGGGTGTCGAACATGCATTCTTTAAGACTGTTTCCTTTTTACTCAGTTGTCAATCCTTTGGATCTCTACCATCCCTATTCTCTCTTATCCTACAATAAGGCCCTCTCACTCTCTTGAACATCGCAACACTTTATTTACAGTTATACAGCTGCAGGTTGCTAAATATTACACTAGTGAGAGTGTAGTTTCTAAATGCTGCTAATTACATACTGCTGTCTGACCTTATTTTCTGCTCTACCCTACTCTGCTGGCATCTTCATTAATCCATTACAGCACACTCTAATTGGTCATTTCCCATGTGACCATTGTCCGGGAACTTCAGGTATTTTCCACCTCTGACAGCCTGTGGCACTGGGTAAAAGTTGTTTGAGGTCGGTCACTGTCACCAATCTTCATTTGTCTGGGGCCTGTCTAGTGATTCATGGTAAAGATACCCCACAACACAGTATCAGAAGGTTTATTGTATGACAGTAACACCTTTGATAAGGTATAATTATGGGGACCTTAGGGAGCAGGTACAGATCCAACTGCTCCCTCTGAAAACAAAGACAGGACTTCCTGTCTGCACCCACAGATAGTACATGACATCAGTGGAAATGGGTGGAGCAAATGTAATGTGAACATTAACCCCTTCAGAGCCACTCCCTTATACAACTCCCAAGAGGGTAAATACAGAAAAAAAGTCCTTCAAATATTTTATTTAAAATTCTTTAATCCTTTTTATTCAAGGACATACAAGCCTAATCTCTTCAACCTGCCATCTTAATTAAATCTTTTTAACAGCTATCATTCTGGTAAATCAATACCGCGCACTGTACAAGGCAATTGAATCCTTCCCAAGGTGTGGTGCCCAGAACTGAACACAATACTCGAACCAGTGTTTGCAAAATAAGCTTTAAATAATTGTACATTCTTTATGCGTGAAGACAATTATCTTGGACAAGTTACACAAAGAGAATGGAAACATGTCCCAGGCAGGGTTGGAGGTGGAAGGTGTTTTCAATATCCGGACATCAGCAACATGAGGCACAAACAGCTTCATCTGGATGTCACTGGTCAACTGACCAGCCCAAACGGAAATTAAATGGCAATTCACCCCCGGAAGAATTTCAAGTGAGGAAGCTTCCAGCTGGTACTAAAGAATGGCTTCCATAATGCAACATGGAACCTTGCGGGGCAGTGTTGAGAGAAGTCTGACAGTGGATCCCTGGATCAGAGGAGCCCCACTCATTCCTTGTAAAACCAGGAGGAGCATTCCTACTGCTCCTGGTCCCACAGGGAACGTTCATAACTGTCATAACACTGCCCAGTGTGAGCCACATCTTCCTGTTGTCTTCATCTGGAAATGAAGCTGCAACAGTTTCCGCTTAAACAGTTGTTAAAATTACAGTCAGTGCCCCGCTGTAGTTATATTCAACAAGGTCCTGTGTCCTTCGGGCTGGCATTCTGCTGGACACTCAGAAAAAAAATCACTTTAAAATAAAAGGCGACAGGTTGATCATCTGCTCGCCTTCTTATTTTCCACTGAGGATGAGATTAGTTTAGGATATCTGGTTGGCGTGGATGAGTTGGATTGAAGGGTTTGTTTCCATCCGGTACATCCTTATGACTCTATGACTCTGTGAGTGTGTCAGGTTAAAATTGTGACCAACATGTTCAAATGACATTGTGAGAGCTTCATATCCAGCTTTGTTTGTACGATCTGCCATACTGTATAAACCTAGCAAGTGAGTTAAATCTAGGGAAAAGTATATTATTTATATCATGACATTGGAATTGTCTGTGCCCTTGGTCTTAAACACAGACTATTTTAGGAATAGCGATATTTATATATGACCTCCGTAATGACCTCCTCAGGAGACAGACATGGGCTGCAATTGACAGGGTACCCTTCGTTGTTCAGTACTTCCCAGGGGCTGAAAAATTACGCCATGTTCTTCGTGACCTGCAACACATTATCAATGGAGATGAGCACCTCACCAAGACCTTCCCCACACCTCCACTACTTGCCTTTAAACAACCGCCAAACCTCAAACAGATCATTGTTCGTAGCAAGCTGCCCGGCTCTCAGGACAACTCCATACAACCCTGTCACGGTGGACGCTGCAAAATGTGTCAGATTGTGGACATAGATACCACTATTACGCCTGGGAACACCTCCCACCGTGTACATGGCAGGTACTCATGTGACTCAGCCAACATTGTCCATCTTATACGTTGCAGGCAGGGATGCCCGGAGGCATGGTACATTGGGGAAACTGAGCAAAGGCTACGACAATGGATGAATGGGCAACGCACAACAATCAACAGACAGGAGGGTTCCCTCCCAGTTGGGGAACACTTCAGTGGTCCAGGATATTCAGCCTCGGACCTTCGGGTGACCATTCTCCAAGGTGGACTTCGGGACAGGCAGCAGAGGAAAGTGGCTGAGCAGAGGCTGATAGCTAAGTTTGGTACCCATAGGGAGGGCCTCAACCGGGACCTTGGGTTCATGTCACATTACAGGTGATCACCATTGCACTACACACACACACACAGATATTCCTACACACACACACACTCTCACATGCACACGGACACAGATACACACAGACGCGCACACAGACACCCACACACACCCTTATAGACACACAGACTCCTACACATGCACCCCCTCACAGACTTAAGACACTCTGCACTCACTACACACACACACACACTTTCTCACACTCACAACCCCCACCCCAGACAGACACACACACACACAGACAAAGACCCACATGCACACATATATATTGTGTGTGGTGAATGTTTTTGGTACAAAGTTACATTGCACTTTGATCAAAAACCACATAGATTCATGTCGAACTCTGAGCTCAAAAACTGCATGAATTTATGTAAAACTCTGTTATTTCACTTTTTAGATTAGAATCAATCTAAACATCAGGTCATAGACAGAGAACACAGGGGGCTAACACCTTCAACATATTGTCTAGTTATCACCATTGTTAACAGCTAACCCGAGAATGCAACTTTTAAAAAAAAGGGTTTTGTGATTTACACATGAAAGAAGTGAAACTATCACTGTATTCTAACAGATGAAAGGCTTAACAGACAATCAATTCTTCAATGTATAATTTCAATTACATCACACTGCAAATTTTTGCTATAAATTCTGTGTTACGATCGAGCCCTCCACTATCACCTGATGAATGAGCGTCGCTCCGAAAGCTAGTGTGCTTCCAATTAAACCTGTTGGACTATAACCTGGTGTTGTGTGATTTTTAACTTTGATATTTATATAAGGGGGTAGCAACCACCCCGATTAATAACCCGTGAAAATCTGAACTGACTGAATAGATTGATACTTAATTAAATAACTCCGCTGGTAAACACATCCTAATAGGTATTTAGAATTGAGCAGGAAGAGCATTCAGGGTATTTTATTGGATCATTGTCTCGCACATTTCCTGTCGCCTGTGTTTGCTTTACTGTGAGCTAAGGACTGCAGATGCTACAAGTCAAACAAAAACAGAAGGAGAAACTCAGCAGGTCTGGTAGTGTCTTTGGAGACAGAAACCAAACAACTTGTTCTGGCAAAAGATCATTGACTGAAATGTTACTTCAGTTCCTCTTGGCAGAGATGCTGCAAGACCTGCTAAGTATCTCCACGATTCTGTCTCTGTTTTCTCAAAGCCATTTGCTTTTGCCTGGTCTCAGTTTTGTGTGTCCCATGGCCCCTCTCCACCCAGGTTCTCACTGTCTGCCTCTCAGGAATTCGGACATGTTGTATATTCTCTGTGTTCACCCTCAAAGTTGTCTTTGATTAAAATAAAACAGTATTGGATTCTGGTTTGTCTTCTGGGCAGCACGATAGAACATGTTGTTATCTCTTAAATAACTCTGCAGTAGCCTGGGTACTTTAACAACAGCTTTTCATTTACAGGCCAACATAGCACAGGTTTATGCAAGCTCAAGGTATGTCATCATTCATTCCATCATGATCCCTTAGGCTCAAGATGTTACACCATTATTCCACATTTAACCCAAGTCTTTGTTTCCATTCTTCACAATGTACGCTCAATCTCCTCACAAAACCAATCTCGTGAAGATTTTTTCTCAGCGTGATAGTTGTGTTCACTCTCCCTTTGTTTGACTTGAGTGATCATTCCTGGACTCTGTGCAGAGCTTGCAATAATTCCTTGGTTTCATGTAGAATTGTAGTGTGGCACTGTTTGTACAGATAACCTGTTGGAGAAAATCAAGGGGCTTTGAACTCTTGTTAGAACACCTTGTGAGTTTTCCACCAAACATGATCTCAGCTGCTGCAAGTTTTCAACAGCAAGGTGTTCTTGCAGTCAGTCTTTTGGTTTCAGAACTGACAATCCTCTTCCTCAATGAGGTCCCTGGTTTATTTCTCTCTTTGGATTTCTCCACAATGTCTCACTCTATCGTGGTCTTCTGTGGTAATATGAGATGTTAATCTTTTGGATAGTGATGGAAGCTACATTTGCACACCTCTCCCCATTAATAGTTCTGCTAGAGATGCCCATCTTGCAGTGGAGATGACCTACAATCCAACTGAGTCAAATCAATACCATTGATCCTCTTCAGGAATTCCTTAATGGGTCTGACTCCTCATTCTGCTTCACATTCAGTTGAGAGTAATGAGATGGACTTGTTACATGAATGATCTGTTTTCTCTTAGCAAGTTCCGTAATTGTTCCTTTGTGAACTGTTGTCCATTATCAGATATGACCAGGTCATAATGTTGAGTATAGGAGTTGGGATGTCATGCTGCGGCTGTACAGGACATTGGTGAGGCTGCTTTTTGAATGCTGCATACAATTCCATACTGTTCAATGGGTAGGACATTGTTACAGGGTGCAGAAAAAAATTTACAAGGATTTTGCAGGGACTGGGGGGTTTGAGCTTTGGGACAGGCTGGATAGGCTGGGGCTTTTTACCCTGGAGTGTCAGAAACTGAAAGGTGACTTATAGAGGTTTATAAAATCATGAAGGACATAGATAGGGTGAATAAACAAAGTATTTTCCCTGGGGTGGAGGCGTCCATAACTAGAGGGCATAGGTTTAAGTGAGGGGGAGAAGATTTATAAAGGACATGAGGGGAAACTTTTTCAAGCAGAGGGTGAGAGTGAGCTGCCACAGGAAGTAGTGGAGGCTGGTACAATGACAACATTTAAAAGGCATCGGGATAGGTACATGAATAGGAAGGGTTTAGAGGGATATGGGCCAAATGCTGGCAAATGTGACTAGGTTAGATTGAGATATCTAGTCAGTCTGGACAAATTGGACTGAAGAGTCTGTTTCTGTGCTGTAAAAATCTATGACTCTATATCTGGAATACCATGAGCTGAACAATTTGTTTCAATGTTTTTATCACCACATTTGCTGTGATGCTGCATCAGAATTAATAAAACAAAATGGTACTAGTTGGAGGAGTGGGTGATGACTTCAAAATGAGAATCCAGGATATCATTTAGTTTGTTGATAAAGATTTTATGTTTCAATTCCTTTGAACTTTATTCCTTGGTTATACATTCCCTTTGCCTAATGAGTCAGTCTACGGTCCAGAATATAAAATAAACTAAAACAAGAACCTGACCTATTTCTGAATCCATGTGGGAAATGTTTCTATGTGCCCCTTGTTTGATTAGTGGTATGATTTTAACAAATGTCACCAAAATAATTGCAATCAGAGTCCCCATGATCTCCTGATCCACACACTCAGCCAGTAAGTCTCACATTCAACAAGTTAATTAATCATGTATTTCAGAAAGCAATCAAGTGCGGCTTCCCATTGATGCTGTTCTCCCAAATTTAGGTCAGAGTCTTGATGTAGAATGTGACTTTCAGTACGCCGTAACCTTTTCCCTTTATTATCAATAGTAGCATTGCCTTGCCAGATTCTTTAAATGATCAAATTTACTTCCTTTCAGTATTATTCAAACCGATAGGTGAATGCTGAAGAGATGTTAGGCCAACTGCTTTTATTGTGTTGGTGAGATAGAGTGAACCAGAACAGGAAGAGAACATCAGGTAAACCACAGGATAAGCTTGCAGTACTGATCAAAATCGCATTTTCACTCAACTCAGGGCACGCAGCATTTAGTTTCACAGGAGATTCTGGATCAATCCAGGACATAATCCTTGCTGAATCACCACTGTATTTGTAATGCAATTTTCTAACAGCGTGGTCTGATTGTGCTGCTCAGCAGTATTTACGAAGGAAAGTAGTGGCCAGAAGCTTGTGCGCCTGGAAGTGGCAGGTTTGGAATCAGAAAAGGCCATTAATTGGACAGGATGATGGCGTAGCAAACACCTCACCACTGATTAACCAGCTTCCCGCACCACTGTCAACTGAGGACATGATGTGGCCAAATAAGCAGCAATTAAGGCCTTAATTTGCCACCACTGAGATTAATGGTCCCTCGGGTTTGTCATGTGACATGCCTGTGCAGGCATCTCATCCGCTTAGGGATGGTCCCTCAATCAAAAGTGATCGATGATTGGTCAGGTGACTGGACAGAGGGCAGGGGCTCTCTATTCACAGCCAGCCCTTGTCCTTCCCTCTAAAAGCCCTGTTCTCACTCTCCACTCCTCCCCACCCATCCCTTAACAAGAAATGCATATCAGTGGCTACATCCTCGAAGTATAATTCTCTGCCCTCCTGCACTGTACCCAGCAGAAGCACCTTTTTACTTTAGAAATAAATCTCTGCATTTCTCAATAACAGCAAAGAAGCGAAGGTGCTGGAAATCAAAGACAAAAACAGGAAGTGCTGGAGAAGGTCAGCAGCATCTGTGGAGAGAAAAATAATGTTTCTAATCCAGTGACCCTTCCTCAAAACTGACAGAGTCACTGCACTCAAAACACTCACACTTCAACACTGTCGTAACTCTTCTGAGTTTCCCCTCCATTAATCCCACTAACAACAAGTCACAAAAGAAATAAAATATTGGCCTTTAATGTGGCCCTCTGTCTGGAAAGGCTGGATAAAGTCATGGTCATTTGTCAAGTTGCATTGACCTTTTACTATTCGTTTATCAGAATTATTGAAATTCTTGAGCCAATGCTATGTGGTAAAACCATCAACAATGCTCTCAACATGTCATTATTCTTTACTCACATCTACTTCCTCCACAGCAGTGTTGGTCTTCAATGTTCTTTCAAGAACTAAGCTGCTCTATTCCTCAACCTCCTGCAGGATGAGAGCAACCATTTGATTGTGACAGTCCTAAGATCCTTGAAAACCATTCTCCTTCCTACCTTGGGCATCCAGCGTGATTCCTTCCACAATGCTTGGTCAGGAATCGGCAATTATCTTCATGGGAAAGTCCTGTCACCACGATCTACAGTGGTTCACAGTGAAACCTCATGTACATCTGAAACTAACCTAGACAGAGGTCATGTATCAAATGAGATTTTTCAGAAATTACAGGATGAGCTGGATAAAATGTGTGAGCACGTGGAGCAGTAACAGAGGAAATGTAGTGCAGATAAGTGACACGCACAGACGGGAAGGAAAACGCTACAAATGCACTCCAAAATTTGAAAGTGACTCTAAAATTTTAAGAAACTCACCATTCATAGAGATGTACAGTATGGAAACAGATCCTTCACTCCAACCCGTCCATGCCAACCAGATATCCTAAATTAATCTAGTCCCATTTGTCTGCACCCGGCCCATATCCCTCTAAACCCATCCTATTCATATACCCATCCAGATGCCTTTTAAACATTGCAATTGTACCAGCCTCCACCACTTCCTCTGGCAGTCATTCCATACACTCACCACCCTCTACATGAAAGATTTGCCCCTTAGGTCCCTTTCATATCTTTCCCCTCCAGTCTAAAGCTATGCCCTCTAATTCTGGACTCCTCCACCCCAGGGAATCTTGGAAAGAAGGCACTGAAGGAGTTGTCTCACAATGCACAATGAAATGGTGAGAGAAACAGAAACTGAGAGTAGGACAAGATGAGTCAGACTCCAACCTGTAAATGGTATTCTGTCAGGAGGGTCCTCATTGCACATGGATAACCTATCTCTGGTCAGTTCTGAAGGACCCATTGTTTTATAAGGCGATGGTGTTGAAATGGTTAATGTTGGAGTTTGCACTACACTCCACCCAAACTGATGATGTGTTAGAGGCTTGAGTGAGGACATCAGGAGAATTGTTCTGGATCTCAACTGGAACAAATGTACCATTTGTGACACCCACAGTTTTAGGAGTACTGTCTAACTAGCTAATGTAACCATCTCAACAAATTACTTGATGTTAGGGTAACAGCTTCTCCTTGTTCAGGGTCAGTGGCTGATCCTTTTCCACTGTAGACCTTTCCAGACAAGGAAAGAGGCATCATTCTTTCTGCAAATACTACCTCCAGCACTGCAGATGTCAATCTTCAGCTAGTTTGATTAGTATCATGTGAGGCAGCATGGTAACTCAGTGTTAGCACTGTCTCACAGCAGCAGGGACCTGGGTTCGATTCCAACCTTGGACAACTGTCTTTGTGGAATTTGTACATTCTCCCAGTGTCTGCGTGGGTTTCCTCCAGGTACTGCGGTTTCCTCCCCCAGTCCAAAGATGTGCAGTTTAGGTGAACTGGCCATGCTAAATTGCCCGTAGTATCCAGGGGTTTGCAGACTAGGTAGATTAGCCATGGGACATGCAGTGTTACAGAGATGGAGTAAGGATGGGATGCTCTTATCAGCCATGATTGACTCGATGGGCTGAATGGCCTTATTTCTCTCCATTGTCTTATGATCATCAGAGGGGCAGTGTAGACTCAATGGGCTGAACAGCTGTAGGGATTCAATGATCAACAAATGGTGGAGTGTGTTGGTTACAGCAAAGGCTTTGGGTCCTAATAGCTCAGCTGCTCATCCAAGGACCTGTGCTCCAGAGCTAACCATGCCTCTAGCCAAGTTGCCCTGATGTAATCCCATAACTATAACCTTCCAGACGTTTTTAAGAATTCTTCCTTTCGATATGAGCTGCATTGGAAGGCCAACATTTCTTACTCATCCTGAATTGAGAGGGTGGTGCTGCGGCACCTTCTTGAATTGTTGCAATGTGGAACAATTGCCTGAGTTATATCCAGTGCATGAAAACAGGTCAAATCAATTAATCATGAGTAAAGTGGAAGAAGGTGTCGGTGCACTTTAATCCGGTGGTACTGACCAGTAACCTGCTTACTGATGCTCAGTTTGGGTTTCACCAAAGCCAGTTGGCTGAGATTAAGGAATAGAGCAGCTTAATTCTTGAAACAACATCGAAGGCCAACACTGGTGCGGAAAAAGTGGATGTCAGTAAAGAATAATGACATGTTGAGAAAATTGTTGATTGCTTTGCCACACACAGCATTGGCTCAAGAATTTTGTTAATTCTGATAAAGGAACAGAAAAAGGTCAATTCAATTTGATAAATGAGCATGAATTTATCCAGCCTTTATGGATAGAGGGTCACACTGAAGGCCAATATTTTATTTCTGTTGTGACTTGTTGTTAGTGGGATCAATGAAGGGGAAAATCCAAGTTAATATTTGCATATTTTGAATGCGGTGACCCTTTGTCAGTTCTGAGGAAGGGTCACCGGGTTCGAAACATTAACGCTGTTTTTCTCTCCACAGATGCCGCAGAGGTTCACCAGGAATTTCTGTTTTTGTTTCAAATTTCATTACAGCCTTGTACAAAACCGGGATGTAAGAACTGAACTGGAGAGGTGAGGTGACTGCTCTTGACATCAAGGCAACATTTGCCTGAGTGTGACTTCAAAGGGAAAACTCTCTATTAGTAGGAATCATACCAGGCTCAAAGAAAGATGGTTGTGATTGCTGGAGAAGTCAACCCAGCCCCAGAACATCCCTGCAGGAGTTCCTGAGACAGCGTCTGAGGTCCAACCATCCCCAAATCTTCAGAAATAGTCTTCTCTCCATTGAAAGGAATTGGATACATACCTGGAGCAGAAATCACTGGGACAAAAAGAAAACAACAGGCAAGTGGGACAAATGAGAAAGTTCTTCAAAAAGATCAATGCAAAACCATTGCCACCTCCTTCAGGCTTCCATTAAATCAAAAGCAAAGGTGCTCAATGATGATTGCAGTGTTTAGTTCAAAATGAGCAATTCCTCAGCCACGGTCTCAAGTAATCTGTACCCTCCAGCAAAACAATTTGGACCACCTTCAAGGTTTAGCTGAAAAATGTAACAAGCAACAGTTAGACCAATCAATTTTCAGATAGTGATCATTTCCAATAAAAAACACAGATAGAGCTGGAGAAACTCAGCAGGATGCCCAGGCAGCATCTGTAGAAAGAGAAACACAGTTAGAATTCATATCAGATCCAAAATATTATTGCTCTCTCTCTCTCCACAATGCTGCCTGGACATCCTGCTGAGTTTCTCCAGCACTATCAGATTTTATTTCAGATTTCCAGCATCCTCAGTACTAAATGACCATCTACAATATGGAGTCTAACCACATCCCTGTGGCATTCAACAGTATTACCATCATTGATACATATGGGAGAAAAGCCAAATAAGGACTTGACAGGCTGAATGGCCTGCTTCCATACTGTAAGGATTCTATGATTGTATAAACAGCCTGTTCATTTCCTGTAAATAGAATGCTATACAGAATACAATGAAGTTCTCACCATCAGCAAAAGGAGGGTTGTGTGTGGCCTCAGCTCTGGCATAAGCCATATGGGCAGCACGGTGGCACAGTGGTTAGCACTGCTGCCTCACAGCACCAGAGACCCGGGTTCAATTCCCACCTCAGGCGACTGTCTGTGGGGAGTTTGCACATTCTCCCCGTGTCTGCGCGGGTTTCCTCCGGGTGCTCCTGTTTCCTCCCACAGTCCAAAGATGTGCAGGTCAGGTGGATTGGCCATGCTAAATTGACCATAGTGTTAGGTGAAGGGGTAAATGTAGGGGAATGGGTCTAGGTGGGTTGCTCTTCAGAGGGTCGGTGTGGACTTGTTGGGCCAAAGGGCGTGTTTCCACACTGTAGGGAATCTAATCTAATCTTGGTCGGTCACCATGAAGGAGAAATGTAACTGGACCGTCCACATGAATATTGTAGCTAAAAGAGCAAATCAGAGGCTGGGAGTTCACATAATTTCAAAACCATCAAGAGGAACTGAGTCCAGCACAAAGATGTAACCCAGGCGTCATATTACACCCTGCCATACGGTTGACAAGACAACAAAGCGGCAATTCCTCAGCTCCTCAATTTCTAAATTGAGTCTAAGTTGGACAATTAATATCACGGTTAAGATGATTCACCAAGACATGTTGTGAATTTTTTTTGTTTGTTTGTGGGATGATAGTGTCACTGGCTGGGCCAACAGTCATTAACCATCATCATTGCCTTTGAGAATGTGGTGGTGAGCTGTCTTGCTGGAAGGGAGTCCCAAGATTTTGACTCAGCGACAGTGAAAGAACACTGATAATTGTTCCAAATCAGGATGGTGTGTGAGTTGAAGGGGGACTTGGAGATGATGGTACATCTGCTGCCTTGTCCTTCTAGCTGGTAGTAGTGATGTGTTTAGGAGCTGCAGCTGAAGGGACCTTGGTGAATTGTTGTAATGTACCTTTGGGATAGTATATACCACTGCCACTGTGCAGAGGAGGGAGTAAATGTTGAAAGGGTTACATGTGGTGCCAATCAAGTCAGCTGCTGTGTCCTGGATGGTGCCAAGCTTCTTGAGTGTTGTTGGAGCTGCACTCATCCAGGCAAGTGGGGAGTATTCCATCCCACTCCTGACCTGTACTTGGAGGTCTTGGACAGCCAGGAGTTGAGTTACTTAGCACGGAATTTCTAGTCTTGGACTTGCTCATGTAGCCACAGGAATTACATGGTATGTCCAGGGCAGTTTAACAGTTCAATGGTAACCCCACGCCCAGGATGTTGATTGCAGGGTATTTAGTGATGGAAACATAATTTATTGCAAAGTGAAGATAGACTGTCTCGTATTGGCGATGGTCATTGCCTGTCACTTTTGTGGCTTGGAGCAGAATCTAAAGCTGACTGTTAGTAGCACAAATTCAATACTGTGGCTTTACACTTTTTATTGTTTCATGGGAATGTGGGCATCATGGGCTGGGCCAGGAACTGTTGCCTTGGAGGGGTGGTGGTGGGTAAGGGTAAGCATACAGTAATGGTGGGGAGGGAGTCCCAGGAGATTGAATCCATGACAGTGAAGATGCAATAAACCTCCAAGTCAAGAGAGTATGCGGTCGGGAGAAGAATTATGTGATCAGGATGAAATCTCAGAGGCAACTTCTCGGGCATTGAAACATTTCTGCGACAAATCATTTGTCCCCCTCTATAATCCTTCCCGAGGTAACTAATTAACCCCTGGTTGCTTGTTGGAAATGTTTAACTGGGTGATATGGATTTGACTGCACTGCAATGTTAAAAGCTTTCAGCACCAATTAAGCAGCACAGGAACTCATTACTGAGTCTGGATAGTTTATTGGCTGTCAGAGCAATGCAAACTGTGTTCAGCTGTGAATCGTTGGTATGAAGGCAGAAAGATGAGGTTGAGAACTATATCAGCCATGATTGAATGGCATTGTAGGCCTGATGGGCCAAATGGCCTCATTCTGCTCCTATAGCTTATGGTTCACTAATTGCAGTGAACAGTGTGTCAGAGAAAGAGAGATAAGGAGGACATTTAATCATAAGCCACAGTGGGCAGGAATGAATGAGGGACAAAGCATCAACTTGGGAGATAGGGCAATGTGAGCACTGAACTGAGGAGGGCAAGTGAGAAAACAGTTATTCAGAGAGCTGGCTGCAGTGAGAAGGAGAGACAGAGGGTTGAATTCTGAGGTTCAGCACACAGTGCGAATGGAGATGATCGAGGGAGCCATAGGTCGGTGCTGGCGAAGGACTTAGCTTCCCATGACCACCCCTAGTTCTGGCAGGTTACACCAAGGACTGAGAAATGACTTGACCCAGTAATGATGGCACATGTCAAAGCCTCTCAAGCAGCTGTTGAGAACCACGTTCATTTGGAGCAGCTCACTCTCTGAGGGGAGGACCAGGTGGTGGGAGCCAGTCATGGCTGCTTAGGGCCCGTGGATAGGGAAAATGACACAAAGGACACTAGACCATTGGCACCTGACCAACACAGGCCGCAGGGAGAGCGGGTCATGAACTCCTGGAGTCATACAGAGTTGGGAGCAGTGGTGGAGGTTGATCATCTGCCTAGTACAGCAAAGGGGAAAGACTGTTCAACACAAAATCAGCTTGTAGCTGCCAAATGGTGGAATACTCTCCACCTGCCTGGATGAGTGCAGCTCCAACAATACTCAGCAACTCTCAACTAGCTCAACAACATCCAGAACAAAGCAGCCCACTTTACTGCCCCCAATCCACCAAATCCACCAGCTTTGACATTCCCTCTCTCCACCACTGACAGGAGCAGCAGTGTGTGCTATCTACAAGATGCACCTTAGTATTTCACTGAGACTCCACTGACAGTAACTTCCAAACTCACGACCACCTACACTTAGATGGATAAGGGCAGCTGATACATGGGATCACCTCCACCTTCAGGATCCTTCCCCTCCCAGCCACTTACTATCCTGACCTAGAAATATGTCACTGTTCCTTCATTGCCGCTGGGTCAAAATCCTGGAATTGCCTCCCTGTTACCACTAGGGGTATCCCTGCACAACATGGACTGAAAGGAAGCATCTCACCACCACCTCCAGAGCAATTCAGGATCAGCAATCAGCCATCTTTTTTCGGGATGGCAGCAGCTAAGTAGGCAGCGTCCGGGCTCTCGTGCGTGGGTCTCGTCACTTCTGTCCGCATCTCTTTACGTTTCTCTTCTCTCATTTTTTAATCTTCGGGGGAGAGCTCAGTTGTGGTGGAATCGGTGGCGATGGCATCGATGTGGAAGGTGGAAGGCATTAGGAGGGTGGCTTCACCAGGGTCCACAGTGTAGCAGCAGTTGGTGAGCCCAGAGTGGGCAACGGTGTTGAGAAAGCAATTGGCGGAGAGTGAGCACAGGGCCTGGTAGCGGCTGCAACATCAGCAATATAGGCCAAGCGGCAAAGGATGGCACCTGAGGAATGCCAAAGTCAACATTCGTTGGATCCATCGCAGCAAGTGGCGAAGTAATGGTGGAAGGGTTATGGACTTTCTGTAAGCTATATCTTTTTAAAATTATTACTCTTAAACTTTTCACGATGATGCCAGAACGCCAGTGACAGTGGAAACCTTTCAATATATTTTTCACTGTAAAATACACGCGACAATAAAAACATTCATAAAATCAATAAATACCCACTGATGCCCACAGACAACGACAGAGCCAATAAAAAGACCACAAGCAACAATGAGATATCTCAACAGTGAATCTGTTTTGCTGATGTGTGCTGAGAAACATGGATTGACCAGGAGATGAAGAAGGAACTCTTGAAGAGTGGGATGGAATTTTGTTTTACAGACAGGAGGGGGGAAACCACAATTTGATATTTGCGCTGTTGTAGGGCACCACCAGAAGTATAGCACTCTCTCAGTGCTGCATTGAAATATCAGCCTGGATTCAGTCCAAAGGATCGAGTTTTCATTCTGCAGTTAGGAATCCCAGAAGCAGATCCTGGTGATCATGGGAAAGAAGACAGTTTGACCACTGTAACTAATACCTTTCACACATTCCAGCAAGAACAGTCTCTCGGAATTGCAAGCTTCTGCTGGAGGTTACAATTACAGATTTGTTTGGGTGCCCCAATGACACAGCACCACGTTTTCTCAGCACCATGTTCTGCAGCACAATCTGGTGGCATTAATCAATTAAAGAGAGTTAAACATTTCTCTAAATCAACTGATTATGGGCAAATTAAATTTGCTATTGTCTGTAAACAGGAATATAATCAAATGCATGTAGTGAATTATCACATTAATAAATAGATTAGGAATAAATTCAAGTAATTACCTTCAGCAGGAATTGTTACTGTATGACCCTGATACAGTTCTACCTTGTTTACTTGTCCAAGGAAAACACAGTTTTCAGGTTTTTGTGCTTTTATTGAGCCTGGGTTTTATGCAACAAGATCGAGAACCAGCAGTCAGTGACATGTACCCAGCGGGAGGGGGGAGTGAGCCCAGCACGAGGGGAGAGTGAGCCCAGTGTGAGGGGGGAGTGAGCCCAGTGCAAGGGGAGAGTGAGCCCAGTGCAAGGGGAGAGTGAGCCCAGTGCAAGGGGAGAGTGAGCCCAGTGCAGGGAGGGAGAGTGAGCCCAGTGTGAGGGGAAAGTGAGCCCAGTGCATGAGGGAGAGTGAGCCCAGTGCGGGGGGAGAGTAAGCCCAGTGTGGGGGAAGAGTAAGCTCAATGCAAGGGGGAGAGAGTGAGCCCAGTGCAGGGGGGAGAGAGTGAGTCCAGTGTGGAGGAAGAGTAAGCCCTCATGGGGAAAGCCCAGTGTGGGGCATCTGCAGTGCCATGGTTTACAAAAGGACTGTAAGTTTAACTTGTTTATTTTTCTACTTTAGACTAAGAAGAACTATAGTGCTAAACCTTTTAATTTGTTCCTTTATTTTTCTGCTTTGTATGTAAAATTTTATTCCTAGGTATTTTGTATCTGAGATGGTGCTATGTATGGCAACATTTCACTGTTCCCCTGTACTCCTGTCCCCTATACTCCTGTTCCCCTGTACTTGAGTACATGTGACAGTAAAATCTAAATGTAAAGTCTTTACATTCACTTTCCAAACCTACAGAACTAAACAAAAACCCCTCCACACAGCCCTCAAACTGTGACTGTCACACCCCCTCACTAGTTTGCGCCGATCTATTCCATGCTAAGATTCTCATCTTGACGTCCCAGATCCTCCTCCTCAAGCCACATAACAACCCAGCAGCTGCTGCCTCTTTCTCCTCACACTGCCTCTAGTTCCTGACATGTCAATGCCTTCCTAATCTCGTTGTTTCAATTGTTTTGGACAATAAAGCCTTGGATGCCCAGAGGGTGTAAAAAGTACTGTGTAAATTCTTCTACTTTCTTTCTGTACAATGTGCAAGGTTAATTATTGCTGTTAACATTCAAAGATAAGGAAAAGAGGCGGAAAAACTCTTACTTGAAGAGGACTATTGATTGTTCATCATGAACTCATCGTGATTCACCACGAACGCTTGTATACACCCACATACAAACACTCACAATACAATGTACACACTGCAAACATGTACACCCACACAGGGATGGACTTCCGTCTTTAGTCAGCATATAAAATAGGCAATATCACCCACATTCTCTAACACTGAGGCCGGGCAGGGAATAACTAATCATGGTTTGTGGCCATTGTGGGCTTTCTGTGACCAGGGGTTCTCACAGAGAAAAAAGATATCATTAGTTGTACAGAAGCAGTGAAAATTAGACAGAGAGCAAATGAGTTGGCATTTAACTAACTCTTCCCACAATCGCTGCATGTTCCAAGCTACCCATGATCAGTGGGAACTTGCTTTATAGCAGGTAACACCAGTGCCAATTCTTGCACAGCAAGATGCCACAAACCACAATGTGACTATAACAGGATTAATGATGTTGACCAAGGGGTGACAGGATAGGACCTCAGGGAAATGTCCCCTGCTTTTCTTTGGTAGAGTCATAGAGATGTGCAGCACAGAAACAGACCCTTTGGTCCAACTCGTCCATGCTGACCAGATGACTTAAATTAATCTAATTCCATTTGTTAGCACTTGGCCCATATCCCTCTAAATCTTCCTATTGTATACCCATCTACATGCTTTTTAAGTGTTGCAATTGTACCAGCCTTGACCACTTTCTCTGGCAGTTCATCCCATACATGCACCACCCTCTGCATGAAAAGTTACCCCTTAGATTCCTTTTAGATCTTTCCCCTCTCACCCTAAACCTATGCCCTTTAGTTCTAGACTCCCCCACCTCAGGGAAAATACTTTGTCTATTTACCCTATCCATGCCCCTCATGATTTTATAAACCTCTATAAGGTCACTCCTCAGCCTTCGACGCTCCAGGGAAAACAGCCCCAGCCTGTTCAACCTTTCCCTAGAACTCAAATCCTCCAGCCCTGGCAACATCCTTGTAAATTTTTTCTGAACTCTTTCAAGTTTCACAACATCCTTCCGATAGGAAGGAGACCAGAATTGCACGCAATATTCCAAAAGTGGCCGAACCAATGTCCTGTACAGCCACAACATGACCTCCCAACTCCTGTACTCAATACCATGGGATTGATTTTATCTCCAACCGAGAAGCTGGACCAGGCCTCGTATTAAAACTTTACCCAAAAGATGACATCTCCAACAATGCAGCACATCCCCAGCCCTGGACGAGATTGTGGATTGTGAATTAAATCTGTAACCATCTGACTCAGAGGTAAGTGCGATAGCCACACAGCCATAGCTCACATCATCTTATACATACAATGGACACACTTGGACAGACCGCCCCTCCCCTCATTCTCCCCTCTCCCCTGCACTAACATACAGTATGATGTGATGTTGTTTGGTCAAGATTATGATGGATCACCCTGCCCATTTCCAGAAGCTGAGAACTGAACACCCCTCTGCCCTCTCAGAAAAGATCTACAAATGGGACCATGGCGCTTGGAGCTGGTAACTCTGCTACTGCAACATTCATCCAGTTCATTTTACACAATCTCAGAATTTTTATAGTGCAGAAGGGGGCCATTTGTCCTGTCATATCTGCACCGACTCTTCAAATGACCATCATTGCCCACCTCCAATGTCCTCTCTTTTTCCTATGCCATTGCACATTATGTTTATCCAAATAACCATCCAACATTCTCTTGAATGGCTCATTTGAAGAGTATATGGATTTTTTTTTCTGTCATCACATTTGGTCCTTTTGAAAATCACTTGAGATCTGTGCCCTCTGATTCTTATTCCTTTCATGAGCAGCAATAGTTTCTCCCTATCTACACTATCCAGCCCACTCACAATTATGAAAACCTCTATCAGATCAGAGAATCCCTACAGTGTGGGGGGCAGGCCATTCAGCCCATCAAGTCCACACTGAGCTTCCAAGGACTATCCCACCCAGACCCACCTCACCATTTCCCATGGCTAAGCCACACATCCATGGACACTACAGGCAATTTAGCAAGGTATTGCACAAACAAGCAAAACTAATGTTATTTACAAAATACCGTGCAAGGACTGTAACAAACACAACATTGGACAAACAGGCAGAAAACTAGCCACCAGGATACATGAACATCAACTAGCCACATAACGACATGATCCTCTCTCACTAGTATCCTTACATACGCATGAGGAAGGACACCACTTCAACTGGGACAACACATCCATCCTAGGACAAGTCAAACAAAGACATGCACGAGAATTCCTAGAAGCATGGCATTCCAATTAGAACTCTATCAACAAACACATCGAGTTAGACCCCATCTATCACCCCCTGAGAACAATAGCAGGATATGACATCACCACCGGAAACGATATCACCACAGGAGATGACATCACCAACCCAAAGAAACCCAAACATATCAATAGAAAGCAGGAATTATCAACAGTACTTTGCCCAGAGGCCCACTGAAGATGTTACCGAGTAGGGTGACGAAACGTCTGGAAATGAACCTTCTAGCTCAGCGAGCAAACCTACATCCAGAACCTCAACCTGAGCTACAAATCTTCTCAAAACTCTCATTGGGAAAAGATCTTTGTTACTCACCTTATCTATGCCCTCATCATCATATAAACCTGTATAAGGTCAGCACTCAATCTCCTACACACCAGTGAAAAAAGTCCCAAACTGTCCAGCCTATCTTTATAACTCAAGCCCTCCATTCCTGGCAACATCCTGGTAAATATTTTCTGAACCCTCTCCAATTTGATAATATCCTTCAATATAACTTGGTGACCAGAACTGCACTGAGAATCCCAGAAGAGGCCTAACTAACATCCTGTACAACCTCTATGTGACATCCCAACTCCTATACTCAAAGGCTTCAGCAGTGAAGGCAAGTATGTTAAACACCTTCTTAACCACCCTGTCTATATGTGATGTAAATTTTAAAGAATTATGTACCTGAACCCCTAGGTTTCTCTGTTCTACAACACTACCCAGGGCCCTACCATTAACTGTATAAGGCCTGCCCTTGTTTGTTTAACCAAAATGCAGCACCTCACATTTATCCAAATTAAACTCCATCTGCCACTCCTAAGCCCATTGATCCAATTGATCAAGATCTCTTTGTTATCTTAGATAACCTTCTTCACTGTCCACTATACCATCAATTTTGGTGAAGTCCACAAACATACAAATCATGCCTCCTATATTCTCATCCAAATTGTTTATATAAGAGACAAACAAAAGTGGCCCCAATACCAATCCCTGTAGAACACCACTGGTCACAGGCCTCTATTCCACAGAACAACCCTCCACCACCACCCTCTGTCTCCTACCATCAAGCCAATTTTGCATCCAACTGGCAAACTCACCCTGAATCCCATGTGATCTAATTTTACTAATTGGTCTACATGCGGACCTTATCAAAGAGTTTACTAAAGTCCAAGTAAACAACATCTACTGCTCTACCCTCATAGCCTTCTTATTTCCTTGAAAAAACTCAATCAAGTTTGTGAGACATGATTTCCCTCATACAAAACCATGCTGACTATTCCTAACCAGACCTTGCCTCTTAAAATGCTTGGAAATCCTATCTTTCAGAATCATCTCCAACAACTTACCCACCACCAGTGTCAGGCTCACAGGTCTATAGTTCCCAGGCTTCTCCTTACAGCTTTTCTTAAATAGTGGCACAACATTAGCCAGCCTCCAGTTCTCTGGCATCTTACCCGTGGTTACAGATGATACAAATATTTCTGCGAGGGCACCACAATTTCTTCAACTTCACACAATGCCCTGGGATACACCTGATCAGGTCTTGGAGATTTATTCACTTTCATGTTTTCTAAGACCTCTAACACTTCCTCTTCTGTAATATGAACTGTTTTAAAAATATAAATACTTATTTCTCTGAGTTCTATTTGAGCTATAGGTAGAGGCTGAACAGGCTGAGGCTGTTTTCCCTGGATCATCGGAGGCTGAGGGGTGACCTTTATAGAGGTTTATAAAATCATGAAGGGGCATGAATAGGATAAATAGACAAGATCTTTTCCCTGGGGTAGGTATGTCCAGAACTAGAGGTCATGGGTTTAAGTTGAGGGGAGAAAGCTTTAAAAGGGACCTAAGGAGCAATGTTTTCACACAGAGGGTGGTAGGTGTATGGAATGAGCTGCCAGAGGAAGTTGTGGAGGCTGGTACAATTATAGCATTTAAAAGGCATCTGGATGGGTCTATGAATAGGAAGGGTTTGGAAGGATATGGGCCAAGTGCTGGCAGGTGGGACTAGATTACGTTAGGATATCTGGTCAGCATGGACCAGTTGGACCAAAGGGTCTGTTTCCTTGCTGTCCATCTCTGTGACTCTATGATTGTAGCATTCAGTTTTTTCTCCACAATAAAAACTGACACAAAATTTTCATGTAATACCTCTCCAATTTTCTGAGCTTCAACGCAAAGATTACTTGGTTGATCTTTAAGGGGCCCTACTCTCTCTCTAGTTGCTCTTTTGCTCTTAATGTACTTGTAGAATTTTTTTGATTGTCTTTAACTAATCTGCCAAGTCTATCTCATATCCTCTGTTTGCCTTCCTGATTTCCTTCATAAAAATGCCTCTAGACTCTTTATATTCTTCAAGAGATTAATTTGATCCACGGTAGTGTGTATCTAATATGTGATTCATTTTTAGTCTTGGCTAGAACCTCAATATATTTATTCAGTCTATTGTTCTCTAATCCTATTAAGCCTTACCTTTCACTCTGACAGGAACATAACGCCTCTGAATTCTTCTTATCACAATTTTGAAAGCCTCCCATTTGTCAATCATCCCTTTACCTGTGAACAGTCTACTCTAATAAACTTTTGAAAATTCTTGCCTTGAACCATTAAAATTTGCCTTATTCCAATTATGAGCTTTAATGTTTTAATCATTAATCTCTATCAGGAAAAATAATGGTCCCAAAACCGATTCCTGGAGAACTCCACTACAAACTTCCCTTTTCCATGAAAAATATCCATTAACCACTACTCTCTACTTTCCATCACTCAGCCAATCTCGTACAGGTTTATTCCATGACCTGTAATTTTCTTCACATGTCTGTGTGGTGCTATGTCAGACGCCTTCAGAAAGTCCATGTACAGTACCTCAATATCATGACCCTCATCAAGCCTTTCGGTTATCTCTTTACAAATCCTCAACAAGTTAGTTAAACACACTTTCTCCTTTTGAAATCTGTACTTACCCTTCCTAATCAACTTAGCTTTTCCATAGAATCCCAACTGTTTGGAAGCAGGCCATTCGGTCCATCAAGTCCACACTGACCTTCGGAAGAGCATTCCATCCAAATCCACACCCCTACCCTATCCCTGCATTTGCCATGACTAATCCACCCAATCTGCACAACCCTGGACACTATGGGAAATTTAGCATGGTCAATCCACCTAACCTGCACTTCTTTGGACTGTTGGTGGAAATTGGAACACCCAGAGGAAATCCACGCAGACACGGGGAGAATGTGCAAACTCCACACAGTCGCCCAAGGTTGAATTTAAATCCAGGTCCCTGGCACTGTGAGGCAGCAGTGCTAACTGCTGAGCCACCATGTTTTTGTGACTACTAATTTGACCCCAAACAATCGTTTCTAGAAACCCTCCCAGTTTTTGTTGGTTAACATAACAATTGAAGGAGAAAGGGAGTGGGAAGGTGGCTTTTACATTGGTGACCAAAACCAGCTTCCTGTTCACGGGTTAACCCCTCTCCTGCTGGACACCCCATTCTAGAAAGCCCACTGGGTGTGAATCCTCCTTCACATTGGTAACCGGCTGGGTGTTCCCACTGGACAGTTGGTTCTTGCCTGGCTAACACTCAGCTCATCGAACTGATACAGGCAGGAGTGAGGAGCAAACCGATTAGCTAGCTCCTGATCTGCCTCTCTCAACCCAGACGAAGCCGTACAATGCAGCCTGACATTACTGTAAAAGCAGGGAATGTGAGAGTTACGATATTCAACACTTAGTATTTGAATACATCTCCCTCACTGTACCTTGCTTCATGGTGTGTGCAGTTCTGTAAAACAGAGACTGAAAACACCCAATTATTGTTAATATTCATCAGGTTAGATTGGCCCCAGTTGATAAATATTTTACAATGAAACAATTTTTCCAGAAGTGTATCAAACACTGGTCTACTTTTGAACAATTTTAATTGGAGTCAGAAGGACAAAGCAACAACTTGAATGTGCAATAGATTTTGATGTCAATGGCCTCTGGAACTTGAATATAGCACATCATTGAATATTGTTTCGCTGTCAGCAATGCTGGTGAATGTTACAGCATACTTTATTGACTTTATAGAATAATGGGCACATTAAGTCAGCACTATAAGGTGTAACAGTGAAATACTGTGGTTGCTAGAAAACTGGAATAAGAACAGAAAACGTTGGAATAGTGGACAGAAAACCTGAGCTGGTCGATAACCAATCATCAGAGGAGAGCAAAGGTCATTTTAAATCATGGGAAAAAAAGTTAGCAGGATTCAACAGCATTTAAATTCTCTCTGGTGTTCTCTCTATCAATCTTCTGAACAGCATTGTGCTTCCACTGCTCTGCCTCAACATCTTCAGTCATCAAGGGTATGTTGAATCAACATTTTCTGATGGATCTTAGATTCCCAGATTTCAGGATTTTTTTCTTCAGTGATGGAAATGTGGAACCCATCAAGCTTCTATATAAACTCTAGTTTGAGAAAGACAATTCAGAGAAGGTCAGTGCGGGAAAGGTGCTCAGAGTGAAGACAATCTCAGCCAGACGGAGGCGGTTGTTATGAGGTGGAGACTGGGCAGACCTCTGTTTGTGGAAATAGACAAGCCTTCTGAGATCTCCTGGTGGGGGATAGAGATTCAGTTCCACATCTACAGTGAAGAAGGATCTGGTTAGGAACAGGAACCTGGAAAGTGTGGAAGTCACATAGGGGCCTCCTGGCTCAGAGGTTGGAATATTACCACTGCACCGCAACAGCAAGCCTATTCATTTCAATTGATTTCAAACCATGCTAAACCAATTGTTAACTCATTGTGTTTCACGAATTATCTCCCGTCATTGTAATCTTAGCAACTTTGTCATGTGGTAAACTCTCTTCACCAAGTTATTCTGTGGTAACTGTCCACCAATAACAAGAGCACCCTATGTTTAAATAGTGCCTTTAATATGCCTCACAGAGACTGAGTGCTGAAAATATTGGCAATTCTGTCAGTACCTCAAAGCTTAATGCTTTCTGCACACAGTTGAGCATGTGTCCCACTGCATTCTCTTCACAGAATTGTTACAATGCAAAAGGAGGGCATTCGGTCTATCAAACCTGCACTGGCTCTTCAAGTGAGCATCATTATCCTGTGCCAATCTCCTGCTTTCTCCCCATACCTTTGCACATTATTTCTATCCAATTAATCATCCAATGCTGTCTTGACTGTCTCAAATGAACCTGCCTCCACTGCATTTCCAGGCAGTCGATTCCATATCCTAATTACTCACTGTGTGAAGAAGTCTTTTTCTCAACTACACCTCCTTATATAACACATCCATGGAGCATAATTTAGAGCTAAAAGGTATCAGCAATGTCTTGACTGATTCAAGCAGCGTGAAAACAAGTTGATGATAAATATCCTGGTTGTGTTGTAAAGTTATTGGACTAATACTCTGTCCTGTAAATCCTTGAGCTCCCATTGGAGTGTTCCCATTTACCTCTGTCAGAGTAGAAACTTTACAACCCCACCTGCTGGTCCTTTCCTCCTGGGATGGACATAGGCCTCTGGTCAGAAATGGGGTCACAGGCTTGAAAAGGAAACGGAGTACACTGTGTGGCTCTCAGTTTTGGCCAGAAACAAGTTGAAAGGCAAGTCTGCACTATCCTGCCTTGTGTTTGCTGTTACTCTGGTCTGTCAGACACCATGCTAGTTATACTGGCATCCTCAGGCAACAGAGGTGTTTCATTTAGTTTACACATTTGAGTCTGAGATGTCATCAATGGCAGCTCGTCAATGTAAAGCAGCCATTAGTTACAAACAGTTGAGTCTCTCTGTCAAGCCATCACATCTTATATGCAGTTATTGGATAAGCAGTGTATTAACAACATGATCGAAAGAAAAGGTTAACCAGTGACTCCTTTACACTGATTTATCTTATTACATATGTAGCATACACCAGCCTCATTATTAAAGTCTCAGTACCAGTGTGTCTTCATAGAGGCAAGGGACAGATCGCAAAGTATGGTAATTACAGTGCCAGGGCATGAAGCTCTGAAAATAATAAGTCAGAGAAAAGAGGGATGAATTATTAATAACAGGAGAGTCATAAATCATCCACATAAAAGAAAGGGAAAACGTGAAACTGAGGAAAGGCTAGCACAAATTAACCTAAGCATTTGATTCCATGTTAAAATGAATATGAACAATAAAACTGGAATTTGATTGAATTAATTTAATGAGAAACATGCTCAGCGGGAGGTAATGATACAAAATGACGACAGACTGGTGAGAAAATTGGACAAAGGTGGATCAAAGTAAACTAAACTTTCAACAACAAAAAGGTTATTCAGCCATAAGTGAGCCTTTGTAATTATCTCCAAATTGGTATAATTTCCTGCAGCAATTATTAGATTGGTCCTTAATGTTAAGTGAGGCAGTGACGGTAAAAAGGTAAACTCACCCACAGTCCTGCTCTCTCATTTGAGAGAGATGCCTGGTGGTGGTTTAACCTGAAGGTCACCGTGTCTAGGGTAAGGGAGAGAGCGAAGCAAAGAGCTTCATGGTAACCTCAGTCAAACTGAGAGGTGAGCCCATGCTAGTAATATCATTCTGCACGGCAGGCCAGCCACCCAACCAGCCGACCCCTTATAGTCACAATTTTCCCAGAGTGCCTGAGGACTGCTCTCTATTTAGAGAAAGACAAGCTGGTGGTGGAACTGAAAATGACAGTAAAAATTCAAAAGGATGTAGGATTTAGCAATGGAGCTACAGTGATTGTTGATGTTCAGATGGGGGACTATACTGTCATGAGGGTATATTATTTTAATCTGGTTCTTAATAAATCATAGGTCTGAAATGCCTAACATATGGTCAAATCTTTATGATAACTGCAATTCATGACTCATCCACACCATTGGTTGATGTCAAGATTGTGCTGTTTCTCCAGGTCATTTTGTTCATTTGCTCGTGAACCTGACTGGGCCTGCGTTTGTTGCCCATTCCCAGTTGCCCTGGAGAATGTGTTGGTGAGCTGCCTTCTTGAACTGCTGCAGTCCATGTGCTGTGGGCCCACAATGCCTTTAGAGAGGAGGTTCCAGGATTTTGACCCAGCAATAGTGAAAGAATGGCAATGTATTTCCAAGTCCATACCTAGGTTTAGGCTAAAAGGTGTCAAGTAACATTTGCATTATGCAAATACCAGATAATGGCCATTTCCAATAAGAGACAATTTATCAATTGACCCTTGACATTCAATGGTATGACTGTCACTGAACTCTACACCCCCAACTATCAACATCCTGGCAGTTATCATTGACCAGAAATGGAACTAGACCATCTATTTAAATACTATGGCTATAAGAGCAGCTCAGAGGCAAGGAATCCTGTCAGCAATGCTCACATCCCATGAAGAATAAGAAACATTAGCTGCAATACTCTAGTGATATACTGCAATGTTAATTGGAGTCTCAGACTCCAATTAGCAATTAGTGATATTCATAGTGTAGGATCTGAGTGCATCGGATGTTCGACAGGACCCAGGGAAATGGAGTGTTATCACAGAATCATGGAGGGTGAAGAACGGCAGGAGGCCATTTGGCCCATCATACCTATCTGAGTGTTTTGGTAGAGCTATTCATTTATTTCCACTGCTCTGTTCTTTATCCCTCACCCTTTAAAAACTTATCCTTCAAGTATTTATCCATCTCCCTTTCGAATTTTCCTACTGGAGCTGCTTCCATTACCATTTCATGCCACCCTTTTCACTAGCTCTTTTGCAAATGACCTTCCCTGCCTACTCTGATTATTGATGTTGGTGCCACTGGGAACAATGTCTGTGTGGATTCTTCATGATTTTGATGGCTCCTCAAAACAATGAAGGTGGAAGTGCTGGGAGGAGGACATTTTGGGTTTGGGGATGTTGAGGAAGAGAGAAAGAGAAACAGTTCTCAACATTTGGGAGCATTGAAACAAACTGCAGGAATTAGGGAGCTCTGGGAACTTGCGATAGGGACTGGCGAGTGTCAGTGGGGAGTCACAAGACCAAATTGGTGGGGGTGTTGGGAGGGATTAAGGAAGTCAAATGTCATGGGTATCAAACACACTAAAAGGGGATTCTTGAAATCTGTCTGTGGTGAATTCAACAAAGTGTAAAACCTTGAGAATCAGTCCACTCCAGACACAGGAAACTGTCCACTTAAAACCATTAGGTCTCATTGTCCAATGTGTCCTTGCATAGGGCCATAAGATAATAGGAGCAGAATTAGGCCATTTGGCCCATTGAGTCTGCTCCACCATTCGATCATGGCTGATATGTTTCTCAACCCCATTCTCCTGTCTTGTCTCTGTAACCCTTGATCTCCTTACTAATCCAGAAGTTATCTATCTCTGTCTTAAATGCACTCAATGATGTGGCTTTTACAGCCCTCTGCAGCAATTAATTTCACAGATTCCCCCACCCTCTGGCTGAAGAAATGATTCCTCACCTCAGTTTTAAATGGTTGCGCCTTCAATCTGAGGCCATGCTTTTAGGTCCTAGGCTCTCCTACTCACAGAACCATTTTCTCCATGTCTACTCTATCCAGGTCTTTCAGCATTCTATAAATTTCAATCAGATCCCCACTCATTTTTCAAAACTTCATCATGTACAGACGCAGAGTCTTCAACCATTCTTCGTATGACAAACCCTTCATCCCTGGAATCATTCTTGTAAACCTCCTGTGGACCCCCTCCAAGGCCAGTGTGTCCTTCTTAGATATATGGGGCCCAAAACCGCTCAAATATTCCAAATGTGGTCTGACCAAAGCCTTGTACAGCCTCAGCAGTGTATCTGCTCTTGTATTCTTGCCCTCTCGAACTGAATCCTAACAATGATTTTGCCTTCGTAACTGCCAACGAACCTACATGTTAACTTTAAGAGAATCCTGAACTAAGAATGCTAAGTGCCTTTATGCCTCAGATTTCTGAAGCCTTTCCCTGTTTAGAAAATAGTCTATACCTCTATTCTACCTACCAAAGGGCATAACCTCACACTTTGCTACACTGTATTCCATCTGCCACTTCTTTGCCCACTCTCCTAGCCTGTTCAAGTCCTTCTGCAGCCTCCCCACCTCCTCAATACTATCTGTCCCTCCACCAATCTTTGTATTATCTGCAAACATTGCAACAATGCCCTCAGCTCCTTCGCCCAGATCATTAATGTATAATGTGAACAGGTGTGGTCCCAACACTGCCCCCTGTGGAAGTCCACTAGTCACCAGCTGCCATCCTCGAAAAGACCCTTTTATTCCCACTCTCTGCCTTCTGTGAGTCAGCCAATCCTCTCTCCATGTCAGTACCTTACCCCTAATAACCTGAGCTCTTATGTTATTCAGCAGCCTCCTGTGTGACACCTTGTCAAAGACCTTCTGGAAATATCGCATCAGTTATCTCCCACCATAATGGCCCCATCGACAAATGCTACTAATCCTATTTCTTCCCTTAAACTATTTAAACGATCAATTTTCTCTCTGTTAAAAACAAAGAACATAAAGGTTATGAGCTGTGGAATTGCGATTTCCTGATATACACAAGCTCTGCTTGGCATGGGGAGTGGACCCTTTCTGAATTTGCTGACATATATAATGCTTAATAAACACAATTTGTCATAACCAAGCATAAAAATGTTTACATTCAATATTTATATAATTTTCATTTTTATATGAAAATATTCATTGTCCAAAAAATGGCTTAGATGAGACTTTTCTCTGTTTCATTAGAGCACAACAATGAATAATGAAAAGAAGTCAATTCTCTACAAGCGCTTAATTTTCTTTGCTGACCTGCAACAAAGAAAGCATGTTAACAAAATGTTGTCAATCCCAGTGCTGTCTCCCACACTACAACAACTCTTCCTATTCCCCACATGTTGTCTCCCACAGTAATGACTGCTGCTTTTCACCGTGGCTCACTATTACTGATTCACAATAAAACAGCACAGTTATGACATTGATATAAACTAATCCTTTGCTTGAAACAACAGCTTCGAGAGCTTGAGTCACCAGGTTTTGATTTTAAACAGAAGTTTTCTGGACAAAAGCATCTCTTTGAGGCCCAAAGGTCAAGGGGTCAACAATTAATCGCTAGCTGGGTGTATCCAACAATTGTTTCTGGGACATTGAGAATGGACAGGATTGGAACCTGTCTTTCAACTTGTGAGAGAGGGAAACCCAATGGTTTGAGACAGCAGCAGCTTCAAGTAATAAAGATAAAGTTGGTCATAGTCCCAGACTGCTGCCTCACTAGAGACAACTGGTGGTGAGGTTAACCCGAGGGTCACCACTAAGGTTCAATGTTGAGAAGGTGGAACTTTCATTGTAACCTCAGCCAGAACAGGAAGCAAACACATGCTCTTGGTAGCACTCAACATTGCAAAACAATAGGGCAGCACGGTGGCTCATTGGTTAGCACTGCTGCCTCACAACACCAGAGTCTCAGGCTCGATTCCAGCCTCAGCTAACTGTTTGTGTGGAGTCTGTACATTCTCCCTGTGTCTGTGTGGGTTTCTTCCCACAGTCCAAAGATGTGCAGGTCAGGTGAATTGGCCATGCTAAATTGCCCATAGTGTTAGGTGCATTTGTCAGAGGGAAATGGGTCTGGGTGGGTTACTCTTCCAAGAGTTGGTGTGGACTGGTTGGGCCGAAGGGCTGGTTTCCAAGCTGTAGGGGATCTAGTCTAATTGAGCTACCAGCCCCCTTGTTTTCTGTACTATTAAAAGATAATGCTGCAAATTTAATTTTCAATAAACTTCTGACATAGCTAATCTCAATAACGTAGCACATTTTGGATTCTGCAATTTTTTTCATGATTGAATAAAAATTTGAAATCGGTCAAAATGTCTCCTCTCAGCTGACACACAGGGTATAAGACTGTAACAAATGCCTTGGCTGACTGTTATGACCAGGTAAGGAGGGATGAGTGAGTGAGTGGGCTGTCTATTTTATACTTCCAGCTGGCCGCAAAAAGTATTTAACTTCTTTTTAGCACATAACTAGATTTGTTTTTATTCATTTGTGGGATGTGGGTGTCACTGGCTGGGCCAACATTTTTTGCCTGTCCCTAATTGCCCTTGAGAAGGTGGTGGTGATTACCATCTTGAATCCACTACTGAGTCAGGAAACTTCCTGAGCCAGGAGACACACCTCCTTTGGAAGGGCCCTGAGCGGCTTGATCTTGTTCTGAGGAGGCAGGAGGCTCAAAATAGACTCAGCTTCAACCCTCCAGGGGCTCAGGCCTGAGGTGGCAAAGTTGAATGGTCAAGCTGATTTTTTGAAATCTATGTCAGGGGTAGATAGGGTAGTTAACATATTCCTCATGAACCCCTCACATCCCTTCCGTGCCCGGACTATACCTATGCCTCTTTCATAACCACTCACCGAGTACTCATGTGGGCAAACCTCAAGAGTCAGGTCTTTGAAATGGTGATGAAAAAATTAACATTCCAACAATCAAATAGAGCTCTCACTCAAACACACTGCATTGCAAAAAAAACACTGATCAAGGAATATAAATCTATTCAAGTGATAAACCTGTTGTAAAAACAAACATCTATTTCACTAAACACTTCAAAACTAGATGATTCTTTAAAACCTTTCAAATCTGTCAAACTCTGAACTGAACTTTCTGCTGGGAACACAGCAAGGAATTCAGAATGGGCTCAGCTTCGAGTTAGAAATAATCGAGTCTATTCAAAACGGTGGCTTTTTATCTGAAATCAAAAACCAGAGAGTGCTGGAGAAACTTAATTGGCCTGACAGCATCTGTGGGGAGAATAAGAGATATAACGTTTTGAGTCTGACATGGCTCCTCTTTGGAACTGAAGGGGGTTGGAAATTATGCTTTTTATGTTGTTGATAAAGGGGGAGGAGGAGTGAGTGGAACTGATGGGAAGGGCATCCAGAGCAAAAGGCAAATGGACTATTAATGGTAGCAGAGGAATGATTAAGGCATAAAATAAGTGATCATACATGATAATGTGAATAGTACAAGATCAGAGAGTTCTTCTGAGAATAAGCCCATGAGATGAAGACACAGCGGGTGAGACAGTGCTGCTCTGAAGTTGGTGAACTCAATTTTGAGCTTCTTTTAAATTCATTCAAAGATGTGCAGGCTAGGTGAATTGGCCATGCTAAATTACCCATGGTGTTCAGGGATGTGTAGGTTAGGTGCATTAGTCAGGGGTAAATGCAGAGTAATAGAGTAGGGGAATGGGTCTGGGGGGGTTACTCTTCCGAGGGTCAGTGTGGACCTGTTAGGCCGAAGGGCCTGTTTCCATGCTGGAGGGATTCTATGATTCATAGGACATGAACGTCATTTGTCAGGCCCAGTATTTATTGCCCAATCCTAATTGCCCAGTGGACAGTTGAGAGTGAACCACCTTGCTGTGGGTCTGGAGTCACATGTAGGCCAGACCAGGTAAGGATGGAGTTTCCTTACCTAAAGGGCATTAACGAACTAGATGGGTTTTTTTTGACACTTGACTCTGGTTTCATGGTCATCATTAATCTCTTAATTCTGATTTATTTTTTATCAAATCCAAATTCCACAATCTGCCATGGCAGGATTTGAAATGAGGTCCCCAGGATATTTCCTGGGTCTCTGGATTAATAGTCTCACGGTAATGCCACTCAGTCATCACCTCTCCTGAAGGCTGTCTCGTCTCCAAGTGGAAAAGAATGAGCTGCTCCTCCAACTTGTGTTGAGATTCACAGGAACACTGCTGCAGGCCCCTGGTAGAAATGCTGGCATGAAGACAAGATGGTGAAACTGAAAAGGCAAGCAACTGGAAGGTCAGGGTTACTCGAACGGACAGAGTGAGGTGTTCCACAAGGTGGTCACCCAGTTTGTATTTGGCCTTGCAAATATAGAGGAGACAGCTTTGTGAGCAGTGAATACAGTAGTGTCGAGTGAACGTAAAGTAAAACACTGCTCCACCTGGAAGGTATGCTTGGGACCGTGGAAGCAATGAAAGGGCTATTACATGCGATGGGGTGGGCATGGTAACCAAGTGTTAAGAGTGACTGAGGAATAGACCAGGGTTCACAGAGAGAACAGTCCCTGTGGAATGCTGCCAATAGAAAAGAGGGGAGGACATATTTATTGGTGGTTCCCTCCTGGAGGTGGTCTTGAATGTAAATGATAATGATGTGGAAAATGATGACAAAGGAAACCGCTATTGTTGTTCTGAGAGACAGAGAGAGGAAGAGGTGAGGGCAGCTGACGACCTGTCACCCACGGTGGGTGGGAATCTCAGTTGAGGAATAGAGGAGGATATGTTGGAGGCAGCCCGTGTGGATGGTGATATCATCAGAACAGAGATAGGAAAACTGGAAAGAATGGAATGGAGTCCTTGCAGGGTGAGGGGCAGTGTGGTCAAGGTTACTGTGGGAGTCTCTGGGCTTGTGATGGAAATCAGTGGACAGTCTATCCTCAGAGATGGAAGTAGTAAAGTCAAGGAAGGGAAGGGAAAAGTCAGAGATGGCCAAGGTGAAGAAACGTAAAGGGTGGAATTTGGAAGGAAAACTGAGGATTTTTTCCACTGCTGGTCCATACAAGAAACGGCACCATGATGTCATCAGTATATTGGAAGAGGACTAAAACAAGGAAGATTCCACATATCTCACAAAGAGAAAGGCATATCGGGGTCCCATGTAGGTATCCTTGTCCAAACCTTTGACCTGGACAAAGTGAGACATGTTAAAGGAGAAAACGTTCAAATGAGAACAAAGCTCAGCCAGGCAGAGGATGGCAATGGTGGAAGATGGCGGCTGTTCAAACCACTTTTCAAGGACAAAACATAGAATCTTCAGGTCAAACTGGCGAGGCATGGATGTGTACAGGGAGTGTAACCAGGCGAGAGAGGAATGTGTACAGGGATTGTAACCAGGCAAGGGAGGAAAGTGTACAGGGATTGTAACCTGGCGAGGGAGGGACGTGTACAGGGATTGTAACCTGGAGAGGGAGGGATGTGTACAGGGGTTGTAACCTGGCGAGGGAGGGACGTGTACAGGGATTGTAACCTGGCGAGGGAGGGATGTGTACAGGGGTTGTAACGTAGTGAGGGATGGATATATAAAGGGATTCCTGAAAAAGGCCATGTCTACTTCAAATTACCCTGGAATCAGAATGCTTCGTGTCTCAAAATTGAGCATATACAGGGATTGTAACCTGGCGAGGGATGGACGTGTACAGAGATTGCAATCTGGCGAGGGATGGACGTGTACAGGAGTTGTAACCTGGCGAGGGAGGGATGTGTACAGGGATTGTAACCTGGTGAGGGATGGACGTGTACAGAGATTGTAACTTGGCGAGGGAGGGATGTATACAGGGATTGCAACCTGGCGAGGGAGGGACATGTACTAGGGATTTTAACCTGGTGAGGGATGGATGTGCACAGGGATTGTAACCAGGCGAGGGAGGGATGTGCACAGGGATTGTAACCTGGTGAGGGAGGGATGTGTACAGGGATTGTAACCTGGTGAGAGATGGACGTGTACAGGGATTGTAACCTGGCGAGGGATGGGCGTGTAGAGGGATTGTAACCTGGTGAGGGAGGGATGTGTACAGGGATTGTAACCTGGCAAGGGAGGGACGTGTGCAGGGATTGTAACCTGGTGAGGATGGGATGTGTACAGGGATTGTAACGTGGCAAGAGATGGACGTGTACAGGGATTGTAACCTGGTGAGGGATGGATGTGTACAGGGATTTTAACCTAGTGAGGGATGGACGTGTACAGGGATTGTAATCTGGTGAGGGAGGGACGTGTACAGGGATTGTAACCTGGTGAGGGAGGGATGTGTACAGGGATTTTAACCTGGCGAGGGATGTATGTGTACAGGGATTGTAATCTGGTGAGGGATGGATGTGCACAGGGATTGTAACCTGGCGAGGGATGGACGTGTACAGGAATTGTAACCTGGTGAGGGAGGGATGTGTACAGGGATTATAAACAGGCGAGGGATTACATGTACAGGGATTGTAACCTGGCGAGGGAGGGACGTGTACAGGGATTGTAACCTGGTGAGGGATGGATGTGTACAAGGATTGTAACCTGGTGAGGGATGGGTGTGTACAGGAATTGTAACCTGGCAAGGGAGGGACGTGTACAGGGATTGTAACCTGGCGAGGGAGGGATGTGTACAGGGATTGTAACCTGGTGAGGGAGGGACGTGTACAGGGATTGTAACCTGGTGAGGGATGGATGTGTGCAGAGATTGTAACCTGGCGACGGAGGGACATGTTCAGGGATTGTAACCTGGCGAGGGAGGGACGTGTACAGGGATTGTAACCTGGTGAGGGAGGGAAGTGTACAGGGATTGTAACCTGGCGAGGGAGGGATGTGTACAGGGATTGTAACCTGGCAAGGGAGGGATGTGTACAGGGATTGTAACCTGGTGAGGGATGGATGTGTACAGGGATTGTAACCTGGTGAGGGAGGGACGTGTACAGGGATTGTAACCTGGCGAGGGAGGGACGTGTACAGGGATTGTAACCTGGCGAGGAAGGGACGTGTACAGGGATTGTAACCTGGTGAGGGAGGGATGTGTACAGGGATTGTAACCTGGCGAGGGAGGGTCGTGTACAGGGATTCTAACCTGGTGAGGGATGGACGCGTTCAGGGATTGTAACCTGGCGAGGGAGGGACATGTACAGGGATTGTAACCTGGCGAGGGATGGTTGTGTACAGTGATTGTAACCTGGCGAGGGATGGATGTGTACAGGAATTTTAACCTGGCGAGGGAGGGACGTGTACAGGGATTGTAACCTGGCGAGGGATGAACGTATACAGAGATTGTAATCTGGCAAGGGATGGACGAGTACAGGGATTGTAACCTGGCGAGGGAGGGATGTGTACAGAGATTGTAACCTGGCGATGGAGGGACGTGTACAGGAATTGTAACCTGGCGAGGGAGGGATGTGTACAGAGATTGTAACCTGGCGAGGGAGGGACGTGTACAGGAATTGTAACCTGGCGAGGGAGGGACGTGTACAGGGATTGTAACCTGGCGAGGGAGGAACGTGTACAGGGATTGTAACCTGGCGAGGGATGAACATATACAGAGATTGTAACCTGGCGAGGGATGAACGTGTACAGAGATTGTAACCTGGCGAGGGAGGGACGTGTACAGAGATTGTAACCTGGTGAGGGATGAACGTGCACAGAGATTGTAACCTGGCGAGGGAGGGACGTGTACAGAGATTGTAACCTGGCGAAGGATGGATGTGTACAGAGATTGTAACCTGGTGAGGGATGGACGTGTACAGAGATTGTAACCTGGCGAGGGAGGGACGTGTACAGAGATTGTAACCTGGCGAGGGATGGACGTGTACAGGGATTGTAACCTGGCGAGGGATGGACGTGTACAGAGATTGTAACCTGGCGAGGGAGGGACGTGTACAGGGATTGTAACCTGGCGAGGGATGGACGTGTACAGGGATTGTAACCTGGCGAGGAAGGGACTTATGCAGTGATTGTAACCTGGCGAGGGAGGGATGTGTACAGAGATTGTAACCTGGTGAGGGATGGATATATAAAGGGATTCCTGAAAAAGGCCATGTCTACTTCAAATTACACTGGTATCTGAATGCTTCGTGTCTCAAAATTGAGCATCAGGTAAAGCTGGTCATTTCACTCTGCAGTCGCAACATGTGTAGCATTCTCTAACAACAAGAAACTGCCGTGTAGCTAGAAAGCAAACCACACAAATTAGTAACATGGTATATGAATTTCAGTGGCAGTGTGATACCAGATATGCAGGCCATATTTCCATATCCAACTCTTGTTTGAATATATTCAGTATTTTAGCCCCAGTCACTTTCGGTGGAGGGGATTTCCACAAGCTCACCACTCTCTGGGTGAGGACGTGGCATTCCGGACAATGCTTCTCTTGGGCTATTCATAAAACAGTATTGTTGACCAGAACAAGGCTGAAAAATGTGTTGCTGGAAAAGCGCAGCAGGTCGGGCAGCATCCAAGGAGCAGGAGAATCGACGTTTCGGGCATGAGCCCTTCTTCAGGAATGAGGAAGGTGTGCCAAGCAGGCTAAGATAAAAGGTAGGGAGGAGGGACTTGGGGGAGGGGCATTGGGAATGCGATAGTTAGAAGGAGGTTAAGGTGAGGGTGATAGGCCGGAGAGGGGGTGGGGGCGGAGAGGTCGGGAAGAAGATTGCCGGTCAAAAAGACGGTGCTGAGTCCGAGGGTTGGGACTGAGATAAGATGGGGGGAGGGGATCTCCGCCTCCACACCGACCTCCGCACCCACGCCTAACCCCGTCCTCACGCCTAACCCCGCCCCCACGTATAATTCCGCCCCCATGCCCAAATCCACCCCCACGCCTAACTCCACCCACACACCTAACTCCATCCCCACGCCTAGCCTCCGCCCCCCACTCCCTGCTCCAGCTCCACCCTAGGTCCCAGGTCCTAGCTCCCAGCCCTGCCGTATTTTCACCATTCCTCCAGACCTCCCCCTCTCTGAGGATGAAAGATCAGTCCTCGGTAGAGACCTCACCTTCATCCCCCTACGCTCCTGGATTAACGAGTTCAACACACGGCAAGACATCGAACAATTCTTCCGCCGCCTTCGCCTCCGCGCCTACTTCTTCAACCAAGACTCTCGCCCACCCTCTGACGACCCCTTCTCCTGCCTCCAACACACCCCATCCACCTGGACACCCCGTGCTGGCCTCTTACCTGCCCTTGATCTCTTCATAGCCAACTGCCGCCGCGACATTGACCGCCTCAACCTGTCCACCCCTCACCCACTCCAACCTCTCACCCTCGCAACATGCAGTCCTCCACTCCCTCCATTCCAACCCCAACCTCACTATCAAACCAGCAGACAAGGGAGGCGCAGTGGTAGTTTGGCGCACCGACTTTTACACCGCTGAGGCTAAACGCCAGCTCGCGGACACCTCCTCCTACTGCCCCCTTGATCATGACCCCACCTCTCACCACCCAACCATCATCTCCCAGACCATCCAGAACCTCATCACCTCAGGGGATCTCCCATCCACCGCCTCCAACCTCATAGTCCCACAACCCCGCACCGCCCGTTTCTACCTCCTGCCCAAAATCCACAAACCTGACTACCCCGGCCGACCCACTGTCTCAGCCTGCTCCTGCCCCACCGAACCCATCTCTGCATACCTCGACATGGTCCTGTCCCCCTTAGTCCAAGAACTCCCTACCTACATTCGGGACACCACCCACGCCCTCCACCTTCTCCTTAATTTTTGCTTCCCCGGCCCCCAATGCCTTATCTTCACCAGGGACATCCAGTCCCTGTACACCTCCATCCCCCATCACGAAGGCCTCAAAGCCCTCCGCTTCTTCCTTTCCTGCCGAACCAACAAGTACTCTTCCACTGACACCCTCCTTCGACTGACTGAACTGGTCCTCACTCTGAACAACTTCTCTTTCCAATCCTCCCACTTCCTCCAAACCAAAGGAGTAGCCATGGGCACCCGCATGGCCCCAGCTATGCCTGCCTCTTCGTCGGATATGTTGAACAGTCCATCTTCCGCAGCTACACTGGCACCACCCCCCACCTTTTCCTCCGCTACATCGATGACTGTATCGGTGCTACCTAGTGCTCCCAAGAGGAGGTTGAACAGTTCATCCACTTTACTAACACCTTCCACCCCGACCTCAAATTTACCTGTCTCAGACTCCTCCCTCCCCTTCCTAGACCTCTCCATTTCTATCTCGGGCGACTGACTCAACACGGACATTTACTATAAATCGACCGACTCCCACAGCTACCTAGATTATACCTCCTCCCACCTTGCCCCCTGTAAAAACGCCATCCCATATTCCCAATTCCTTCGCCTCCGCCGCATCTGCTCCCAGGAGGACCAATTCCAATACTGAACAACCCAGATGGCCTCCTTCTTCAAAGGCCACAATTTCCCCTCAGACGTGGTTGACGATGCTCTCCACCGCATCTCCTCCACTTCCCGCTCCTCCGCCCTTGAACTCCGCCTCTCCAATCGCCACCAGGACAGAACCCCACTGGTCCTCACCTACCACCCCACCAACCTCCAGATACATCGTATCATCCTTCGTCATTTCCGCCACCTCCAGACAGACCCCCCACCAAGGATATCTTTCCCTCCCCTCCCCTATAAGCATTCCGGAAAGACCACTCCATCTGCACCTCCCTCGTCAGGTCCACACCCCCCACCAACCCAACCTCCACTCCCAGTACCTTCCCCTGCAACCGCAAGAAATGCAAAACTTGCACCCTCACCTCCCCCCTCACTTCCCTCCAAGGCCCCAAAGGATCCTTCCATATCCGTCACAAATTCACCTGCACCTCCACATACATCATTTACTGCATCCGTTGCACCCGATGTGGCCACCTCTACATTGGGGAGACAGGCTGCCTACTTGCGGAACGTTTCAGAGAACACCTCTGGGACACCCGGACCAACCAACCCAACCGCCCCGTGGCCGAACACTTTAACTCCCCCTTCCACTCCGCTAAGGACATGCAGGTCCATGGCCTCCTCCATCGCCAGACCATGGCAACACGATGCCTGGAGGAAGAGCACCTCATCTTCCGCATGGGAACCCTCCAACCACAAGGGATGAATGCAGATTTCTCCAGCTTCCTCATTTCCCCTCCCCCCACCTTATCTCAGTCTCAACCCTCGGACTCAGCACCACCTTCTTGACCTTCAATCTTCTACCCAACTTCTCCACCCCCACCCCCTCTCTGCCCTATCACCCTCACCTTAATCTCCTTCCAACCATTGCATTCCCAACGCCCCTCCCCCAAGTCCCTCCTCCCTACCTTTTATCTTAGCCTGCTTGGCACACCCTCCTCATTCCTGAAGAAGGGCTTATGCCCGAAACGTCGATTCGCCTGCTCCTTTGATGCTGCCTGACCTGCTGCGCTTTTCCAGCAACACATTTTCCAGCTCTGATCTCCAGCATCTGCAGCCCTCACTTTCTCCAGGAACAAGGCTGCCCATATTTGCAAAACTCAGACTATGAGTCCAACATTAAACATGATTCCACAATTGGACAATCCCATGCAAACTAAGAATTACATTAACAAACAATTAAAGGTCATTAGTAGAGTTTGCATGAGACTCCTGTACATTTGTATAATGTACATATAGCAAAATATATATGCAAGACTCAACCAGAAAGAACATATCAAAACACTGTTACTTTTTCAATTAAACAAAAACTAGGGAACAATTACTCCCTGGTGCATTCTCTGGAGATGTCTCAGAGTGCTTTTTGCAACCAATCAGCAATGTTATTCACATGCATTAAACACCTGTGGCTTTTGTGGAGTGGGGTAGTATCCCTGCTTCTGGGCAAGAAAATCCCGGAAACCTGTGAACTGAACAAGTCAATTAACTCTGTCAAGGAAAAGCTTTGGTTTGTCACTAACCTTCAAACTTGGAACTGTTTAACAATTCCATCCAGTTCAAATAATTTATTTCACCAGGAGCTTGGCTAGCGGATAAGCAGAGATAGATAGTGTCCCCGAAGAAAAATACAATAATATTTCTGGTTCACTCTTTGCTGTTGAACTTGCATATTGTGTAAAAATTGGAAAAAAATCGCAAGTTAGAAAATTACAAGTTGGGGTAGGCCATCTGGCCCTTCGAGTCTGATCCACCATTCAATATGATCATGGCTGATCATTAAACCCAATACTTTGTTCCCTCTTTTTCTCCATAACCTTGAGTACTAAGAACTATATCTAATTTCTTCTTGAAAATATTCAATGTTTTGGCCTCCCCCACTTCCTGTGGCAGAGATTTCCACAGGCTCACCATTCTGTGAAAAAATTGCTCTTCATCTCAGTTCTAAATGGTATACCCCACGTCCTTAGACTAGTTCTGGACTCCCTGATCATCAGGAACATCCTTCAGTACCACCTTCCAATGTGCTGTACTCCGTATCCCTATAACCTACCTCAGTACTAGATCTCACTGAATATTTTTAATGGAGAGTTAGATTGATGCCTTGGTTATCGAGAGGAGATGGGAATATAGAATTTGAAACAAAGGTAGGGCAACCATGATCTTAATCGGTGTCACAATAGGCTTGAGTTCTGTTCCTATTTCATATGTTAATATAACACATCAAGATCTCTGCTTTCCTGCAATTCTGACCTGTTGCGCTTCCCCAATTATAATCCCTCCAACATCGGAGGCCATGCATTCAGCCACATCGGTCCTAAACTTTGGAATTTCGTCCGCACTCTCTCTAATTTCCATCGCTCTCTACCTCCTTTTCCCAGCTGCTCAAAGTCACCTCTTTGGATGGAATTTGGTCATCACCTACCAAATTAGTTCCTTTACTGGCTTTAGCTAGTTTGTTTATCAATGCTTCCGACATAATACATAATCCACACACTAAGTTCATCCATGGACTGTGTAAAAAATTGCCCCTCGTGTTCTTTTTAAATCTTTCTCCTCTCACCTTAAAAGTGTGCCCCTCGTCTTGGAATCCCCCACCCTAAGGAAAAGACACCTGCCATTCACCTTATCTGTACCCCTTATGATTTCATAAACTTCAATAAGGTCACCCCTCAACCTTCTACACTCCAGAGAGAAAAGTCCCAGCCTATCCAGCCTATTTTTATACCTCAAACCTTCCATTCCCAGCAACATCCTGGTAAATCTCTTGTGAACCCTCTCCATTTAATAATATCCTTCATATTGGAGGGTGACTAGACTGGACTTAGTATTCCAGAAAAGGCCTCACCAATTTCCTATACAACCTAAACAGTACACCCCAGCTCCGATACTCTAAGGTCTGAACAATTAAGGCAAGTGTGCTAAACCATCCTGACTGCATGTGATGCAAACCTGAAAGATTTCTGTACCTGAACCTTTGGGCCTCTGTGCTCTACAACACTGCCTGTTTGTAAATGCAAATTGATGTTGCTAAAGAAATTTGTGATCACTCTCCCTCTCAAGTCACCTATTACGCAGACATTTTTGTTTATACAGTATCAGTAACAGAACATTTTAATTGGAAAATTGTTGAAAATATATCTACAATGCCCTTCACACATGGTGGTAGCGATATTCAAGGACGGTGTAATTAATTTAGTTAACGTTCAAAATAAATTTGCTTGATTCTTTTGCCCTGTCAATATAAATGCTAACAACTCAATTGAAAGGAATTACAAAGTGGATTAATGGAATAATTCTACCATTTTCTCCTGGGTGTCAGAGTCAATTCCAAAACTGCCATCACATGACTGCTTTTGTTCTTTGTAATAAGAGTTACTGACCCCAATTAGATAGGACAGTGTGAAAACTGGAAAGTCACCTAATTCAGCACTTGTGAGTTAATCAGAAGAAGAATGTAGTCTCCTGGGCATGGAGTTTACCTTTTGCAGAAAATCGTTTCATTTTCAATCCAGCTGAATCAAATAACTTAGTTGGCAATTAAATATGAGAAAGCACGGGAAGAGGGCAAATACCTCAACCAGCCATTACGGTCCAAGCAAACTTTTTGAATTTTGTCTGATGAAAGTCATAATTCCAGAAATGTTAACCCATCCTTTTCCTCTCAGTCTCCACTGTCAGTTTCTGTTGTCAACTGCCCTATTTCAGATGCAGTACCCAGGGCTGTGAGTTTGTACTTCAACAACACGGATTTTACATTTCGACACCAGAACAATCTTTGGGTTGGGACCTTTCTTTAAACAAAAGTATGAATGTAAGTAACGGGGGAGGCAATGGCCTAGTGGTACTATCGCTGGACTGTTAATCCAGAGACCCAGATAATGTTCTGGGAACATGGGTCCGAACCCCACCACAGCAATAAAAAATCTGGAATTAAGAGTCTAATGATGACTATCTCTTTCATCATCGATTGCTGTAAAAAACAGGTGGAAGGAAGGAAACTGCCATCCTTACTGTGACTCCAGAACCACCACAGCAAGGTGGTTGACTTTCAACTGTCCACTGGGCAATTAAGGATGGGCAATAAATGCTGGCCTAGCCAGTCTCACCCTCACCCTGTGAATGAACTAAAAAAAAGAGCAGGGTTGGGGCAAGGCAGATTGGGGGCCATGAGTTGGTATGTGGGCTCAACATCATCACACACCAGCCTGGAGAATAATGAAACTGCAACATTTGGAGGAGGGAGGGTCTTTATACATGACCTGATCAATCAGGCTCAGGGGCAAAATCCCAATGCCTTGGCCCGCACTGCAAATTCTACTTGATTTTGTTTTATTTATGGTCAAAGAATTCAACCTTCTCATTGGTGCAGAGGGAAAAGGAAATGATATTGTGTATACCACTGCTCTGAGGGCATCATGCCAGCTCACAGCCCCCTTGGCGCATTTAAAGCTACTGCATGTCCAATACATGCAAGGAAGTACTGAAATTCCCAAAGGACGCAGGCAGCGCTAGGTCATAGGATTCTGCCTCTGGGATAGACAGAATTGCAGTGTTTGACCAACTGTGCTTTGCACGTCTAACCCCAAATGCCCCACTTCCCAGTGTGGAATCAGGCCATTCGGCCCACCAAGTTCATGACAACCCTCCATAGAGCATCCCACCCAGATCCAGATTCCTATCCTATTCCTGTAACCCTGCATTTCCCAGGGCTATTCCACCTAATCTGCACATCTTTGGACTTGAGAGGAAAACATAGGAAACCCACGCAGATCTGGGGAGAATGTGCAAACTCCACACAGACAGTCTCCTGAGGCTGCAATTGAACCCAGGTACCTAGTGCTGTGAGGCAGTAGTGTTAACTGCTAACAACACCCTTAGCTTTACCCCATGTTGTGAAATGTTGTCTTTCTATATCCCAACTATTAGAAACAACTTCCTTTTCAAATGCATTCATAATTGACAGTGTTTAAGTTCTGGAATTATTGACCGATACTGTGGATTATCCTGGAGAAACCTACTGTCTGTGTTTCCCAATGGGATGCACTTGGTTGGAAGGCTCAGTGCACCTCATGATCTTATTCACAGGGAACGTGTAATGATGAATACCAGCTGAATGCATTCAGGTTAAAGCATAATAAAATAAACAAAACTTCAGCAAAAGCATTTTACTTGATGAAGGGACAATTTTCCTTAAGAATTTTAAATAGGAATTCAATAGAAAAAAGTAAATTTCTGAAATATATGCCACTAGCAGATAAAAATAAATGTTCAGAGTAAACTAGAAAGCTGTAAAATTATTGCTGCATGCATAAAGAACATTACATTGACATAGTGTTTTATTTCAGCTCTCCAAAATATCTAAAAGTGCTTCACAAGCAGTGAATTACATTGGAAAGTTATATAGGTGAATACAGCATCTCATTTGTCATGTATAAAATGGCAGAGCGAGAATTTAATATGTTACTGCTGTGATGTGAGGCAGCAGGGCTGCTATGGAATCTTTAACATTCAATCAAACAACAGGCAGACAGGAACTCATTTGAAGGGTAGCTTCACTTACCATCATCTCTTTCATCCCTGCACTGGAAACTGAAAGATTACATATATTACACCAGAGAAACAGGCCATTCAGCCTAGACAGTCCATGCTCGATATGTTTCCATTATTCCACATATTATTCTACCATTTTAACACTCTATTCCCTTCTCCCTCATTGACTTGTTTAGTTTCTCAATTACTATGTGGCTTGATGCCACATTACAAGTTCAGGATTTTTGTTTGGTCTGATCAAAAGGAAAGTGAAGACCTCAAAATAACATCCTGATATATTAATACTAAACACTGACAGACATGATAATCGAAGATATTCCAGACCCTGATTTTATAATTTCATGAGGTAAGGATTGTTCGTTCTATCATTTTTGTGTGATCAGATCACTGTGCTCATGTGAGGCTTCTGGTCTAGAAAGGTACTATAGTGTGTCTCGTGTACTCCTCTGAGTTTGGTGACTCCACCACATTGTGGCGTTTATATCCTGTGATGTACAGTTTGTGACATCATCACAAGGATGCTACAGGGTCCTGAGCCCTTATGCACAGTTTCCCCATATACCACTTGCTTCAATTATTTCCTGTGGCAGGAAATTCCACTTTCTGGAAAAAGAAGTTTCCTTTTGATTTTTTTACGACGATTGTAAATTGATAGCACGTAGCCTTCTCTTCACCACCACAGGAGATGTTCTCTCTCTGCATCAACTCTGTCATAACCTGCCAAAATTTTAGAGACCTTTAGTAGGTAGCCTTCTTTTTCAGGAGTAAAGAGGTCCAGTCTGTCAATCCTTTCCTAGTAATGAATGCCATGCATTTCTGAGAGCATCTTTGTACATCTTCCCTGCTCCCTCTCCTGAGCCTCAACGTCCTCTTGGACATAGAGACCGGGAAGTGCTCAGTAAGGTTGGTCTAATCAAGGTTCAATTCAGACTTAGCATAACTTCCCTCCTTTTTAATTCCATCTCTCTAGAAATAAAACTGAATGTTTTGCTGTCTTTGTCATCTTATTAACCTCGCGAATCACTAACTTCGAGTAATTGGTGGACTTTGATGCTGATATCCCTTTGTCCCTATACAAGAAACTACAAGAACTACAGATGCTGGAAATCAGAAACAAAAACAGAATTTGCTGGAAAATCTCAGCAGATCTGGCAGTGTATTTGGAGAGAAAGCATAGTTAACGTTTCGGTGTTTATGCAGATGGGATGGGCGGAATAGGGGGGAGTAAATGATAGGTGGAGATAGAGCCCAAAGAGAGAGAAACACAATTGGACAGATAAAGGAGTAGTTTAAGGTCAGTCTAAGGGAATGAACAGCTGCTAATGGGGACTATTAGTGACTGACACAATGGGTTGCCTGTGGTAGCAGCCCATGCACTAGCAAAGAGAAAGTGAGGACTGTAGATACTGGAGATCAGAGTCGAGAGGGTGGTGTTGGAAAAGCACAGCTGGTCAGGCAGCATTCCAGGAGCAGGAGAATTGACATTTCAGGCATCAGGAATCCTGATGAAGGGCTTATGCCCGAAACGTTGATTCTCCTGCTCCTCGGATGCTGTCTGAGCGGCTGTGCTTTTCCAGCAACACACTCTCAACCACGTGCTACCAAGGCCTGGTGTGGGGGAGTTGGGGGAAGACATAGGGAAAGGTGTTCAAACGCTAAAATTATTGAACTCGATATTGAGTCCAGAAGGTTACAGAGTTCCTCAAGCGAAAAATGAGGTGCTGTTCTTCCAACTTGTGCTGAGCTTCATTGGAGCACTGCAGCAAGCCCGAGACAGAGATGTTGGCCAGGGAACAGTGCGGTGTGTTAAAGTGGTAGGGAAAAGGAGGCTTAGGGACATTTCTGTGGGCAGGATGTAGGTGCTCTGCAAAGCAGTCACCCTGTTTGCGCTTTGTTTTTCTGACGTAGAGTAGACCACATTGTGAGCAGCGAATACAGTAGACTAGATTGAGTAAAGTGCAGGTAAAATACTGCTTCACCTGGAAGATAGTCTGCAGCCTTAGCTACTGAGGAGGGAAGGAGTAAATGGTATTCACCTTCTGCGTTTGCAAGGGGAGAGTGCCGTGAGGCTGAGGGGACATGTTGGGAAGTGATAGAGGAGTGAACCAGGGTGTCTTGGAGGGAACTGACCCCACAGAAGCCTGACAAGAGACTATGAGACTATGACTCTACCTTTACTCATTTAGTCCAAGCCTATCAAATATCTCCCATTCCCAGTTCTGATGGAGTGTCACAAACCTGAAACATTAACTCTGCTACTCTCTCTGCAGAGATCCTGCATCCCCTTCTGATCGTTTTTTCTCTTCCAGTGCTTTTCTGTTTTTATTTTTGATATTAAAGACTCTCCTATGCAACACTCACCTGTTCTGCAACTTTCCATGATCCAATGTCACACAGAATCCAGCCACTTTCACCACATAAGTCTTGATATCAGTCTCGATCTATTCTTCATTTCGGAATCTGTTAACTTAAAACAGTTTATTGTTCCACCTTCAGGTGCCAGGCGGTCAGCGTTACCAGCAGGTCCTGTTTTTAATTCAGACTGCAGCCTCTGATCCATGTTTTGATCTGGAAGCTCCGTGTATTTGAGAAGCAGTGGGATTTGGACGCAATTATAGAAACCACATAGTATTCTCATGGCTAAATGAATCTCATTCTTTGCCTGGACAGGGGGGGCTTGAACCTGGATATACTCTGCATGTTACTTCAGTGAAACAAACCTTTCTTATTTTCAGCTCTGAAGTTGCCGAAACAAGAATATGACAGCTACACCCTCATCCCATGAATGAAGAAAGGAAGTAATTCTTCTTATTTGTTTTCTCATATAAAATCGAGCATTAATTCAGGAGACCAAAAGCACATTATTACTCAATTACTGCGATGAAACAAGAGGAATATAGAGGGTATCCTATAAGTTGGAGCTGACCACTTGAATCCCATTTTTCTGATTGTTTCTCCGAATCTCTATACGTTATCTTAAATACTCATCCGATGAAATAATGAGAAGAATACACTTTCTAATTTTGGAGCTGCCATCATGATCAAATGCAGGTTGGTAGAGATGTCACCAGTAACAGGATAACACAGCCTTATTGAGGTGTATAAAGTCATGAGGGTCATGGATAGGGTGAATAGCCAAAGGTTTTATCTCAGGATAGAGGAGTCCAAAACTAGAGGGCATAGATTTAAGGCGAGGGGGAAGAAATTGAAGAGACCTAAGAGGCACCTTTTCACGCAGAGGGCGGTGCGTGTATGGAATGAGCTGCCAGAAGAAGTGGTGGAGGCTGGTACAATTACAAGGCATCTGGATGGGCATATGAATAGGAAGGGTTTAGAGGGATAAGGGCCAAATGTTGGCAAATAGGACTAGATTAATTTAGGATACCTGGTCAGCATGGACGATTTGGAGCGAAGGGTCTGCTTCCCTGCTGTATAGCTCTATGATTCTATGACCTACTCCTGACTGCTTCTTCCAATGTAGTCACACAGCAACTCAAACATTCATTAATAGCCATATTATTATTAGTCAGGAATCCTTTCAAAAAGATGATATAGTGAATATATTACAATGGCTATCTCTTGCTTATCAGAAATTTCAGTTACACTTAATAATGGAATGATTCGGAGATGCCGGTGTTGGAGTGGGGTGTACAAAGTTAAAAATCACACAACACCAGGTTATAGTACAACAGGTTTAATTGGAAGCACACTAGCTTTCGGAGCGACGCTCCTTCATCAGGTGATTGTCACCTGATGAAGGAGCGTCACTCCGAAAGCTAGTGTGCTTCCAATTAAACCTGTTGGACTATAACCTGGTGTTGTGTGATTTTTAACTTAATAATGGAACAAAGAGTGATGGGTTCTAGTGAATCAGAATGTTGGGCTGGGATTTTTGTTTTTATTCATTCATCAGATGTGGTCACCACTTCAGATACCGTTCTGAAGAAGGGTCACTGGAGCCAAAAAGCTAACTCTGATTTCTCTCCACAGATGCTGCCAGACCTGTTGAGCTTTTCCAGCAACTTTTGTTTTTATTTCAGATTTCCAGCATCACATTTTGTTTAGTGTTTACCTTTCACAAGATTTTCTCACACAGACTATAATTTGCAACACCTCAGAGAGGCTGCGAATAACATCTTTCTAAAAACCCGTCATCACTGAATGTAAACTGTGGAGGATGAGGCTATGTCACCTCCACAATGGAACAGGCCAAGGGCACATCCACAATCGGAACCAGCCTACACTGTTAGGAGGCCCTCCGGAAAATCACAAACCATGGGAACGGGATTGGGAATCCAGTCCCATCTGCTATTTCTGAAGGGGTCATCCCAAATTGGCAAAAAATTCAAGCCAATAACAGCATTTAAAATGGGAATTGGATAAGTACCTGAATAGGAAAACCTTTAAAAAAAGACACAATAAAATGACAAGGAAATGGATTTGAAGTAGTTGGAGAGCTTGTACCAGCAGTGATTTGATGGGCCCAATGGTGTCCAATGTCTCAATATGCTGCAAATTCAACAGGTTTATGACATAACTCAATCTCAGAAAAAAATTATTAGCTATGGTTGAATTTCATTGAATGGTTTTATTGTTTGCATTGGATGGCAATTTTGATTCATGGATTGATTGATTGGATTTATTGTTACGTGTACTCAGTACAGTGAAAAGCGTTGTTTCGTGAGCAGTACAGGCAGATCATAATAAGCAAGGACATACAGATCCTAAGGTGAAAAAAAAAACCTGGAAGGAGGCATGCAAGTTACACCACACAGGGTATGTGTGAGGCAAGATCAACATTAACAAGATTAGCATCATTTGAAGTTAGAGAGTCCATTCATCAATCTAATAGCAAGAAGCTGTTCCTGAACCTGCTGTTGCCTGCGTTCAAGCTTCTGTATCTTCTGCCTGACGGGAGAGATTGTACGAGATCATTACCGGGTGCAATGGGTCTTTGATGATGGTGGCAGCCTTTCCACTGCAGTGAGCCATGTAAATGGAGTCCATGGATGAAAGGTTGGCTTCCGTGATGGTCTGGGCTGTGCACACCACCTTCTGTAGTTTCTTACAGTCCTGGGCAGAACACTTGCTCTACCAGGCCGTTATGCACCAGGACAGAATGCTTTCAATGGTGCATCTGTAAAAGTGGGCGAGCGTCCTTATGGACACGCCTAATTCCCTGAGCCACCTGAGGAAAAAGAGGCATTTCTGTGCCTTTTTGGCCATCACATCTACATGGGACAGGCTGTCGGTTATCGTCATTCCTAGGAACTTTACACTCTTCACCCTGTAAACCTCAGCTCCGTTGATGTAGATGGAAGCCTGTTCTCCTCCCTTCTTCCTAAAGTCAATGATCAGTTCTTTTATTTTACTGACACTGAGAGAGAAGTTATTGGGTATGAGACTAGTGCAGAAGATGGGTACCTATAAGTGACCACAACACTGACACAGAACAGTACATAAAGGAACGACCTAATGGCTCTGCCCCCAGTGCTAGAGCAGGCTGCAGACAAATGGAAAAGCTACAACAGGAGGAGCATGCACACAGCGTTTGCGTCACTGAAAAGCAACAAGTGGAATTGAAACAAAATAGAGAAGGGCCCAACAGTCAGAACATGTACTTGCTGCCTCCTTATCAACAAGAGAAATATTAAAACAGGTGTCTGAAGTTATCTCAGAGCAATGTGACATGGATAATCTTAATCCAAGTCAGTAGCTAGAAAGAGTACAGTAGCTGCATTTACACTTTGCCCAACTTTACTGCATCAATAACAGATATTACTGGAGAAACTCAGCAAGTCTGGCAGCATCTAGAGGAAGAAAGCAGTGTTAATGTTTCAAATCCAATGACTCGATATCAGCAGTCAGAATATTACCGAGTGTTGCGTTCAGGGCTTCAACTCAAGTTGGAACGAGGGAAGGTGGATGAAGGGTGCCAGGGTGTGGAGTCATCATAGAGTCATAGAGATGTACAGCACGGAAACAGACCCTTCAGTCCAACTCATCCATGCCAACCAGATATCCCAACCCAATCTAGTCCCATTTGCCAGCACTTGACCCATATCCCTCCAAACCCTTCCTATTCATATAGTCATCCAGATGTCTTTTAAATGTTGCAATTGTACCCTCCATCACTTCCTCTGGCAGCTCATATGGGGCATCAGAATAAAAATCAGAGTCTAATAAGAGGCATTGAGGGTTGAAAGTGTGTGCCTGGGGGTAGAATTGGGGCAAATCAATGTTACCATTTGAACCTGATGTAAGTGTGAGGCCCTTCTTTACAAATGCAAAATGTTTAACATCCGCTTCAGCCCAGGGTCCAAGGGAATCCCTTGTTTGTCTGTATGCAATGTTAATTCTCCTGTTTAGCACACATGAACCAATTTTATAGTAATGATTAACACAACAAGGATGAATGATTCCTGTTTGAAGATAAGGATATATTACTGCTTGCATGCAATATAAGCTGTAATATGGTAACTGGGACACCAGGTAGATACATCTGAGCTGCAGGACTGCTGCCATGTGCTGTCTACAGAGAACATGGGACTATGAAATAAGGGAGATGGTAATGGACAGCAGTTTAAGGTGCGCACCCTCAAATGTACATCTCAAAATGCTCTCCCAATCGGCTGTGCACTCAAGCTCCCTGCCTGCTTTTTTGGAGCAGAAGACTTGTACAGCCTGACAAACAGACATCCAATTTAAACACATCTCCCACCCCAATGTAACAGAGACATAATCTCGGTGAAGGAGAGCTCCTGAACTGATTAAATAAAGTGTATGCTGTCCAGTTGTGCAAACTATGACAAGAGGCAGCAATGAAAGAGATATGTTGACCGAAGCAAAATAAAAAGTAACTTGTTGCTGTACTTACAAGAAGAAATTTATTAGAAGTCTCAACACCGTTATAATAGAGTGCATGCATATCTTTCAAAAATTAGTCAAGCTTTAACTGGCAAATTCCATCTACTGATGATCAGCCATCACAGAAAGACTCTAGACTGGAGTGCTTCACTTGAATAATGATCCTTCCTCCTCCCACCACCAGGATTCTAATGAGAAGTGTTCCCAGATAAAATTGGTGAAAATGATAGCATCATTTATAGCATAAAATATATGACTATTTTCAGTTTAACAGTTCAGTTCAAATCTACTAAACATGAACACATTTAAATTTTTCAACCACCCTGAGACTTCTTATATGTGCCTTGGCCTTTATCTGAAGATGGATATCTCACTGCTCCAAATCCCCTTTTATTGATTTTAAGAAATCTTCTGGTACAACATGCCTTTTATCCAGAGGCTGTGACTCATGCAGCCTGGAATAGGCAGCTTACCCTGAGCCCTTTACAACTCAAAATGTAACTTGATACAGGAACTGACTGCAATGTTGTCTGATCCTGCAACACTCCGATTATCCTCTTAGAGCTGCCCCATAACCCACAGATTGTCTCAATCCTATTTACATGGAGGGAAGTGGAACTGCTCCATCAGGTCACTCATAAATATCCCAAGATGTTGACAACCTGCCTGTGACTAGTGTCCTCTCCGCGTCTGGACAGTTGGCTGGCTTAGGTTAAAACTGGCCAACTTTCCACCTTCTCCAATCTGTCTTGAAATGAAACCTTGTTGGTTTAGAAACCTTCCTGCCACAACTGGGCAGGATAGTGGCTATAGTGTCTGCGTTCGATTAGATAGTCTGCTTACTATTGGCGCCCACTGTGCTTGATTGGTTAAGCCTGGATGTGGACTCCAGGTGGGGGGAGAAGTGAATAAACTGTAGAAAGGGGTGGATGCCAGAGCTGGAGGGAGGAAGTCGACATGTTAAAACACTGTAGATACAACCCATTAGACATGCTGAAACTTGTTTCATATCTAAATAGATCTGAAATATAAAATATTTTGCATCAGTATTTATTGTGGAAAAGGATATGGAAGATATAGACTGTAGGGAAATAGATGGTGACATCTTGCAAAAAGTCCAGATTACAGAGGAGGAAGTGCTGGATGTCTTAAAATGGTTAAAAATGGATAAATCCCCAAGACCTGATCAGGTGTACCTGAGAACTCTGTAGGAAGCTAGAGAAGTGATTGCTGGGCCTCTTGCTGAGATATTTGTATCATCAATAGTCACAGGTGAGGTGTCGGAAGACTGGAGATTGGCAAACGTGGTGCCACTGTTTAAGAAGGGCGGTAAAGACAAGCCAGGGAACTATAAACCGGTGAGCTTATCGTCAGTGGTGGGCAGGTTGTTGGAGTGAATCCTAAGGGACAGGATGTACATTATTTGGAAAGGCAAGGACTGATTCGGGATAGTCAACATGGCTTTGTGCGTGGAAAATCATGTCTCACAAACTTGATTGAGTTTTTCGAAGAAGTAACAAAGAAGATTGATGAGGGCAGAGCAGTAGATGTGATCTATATGGACTTCAGTAAGGCGTTCGACAAGGTTCCCCATGGGAGATTGTTTAGTAAGTTTAGATCTCATGGAATACAGGGAGAACTAGCCATTTGGATACAGAATTGGCTCAAAGGTAGAAGACAGAGGGTGGTAGTGGAGGGTTGTTTTTCAGACTGGAGGCCTGTGAGCAGTGGAGTGCCACAAGGATCGGTGACGTTTTGTCATTTACATAAATGATTTGGATGCGAGCATAAGAGGTACAGTTAGTAAGTTTGCAGATGACACCAAAATTGGAGGTGTAGTAGGCAGCGAAGAGGGTTACCTCACATTACAACAGGATGTGGACCAGATGGGCCAATGGGCTGAGAAGTGGCAGATGGACTTTAATTCAGATAAATGAGAGGTGCTGCATTTTGGGAAAGCAAATCTTAGCAGGACTTATACAATTATAATGGTAAGGTCCTAGGTAGTGTTGCTGAACAAAGAGACCTTGGAGTGCAGGTTCATAGCTTCTTGAAAGTGGAGTCGCAGGTAGATAGGATAGTGAAGGTGGCATTTGGTATGCTTTCCTTTATTGGTCAGAGTATTGAGTACAGGAGTTGGGAGGTCATGTTGCGGCTGTACAGGACAGTAGTTAGGCCACTGTTGGAATATTGCATGCAATTCTGGTCTCCTTCCTATCGGAAAGATGTTGTGAAACTTGAAAGGGTTCAGAAAAGATTTACAAGGATGTTGCCAGGGTTGGAGGATCTGAGCTACAGGGGAGGCTGAACAGGGTCGGGCTGTTTTCCCTGGAGCATCGGAGGCTGAGGGGTGACCTTATAGAGGTTTACAAAATTATGAGGGTCATGGATAGGATAAATAGACAAAGTCTTTTCCCTGGGATTGGGGAGTCCAGAACTAGAGGGCATAGGTTTAGGGTGAGAGGGGAAAGATATAAAAGAGACCTAAGGGGCAACCTTTGGCATACGTGTATGGAATGAGCTGCCAGAGGAAGTGGTGGAGGCTGGTACAATTGCAAAATTTAAAAGGCATTTGGATGGGTATATGAATAGGAAGGATTTGGAGGGATTTGGGCCGCGTGCTGGCAGGTGGGACTAGATTGGGTTGGGATATCTGGTCAGCATGGATGGGTTGGACCGAAGGGTCTGTTTCCATGCTATACATATCTATGACTCTATGACTCTATATATTCCTTCCTCCATCTCCAGTGTTGGAGATGGAGGAAGGAACTCACAATCTTTCAGAATCAATGGAGTTAGATACAGACACGGACAAACATTCTCAAACATTTCAATTTAATGTGATTTGGTAATAAATAGCTGCTTATATTCACAGGCCCTCTACAATATCCCAAAAACTAACAAAAGTAATGTATAAGATCTGAAAGAATAATGCTGCTGTGTGTTTACTCCCAACTGGGTGTCAGATAAAAGATTCAAAGTACAAATTTCACCCCGGTCACAGGATATGGACAGCCCTGGCGAAACCTACACTTATTTACTCTTGTATTAATTCTTGAGTAGAGGATTGGGCCAGTTCAGAGCGCAATCAACAGCATTGCTGTTATTCTAGAGTCTGGATAGACCAGTTAAGATCAGCAGAATTAATTCCCTAAAGCACATCATGGATTTCTATAAATCCAATCATTTCATGGTCACCATCACTGGTGCAAACTTTTTTTCATCTGAGCAACTGAATTTAAATTCACCAGCTCCCATGATGGGAATTGAATTCCTGTTCTGCATCATTATTTCAGCCCTCTGGGGTACTGGTTTCTGCAACATAACTACCATGGTATGTCCACATATTCAAGAAAAGTCAGATAAGGTGCAGACAGACAATGAAGCAGATTTGAAAATGAAGGAAAATTATCTTGAAGCAGATTCACTGGGGCAGGAGCACAGATGTAGTGACCTAATAAATGTTTGATAAATCAGTTATCAAGATAATTAAATTGTGGAGCTGACGCGAGCTCAGTGCAGGAGTGAGTGATGGACTACAGTTGGGAGAATACAGTTTTAGTATTGGGAGTGGAAAATGGACAAATGCACAGCTCTCGGCCAAACAATACTTTTGGCTTGTGCATCCAATATTGAAGTCTACAGCATAGAGTCAGGCAGCTTCACCACGTCAGGGTTGGAAGCATTTTGAATTAACACCACAGAGGCAGTCACCCTTTATTTACACGCACAAAAACAGAAATCGCTGAGAAAACTCAGCAGGTCTGACAGAATCTGTGGACAGAAATCAGAGTTAACGCTTCACATCCAGCGACCCTTCCTCAGGTACAGGCAGGTAACCCTCTAAATGCCAAATGAGATATGCAACATGCCACGGGGGGAACTAAACCCTTAACTGGGGAATAGATCCTAAAATGCAACAATGTGCATACAGGTTGAGGTGGTCTTCCCTGAAGATTGTCATCCCAACAGAGATAGGAACATAGGAGACCATTCAGTCCATTAGCCTGCTGCACCAATTTACTAGGATCCTGGCTGACCACACACTTCAATGCTTTTTACCGCACATTATCTTCATATCCTTTTACATCAATTGGTATTTGGAAATCTGTCAATCACTACTTTAAACATACTTAGAAGACTGAGCTTCTGCAATAGAGAATTCCAAAAATTTACAAGCCTCTGCATAAAGAGATTCTCTTTACATGTGTTCAGTGTTTCTCCCTTATCTTTTCATTGTATTCCCATGTTTTACACTCCTCAGCCAAAGAAAACATCTCATCTGCATCTACCCTGAACAGGCTTATAGGTTTCAATCAGATCACCTCTCTGACGGATCCACTTTGTCCAATCTCTTTCATACGACAGTCCTGCCATCCCGGGAACAAATCTGGTAAACACTCTCTACTTGGCAATAATATCTTTCCCAAGATCAGGAGACCTAATCTACACATACTACTCCAGGTACAGTCTAACCAATTGCCTGTAAAATTAAAATAAAACTTCATTGCTCATGTTCTCAAATCCTATTCCATTAATGGCTAACATTCCATTAGCCATCCTATTGGCTTGCTGTTACCTTCATGTTCACCTTCAGGGACTTATCAATGAGAATGCACAAGTTCCCTTTTCATATCTACAATTTCCAACCCTTTACCATTTGCAAAAATATACTGCACATGTGGTCTTCCCAATAAAGTGGAGAACCTCATATTTTTCCACAATGTATTCCATCAGCCATGTTCTTGGCCATTCACTAAGTCTGTCTCATGAGGCCACTTCCCATATTCCTCACAACACATATTTCCACCCGCTTTTGTCTCATCTGTAAATGTGGAAACACCACGTTGACTCTCCATATCCAAATCATTGACGTACAGGGTGAACAGTTGGGGTCAAAGTACTGATTCTTGTACAATGGCTACCAGATCATGCTGCACATTCTCCTTTCTCAATTCATACACAGATTATCATCTGAATGGCTTTCTGTCTTCAGTACAAAAGTGGATAATCGCCCATTTATATTCATACACTGCCAATGTTTGCTACCCCTTGCTGTTTTTTAGCTCAACCCAAACAAATGCTACACTGAGTTCTTCCAATTGGAGATGCTCCCATACCAATGGACTGAGAGGGTCAGACCAACTAAGCATCTGCTGAGGGGAGTGTCAGCTACAAGGAAACTTCAAGGGAAACAAGGAATAATCAAGAAAATGTTTACACCTACAAATAAAAAAGAATTTGCTGCCTGGCAGCAGTGAAACAATCTGGCAAGCTGAGAATGTGCGTCAGTCCAACTAAAACTCTGAAGCGATCTCGCTACCCCATAACAATTATCGTAGGAGTTTTGCTACCAACCAGAAAAGCAAGGAGTCTTCACCACTCAACATGTGAAGGATGGTTGCTGGCAAATGAAGTGAGAGGGAAGTTGTATTTTTCTAACTACGTTCTGGATGCCATTAGGTTGATAAAGATGGTCGTGTATCCCATTCGACTTTTCCATGGCTGCCAAGGAGTATCAATGCAGATAACGTGAAAATTCATGATCATTCTGGATTGGAAGCTACAGCAGATAGTCTGCTGGTTTCTGGATGTGGAGACACAATGGAAGAAGCTACTGCTGACCATGATCAAAATCTAGTAAGTGGCTTTACAGGGCCCACCAGATGAACGTGAAGTTGAACAAAAAAATTCTTAGAATGATGCCCAAAGTCAAGTACATTGGTCATGTACTGACCACGAAATGTTTTCACTCAATCCAAAAAAGTTGGAACTGTAGCAGTGATGCATCAACAAACAGATGTGAAAGCGGTGCAATAATTTGTTGGGTTTATCAGTTACTTAGCAACATTCTCATCCGATTTGTTGGTGTGAACCATTACTCCAACTCAGTGCAAAGCACATACATCAGTGTTGGCACACAGAAGCAGCATTGACAAAAATAAGGCAAAGTGACGGCAAAGCTGGGGCTGAAACAATGTGACATAAACAATGATGCCAGCCGGCAGTGGGGCAGGACTTACAGAAACTCTAAAGCAGAAAGAACAATCAGTTAAATTTAAAGTGCTGAAATCTCAGAAGAATTGTAGTCTAGAACCAGTAAGGATGAGGTCTCCAAATTTGGCCTGAAGCTGTAAACTTCAGACAGGGAAACAAGCAGATAGTGTTACTAACAGAGCAGCAAGGAATCAGGGGGATGATTCTGAGACGCACAGTCTTGGAACAGCATAACAGGAACTTTACTTTGTTTCTAATACTTGGTACCATGGAAGTGACTCATAATGACACAGGGAGCGTTCAAAATAGAAAAGGTTCCCAAAAGGTCAAATAAAAAATGGACAAAATCATATAGGGATCAGAGGGAGGTGGGCTATGGCAAGATGTGTGCTAGTATCAGGAGATTAATGCAGCAAGGTCCCTCTCCATATCAGGAGCAACCCTGTACCATCTTTTATGTTTTTCACAAGCAACATGGTGATATTCTTACAGGGCAGCATGATATACCAACTGATGGGGATTAACTCTTGTTAAACGTTCTGATAAAGGCACAACGCACCACATTGACATTCAGTCTTCCAACTTTCCAAACTAATGAAACAAGCTCAACATTAGGAAAACTCAATAAGGAGAGCAAAGTAGCGGATTGAGCTCACCACACACTGAATGATCTCCATGTGAGAAACCAGTCATCAAAATCTCAGGGCATGCCCGATGGTCACTGGTCACGCGCAGCCCAGGTCCATGGATCTTGGCATCCTACATGTGCCAACCCCTAAGAACCCACATGGCACATCCCCAAACCACTTACCGGCCACTCCTGCAATTCAAAGCTGCACCTCAGGCATTCTGTGGTAACTCTCATTGTAGCACTGCTGTAAGGACATGGCGCACTCAGGGACATATACACGGCTGATGGATTAGGCCAGGCTCTTACCTCGTTGTTTCAGTCCTCATTCACTCTGACCTTACCTGGATTCTCAACACATTCCTACTTGGCATTGCCTTGCCTTTTCACACTTTGTCTCCTCAGCCAGACTTACCAGTCCTCAGATGCTGGTTAGTATGGATACAAAGTCAGGAAGCAAAATTCAGTTCAGTCTTGGGTGGGGGGGAGGGGTTAGCCTACGCTCAGGATATCCCAGCTGAGTAGGTCAAAGGCAGGCTCCAATACCTGTCCAGGTGGGCTCAGGATAGCCAGAGTCAAGATATTCTCATGACAAGGGAGGGCGAGGAGCTGAATGATGGGCAGCACAGCATCTGCCTGGACTGTTTCTATTGTTGACTACTTGGCTCATGGATTGAGAGAGAGGCTGGTATTAATGGAAATCAGAGTGGGTGACACTGCTGTCCCAAGTGAGTGAATAGGACAATACAGAAGATGTTGCAGGCAATAGTGAGAGTAGTGGAGCATGAGCCTTGGTGAGAGATGGGTACAGCTGCAGTGATAGAGTGAGTGTGGTGGAGCATGAGTCTTGATGAGAGATGGGTACAGCAGCAGTGATAGAGTGAGAGTGGTGGAGCATGAGTCTTGGTGAGAGATGGGTACAGCAGCAGCGATAGAGTGAGAGTGGAGCATGAGTCTTGGTGAGAGATGGGTACAGCAGCAGCGATAGAGTGAGAGTGGAGCATGAGCCTTGGTGAGAGATGGGTACAGCAGCAGCGATAGAGTGAGAGTGGAGCATGAGTCTTGGTGAGAGATGGGTACAGCAGCAGCGATAGAGTGAGAGTGGAGCATGAGTCTTGGTGAGAGATGGGTACAGCAGCAGTGATAGAGTGAGAGTGGTGGAGCATGAGCCTTGGTGAGAGATGGGTACAGCAGCAGCGATAGAGTGAGAGTGGAGCATGAGTCTTGGTGAGAGATGGGTACAGCAGCAGTGATAGAGTGAGTGTGGTGGAGCATGAGTCTTGGTGAGAGATGGGTACAGCAGCAGCGATAGAGTGAGAGTGGAGCATGAGTCTTGGTGAGAGATGGGTACAGCAGCAGTGATAGAGTGAGAGTGGTGAATAATGAGCCTTAGTGAGAGATGGGTACAGTAGCAGTGATAGAATGAGTGTGGTGGAGCATGAGCCTTGGTGAGAGATGGGTACAGCAGCAGCGATAGAGTGAGAGTGGAGCATGAGTCTTGGTGAGAGATGGGTACAGCAGCAGCGATAGAGTGAGAGTGGAGCATGAGTCTTGGTGAGAGATGGGTACAGCAGCAGCGATAGAGTGAGAGTGGTGGAGCATGAGTCTTGGTGAGAGATGGGTACAGCAGCAGTGATAGAGTGAGTGTGGAACATGAGTCTTGGTGAGAGATGGGTACAGCAGCAGCGATAGAGTGAGAGTGGAGCATGAGTCTTGGTGAGAGATGGGTACAGCAGCAGTGATAGAGTGAGAGTGGTGAAGCATGAGTCTTGGTGAGAGATGGGTACAGCAGCAGCGATAGAGTGAGAGTGGTGAAGCATGAGTCTTGGTGAGAAATGGGTACAGCAGCAGCGATAGAGTGAGAGTGGTGAAGCATGAGCCTTGGTGAGAGATGGGTACAGCAGCAGCGATAGAGTGAGTGTTGTGGAACATGAGCCTTGGTGAGAGATGGGTACAGCAGCAGCGATAGAGTGAGAGTGGAGCATGAGTCTTGGTGAGAGATGGGTACAGCAGCAGCGATAGAGTGAGAGTGGAGCATGAGTCTTGGTGAGAGATGGGTACATTAGCAGTGATAGAGTGAGTGTTGTGGAACATGAGTCTTGGTGAGAGTTGGGTACAGCAGCAGTGATAGAGTGAGAGTGGTGGAGCATGAGATTTGGTGAGAAATGGGTACAGCAGCAGTGATAGAGTGAGAGTGGAGCATGAGCCTTGGTGAGAGATGGATACAGCAGCAGCGATAGAGTGAGAGTGGTGGAGCATGAGATTTGGTGAGAGATGGGTACAGCAGCAGCGATAGAGTGAGATTGGTGAAGCATGAGCCTTGTAGAGAGATGGGTACAGCAGCAGTGATAGAGTGAGATTGGTGAAGCATGAGCCTTGTAGAGAGATGGGTACAGCAGCAGTGATAGAGTGAGTGTGGTGGAGCATGAGCCTTGGTGAGAGATGGGTACTGCAGCAGCGATAGAGTGAGAGTGGAGCATGAGTCTTGCTGAGAGATGGGTACAGCAGCAGCGATAGAGTGAGAGTGGTGAAGCATGAGCCTTGGTGAGAGATGGGTACAGCAGCAGCGATAGAGTGAGAGTGGTGGAGCATGAGCCTTGGTGAGAGATGGGTACAGCAGCAGTGATAGAGTGAGAGTGGTGGAGCATGAGCCTTGGTGAGAGATGGGTACTGCAGCAGCGATAGAGTGAGAGTGGAGCATGAGTCTTGCTGAGAGATGGGTACAGCAGCAGCGATAGAGTGAGAGTGGTGAAGCATGAGCCTTGGTGAGAGATGGGTACAGCAGCAGTGATAGAGTGAGAGTGGACCATGAGTCTTGCTGAGAGATGGGTACAGCAGCAGCGATAGAGTGAGAGTGGTGAAGCATGAGCCTTGGTGAGAGATGGGTACAGCAGCAGCGATAGAGTGAGAGTGGTGAAGCATGAGTCTTGGTGAGAGAAGGGTACAGCAGCAGCGATAGAGTGAGAGTGGAGCATGAGTCTTGGTGAGAGATGGGTACAGCAGCAGCGATAGAGTGAGAGTGGTGAAGCATGAGCCTTGGTGAGAGATGGGTACAGCAGCAGCGATAGAGTGAGAGTGGTGAAGCATGAGTCTTGGTGAGAGAAGGGTACAGCAGCAGCGATAGAGTGAGAGTGGAGCATGAGTCTTGCTGAGAGATGGGTACAGCAGCAGCGATAGAGTGAGAGTGGAGCATGAGTCTTGGTGAGAGATGGGTACAGCAGCAGTGATAGAGTGAGTGTGGTGAAGCATGAGTCTTGGTGAGAGAAGGGTACAGCAGCAGTGATAGAGTGAGTGTGGAGCATGAGTCTTGGTGAGAGATGGGTACAGCAGCAGTGATAGAGTGAGTGTGGAGCATGAGTCTTGCTGAGAGATGGGTACAGCAGCAGCGATAGAGTGAGAGTGGAGCATGAGTCTTGGTGAGAGATGGGTACAGCAGCAGCGATAGAGTGAGAGTGGAGCATGAGTCTTGGTGAGAGATGGGTACTGCAGCAGCGATAGAGTGAGAGTGGAGCATGAGTCTTGGTGAGAGATGGGTACAGCAGCAGCGATAGAGTGAGTGTGGAGCATGAGCCTTGGTGAGAGATGGGTACAGCAGCAGCGATAGAGTGAGAGTGGTGAAGCATGAGTCTTGGTGAGAGATGGGTACAGCAGCAGCGATAGAGTGAGAGTGGAGCATGAGCCTTGGTGAGAGATGGGTACAGCAGCAGCGATAGAGTGAGAGTGGTGAAGCATGAGTCTTGGTGAGAGATGGGTACAGCAGCAGCGATAGAGTGAGAGTGGAGTATGAGCCTTGGTGAGAGATGGGTACAGCAGCAGCGATAGAGTGAGAGTGGTGGAACATGAGCTTTGGTGAGAGTTGGGTACAGCAGCAGTGATAGAGTGAGAGTGGTGGAGCATGAGCCTTGGTGGGCGATGGGTACAGCAGCAGCGATAGAGTGAGAGTGGTGGAGCATGAGCCTTGGTGGGAGATGGGTACAGCAGCAGCGATAGAGTGAGAGTGGTGGAGCATGAGCCTTGGTGAGAGATGGGTACAGCAGCAGCGATAGAGTGAGAGTGGTGGAGCATGAGCCTTGGTGAGAGGTGGGTACAGCAGCAGTGATAGAGTGAGAGTGGTGGAGCATGAGTCTTGGTGAGAGATGGGTACAGCAGCAGCGATAGAGTGAGTGGAGGGATCAGAGAGAAGATGGTGGACATCACAGACTGGCAGAGTGAAGGAATTCATTAACCTTTTTCCTACAGTGTTGTACATTCCTGGAGATAGCTGCGACTGTATTAAACTGGGTGGCAACCTCAGATCAAACTGGGTTATGGTGTCCACAGCTAGCCCTGGGAGAAGCTTAATGGTTCGCACTGCTGCCTCACAGACCCAAGTTCGACTCCAGCCTCAGGCGACTGTCTGTGTGATGCTTGCACATTCTCCCCATGTCTGTGTGGGTTTCTTCTGGGTGCTAAAGTTCCATGCTGCATTACACAGTATAAAAACTGCAGATGAGGAAAAAATACAGAAGCAGCATTTACATTACCAGTTCAACATTACATCCACCTGTGGAGAATTCATTTCACTGTCATTTTTAATATGATGCTAATTCTTCTTTGGCACATCATTACTGATCTAATAGAATTTTGCAATGGCCAATGCAAATTGCTGGACAAGATTCCACCATAATTCTGATGGAAAAAAGCAATTAACCTGTTTCTGGATGATTCGTTGGCCCTAGTCTAGTGAAGCTGAAGATAATGCAGTTTTATCTGGTTCCTGTTTAATCAGACGGGGCCTGATTCTTACTAACAGCAATGGGAGAAAATGGCCAAAATCTCCACTTTATATAATCCATCTATTGAAAACAGGCTAAGAAATAACCACTTTCAATTTCCTGACACTCTGAAAGTGAAAATTAGTCTTCCCAAGTCACTTAAATTGAGTGAAAGCAAAGATGAGTGAGTGAATACTAAGTTACTGAAATGTGCTGATAGCTATTGATTGCAATATCACTCTAGAGAGTCCATGAGTATGGATTCAAGTCCCACTCCAGGGCTTCATCACAATAATCTCAGATGATGTTACAAAGAAGTGTGAGAGATGCTGCCTTTCAGGTCAGATGTTAAACTAAGGCCCATCTGCCCTCTGCTCTGTTGCAGAACAGCTTGTGGCCAACATGTATCCCTCAGCTAACAGGTGCAAAACTGAATGATCTGTTCTGGTTTATTGGAGTTTGTTTGGGGCAAATTGGCTGCTACCTTTCAGCAGTGACTATTGGGCAGGCAGGTCAGCGCACTGCTCTTGATAAAGTTACTGCTACAATCCTCTAAGGCATAGCCTTTGAGTAAAGGGAAAACCATTTAGGACGGCGATATGGAGTAACTTCTTCAGCTAGAAAGTGGTGAATCTATGGAATTCATTGCCACAGAAGGCTGTGGAGGCCAGGTCATTGAGTATATTAAAGACTGAGATAGATAGGTTCTTGAGGATCAAAGGGATCAAGGGTTATGGGGAGAAAGCGGGAGAATGGGGATCAACCATGATTGAATAGTGGAGCAGACTCAATGGGCTGAATGGCCTAATTTCTGCTCCTATGTCTCATGGTCTTATGGTCTGTTTAACTTTAGTATTGGAGAGGAAAACCACTTCCTGGTTTAACTGGAAGAGTCTCTAATAGTTAACATTTGATTGCATGGTAACTACTGAATTACAAGGTACATTGATATGAAAGACATTGTTTGAGGAGGACCAAATATTAGAACTCACTCCTTTGAGATTCTAAGCTGTGTGTATCCAAGTCTACACACCAACATCAGAGTGGGTGGTGCTTACGGCATGGAAACAGATCACTTGGTCCAACCAGTCCATACTGATCTAATCCCAAACTAAACTACTCCAACCTACCTGCTCCTGACCCATATCACACCAAACTTTTCCTATTCATGTACTTAATCAAATGCCTTTTAAAAATTGCAGCTGTACCCTCTGGAAGTTCATTCCACAAACAAACCACCCTCTGTGTAAAACCTTTTGCCCCTTCACATCTACCCATAACAGTGACTACACTTCAAAGGTACCTCATTGGTTGTAACGTGCATTGAAACATCCTGGGTCATGAAGTCTGCAATACAAATGGAAGTTTTACTTTTGAATATTTAAGAGAAAAGTTAATGACAGGGAACTGGTTACAGGAGCACAGCGTGAGCTGGAAGTGAAATGGAGATGGAAACATGTCCAATAAAACACTGTTGTCAGTATCCCATGGTTGAACCAACTCTAAATCAAACTAGTGCAGTGAACTGATTGGTGACCCTTGATTAAGTCACCCACAAATGATGGAAAGTGTGAAGAAGAGAGTGCTCATGAAGGAATAAATAGCGCAAAAACATATAAATGATAAAGCGCATGCACATCATGAAAGCACAGATAAATGCTTTCGTTCTACTATTTGCTCACCAGGTAATCTCCACTTCAATTTGCCAGAAGAAGTTGGTGAAAAAAAGGATTTAAAGACAGATTTAAAAATTACTTTGGGTAGGACTAGAAGGGCAGAGTAAATCATTGAAATTCAATGAGTGGGGAAGCCTAAGGTATTATAAAACTTTTACAAGAGCCTGAAGGCAACCAGTAAAATTATAAACAGTTCAGAATAAATTGGAAAAGCATTCTTTGGTGACCTGTACTGACCAGATTATTGTGGGACTATGCGACAAGTGATTGCCTTGAAAAAGTTCATCTGTGCTGAAAAGAATCATATGTTTCTGCTAGATCCTAAACGTTTGACCAATTGCTTCCCGGAATACCAAACATCAGCCGATGTCTTATAAAATTCAATTTCTCATGTAGCAGGGACAAGCCAGTTATAAGCAAGCTCCTTGTCACAACTTCAGTGTCAGGAGAGACTGCAGCAAATTGAAACTTTCAAGCACAGATTAATTCACATGCGAATGGCAATTTGCAAAAATGTTCCAACCGCAGCAGGCTGCAGACAGATGCAGCAAACTTTAAGATGAGATATGTAAGCTGATTATTTAACAGTTTGCTGTGATGACTAGCAAATCAAAGCTGGATTGCAGACTGTTACCAAGATAAATTACAAGTCAAAGGCAATCATCTGGTGAATCCCATTTCAATGCATTCTAAAACCGATGGACAAAACAAATGCAGAAATCAGCAGCCATAAACTACCAAAGTGTAAGTTAAAGCCTCCTGACAACAACTGCTGTTTAGCATAAGGAATCAGTGAGAGTGAAAAAAGAGAAATCTAACAGAAGAGAAAGGGGAGGGTGGGAGAGGGAGATGGAAGAACGAAACAGGATGAGGGATGAAATAACTCCACAGAGGGCCTGGATCCTGTCACCAAGTCACTCTTTATTTACACATGGAAGGTTCTTGACTCTGCTACAGCCTCATTAAAGGCAGCAATCAGCGTGTCAAATTGTCTGACACTCCTCTTATTTTTAGAAACAAGGGCTCGTCCGGGATTTGAACCCTGGGACCTCTTGCAACTTGACACTTTGGTAAGCCCTAAGCAACAATCATACCCCTAGATCAAATGGGCCACAGGCCCAACGACACTCCTCTTTTTTTCTCTTATTCTTTTCTTTTTTTTTGATTATTTATTCTTTTTTTTAAATTAACTCCCACACTACCGCCTAACTGCAGTTGTACTTATTTTTTCCCCAGCACCCATGGTGTGTGTGTGTGTAGGTGTGAGACACAGTGAGAGACACAAGCTGCACAAATCTTTATTCAAATTTCCACCACCAGGAAGAAAGGAAACACCCGAGTGGCCAGTGACAAACACTGCCCTTCACATCAAAGGGCAGTGCTGTGTGATCAAAACAGTGAAGGGGAGGGGAGGGACTAAATCAAAATAGAGTTGGAGGGAGAAATAATGCACTCCACTCCCTGCGGTGCCCACCTCTCCCTGAACAACTCCAGGGTGTTGGTGGACACCGCATGCTCCTTTTCCAAGGACACCCGGGCTCTAACGTAACCGCGGAAGAGGGGCATTCCTCTTTTTTTTTTCTTTTTTGCATGATGCTAGAAATGCTTACCTCAAGCTAAAGACGACTATTATAAGTTAGTTTCTTCAGAAACGTGCTTTACTCTCATTGCCAGTGAAATAACTCCTCAGAGGCCAGTATCGCATCACCAAGTCACCTTTTATTTTCTCATGGAGAGACCTTGATACTGATCCAGCTCTCAGAGAGAACAGATGTCCCTGTTTTTTTTTCCTTTTTTTCTTTTTTTTACAGAGCCCCTGATGCTCCTGTTTATTTTTTTTTTAATTTAACTCCCACACTACCACCTATATGCGGTAGTGCTTATTTTTTCCCCAGCACCCATGGTGTGTGTGTATACGTGTGAGACACAGTGAAAGACACAAAGTGCACGAATCTTTATTCAAATTCCACCACCAGGAAGAAAGGAAAACACCCGGGTGGCCAGTGACAAGCACTGCCCTTCACATCAAAGGGCAGTGCTGTGTGATCAAAACAGTGAAAGGGAGGGGAGGGACTAAATCAAAATAGAGTTGGAGGGAGAAATGATGCACTCCACTCCCTGTGGCACCCACCTCTCCCTGAACAACTCCACGGTGTTGGTGGACACCGCGTGCTCCTTCCCCAGAGACACCCGGGCTCTGATGTAACCGCGGAAGAGGGGCATTCCTCTTTTTATCTGTCAGCCAGGGCTCCCTGATTGACCAGGTTGACAGCCTCAATCATTGAACTCATATTCTATTGGATCTAGCTGGCTGACCTCGTTACAATCCTTACAAAAGAGAGAGAAAAAAAGGAGGAAGTGGATAAAGACAAAGGGAAGAGGACGGATGGAAAGAAAAGACGGAGGAAATGTAAACATATTGAATTTATCTAACCTTTTGACATGCTCACAGACAGTGAAACATTCAAGAGTCTAGTTATAGCTAAAACGTCGAGAAAAACTTGCCAGACAATCTGCACAAAGCAAACTCCCAAATGAGACAATAATCAGATAATCTCATCCTCACACAGTTTCTGGGACACCAAGAGATTTCTCCAACTCTTTAACTGAGAAAACATCAGAGATAGTTGGCTTTGTAAGTAGGGGCATCGGAGGCAAAAGAAAACGAAGCCGTCATGTGAACCTTTACAAATCTCTTGTTTAGAGTATATTGTGAAAACCGAGCTTTAGAAAGGATGTCAAGGCTTTGAGTAGAGGGGAGGTTTTACCAAAATAATATGAGAGTTGAGTGTCTTCAATCATTTGGAGAGATTTAAGCATAAGGAACTGTTCTGCTTAGAACAGAGAATGTCACTGGGAGACCTCATGGAAACAGAGGAATTTTGATAATCCCTTCCGACTTGCTCCATTTTGTCCAGGATGCAGGTCATTACAGAGAGATCATAGATTTAAAATGAGTGGCAAAGAATTAGAGGGGATATTAAAAATTATTTTGTTCACAGAGGATTAAGATCAGGAACACGCTGCCAGAAAAAGTGATGTGATCAGGCTCCACAAGTATCTTCAAGAAGATAACTGGGCATAAATTTAAAGAGAATTAATTGGCAGGATTATAGGGATGATATTGGGATGAGACATTAAATTGGATAGCTGTCCCAAAAGGCTGGCACAGACACAATAGACAGAATGGCCTTTTCCTATCCTGTCATGTTCATTCATCTATTCACCCAATGTAGCTAAGAGAGCAGGCTGAAAGAATATCTAAAAGACAGTACCTTTTATAGTGCTACTCCCACTCGGTGCTGCACCAACGTGTCAACCCAAATTATGTTATTTCATCTGAAGAATGAGTTTTCTACTCATTCCCATTTGCCACTGGGCTCCCTCCAGCATCCTAGCCACAATCAGGTTCTTTAGCAAGTGTACCCACAGTAAGCATTAGATGCTCTTGTGACAGAACGGTAGTGTCTCTACCTCTGATCCAGAAAGCCTGGGTTCAGAAGTGTGTCATTAACACTTGCTCTGGAGGTGTGTCATACCATTTGTATAGGTTGAATAAAATAACTACCCAGAGGAAGCCTTTCCTGTCCAGGGTCATTGTAATGGACATGGCCTTAGGTAGCTCATGATTGGGTCAATCATTTGACTGCCTGAGAAAATTAAACTGAAACTGGAGCCAGGAGAGAGGGGGGAGGTTATACGTTCCTCCTGTTGTTCTAAAATGGACAGTGGAAACCAGAAAGAGGGAAATGAAAATACTTTGAAGTTAGTTTTAGAAGGAAAATACAAATGGAAAGATTAGATCAGGAGGGTGGGAAATTATTAAAATACAATAGTAATATGAGCAACAAACTTGATTTTTTAATTCACTCACAGGATGTGAGGGTTGCTGGGTAGTCAACATTTATTGCTTATCCTTAATTGCTCTTGAGAAGATGGTGTTACGCTAACTTTTTGAACACTGCAGTTTGTGTGTTGTAGGAAGACCCACAAAGCCATTAGAAGGGACTTCCAGGAGTTTAATTTAATGACACTGAAGGAATTGTAAAATAACTCCAAACCAGAATGGTGAGTGCAGGGGAAATTGATGGTGTTCGCATGTATCATCTACTGCCCACCATCTTCTAGATGGAAATGATCATAGGTTTGGAAGGTGCTGTCTGAGGAGTCTTTGGTGAATTTCTGCAGTGTACCTTATATAATACATACAGCTGCTACTGAGCATCAATGGTGGAGGGAATGAATATTCGTGGATGAGGTGCTATTCAAATAGATTGCTTTGTCCTGGATAGTGTCAGGCTTCTTGAGTGTTGTTGGAGGTGCATCCATCCAGGCAAGTGAGAAGTACTCCATCACACTCCTGACTTGTGCCTTGTAGATGGTGGCAGGTCTTGGGGAGTCAGAAAGTGAGCTGCTCATTGCAGCATTCCTAGCCTCTGACCTGTCCCTCTAGCCACAATATTTTTTGAGTTGATGTCAATATGAGTATTTATTTTCATAGAACGATATTCAATAATACAGAGTAATAGTACAGGAGTATGGAGTAATAAAGTTATCCCTGGCATTCAAGGAACTCTGTACTTTAATATTGTCCTCTGCTTCAGAGTGCACTGGTGTAAAATCCATCATCTGAGAGAATGGAAACTTTCATATCCCTCTGCAAATTCAGGTTAAAATATCTACTTTTACTAAAAAAACCTAAAATGTTATTGACCTTTTGACAAGAGCTTCAAAAATTATATGCACTGCTATATACAATAATTATTGTGCAAGGGATGCATCTCGTATTTAAAGGCATCTGGCTTGTTTTGCAATAAAAATCACATTGCTGGAGACAATGAAGTTTAAAATTGCATTTACAATGAGATTCATGGTCAAGGGGATAAGGTAAACAAAGCACTTTCAGGAAATGAAATGAATGCAGTACAAACTTCAGAATATGCAAGTCAGTCATTCACTTAATGATCCATTATCCTCACAAATATGCAAAACGTGGAGCTTTGCTGCCCACATCCTGTTGCACATCAAGTTTCATTCACCAATGCTCCCGTTGACCTCCACCTACTCTGCTGCCTCAACACATTCATTACAGTGAGTTCTTGTCTTCATTTGTAAATCCCTGCACACCTCATCCAATCCACGTCTACAGCCCCCGTCAGATCAACCAGCCCACTTACCTGACTCGGCCCAACTCTTGTCTCTAGATTCTCCTCCTCCGCCTGCTGATCAGCCTTCAGCAAGATTCCATGACTTTTGTTTATTTTTGCGATGTTAACGGTTTTGAACAAGTAGTTGGAGCTGCAGTTAACCATTCAGCCTTTCAATTCAATTCAGTCGCAACTGAATATTCGACCTTACCTCCACGTTTTCTCCATAACCCCAACTCTCTCAGTACCCCAAAGCCTATCAATTGATCCTGGTCTTGAACACACTCAATAACTGAGCATTCACAATTTTCTCAGGAGGAGAATTCCTGAGGGTCTCAACCCTTTGAGTGAAGAAACTTCCCCTAATCTGACTCCTAAATGATCAATTCTTGATTCTGAGACTCTGTGCTGCCCTGTTTCACAGGGTTCCCAGACAGAAGAAATATTTGCACAACACTTACCGGGTCAAGCCATTTAAGAATTTTATATGGAGAATTGTTTGGTAATTGAGTATTGCTAAGAAAAAGCACACTTTGTCAAAGTTCTTTGTCTTGTGGCTCAATGGTTCACACTGCTGCCTCACAGTGCCAGGGACATAGAACATAGACATAGAACATAGAACAGTACAGCACAGAACAGGCCCTTCAGCCCACGATGTTGTGCCGACCATTGATCCTCATGTAAGGTAAACCTAATGTACGAACCCTCAAATTTCTGTGACCATATGCATGTCCAGCAGTCTCTTAAATATCCCCAATGACCTTGCTTCCACAACTGCTGCTGGCAACGCATTCCATGCTCTCACAACTCTCTGTGTAAAGAACCCACCTCTGACATCCCCTCTATACTTTCTGCCAAACAGCTTAAAACTATGACCCCTCGTGTTAACAATTTCTGCCCTGGGAAAAAGTCTCTGGCTATCAACTCTATCTATGCCTCTCATTATCTTGTACACCTCAATTAGATTCCCTCTCTTCCTTCTTTTTTCCAATGAAAGAAGTCCGAGCTCAGTCAACCTCTCTTCGTAAGATAAGCCCTCCATTCCAGGCAGCATCCTGGTAAACCTCCTCTGAACTCTCTCCAAAGCATCCACATCTTTCCTATAATAAGGCGACCAGAACTGGACGCAGTATTCCAAGTGCGGTCTAACCAAAGTTTTATAGAGCTGCAACAAGATCTCACGACTCTTAAACTCAATCCCCCTGTTAATGAAAGCCAAAACATCATATGCTTTCTTAACAACCCTGTCCACTTGGGTGGCCATTTTAAGGGGTCTATGTACCTGCACACCAAGATCCCGCTGTTCTTCCACACTGCCAAGAATCCTGTCCTTAATCCTGTACTCAACTTTCAAGTTCGACCTTCCAAAATACATCACTTCGCATTTATCCAGGTTGAACTCCATCTGCCACCTCTCAGCCCATCTCTGCATCCTGTCATTGTCACGCTGCAGCCTACAACAGTCGTCTATACTGTCAACGACTGTCCAACCTTTGTGTCATCTGCGAACTTGCTAACTCATCCTTCAGTCTCCTCATCCAAGTCATTAATAAAAATTACAAAGAGTAGAGACCCAAGAACAGAGCCCTGTGGAACACCACTCACCACTGACTTCCAGGCAGAATACTTACCTTCCACTACCACTCGCTGTCTTCTGTTGACCAGCCAATTCTGTATCCAGACAGCTAAGTTCCCCTGTATCCCATTCCTTCTGACCTTCTGAATGAGCCTACCATGGGGAACCTTATCAAATGCCTTGCTGAAGTCCGTAAACCTGGGTTCAATTCCAGCCTCAGGTGACTGTCTGTGTGGAGTTTGCACATTCTCCCTATATCTGTGTGGGTTTCCTCCCACAGTTCAAAGATGTGCAGGTTAGGGGAAATTGCCCATCGTGTTCAGGGATATAGAGGTTAGGTGCATTAGTTAGGAGAAATGTCGAGGAATGGGTCTGGGTGGATTACTCGAGGGTCAGTGTGTCAGTGTTGTGCCTAATGCCTGTTTCTACACTTAGGGATACAATGAGAAAAAAAAACGGCCAATGTAAGGAGGGTGGGGAAATAACATTTATTCTTTGAGAAATGTGTGGTCAATGAGAACAGAGATCTCACCTGTCGGCAATGTCATCTTTGAATGAACAGCTAACACTCTCAGCTCCAAGTCAGAAAGTTTAATGTTCTTGTCTAACTCAATAGACATGAGCAAAAGGATCAAGGCTGACACTCCAGTACAGTACTGTAGGAGTGCTGAACTGTTAGAGACGCTATATTTAGGGTGAGCTGTTTCACCGTCATCCTTTCTGCTCTATGGATGGGTGTCAGAGATCCCATGGCCCTAATTTGAAGAAGAGCTGGTGAGGAGCCTCTCCCCACCAGCAGCCTGAGAAATATTTATTCCTCAATCACTAAAGAACAGCATTTCAGGTCATTATCGCATTATTATTTGTGGGAGCTTGCTGTGTACAAATTGGCTGCTGCATTTTCTACAATGCAACAGCAATGACACTTTAAAGACTCTTCAAAAGCTGTAGAACACGTTGGGACATCCAGCAGTTGTGAAACATCTGCAAAATGCAAGTCTCTCTTTCTTTATTTGCTATAAATTCTGTATCTTATAGTCCTGCTCCACAACCACCTGATGAAGAAGCAGCGCTTCAAAAGCTAGTGCCTCCAAATAACCTGTTGGACAATAACCTGGTGTTGTGCGATCTTTAACATTGTACACCACAGTCCACCACCAGCTCCTCCAAATCATTTCTTTCTTTAAGTTGTGTTGTTCTAAACTGCCTAGTGGCTGAGATAGTATCTAAATATTTCAATGGTCTGGATTTGTTCCATGTTATTATTTAGAAGGGAATTTACGTCTCTACATGACTACATGCTCCACCAAGAATCTGGTACATAACGAGTCCACACTTAGCGACTTCCCTGTGCTGTAGCTTTTTGAAGCATCAAAATGCTAACGTTTCTGGAATCAACGCTGACTTCATACTGAGGTTTTGGTATTCTCCCTCAGATCCATTGTTGTTGCTATTCCCTTCATTCCAACAGCATGCCCACTGGAACCTGTCATCGGTTTGAAACAAGATCGTTTTCAGGCAGTGCCAACCCTGCACCAAGCTCATCAAACATTGAAAATTAGGCAATACTACAAGAACTGTTGGCAAGAACCAATATTAGTGCTGGCCTCGGAATTTCTATATTTGCATTACAGTATCCCTCAACACCTCTAGTTACTTGTAGTAATGAAATGGGATCTGACTGTTGCATATCCAGTAGCTGCCTCTTCTAATTAACACTGATATTCCTGGGAACAGTGGACTACAGAATAAGTGTTGAAAGGCATTTTATAGTGCAAGGAATGAATATTGTAATGAATTGCTCAGAACTCACATCATGATTTACATTCAGTCTCCATGAGCTATTCATGAGGGAAGTCATAAAATAAATTTTCATCTTCAAGAGAAACACGTTAGTCTTTAAATTGGAATGGGATGCACTCTACAAAAATAAAACCCAATGAACACATATGAAATCTGCATTTCCACTCAGCCACTGTCAAGCTGCGGGGAAAGATATATTACTTACATCTTCACATAAAAATTAATGATAATGGCTAAAATAAGAGGCTGTGGATTGCTTCAGGAGTGGCATCAGAGTACTATAGCCGTGTTTCTCTAATTTACCAGGTTTGTCAAATGGAGACTCAGAACAGTAAATAAGGTTAAACTGCAAACACACCAAAATCCTTGGCCTAAAATGCTCCTTCAGAGGCCCTGACCATCTTGATTTTAAATATCTGACCTGCTTTGCTGGACAGGGTTGAAAAGTAAGACTTAAGTCTTAGAATTTGAGGACATACAGAGGAACGGGTCGGGTGAGCAGTATTTTGTTCGGATAATTGATTATTTGGATAAGCGATTTGACCTTAAACAAGGGAAGACATACTGATCTAACGCTGTGCCGTACCAGAGAGTTTGTTTAAATCAATAATTTTGATGAGTTTGCTATTTAAACAAACTAATCTTTACATTCTGCAAATTGTAGGTTAAACTGAGAAGGACTGAACCCTCACCATCACATAAATATATGAAATTCCAGCATTAAGCTAGGTCCCAAATAGCTTCTACAATCACAAGAGCATTCATCAGTTTCCGCTGAACTCAGTGTCGCGATAGAAAGACGGAAGTACCGCCTCAAGCATGTGTTTACTTTCTCTGCCATTGTTTTCATGAACACCCCAGTAAAGAGAGTGGAGATTAAAGCACTTACTTTTGCAAAGGGCCATGTAACTAACCCTTACATTCAAAAAAAATCCAGTCGCTGTTGCCTGAGATGCTTTTGTTCCTTTGTTTTTGCGAGCAACTTCACATGTTCTTCAGTACCGTAATCCGAATACACTTACCTTTTGATGTAAGGTTTTTATGACACCTTGAGATCTTATTCGGATAATCCGAAATTCGGATAATTGATATTCGGATAATCCGAAATTCGGATAATTGATATTCGGATAATCAAGGTTTCTCTGTACAGCCTCGGAATTATGCAGATCAATCCAACCTAAAGAATGGTGACTGCTGGACTAGGGACCACAGGAACATGTGCAACTCAATGTATTAAACCATAAATTCAAGATGTGAATTACTGATTGCCTGAAATAATTACCCAAAGTTTCTGGTGGATTGGCCATCATCATCAGATTAGAGCTGTGTTCCTATATTGTTGCAATCTGATAGAGCTCCACATTTCAGCCCTGTCCCACTGAATGGGAGTCCCTCCAAAATCTAACGCAAACCTAATGATGAAATCCTGCACTCCCTCACACACCTCCTATCCCCCACTCAAAGCTCTTCCAATCTGGGGCTGGCAACTCTTCGATGTTATCATCACCACGAGGAGAGCCAAGGGAATTATCAGAAATCCACCCAGCAGAGGTCTCAAATTGTTGGGGAACCCCAGACCGCAGGTGAGGGAGGTCTGCTTGGAGGGAGGTGGGGAAGCGGGATGTTTGCTTAGCATGATGGCCAGGAGGTACCTTTCAGCGGGATACCACCCCTTCCCCCAACATCTATTTCAATGACTGCAATTTCCCCTCCCACATGATCAATGATGCCCTCCAGCGCATCTTCTTTGCTTCCTGAACATCTGCCCTTGATCCCCACCCCTCCAACTGCAACAAGAATAGAATCCCCCTGCTCCTCACCTTCTATCCCACCAACCTCCAGATACAATGTATCATCCTCCACCATTTCCACTACCTACAATCAGACCCCACTCCTTTCAGCATTCTGCAGAGACCCATTCCCTCCATGACTCCCTCGTTAGATCCACAGCCCCCACCAACCCACCCCCCACTCTTGGCACCTTCCCTCGCTGCCGTGAAAGGTGTAAAACCTGCACCCACACCTCCAACCCCCCAACTCCACCCAATGCCCCAAAGGATCCTTCCACATCCAGCAGAGATTTTCTTGCACATCTAAACACCTCATATTCTGTGATATTCTTTTGAAATAATCTCCTCTGCATTGGCGAGACAGGGTGCCAACTCAAGGAACGTTTCAGGGAACATCTCTGGGACATGCACCAAATAACCCCATCACCCTGTGGCCGACCACTTCAACTCCCCCTCCCACTCCGCCAAGGACATGCAAGTCTTGGGCCTCCTCCATTGCCAAATCTAAGCCACCTGACCAGCGGAGGAAGAACACCTCATCTTCCGCCTTGGAACCCTCCAACCACATGGCATCAACGTCAACTTCACCAGTTTCCTCGTCTCCCCTCTCCCCACCTCATCCCAGATCCAACCCTCCAACTTGGCACCACCCGCTTGAACTATCCTACATGTCCGTCTTCCTTCCCACCCATTCGCTCCACCTTCCCCTCCGACCTATCACTATCACATCTGACCTGCATCTAGCTATTGCTTTCCTAGCTACCTTCCCCACACCCCCACCCTCCTATTTATCTCTCAGCCCCCTTCCCTTCGCCCGCACCCCCACCCCATATTCCCGATGAAGGGTTTATGCCCAAAATGTCAACTCTCCTGCCCCTCAGACACTGCCTGACCTGCTGTGCTTTTCCAGTGCCACACTTTTCGACTCTGATCTCCAGCATGTGCAGTCCTCACTTTCTCTCAGAGACTGAATGTCTTTGGATGAGGGAACCTCCTTTTGTATGGGGTGATGGCTCTGAGAGGGTTACAGTTGGAGCCTGCATTAAACTCCACCCAACCACATGACGTCGGAGAAGAGCTCTGAATGTAGAAGGGGACAAAAATAGCATCTGTGTGTTAGCAACAATGTTCAACTAGTCGATTTAACTTATCAGTTGCTATCTTGCAATAAATTAAATCTTGTTAAGACCAAAGTCTCTTCTTGTTAACACTCACTAGTAGTTGTTCCTTTCCCATTGTGAACCTTTAAAAAAACCTTTAGATTCAAGGGTTGGAAGGAGCATGGTAGTAATATCCCTCTGGCCATGAATACTTTACTGCCCTGCCCCCAGGAACCTGTTTGTCTACTTTAGAGCCTCAACTGGAAGTGGGGCAAGTCCTCACCCGCTACCCTCCTGCCTGATGCTTCCAAACACACCTCTGGGGAGAAAACTGACTGTACAAATAACACACACCAATAAAACAAAATCAAATAGCAACCTCAAGTTTATATATAGAGAGGCATTGAACAGCTAGAAAGCAATATAAAATATATATCCGGATGAGATAAATTTTCAAGACACCACTGTTGTAGAACTGAAAGGGAGTGCTGTCACCCTGATGTTAGAAAAGGATGTCAGAACAATAGCAAAACTTGGAATAAGACAAGGAACAAAGAGTTTTTAAACCATGAAGAAAGGAAGAATCTAGTTTTAAAAAATCAGTATCATAATAAGGGTTATGATTTGGAGGTGCCGGTATTGGACTGGGGTGTACAAAGTTAGAAATCAGACAACACTGGGTTATAGTCCAACAGGTTTATTTGGAAGCACTAGATTTCAGAGCACTGCTCTTTCATCAGGTGGTTGTGGAACCTAACGAAGGAGCAGCGCTCCGAAAGCTAGTGCTTCCAACTAAACCTGTTGGACCATAACCTGGTATTGTGTGATTTGTAACATAGTGAGGGTTTATAGCATAAATAGAAAAAGGTCCTTTCAAATACTGGATATCTTATGACAAAGTAGACTTCAGGCCATCACAAGAAGAACGGAGGGACAAAATGGTACAATTTTGTTTAAGCAAGCTGGTATGAGAATGTTTTACCAATTTGTGTTGCAGACGTTTCGTCCCCTGTTTAGGTGACATCCTCAGTGCTTGGGAGCCTCCTGTGAAGCGCTTCTGTGATGTTTCCTCTGGCATTTATAGTGATTTGTATCTGCCGCTTCCAGTTGTCAGTTCCAGCTGTCCGCTGCAGTGGCTGGTATATTGGGTCCAGGTCGATGTGCTTATTGATTGAATCTGTGGAAAAGGACAACCAACTCCCATTCCTAGATGTGATGGTACAGAGAACACCGAACGGAGAATTCACCATAAAGGTATACAGGAAAGCCACACACACAGACCAAGTCCTGAACTACGAAAGCAACCACCGAAGACACACAAAAGAAGTTGCATCAAGACACTATTCAAAAGGGCCACAGCACACTGCAGCACACCAGAACTGCAAAAAGAGGAAGAAGAACACCTCTATAATGTATTCGCCAAAAACGGATATCCGCACAATTTCATCAACAGATGCCTAAGGGAAAGACAACGGAACGAGGACATGCTGCAACCCAAAGGACTAGCCACACTACCATACATCAGGAGCATTTCCGAACTGACAGCCAGACTACTGCGACCACTAGGACTCATAATAGCACACAAACCAACAGCCAGTCTCAGACAACACTCACCAGGACGAAGGACCCGATACCCAGCATGAGCAAAACCAATGTAGTATACAAAATCCCATGCAAGGACTGCACAAAACACCACATAGGACAAACAGGAAGACAGCTAATGATCCGCATCCATGAACACCAACTAGCCACGAAAATGACACGACCAGCTATCCTTAGTAGCCACACACTCAGATGACAAGCAACATGAGTTCAACTGGGACAACACTACTATTATAGGACAAGCCAAACAGAGAACAGCCAGGGAATTCCTAGAGGCATGGCACTCATCCACAGATTCAATCAATAAGCACATCGACCTGGACCCAATATACCGATCACTGCAGCGGACAGCTGGAACTGACAACCGGAAGCGGCAGATACAAATCACTATAAATGCCGAAGGAAAGATCACAGAAGCGCTTCACAGGAGGCTCCCAAGCACTGAGGATGTCACCTAGACAGGGGACAAAACGTCTGCAACACAAATTCCCAGCTCGGCGAACAGAACCACAACAACGAGCACCCGAGCTACAAATCTTCTCACAAACTTTGAATGTTTTACCAAAACAGTCAGGGTAGAATAATTTGACAGGAAGAAAGACATAAGCTTGGAAAAACACAAGGAAATAGGAGTTAGGGTAGATTAGCACCAACAACCTGACTGGAATGAAGCAGTGAATTGCAAAGCTATGAATATATAATTCAATGACTTAATTTGATAAGAACAGTCTGGGTCATTCAGCAGACTGATTGAAATTTGCTTTCTTAACATCATTATTGCTTTTGCTTTACTGGCAGATAATTGGCAGGCTAATTCGAGGGGAGGAAAAGGGAACTCAGAGCCAGTATTTTCTGTGATAGCAGTGAATGCGTGTGTGCAGTGAGAAAGCTCCAAGTTCTTTGATAACTTGTGGAATTCACAGACACACACAAAATTTATAAGGTTTATAAAATGTGATTGATCCAAAATTGCATTATGCCACTATTGCACAAGTTCAAGTATTACTTCTTCCCCCACTGTTTTTATTGTTCAAGTGCTGCTCTCCTGACACCACAGACAAATAGTTAAATATCATATGGCTATTAGCAAAAGTAATTCTGGCACATCCTCTCACCTTCTACAATGTATTCAAATGGAGAACCTAGAGGTGAAAGATCAATGTCGAGTGTGGTGCTGGAAAAGCACAGCAGTCAGGCAGCATCCGAGGAGCAGGACAATCGACGTTTCGGGCATAAGCCCTTCATCACCATTCCTGATGAAGGGCTTATGCCTGAAATGTCGGCTCTCCTGCTCCTCGGATGCTGCCTGACCTGCTGCGCTTTTTCAGCACCACACTCTCGACTCTGATCTCCAGCATTTGCAGTCCTCACTTTCTCCTACTGAAAGATCAATGATCTCACTCACTGCCGCTCATCAATCACCTGCACCACATTAATACGTAGTCTGTGTTCAACAGTTCGTCCAACCTTTTACCAATTAATTGAAGCTGATGGCTTTTCAAACTGCAGTGATCGTGCACAAAACAAGGGAGATAAAGGTATCAGATTACAGGTTCAATTGAGATGAAGCAAAATGCTAGGTTAGGAAGCATCATCTCTCCAGCCAAGAGTGAAGGACTTTCAGGGAGGAATGGTCTTGAAGCAAATAAATCATTGGGTTAAACTTTGGTGTACGTGTCATAGTGAGGTTCACAGCCCTTACTGTTACTTGGACATAAAACAAGTGGCAATCTCTGGTGAGCACACATGGGAAAGAGCACGGAAGTCGAAAATTACTGATTAAGATGCACAGTTTTTCATTAGTTCACCTTATTAAACAGCATGAAGGTCTTGTATTTAGATCAGAAGAATCAGAGCAGGCCTTATTGAAACATGCAGGATTCTTAGGGGACTTGACAGGGTAGATATGGAAAGCTGTTTCCTCTTGTGGAAGAGTCTAGGACCAAAGGACATAATCTCAGAGTAAGCGGTTACCCATTTAAGGCCGAGATGAGCAGGAATGTTGTCTCTCAGGAGTGGTATACCTGTGGAATTCTTTACCACAGAGGGCTGTCAAGTCTGGGTCATTCAGTATATTCAAGGCTGAAACAGACTTTTAATGGTAAGGGAATCAATGGTTATGAGGAAAAGGCAGGAAAATGGAGATAAGGAATAGCAGATCAGCCATAGCAGCATGGACTTGATGGGCTGAATGTCCTACTTCTGCTCCTATTCATTCCTGATGAAGGGCTTATGCCCAAAATGTTGATTCTCCTGCTCCTCAGATGCTGCCTGACCTGCTGTGCTTTTCCAGCACCACACTCCCAACTCTGATCTCCAGCATCTGCAGTCCTCCCTTTCTCCTGGTGTAGTAAGTGCTCTGCCCAGGACTGTAAGAAACTACAGAGAAGGTTGTGTGCAAAGCCCAGACCATCACAGAAGCCAACCTCCTATCCATGGAGTCCATTTACACGGTACGCTGCCACAGAAAGGCTGTCAGCATCATCAAAGACCCACCGTACCCCGATAATGCTCTCTTACAACCTCCTTCATCAGACAGAAGACACAGAAGGTTGGACACACACACCAGCAGGTTCAGGAACAGCTTCTTCTGTGCTGTTATAAAACTGATGAATGAATTCTCTAACTTCAAATGCTGCTTGTCTTGTCTAGCACACGCCCTGTGTGATGTAACTCTGTCTTGCTTTTTTTTCACCATATGATCTGTACATCCTTGTTTAAGTGGCCTGTATTGCTTGTAAACAAAGCTTGTACTTATGTACCACGTGACAATAAATTAATCAAATCAATACCTTTGGATAGTGGGTGGAAACCAGAGCACCAGGCGGAAACCTACATAGCCACAGGGAGAATGTACAACAGTCTCCTGAGGATGGAATCAAACACGAGAGCCTAGCACTGTGAGCCCACCATGCTGCCCCTCACGGAAGCATTAATTCACTCGAATGATGAGCTTCAGTGAGCAAATGATCCACCACAACCCACACCTCTCTCTGTGTGAAGCTGTGACGATATCTATTCATTTTATTGGATTGGAGAAAGAATTATAATTTAATTGAAAAAATAGTCCTCACACAAATTGAATTTGTGCTTTTCTTCTTCCTCGTCTTGGTTGATATCATAGAATTATGTGCTCTCAACCGGAGGTACCCAGCTCTTAAGAACATCAGGTGGGAAGATGTGTGTGATCAGATAAGCAGCAATAGTGATTGGGCAAAATAACCCATGAGTACAGATAGTGGCCAGTTCTTGTGAGAGAATTAACACTTAAACACAGACAGGACTGAATAGCGACTGATACATCTGATGCAAATCTAATCCAGAGAAGGTTCATCAAAGAGCACCTGTATGAATACTCAAAGAACTTAAGCTAAAATGAATAATAAGAGGTGAACCCTCTCCCAGCACAAGTGTAAATCAGAAAAAAAATTAAATCACTGATAATTAAACAAAGCCAAACAGTGGTAATTATAGTCATAAACAATTAGCTAGAAACCCTTATTTAATTATTCACTAACCCTACACCGGAGTGTTGTAAGGAAAGATTAAAATAAAGTAAAGGAACTCAGCATCCATAAACTCTGCCTGCTTAAATACCTGATGAAGGAGCAGCGCTCTGAAAGCTAGTGCTTCCAATTAAACCTGTTGGACTATAACCTGGTGTTGTGTGATTTTTAACTTTGCTTAAAAAAGGACATCCAGCCTGCCCTGTGACAATATTTTAATGGCTGTATTATCTCGGCCACGTGAAGGTAGTGTAATCACTTGTCCTTTAAATGAAAGACATCATGAGAGTTTAACTGTCTGTACTTACCAATCAATGAAATTGATCTCCCTGTGCAAAAGCATTTGAAAATTTGAGTGAAAGAAAATGTCTGAAATTAATGACATATAGCAGTGTCGGGGGAAAAGAATAATGCAACCAGTTAAGCCCCTTGGCCTGAATTAAATCCAGTAAATATTGACGGGATCAAGATTCCCTTTGAATGTTTATTTAAGGCTCTTATGTGAAGTTACTTTTGAAAGTTTCAGTTGAGTTGCCAAGAGATACAGTTTTCATGTAGATATTGTTGTTTAATCCACTTTTTACAATATCCAATTGTACTGTGTAAATCAGCAAACTATGACTTTGAAAAACAGCACGTCCTCCTGCTGTCTGCCGTGCTCCGTTCTGCCTGGTTATAGTGGCAATGTTTTCAATAAATCACACAAAGCAGTTCTGGGGTTATTGCACAGTTAGTTTCAGAGTTGTCAGAGCTGACAAGGGGGCTGAAGAAAAGAAGGGTTTCAAGCGGCACAAATTTGTCAACAGACTCCAGGCAATAGGGACTCAGAAGTAAAGACTGAAAGAACTTTGGATGCTGGAAAATCAGAAACAAAAACAGAAATTGCTGAAAAAGCTCAGCAGGTCTGGCAGCACCTGTGGAGAGAAATCAGAGTTAACGTCTCAGGTCCAGTGACCCTTCCTCAGACCCTTCCAGGGACTCAGGACTGGGAACTTTCGGGGCTTGAGAGAAATCTGTGACCATCAATACTGTAGTGCAGCTGAGAATGAAGGTGAAGGAAGTCCCCAAACACTATTTACTCAGCATAGTGAGCAAACATCAGGATTCATAGAAAGCCGGGGCAGGACCAGAATGGTGAAGATAACTGTTAGCAGACAACCTAGAATCATATCCTCAGGTAGGATTTAGACCACAGGGTAATACAGTCCCAGGAAAAGAAAATGAATGACCAGAACATGGGCAGTCATTTCGACAGGATATGAGAGAATGGCTTTTGAGGGATTGCCAAAGCTAGGTTTATGGGAGAGAAGGTTTGCAATCCCTAGTTTTATTTTATTCACTTGTGGGGTGTAGACAGCATTGGCTGGCCAGGATTTATTGTCCATCCATAGTTACCCTTTCGAAGATGGTGGTGAGCTGCTTTCTTGAGCCAGCACAATCCAGAATGCCATTAGGAGGGAGTTCCAAACTTCTGGCTTAGCGACACTGAAGGAATGGCGATATATACTTCCAAGTATGGACAGTGAGAGACTTGGAGAGGAACCTGCAACTGGTAGTGTTTCCATGTATGTGCTGCCCTGTCCTTCCAGATGGAAGTGGTTTTGGGTTTGGAAGGTGCAGTGCATCTTGTAGATAGTATCCACCATTGCCACTGAGTGCTGGTGGTGGAGGGAATGGATGTTTGTGGATGTGATGCCAAGAAAGCACTGCTTTGTCCTAAATTGTGACATTTGACAAGATTTAATGACCCACTGTGTCATTAACATCTGAGGGTCGGTGATGTTGAGAAATCTGTGGGATCTGCCTGGACCATATTTGTAACTTGATACGCTCTGTGGGCTGTTCGACCAGCGTTGGTTTGATAGCCATGTTTGCCTCATGTTGCTTCTGGATTTTAAAATAATAGTTACGTATATTTGTACATGTGCAACTTTTGTCAACAATCTTTGCTTTATTTGTAGTAAATTGGCTATTTTTGTAACTACAAGAATCTGGCTGACTTGCTTTCAATACTGGACAAAATGTATCCAAATGCTCTTTTTAATTATAAACTGAAACTATAACCAGTGGAGGATGAGGACTAGGAACCAGTTCACCCTTCAACCTCAGTTAAAATCAATTGACACAAAATCTAGGTGCCTAAAGTCAGGATCCAGAAACATTTCAAATTCCACCATGGCAACAGGAGAATTTAAAATACAGTCAGTTCTTCTATAACACAATGGTCACACTCTTATGCAATCCCGCTTTACAGACAATCGTGCTTTAGAAACTTCGCTTAAAGTGACAATGTATTCATAGAATTCCTACAGTGTGAAAACAGGCCATTTGGCCCAACAAGTCCACACTGAACCTCCGAAGAGTATCTCACACAGACCCGTTCCCCTACATTTCCCCCTGCTGTATGCACCTAACGTACACATCCCTGAACACTATGGGCAATTTAGCATGGCTAATTCACCTGACCTGCACATCATTAGACTGTTGGAGGAAACCCGAGCACCCTGGGGAAACCCACACAGACACGGGAAGAATGTGCGAACTCCACACGGACAGTCGCCTGAGGCTGGAATCGAACCTGGGACCCTGGTGCTGTGAGGCAGCAGTGCTAACCACTGAGCCACCATGTATATTACCCAGCGATGGGATTTGAAACCTTGTCTCATTAGAGATTGAAGCTTAAATCCAATACCTTAGACCTTGGCCACGCTACCACACAGTAATCGCATTGCAGCCAACGCACGTTTGCGCTTTAGAAACAGCTTTGCCAATTCATCAATTGTGTTACAACATTATTCATCATAATGCATTACAGCAGAATGACCTGTAAGTTAAATAAAAAAGACGGAAGAAAAAAATAGTTTTCTGCAAGTTGTCCAAAATTGCCACAAAAACCTATCTGATTCATTAATGACCTTCAGGGAAGGAAATCTATTGTCCTAGCCTAGTCAGGCCTATAGGAGATTCTAGACTCACTGCACTGAGTGACTCTACGTCCCACAGAAATGGTCTAGCAGGTCATTCAGCTGAATAAGGGTGGGCAACACATGTTAGCCTTGTAAAATAGTTTTACAAAACATACAATCACTTGTAATGTAGCAAAAACTAACATCTGCACAGAGGAACAGAAAATTTCATAACTCAGATGGACATAAATCTTGCAAGTTGGAAATAATAAATATATTGTTAGAGGAGTTTATATTCAATATTTAATAGTGCTGTGACAGGCCTTGGAATGCTTGATGATGTCACTTGTTTTCGCTAGCCATAGACTTGACAGGTGTAAGAGCCCTTTCACGATATTCGTGAAGATCCTTAAAATTCTGAGGGAGATGCAAATGTACAGGGCCTACATGTTTGATCTGAAGTTGCAAAGGGGCATCCCCCAACAAGCTAACTCCCAAGATTTTAGGAGGACATTGATGTGAGATGGATTGCCATTTCTCAGAGTGGGTCATGTCGGAGTCAAGCAGCCTAAATGGACAGAATTTATATCAGCATGACAAACTCATTAGCAAATGCTTATCTAGTCATGGGCAAATGCCATCTTATCACCAGATCATAATTCCTAAACTGTGTATGCATACTAATTTAGAAGTACCCATTCTCAAATCTGGCAGTTAGTGTCTAAATTCCTCAGATTTCCTCAGTTGAATGTCAAATCTTGAAACCAGTAACATGTCGGTTACCATAATATTCCATGCCTCCAGAGAAGCTCAAAATCGAGTTTTGGTGAAGAGATGTGAAATAACTCCGAGAGGCTGGTATCTCATCACCATGCCACCCTTTATTGACACATAAACGGGCCTAGAATATAATACTGCCTCATTCAGAGTCAGGTAACAGAGTGTCAGTATCTCTGACACTCACCCTTTTATACATCAGCCAGGGCTCCCTGATTGGACCAGGGAAGCCCCAGTCAGGGAACTCATATAGTATGAGGTCCAGCTGGCTGACCTCATTACAGTCACAAGATGGATCTGCCCCAATCTGTTAATGCTCAGTGGCAGTTTGATGTATGTATGAAAAGTCTTTCATTGCAAATACTATTACATTTTGTCACAGATTCAGATCATATTTTTCCCTGGTTTTCCATCAGAAAGCAAGGATCCCGTGCCAGGATTGGAGTACAATACTTGAGGCTAAGGTAGAGTTTCTGAGGAAGGGCTGCACGATTATAGGCGACATTGTGAATAAGATGTTACCATGCCTGTGCTGTCAGGTATAAATGATTCAATGCGACTATTTCAAAGAAAAGCAAGTGAAGCATCCCCAACTTCTGGGCCAATATTTATCCCTCAATCAACTCAAGCATGGAACATCTCATCATTATTACCTTCCGAAACTAGTGGGAACTTGCTCTGCAAACATCAGCAGCTGCACATCCGCCATTACAACAGTGACTACACTTCTGTCTGTGGTCACTGTTCTCAGCCTCTCCCCTTGTCGGAGGTATGGTGACTCTCAAATTAAATCACCATCTTTTCCTCAGAAAGAGCAACGCTACGGTCCTCTGGGACTATGGCGACATTTACATTTTACACTTTAATTCCGTTTTTGAAGTGTCCTCAGATATTTGTTGGTGATGAAAACGGCAACAGAAATTCAAGATTGTTTTTTCCATTCCCCACACCACCCCCCAACCCCCCACCCCAATGTACCTAGAAGTTGTGAATTCTGAAAAAGCTATTTAGACAAATGCCATAAACCTGGGCCATAATACAAAAGAATAAAAATGAAATAAAAGGTTCCATTCTTGTATCATCATTTTGAGACCTGTATTCCTTTAAGAGCTTAACATGTAAACTGTTATGACACAGGGTAAACCCTCTGCTAATTTAAACCAGCAACACAGATGAGATCCACCCCGTGCTGGAATCTGTTAAAATTCAAGAGGCAAAGAACTACCCCAAAGTCACTATTTAAAGGACAAAAAATATAAGAACTTTATCCTTTAAGTCTAACAGAGAATATTAACTAACAATTATTTACAACTCCTTTCTCTTTACCTCCCCCTCTACAATACTGGTCCAATAAAAAAACTCGATTTTTTTTTTTTTAAAAATCACACTTCAAAACCAGCCATCTTTTCCTCTGTAGATTCTCTCTCCAGGTCAGCTTCAATTTTTTTTTCTGTGCAAACTCTTTCTCCAGACAGGTACCTCTCAGGCAGCTCTTACTAGCAGCCTACGTCTATTGGTCTTTTGGCAGTTCTCTTTGCCATTCTGGCTAACTGTTCAAACTGTCTGATATTTATATGTGAAAACATCAGATTGATTCATTGGTTTTAATATTATCAAAATTCAAACTTGATTGGAGTTTGGTATCTTGGGGCATAATTGAAACTGATTGGCTGAATTTGAAATTTGTTTTTGTCTCATAGCAATCCAGCTACTGCAAGCTGTTCAACCAAATGTTGCACTATTACCTTGTTAAGAACACTTTGTGCTGTTTCAGGTGGTTCTGCAAGCTTTTCATTCTCTTAAGTGTACAGTACACCTCTACACCTTCATAACAAAACATCGAACCTAGGAACAGGAGCAGGCCTTCAGCCCTCTGAACTTGCTCCTCCTTTCATGATCATAACTGATCCTTTATCTCAATGCCACTTTTCCCCACACCTCTTGCTGCTTTTAAAATCTAAACTTAAACTAAATGTATCTATCTCTTTTGTGAATACGTTCAGTGATTTGGCCTTTTGTGCTGGAGAATTCCACAGGTTCACTACCCTTTGAGTGAAAAAATGTTTCTTCGTCCCAGTCTCAAATGGTCTACTCAACATCCTCTCATTCTAGTCTCCATCACCAAGGAAACAGTATCCCTGCATCTTGTCTGTTCAGCCCTGTTAGAAATGTATGTTTCAGTTCTTTCTCATCCTTTTATACTCTGCGGAATATAAGCCCCATCAAACCTACCTCACCTCAAAGGCCTGTCCTGCCATTCTTGTCGTCAGCCTAGTCAACCTCTGTTGCACTCCCTCTGCAACAAATATATCTTTGCTTAGGTAGAGAGATTAAAACTGCATACAATATACCAGGTATGATCTCACCAAGGCATATTTTTGACTGCAATAAGACATTGCTGCTTCTGAACTCAAATTGTCTTACAATGATGGTCAGTATACCATTTACTTTCCTAAACTTGCCTGTTCACTTTCATTGATTGATGTATAAAGATACCCAAAACCCTTTGTATACCTACATTTCCCAAAATATCACCATGGAGATAATACTCCTCCCTTCTGTACTTCACAGCAAAGTGTGTAACTTCACATTTGTTCACATTATATTGCATCTGCCATGCATTGGCCCACTCACTCAACTTGTTCTCCATCATCTTGAAGCCTCCTCGCATCCTCCTCACAACTCACAATCCTACTAATTTTTGTGTCATCAGGAAACTTGGAAATATTGTATTTGGTTGCATCATTTAGTTCATTTGTATTTACCCTGAATAGCTGGAGCTGAACCATTGATTCCTGTGATACCCTACTATCTACGGCCTGCTACTTGGACTAAAGACCCATTTAGGCCCATTCTGCTTCCTGTCTACCGACCAATTCTCAATCCATGCCAATAATTACCCTCTATCGCATGTATTTTAAATTTGCTCACCAATCTCTGACAAGGGACATTTTCAAAAGCCTTCTGAAAATCCAAAACACCACATCCACTCATTCTCCCTTGTAGCTAGTAGAACAGACTTCTACAAAACCTCTAATAGATTAGTTAAACATGATTTGCCTTTCATAAAGCCATGCTAGCTTTGTCCATGTTAAAAATCACACAACACCAGGTTAGAGTCCAACAGGTTTATTTGGAAGCACTAGCTTTCAGAGCGCTGTTCCTTCATTAGGTGATCATTAGGTAGTTGACCACCTGATGACGGAGCAGGGCTCCGAAAGCTAGTGCTTCCAAATAAACCTGTTGGACTTTAACTTGGTATTACATGATTTTTCACTTTGTCCACCCCAGTCCAACACTGGCTCCTCCAAGTCATAGCTTGGCCCATGTTATTAGACCAGACCAGACCCGCTCATAATACAATAAAAAGATAGTCTCGACCCTACCTTTTGTTTTATTATGCCAAGTGTTTCATTGCGATGTAATTTGATTGGTCAGACTACTGGAATTAAAGCAAAACTGACTTTATTCATCCACTATAATTAAGATACAACAAAAGAAAGAAGAAATTGAAATAACAACTCTATTGGATAACTTGACAGAAGGATAGATTATTTTATGACTAAACAGTAAGTGTTCCAGTATGGTAATGTTCCACAAACACAAAGGCAAAGTCAATAATATAGATTGTCTCACATACCGTTCTAACGGCCCTGAAGGAAAAACGTTAAGAGAAAACTCTGAGAGAGGATAGCAGGGAGAGATGTACTGCAGCTTCCAACTCTGCTGAGACCCCAACAATAACTGCTGAAAGCTAAACCTAAAAATCCTGGTGGGAGCCTGACCACATCCATTCAGGCTGCTTTTATTGTTCCATTTTTCTAAAACAAAACCCCAAGGGCTCACAAGCTGTTTATTTCATGAGTTGTTAATAGACAGCTCTTCCTTAAAACCTCTCTTCAAATAAAAAACCAGGACATACTACATAACTTAAAGCCATAGTACCATCACATCCAATCCCATTACTGTTTTACGAATATTCTATTATCACATCCTTTATGATTAGACTCTAGCATTGTCCCTGCCACTGATGTTAGGCTAAGTGGTCTGTTATTCTTTGTGTTTTTTCTGCAATTGCCATCCTCCAATCCGTCAGAACTGCTCCAGAGCCTATAGAAATTTGGAAGAGGTGAGTCAGGGGCCAGGATGCAATCATGTGATCAGCTGGATGTCTGTCCCTAAGCTTAAAGTAGTCATGATTTGGAGATGCCGGTGTTGGACTGGGATGAAGGAGCGTCGCTCCGAAAGCTAGTGTGCTTCCAATTAAACCTGTTGAACTATAACCTGGTGTTGTGTGATTTTTACCTAAGCTCAAAGCATGCTGGCAGCAGCATAGAAGCACCCTAGACCAAGGGGGTGTCTAGACATTACTGTTTGGATAAGGCTTAGCTATAAGAATCCATCAGGGATCTTCAAGTAAACACAATTAACAAAACTCATATGTGTTACATAGATGGAGCACAAGACTCCCTGCAACATCTCAACATCATCGTAAGGTTCTGGTCATCCACCACAACCTGGGCATCTATCACAACTCTGGCAATAGTGCTAAGGACTTGTTTGCTGCCCCAGCCAAGCTGTTCCTGTACAGTCAAAACACTGGCATCTAACCAACAATGTGGAAAGTTGCCCAGGTATGTCCTGTACACAAAAAAGCAGGACAAATCTAACCTAGCCAATTATTGCCCCATCAGTTCACTCTCGATCATTAGTCAAGTGATCAGAGGTGTCATCACCAGTGCTATCAAGCAGCACCAGCTCAGAAACAACCTGTTCAGTAACACCCTGTTTGGGTTCTGCTTGGGCCACCCATTACAGCCTTGATTCAAACATGGACAAAAGAGCTGAATTCCAATAGGCCACCACCTTCTCAAGGGCAACTAGGGACTGGCAACAAATACTGGTCCAGCTAATGATGACCATGGATATAGGACAAGTGCAGTAAAGTTAGGATTAGCGCAGGCAGTATATTCTATATCGTAACTAGTCATAGAGTGAAAAAGATTTTCCTTACTTCACTCTTGCTTCTTTCACGTTAAATTTGTGCTCTTTCATTCTGATTCCTTTTCCGAGCTGGCGTAATTTCTCCCTGTCCACTGTATCAAACCCACTCATGAGTTTGAAAACCTCCATCAGATCTCCTCTTCGCCTTCTTCTCTCCAAGGAGAATAATTCCAACTTCTTCAATCAATCCTTACAACTAAAGTTCATCATCCATGGAACCATTCTTGTCAACTGCTTCCATACTCTCTGTATTTCATTCACATCCTTCCTACAACATGATACCCAGAACTGAAGACGATACTCTAGCTGAGCTCGAGCAAGCATCTTATACAAGTTCAGTATCAGCTCCTTGCTCTTGTACTCAATGTAAAGTAAAGGATATCAAATGCTGTACACATCTCAGATTTCTTTCGAACAATGCAAAGCTATTAGGTCACACTTCGGGACATACCTCCCACCAGTTTGCCAATTGTTCAAAAAGAGAAACAGAACTCACCAGATTTCCCCATCAGGCTGGAGAAAGAAGTGGCCATCATTCGAAGCCCGAGAAACATAATAACATTTCCAATTGCCAACACTATAACCCTTCATTAGGATAAAGAGAAAACTAACCCCAAAACATCTGAGCAACAACAGAAATCATTAAATGGCCAGAGTCAGCAAATCGACTTGGTTTATTTTTTCCAAAAAACATGCATCCAATAAATAAGTAATGGGTATGCTTATTTTGTTGATGTCTCAGGAGTGGAAATAACAGCAGGTTCATGAATCAGGTGGTGTATTATTGAAGAACATTCATCCTGGTGGCTTAAATGTACTGCCTTATGACAAACATTTCATTGACTGTTGAACAATTCATCACAAATCAATGCTGACTTTTGGGTTTTCCTGCTTTAAAAAAAAACCAAAGACTTTCCTCAGCAGATGGCTTTTTATCGATAATTGTGAAGCCATTTTGATGAGTGCCAGCACCATATGAAATGTGGAGTCACTTTTAAAAATGATTAAACATACCATTGATAATAGGCTTGTTGTCCTAAAATTGAATATTCAAACAAATATCTGTTCTCCATTCTCTCGAATCTAGAAAGATCAACCCATTGCTAACTTATTTACTTAATATTTGTTGCAGCTTATATTTTTGTTGCAGCTTGAAGTACAGGAGACAGAAGTATTGGCTCATGATCAAGTTTAATTTCAAACTGATTCTTCATATTCATTATTCCAAAATTTGAAAATCTCGAATCATACTTTCAGCTTTCTCACTCTGCATTCAGAGACTGATTAATGCTTTCAGTATTGTTGAGTGTTTCAAATTTTTATGGATTTAGTGTTATGCAGAAGGCAATGTTCATGCAATTCTGTTGCCATGAGCACATGAATAAAGCAACACAAATGATATTGTGCTACTAAATTAAACAATTGATGCAATTCTGAAAAACATGACAAGAAACAAAACACAGCCTAACTCTCAATTTGTAAAGAGACAATATGTTTTTCTCTTGCAATATATCAATGCAAGTGCTTTTAACTTTGGCAAAGGCTCCCAACGAAGTTCAGAGGTACATGGAAAACAAAGGAACAAATAGAGCACTTTTTGGGATGGAACAACATGGGTTTTACACAGAATCTTGAAGGAGGGTGGTAATTGAGTTACAGGGAGGTCAGAAGTAAGTCAGGAACTCCAGATTGTTGAGACCTATTCATTTCCCGATATCAGATTTATTTTTAATTTGGAAGATTAGGGATAACTTTGTTGGAGGGCTGTTTGGCCACAGTAGCATCACAGCTCAATCCAATCCTCATGCAAATGTTAACATGTGCGTGTTTATGGCAGATGAAACTATCAAATTCAACTGTTTCTGATACAGGACAATATCCTGCAATGTTCACCTACAGCCCTGGCAAAGATCAGCACAAGTCACAGCCATGACAATGAGCCGGAGAGGCTTCCTCAGGTCTCAAACAACTTTAATCAGTTCTAGATTTGCTGTCTGCTTCTATAGGATTTTCCAAATGGTAGATTGAAAGAGGAAAGCTATCGGTTTGGCTCAAATGGAAATATTTTATAATCCCATCCCCGCCCACTCCAAAACATCTGTAGGTGACAGATTGAGGGCATTCATGGTCATCAAAGTGCTAACACTCCAATGGAGTACTAAGGGAGGGCAGCATTGTTTCAGGCACCACCCTGTGTGAGATGTAAACCATGGTTTAGGGTGTCTATTCAAGTTATAGAGTCCATACAGCAAGGAAAAGGCACTTTGGCCCATTGTGTCCATGCCAGTCGTCAAACATCCATTTTAATCCTATCTTCCAGCACTTGGCCCACAGCCTTATTGTTGCCAACAACACAATTCAGAGAAAAATAGGGTGATTCCCTGAGTTTCTTGCCAAAGATCAGTTAAACTACTCTTGCAATTGATTCGTTACACATTCATTCTCATGCTGTTTGTGGAATCTTTTGTTGAGCAAACCGACTGCAGTTTTCAAAGAGCCATCAGCTAAAATGGAAATGATTCATTTCTGAAATTCTAAAATGTATCAGAAATACATAGTCTTTAAATTAAGAGCATGAATTTTTGCTTTGAAAAATATTGGAAGGATGATGAGTTTTTTGTGGTAACAGATTGGGAAAAGTTTGACTGCAAGGGAAACCTGATGGATTAAAATTAATCTACTGTTACAGTAAATGAGTTTATTATATTGAAATGAATAATTCTCTCAGTAACATTTTGATTTCTATATTTGATCAAATGTATTATTTTTTTCTTAAGTAACAGTGTCAATTCACATGGCTAATCACGGTATAAAATTTGAGGTTGCCATGTAATTCTACATTATCTGTGAGAACGTGATTGCAAATGGCAGTGCTTGTAACTGTGGGAGGTGCAAATTAGCATTGCTATTAGAAACTATCACTGTCTCCCAAGCATCATCAGAAGGAAAGTAAGTACAGAGGGAGCACATTGAACTCTTCAACATATTCTAGTCAATGGGACGTTGCTGATGTATCCCAAAATCCTGTTTGCTAGATAAATTGGCTAGTAGCAGCAGTCTCAGATTTACAATTTACAATTAATTGTGCTGGCATCTGCAGCTTTTAATTCAAAAGAGTTCCCATGTTTCTACTGAACTTCTTGTAAAGAAGCCTTTTCCAACTTCACTCTGATTATAACGTCATGTGTCTTCATTGTAGCTGAAAGTGTGTTGCTGGAAAAGTGCAGCAGGTCAGGCAGCATCCAAGGAGCAGGAGAATCGACATTTCGGGCATGAGCCCTTCTTCAGGCTCATGCCCGAAACGTCGATTCTCCTGCTCCTTGGATGCTGCCTGACCTCCTGCGCTTTTCCAGCAACACACTTTCAACTCTGATCTCCAGCATCTGCAGTCCTCACTTTCTCCTGTCTTCATTGTAGACCTTCCCCACCAGTAGAATGGTTGTGTACCTCACCAGTTCTGTTCAAAAAGACCAACAACCTCAAAACTATCAATCTGCCCATAACTTACAACATTCCGAGGCGTACAAGATGAATTAATGCAACGTCTCAGAGGTGCACATTATCACAATAGGGTGTTTTATTGCAAAGAATTAAAAGTCCAACTTAGAGGCAGCATTGGTACAAAAGCCACAAGTTAATGTTCATCCCTTGAGCAAATGAAAAGGTATTATCAAAAATTCTAATCTCATCTAGCCCAACAGACATGAGGTGAATACTTCAATATTGACTCTACAGTCAATTCCCTTACCCCATCTCCGTGTGAGAAATCTTTGCTTGGAATTATCAAATCACCAGTGGACAGGAAGGGATATTGGAGATGGGTAGAGCAGTTTGCAAGGATAGAGACATTGAGCTTGGCTTTTCTTGAATAGAGGAATGATGATGAAAACTTTTACATGTGAAGGAGGACCATTCACCATGTCAGCTTGCGAGGGGACAGCGGTTTAGCGAAAGCTGGAGCAGAGGTATGAGAAGTGGGTACTCACTTCAATGTCCAAATCACAAAAACATTTTTCTTCACTTCATGCATATCCTTTCCCTGACTGATAGGAGATCCAGGCAAAAGGGAGAACTGCAGATGCTGGAGAGTCAGAGTGGAAAAGTGTGTTGCTGGAAAAGCGCAGCAGGTCAGGCAGCATCCAAGGAACAGGAGAATTGACGTTTTGGACATAAGCCCTCCGTCAGGACTGGGCTAGGAGGTCCCTTCACTTAAGCATTGCGTGCTTTGCTTTCAGAGCAACACTGTCAACATTGGAATATTAGAAAAAGGAAAGCCATCAACAAAGAAAGTGCACAAATACTTAGAGCCAATGAAGGTAATTGAGCAATTTGATCTGTCCATCCAAAAAAATCCTGCCTTCTCCCATTGATCATCTGATCTTTACAGGTACTATTCTAGGGTTTTCCAACCTAACCTTCATCTGGAACCCTTCTCCAAGCATGGAGAATTCTCCACATGATGGAGAATTTCCATACATCAAGCCTGACATTACCCTTACTAAATTAAAAACCATTTCCCTCATTCTACCTCCACATTAATTTAAACATATTCTGAATTAATTTTTTCCATACTATTAGCACTTTTCACAAGAACTTCTCACACATACAGTTATCCATTTAGGAAGAAGACAAATTTCTCCAGCTTTTTTATAGCTGTTGTCGACACACAAAAGTACCAAAATTATTTCCCCACTCCTTTTACCAACAGCCGAGTCTGTGTTAAAATGATTCCTGCGAGAAGGTGAGGATTGCAGATGCTGGAGATCAAAGACGAAAAGTGTGGTGCTGGAAAACCACCGCAGGTCAGGCAGCATATGAGGAGCAGGTGAGTCAATATTTCCTACATAAGCCCCACATTCCCAATGAAGAGCTTATGCCCGAAACACCGATTCTCCTGCTCTTTGGATGCTGCCTGACCTGCTGTGCTTTTCCAGTGCCACACTTTTCAGCTTAAAATTATTTCAGCGTAATAAGAGACTCTAACCTGCCTCAGACAATCAAATGAACCTCGCAATGGAATCAGGAAAATATTCTCTGCATTTCAGAAATTACTCACTCTGAGAAACATTTTGAGACACTTTGATGTGATCATACAATGTATAAATGTAATTATTGTCGGGGTGGCTCAGGACGTAGCACTGTCACCCTGAGTCAGACACTTGAGTGGATAATCCAGTTACAGTACTGAATGTGGACGACACTGTCAGAGATTCTACTCTCCAAATGAACCTGCAGTAAGAGGTGCTGTGGTTTACTTGAAGAATAGCAGGAGAGTTCTCCCCAGGATTCAGGTTAACAATTATTCCTCTACTAACACAAAATAATAACACTAAGGTCTGGTCATTATCAGCTTAACAGATGAAGAACATTTGAGGACTCTGGGACTATACGCGATGGAGTTTAGAAGCATCAGGAAGGATCTAATTGAAATTTACAGAATGCTGAATGACTGGACAGTTTGGACATTGGGAAGATGTTTCCATTGGCAGGAGAGGCTAGGACCTGAGGGCACAGCCGTTGAATCAAGAGAAGACCATTTAGAACAGAGATATGGAGAAACGTCTTCAGCCAGAGAGCGATGAATCTATGGAATTCATTGCCAGAGATGCCTGTGGAGGCCAGGTCATTGTGTACACTTAAAGCAGAGTTAGATAGCTTCTTGATTGTCAAGGGGATTAAAGGTTACAGGAAGAAAGCGGAGACTGAGATTGAAAAGGGTATCAGCCATGATTGAATGGCGGAGTAGACTCGATGGGCTGAATGGGGACTGAATGGCCTCATTTCTGCACCTATGTCTTATGGTCTTATTATTGCTGTTTAGGGAACTTCTTGTTGCATTTCCCACATTACAACAGAGATTTCATTTCAATAGCTGTATCATGCTTTGGAAAATCTGGTGATTGTGCCTTTCTTTATTAACAATAGATTGAATGGCCCAATCTTTGAATAATCTAATCTGCAAGATCCCCAGCACAAAAGCCTCTGAGCTTGGAATATGCAGACATTTTTGTAAATGAGGATTTTAATCTGTATTTTTGAAATAATCATCAAGTTTATTTCCTTTGCTTTTGGTGTTATGCATAAGGGCAGTAAACTTACATAGAGATTAAAAAATTTGGAGCAGAAATAGACCAATTGGCCCCTCAAGACTGCTCCCATTCAAAGATCACAGATGATCATCCAAATACCATATTTGTCCTTCCCTCAATAACCACTGATTTATTTGCCTATCAAGGATCTACGTATCTGCTGGACAATGTTAAATGACCCCACCTGCAGCCTATTCTGAGGCAGAAAGTACCAAAGTCACACATCTTTGAGGGAAAACTCCTCACTTCAGTACTGGAAGGTTGACATCTAATGTTTTAAATGTTGCCCCTCAAACGTTGCACCAGGGCTTCCTTATCAAGACTTTTCAGGAGCTTGTCAACTTCTAAAGCTTCCAAACACCAGAGGAAAAAAGCCCAGACTGTCCAATCTTTCTTCATATAACAGTGCACTCATTCGAGGTTTCAGTCTAGGTAATGAACTGCCTCTAACCCTTCCTTAAGTAAGGAGACCAAATCTCTCCACAGTATTGGAAACATGGTCTCATCAATGCCTGATATAACTGAAGCATAATATTCTTAGTCTAATGATAAATTCTTCTTATGATAAAGGATAGCATTCTATTGGCCTTCCTGACCACTTGGATACTTGTATACCAATCTTCTGTGACTCTGCACTAAAACACCTAGATCCCTTTGCATGTCAGAATTCTCCAGTCGCTCTCCCACTCACCAATCAAAAACTAAAAGAAAGATTGCAAATGGCTCATCTATTTCCCAAATGAATATTATCAAAAAGTTCTGGACTTACAAAGGCAAACTGATGCAATGTAATTCTTTGTGTGTATGTGTTCTGTTATGCATCTTGTCAAGAGGATTAATTCCATCATGAAAGGTCACCTCACATAAGAGTGGCAAATAATCCAATCTGTTTTACTGTCATGCATTTAAACAATTTTTTTTCACACTGGATGTCTCAATCACTAAAGATTTAACCAGTTTAATGTTGTGAATTAGTTTGATCTTGTTATGTACAATTCTGGTCTCTTTCCTATCGGAAAGATGTTGTGAAAACTTGAAAGAGTTCAGAAAAGATTTGCAAGGATGTTGCCAGGGTTGGAGGATTTGAGCTGTAAGGAGAGATTGAATAGGCTGGGGCTGTTTTCCCTGGAGTGTCAGAGGCTGATGGGTGACCTTATAGAGGTTTATAAAATCATGAGAGGCGTGGATAGGATAAATAGACAAAGTCTTTTCCCTGGGTGAGTCCAGAACTAGAGGGCATAGGTTTGGGGTGAGAGGGGAAAGATATAAAAGAGACCTAAGGGGCAACTTTTTCACTCAGAGGGTGGTGCATGTATGGAATGAGCTGCCAGAGGGAAGTGGTGGATGCTAGCACAATAGCAACATTTCAAAGGCATCTGGATGGGTATATGAATAGGAAGGGTTTGAAGGGATATGGGCCAGGTGCTGGCAGGTAGGACTAGATCGAGTTGGGATATCTGGTTGGCATGGACAGGTTGGACCAAATGGTCTGCTTCCATGCTGTACATCTCTATGACTCTATGACATTCCATTCTGTTTGTTAATGCTCAATTATTCATTCAATATACAGAAAGTTCACCATTGTTAGTTTGTGCTAGTCCAAGCTAGCTAGCCTAGAAATAAAATCTAGAAAACTGTCAAACAAAGATATTACAGAATTTAGAAACATTATCAGCTCTGAAAGCCAATTTTGAATAAACAGACTAGATATGTTTCCTTAGGATGATTATTGGATAATGTGGATACAGCTAAAGATCTTACATGTATCTGATTCCACATCAAATCTCAAAAAAGAGAAAAGAGAACTACATTTGAAGCACAGCTGCTACATTCACAGCCTGTGATGGCAGCACCAGAAAGATTGTACAAAAAAAACAACAGACTGGAAATTGACCCAAATCCTTTGGGAGGTCTCTGTTATTCTTCAAATGATGCAAAAGGATAATTAACATTGACCAACAGATGGGATCTAGAACATCCCATCTAAAAAGACAGTAACTCAAACTCCATGTCCAGGATCAAGCTAGAATGTCAGTTCAGGCTCCAGAATGGATTAGCCTTGAACCCAGTGTGGACATGGAGAACCACAATTGCTGCTCCTTACCTGAAAAGCAAGTGCTTTGAAGCAAAAAGTATGGCATAACCACCCATAAGGTCGAATAATTGTGGTCTCTTCGTGCAGTTAAAGATAATTTGTAGAGTTAAGGAAAACATTTAAGAAACATCCTACAACGGCTTTATCGTGACACAACGTCACAAGAAAGAGCAAGATCGTGTAACTGTATCTTATTAGCATGTAACAATAGACTAACCCCACATGCTACAAATGGGGATGGCAGCATTATGGTGCTACTACTGGACTGTTAATGAAGACAGATGGAATAATGTTCTGCAGACATGAATCAAACCCTACCACAGCAGCCACAGAAATTCAATTAACACATGCAATAATGGAGCGAGCAAAAATAACCATGTGGTTGATAATGTCCTTTAGGACAGGAAATATGCCTCTTCATCCAGTTTGACACACATGTGGCTTCACACCCACACCAATGGGTTTAACTCTGAACTGCCCTCAGCAGTGGCCTGGGAAGCTGTTCAGATTTAGACAGTGCGCCACCTACTCAAGGGCAATTAGGGTTGGACAACAAATACTGGCTTTGGCCACAACACTTGCGTCCCAGCAACAAATGTTCTTTTCCAGAAATCCACTTTGAGGCTGATTTATAAATTAGCACTATCATTGCTCCTGTCCAGGGCAGGCAGGAGGGTGGTTAGGTTTGCAAATTTGGGTTCCATGCCAATTGTGGGATCTTCATCACTACTTTGGGCAAAGAAATTTGGGCAAACCATGCTATCCCACTCTATCAAATATTGAGAAAGTAACCAGCGATACTTAGAAGTACCACCACAAGTCATTCCCAAAAAGGTAAGATTCTTATCAATAAAAGTAAGACCCACTGGGCCAGTGGATGTAGGAGTAGAGTGTCAATGATAAAAAGGAAGGGATTTTGCAGCAGCCAGTAAAACCACTCATAGACTTAATGGGCTAAGAATTGTACTGAGCATTTGAAGTATACCATCCACTGTCATCCCCACACCATGCTTTACTGGAAGAGAATAATCCAGGAGATTGTATATCTAGCACTAATGCGATTGCCCAATGCAAGAAATGCTATACCAGTTCTGTAAGTGCCATGCATATACTGTCCCTGCAGCCTCCTGACACTGGCCCCACTCCATAGCATTAAATGGACAAACCTGCCATATTGAAAGTGCCCATAAGAACCCAGGCACAAAGTCCATTGCAATGATCTTGCTCTTTCCTCCAAATCACTTTGATTCTAGACCACACAATGACCACTTCAATCAAGATGTGGAGGAGCCAGTGTTGAACTGGGGTGGACAAAGTTAAAAATCACACAACACCAGGTTATCGTCCAACAGGTTTGTATGGAAGTGCCAGCTTTCAGAGCACTGCTCCTTTGTCAGATAGCTAGCTGACAAAGCTTGTAATTTCAAATAAGCCTGTTGGACTGTACCCTGGTGTTGCGCGATTTTTAACTCACTCCAATCAAAGTCACGCCACTGAACATTTCTCACGACTGGCTGAGCCTATTTTGGTCCCAAGTAGAAATCCTATTCGTAGCTTTTTATATCAGCCTGTGACAGCTAATCCTTTTCAACCATTTACTCCTGTGCTGTCACTTTGAAGTTTTTCCTTGATAATGTGTGACAGGAGGAGATAAGTTTACATGACGTGTAAGTTACTCACAGAAGGAACTGAATTCATGTTGCACCTTAACTCTTTCATCACAGGTGTCTGAAACCTGTTAGCATACGACAATTTGAATGATGGTTCGGGCTCCCAGACAGACAGAGGAGATCAGTTGAAATATGGTTTCCAGGCTGTATACCAACAGGACTTACTATACCCTCTGACGAGATCTGTTGTCAACTCATTGATTACTATATTTATCATGTGAATACCAGAACGGCAGTTGGCGGATTAAAGATTGTCTTTTCATTCAATGATCTCGGTTTCTATTTTTGTATTTATGCAATCTCCCAATGCCCATTAGGATGACTGCCCTTTAGCGGTCTAATCTGCCTGAGGACAATCACTAAGAAGTTTGGACCTAATTTTGTCTGGTGATGGTTTGGGAGAAAAGTTTGGTCAAGTCACGAGGAGAAACTCATGCTCTTAGAGTCACAGAGATGTACAGCACAGAAATAGATCCTTCGGTCCAACTTGTCCATGCTGACCAGATATCCTCATCTAATCTAGTCCCATTTGCCAGCACTTGGCCCATATCCCTCTAAACCCTTCCTATTCATATGCCCATCCAGATACCTTTTGAGTGTTGTAATTGTACCAGCCTCATTTGTAAGTGAGTATAGGAGGATGGCACAGATCAATGTTTGGCTGGAGAGATGGTTTAGGAGGGAAAGTAATAGACTGCTGATATATTGGGACAATTTTAGTGGGGAGTGTATCTCAATTGAGTCTGGACCAGTGCTCTTACAAGGGGAAGGCCAGTTTCAGTGAGATGGGAATGAGTGTGGTACAAGTAAATGGGAATCAAAGATCACAAACCTGCAATAGAATGATGGGCTGCCTTTAAAGAGAAGACAGTTTAGGTATCATGGAGATTCGCTGCTTCGAGGGAGAAAGATTGGAAAACAAATTAAAAAATAATATAAAGTGGAAAAAAGGTCAGAATGACAAATGCTAGGTTGATAATACAAGAAAGAACCAGACTGAATGAATTAGAATTAGAATCCCTAGTGTGAAAACAGGCCCTTCAGCCCAACATGTCCACACTAACCCTCTGAAGAGTAACCCACCCAGACCCATTTCCCCTACCCTATACTTACCCCTGACTAATGCACATAACCTACACATCATTGAACACCATGGGCAATTTAGCATGGCCAATTCACCTGACCTGCACATCATTGAATTGTGGGAGGAAACCAGAGCACCCAGAGGAAACCCACACAGACACTGGGAGAATGTGCAAACTCCACACAGACAGTCACCCAAGGGTGAATCAAAGCCGAGTCCCTGGTGCTGTGAGGCAGCAGTGCTAACCACTGAGCCACTGTGCTGCCTTGGCCATAAGAAGAGAGCTTTGAGGAGAAAGTGAGGTCTGCAGATGCTGGAGATCAAAGTTGAAACTTTATTGCTGGAACAGCACAGCAGGTCAGGCAGCATCCAGGGAACAGGAGATTCGACGTTTCGGGCACAGGCCCTTCTTCAGGATTCCTGAAGAAGGGCCTGTGCCCGAAACGTCGAATCTCCTGTTCCTGGATGCTGCCTGACCTGCTGTGCTGTTCCAGCAATAAAGTTTCAACATAAGAAGAGAGCTCAAAGGGGAAGTGACAAAGGGATTAGAGGTTAAGAGAAAATATAAGAAGAAACTGGCAGTGAACATAAAAGGGATATTAAAAGTCATCTTTATACATATAAATAGTAATAACATAGTAAGAGGAAAGGTGACCAATATATAGGGGCAGAGGGTACTGCTGAGGTCTTAAACAAGTACTGGGAGATGTAGTGGACAGCGAAGAAGGTTACCTCAGATTACAATGGGATCTTGTTCATTTGGGTCAATGGGCTGAGAAGTGGCAGATGGAGTTTAATTCAGGTAAATGTGAGGTGCTGCAGTTTGGAAACGCAAATCTTAGCAGGAGTTATACACTTAATGGTAAGGTCATGAGGAGTGTTGCTGAACAAAGAGACCTTGGAGTGCAAGTTCATAGCTCATTGAAAGTGGAGTTGCAGGTAGATAGGATAGTGAAGAAGGTGTTTTGTATGCTTTCCTTTATTGGTCAGAGTATTGAGTACAGGAGTTGGGAGGTCATGTTGCGGCTTTACAGGACATTGGTTTGGCCACTTTTGGAATATTGCAGCAATTCTAGTCTCCTTCCTATCAGAGGGATGTTGTGAAACTTGAAAGGGTTCAGAAAAGATTTACAAGGATGTTGCCAGGGTTGGAGGATTTGAGCTATAGGAAGAGGCTGAATAGGCTGGGGCTGTTTTTCCTGGAGCGTCGGAGGCTGAGGGGTGACCTTATAGAGGTTTATAAAATCATGAGGGTCATGGATAGGATAAATGGACAAAGTCTTTTCCCTGGGATGGGGGAGTCCAGAACTAGAGGGCATAGGTTTAGGGTGAGAGGGGAAAGATATAAAAGAGACCTAAGGGGCAACTTTTTCATGCAGAGGGTGGCACGTTTGTGGAATGAGCTACCAGAGGAAGTGGTGGAGGCTGATACAATTGCAACATTTAAAAGGCATTTGGATGGGTATATGAATAGGAAGGGTTTGGAGGGATATGGGCCGGGTGCTGGCAGGTGGGACGAGATTGGGTTGGGATATCTGGTCGGCATGGATAGGTTGGACCGAAGGGTCTGTTTCCGTGCTGTACATCTCTATGACTCTATGACTCCACCACTTCCTCTAGCAGCTCATTCCATACACGCATCATCCTCTGTGTGAAAAAGTTGCCCCTTAGGGCCCATTTAAATCTTCCCCTCTCACTCTAAACCTGTGCGTTCTAGTTCTGCCCCCACCCTAGGGAAAAGACCTTGTCTGTTTATCCTATCCATGCCTCTCATGATTTTATAAATCTCTCTAAGGTCACCCCTCAGCCTCTGACGCTCCAGGGAAAACAGCCCTAACCTATTCAACCTCTCCCTATAGCTCAAATCCTCCAAATGTGGCAACATCCTTGTAAATCTTTTCTGAACCCTTTCAAGTTTCCCAACATCCTTCCGATAAGAAGGAGATCAGAATTGCACACAATATTCCAACAGTGGCCTAACCAATGTCCTGTACAGCCGCAACAGGACCTCCCAACTCCTGTACTCAATACTCTGACCAATAAAGGAAAGTATATCAAACACCTTCTTCACTATCCTATCTACCTGCAACTCCACTTTCAAGGAACTATGAACCTGAACTCCAGGGTCTCTTTGTTCAGCAACACTCCCCAGGACCTTACCATTAAGTGTATAAGACCTGGTCTGATTTGCCTTTCCAAAATGCAGCACCTCACATTTATCTAAATTAAACACCAACTACCACTCCTCCGCCCATTGGTCCATCTGATCAAGATCCTGTTGTACTCTGAGGTAACCTTCTTTTCTGTCCACTACACCTCCAAATTTGGTGTCATCTGCAAGTATACTAACTATACTTCCTATGTTCACAGTCAAATCATTTATATAAATGATGAAAAGCAGTGGACCCAGCACCAATCCTTGTGGCACACCACTGGTCACAGGCCTCCAGTCTGAAAAGCAACCTTCCATCGCCACCCTCTGTCTTCCATTTTTGAGCCAGTTCTGTATCCAACGGCTAATTCTGCATGTATTCGGGAGATCTAACCTTGCCAACCAGTCTTCCATGGGGAACCTTGTTGAATGCCTTATTGAAGTCCCTATAGATCACGTCCACTGCTCTGCCCTCACCAATCCTCTTTGTTACTTCTTCAAAAAAACTCAGTCAAGTTTGTGAGACATGATTTCCCACGCACAAAGCCATGTTGACTATCCATAATCAGTCCTTGCCTTTCCAAATACATGTAGATCCTGTCCCTCAGGATTCCCTCCAATAACCTGCCCACCACTGACATCATGCTCACTGGTCTATAGTTCCCTGGCTTGTCCTTACCACCTTTCTTAAATAGTGGCACCACGTTAGCCAACCTCCAGTGTTCTGGCACCTCACCTGTGACTATCGATGATACAAATATCTCAGCAAGTGGGCAGCACGGTGGCACAGTGGTTAGCACTGCTGCCTCACAGCGCCAGAGACCCGGGTTCAATTCCCGCCTCAGGCGACTGACTGTGTGGAGTTTGCACGTTCTCCCCGTGTCTGCGTGGGTTTCCTCCGGGTGCTCCGGTTTCCTCCCACCATCCAAAGATGTGCAGGGTCAGGTGAATTGGCCATACTAAATTGCCTGTAGTGTTAGGTAAGGGTAAATGTAGGGGTATGGGTGGGTTTCGCTTCGGCGGGTTGGTGTGGACTTGTTGGGCCGAAAGGCCTGTTTCCACACTGTAATCTAATCTAATCTAAAAAAAAATCACTTCCCTAGCTACCCACAGAGTTCTAGGGTCAACCTGATCAGGTCCTGGGGATTTACCCATTTTTATGCATTTTAAAACATCCAGCAGCCCCTCCTCTGTAATATGGACATTTTTCAAGATATCACCATCTATTTCCCCACACTCTATATTTTCCATGTCCTTCTCCACCGTGAACACTGATGCAATATACTTGCTTAGTATCTCCCCCATCCATCCCTTCTGAGCAGGCTGTCATGACCCAGATTTGTCATCACAACTATAGGACAGCCCTTCTGGTGAGTGAGCACAGCCCCAACACTGACCAGCTTTCCTTGGCAAATCCTGGAGTAGGACTTGATCCCACCACCTCCTGAATCAGAGGGATATCTGCCAACAAGGTAAGCCACATGAACAAAGCCACAGCAGGTTGTTCAAATGGTGAATCAAACCTAAGGGGCTAGGTAGTTTGAGCACTCACATGATGGAGTCTGTAGTGTGTTAGTTAATGATTTAGTGCAACGTTGACCAACGTTGAGGTACTGCGTGCCCCTCGAAAAGAGAGGGCACAGTACCAGGTAGGCAAAAACAGAAATACTGCAGCATTTCAGCTTTTAGCTTAGGGTCAGGATCACTTCTTCCCTTTGAAATTTAGCTTATTCCATTTTCCGCGATAGAACAAGCTCAGGGCTATGAACTGCAAGGGTTGAAGGATAATATTTGTACAGAGCTTAGGGGCTAAAGAAAGTAAACAACATTCTTCCACTTTTTTTGTCATTTAATGCTGCGCCCTTTAATGTTTAATGTTGTTCAAAGTACTGCAGAACAATTAGTCATGGTCATGAACGAAATAACTGCAGTGCATACAGTAATATTCAGCATCCCCACATGACCTCCTGTTCCTCACACTGTGGTCAATAACAGTTTCCAACACAACAATTCAAACTCTTAAATATGATTGAGATTCACCTTCCTGCAGATAATAAAAAAGTTTAAAATAGCAATGAAGATTTGTGAATCTTCAAGGATAAGTGAAGCACTGACACTCATTCAAAATTTTAATGCACCGTAATCTAACAAGTTGTCCAAATTATGTAGTTATTATTCAGAAATTTACAATCCTTTGGAAAGGTTCATTTAATTAAATTGAGCCACCTTACCAGGATTCATCAATTTTTCATTCTTGTATGTTAAAAAAAAGCCTCAACTTGCCCAGTAAATTTATGTGCAAAGATTCTGTGAAATTAATGTGGCATTTTATAAATATGCATACATATTTGAGGTTTAAAAAAAAAGAAATTCATAATGTATTTATAGGATGTAAAATTGTAAATTTTAAGATACTGAAGGAACTCTAACAGCCAACAATTCTGAACAACTTTCTTAATTTTCCAGCAGTAATTGAAAAAGAGGAAGCATTCCTATAGCCACGGAAATGAGATTGTTTCTTTAGGCTTTTTATGGATATTAGAAATTGTAGCATAGGAGCAGGAGAAGACTACTCAGTCATTCTAGCCTGTTGTGTTCATTTAAGAGAACTTTGGCTGATTCATTTCTTAATTCGACCCATCTGCTTTGGCTGCATTTCCCCTTATGCCCTTGACTATCGCAAACAAAAAGATTTAGCAATCTCAGTTTGAAAATTCATTCAATAAGTGTCTACTGGTTTTTGGGTAAAGGAGTTGCTCAGTTTTAGGTAGTCCCCTACACTTGAATAAACCTCTCCAACCCTTACCCATTGTCTGAATATCTCTCCTGGTGATATACATAAATACAAATCATATCTGCTTTGGTCCCAATCAGTATTCTAACCAGCTGATGAAAGTGAACATGTGAACAGGAATAGGCCATTCAGCCCATTAAGTATCATTTGATATGATCATGGCTGCGTTAATTTATTTGAATTCATTATTGTCATATATAGCAAGATACAGTGAAAAATATTGTTGTGCGTGCTATCTAGACAAATCAAACCTGATGTAAGTACATCAGGGTAACAGAACAGGATGACAAAGGACCGTCCCAAAACGTTGACTCTCCTGCTCCTCGGATGCTGCCTGAGCTGCAGTGTTTTTTCCAGTGCCACATTTTATCGACTCTGCAGAATATAGTGTTACAGTTATAGAGAAGGTGCAGAGAAAGATCAACTCTAATATATGAGAGGTCTGTTCATAAGTCTGAAAACAGCGGGAATGGAACTGTTGGTATGTGTTTTCAAACTTTTGCATCTTCTGCCCGATGGAAGAGGGTGGTAGAAAGTCTAACCGTAGCAATATCCGCAGGTGATACATTCCAAGACCTACCACGGATGCCCAAAACCACGGATAGTAGCGAACTCTCTTTGTTAAATGGGAAATTTACCTCCCTGGCAGTCCCCTGGTTCCTGGTTCTGGAATTTTCCATATAATATTTTGAGGCTGCGGTAAGCCACGGATAACTGAAACTGCGGAAACCGATTTCACGGATATGGGGGTTCTATTGTACTGCCGTTTGTATTTACTCCATTCCATAACTGTGTGTACCAATGGCAATCAGAAATCTATCAATCTTTACCTTGACCATTGTCATGGATTGAGTTTGCACAGGCCTCTGTGATGGAGAATTCAGGTTCACAACCCTCTGAGTCAAACAAAATGCTTATCATTTCAGATCTAAGTGGTGTTCTCCCTTACTTTTAAACTGTATCCCCTAGTTTTGACTCTCCAGTCAGGGAATAATCTTTCCTGCATTTACCCTGTCTAACCCCTCTAGTATTTTCAATGAGATCACCTCTCAGACACAGTTTGTCCAATCTCCCTTCATAGGACAGTCCACCAACCCAGGCACAACCCTGATGAATCTTCATTGTACTCTTGTCTATGGCAAGAATATCTTTCCTGAGGTAAGGTGATGAAAACTATACACCATACTCTAGTTTTGTTTAATTCTGCGTCTCTAGTGCTTCTATTTTGGTCTCGTATTAAGGTAAAAAGACAATGGTAAATCTAAAAATGTAAAAGAAAAGCTTAAAAGTGAAGTAAATTCAATAATAAGAGAATTGGAAATCTACTTGATGAGGAAAAAGGTTGCTGAATATTAAAGGGATAGAGACATGTCACCAAATTCTCTAACAGGTGGATAAACAGCTCTTGGATGAGGGTAGCAGGGTACATCTTAAAAGCAACCTTCAATATGGATTTCACATTCCACAGATAGAACTCTGAGTGCTTTAATATCAGAGAAGAAATCTTTGTTACAAAAGAATCAGTGAATTGAGTGTAGGAGTTGGGAGGTCATGTTGTGGCTGTACAGGACATTGGTTAGACCACTTTTGGAAAACTATGTTCGATCCACAACCACCTGATGAAGGAGCAGCGCTCCATTAGCTAGTGCTTCCAAATAAACCTGTTGGGCTATAACCTGGTGTTGTGTGATTTTTAACTTTGTCCACCCCAGTCCAACACCAGCACCTTCACATCATGTTCATTTGTGGTCTCCCTTCTGTAGGAAAGATGTTGTTAAACTTGAAAGGGTTCAGAAAAGATTTACAAGAATGTTGCCAGGGTTGGAGGGCTTGAGCTATAGGGAGCGGCTGAATCTGGGACTGTTTTCGCTGGAGGATGGGAGGCTGGAGGGTGACCTTATAGAGATTTATAAAATCACAAGGGATGTGGCTAGGGTAAATAGCCAAGCTCTTTTTTCCAAGTGGGTGAGTCCAAAACTAGAGGGCATATGTTTAGGGTGAGATGGGAAAGATATAAAAGGGACCTAAGGGGCAATTTTTCATACAGAGGGTGGTTTGTGTATGGAATGAGCTGCCAGAGGAAGTAATGGAGGCTGGTACAATTACAATATTTAAAAGTCATTCGGATGGGTGTATGATTAGGTGGGATTAGAGTGATATTGGGCAAACAGAGGGGTCTGCTTCCGTGCTGTGCAACTATATGATCAGAATTATTGCTCTCCAAATACTTGTGTGCCAATCTTGGACTCTGTGTGTGTGTGTGATCCTTATAATGATAAGTGATATAAACAAGAAGGTAGGGATCCAAGGATGGTGTTACACGATTCTGCATCAGTCAGTTTGTGAAATACACCAGCATCAACACTTGATCAAAGATTTGGAATGAGAATCACTGTAGTAAAGGAGGGAGCAAGATAGACTGGCCACATTCAATAACATATGGAATGGACTGAGGGGCATGGACTGAAACAAGTAGCTGGCACCCCCAGCAATGAGAAAAATAGGAGGTAGCTGCCCACAACAAAGACAGCCTGTTTCCGAGAGAGTGTGTCAACAATCTTTCTTCACAAGGAAAATTCTGTAATGGAACAAACGGTCAAAGAAAATAGTCACCGCCCCATCACTTGAAATCTTCCAGACCCATCTGTAAATTATTTCCATTTTAAATTCTTGTTCTCAGAATAGCTTTCTCAGCAGCTGCTTAAACTAGGCATAACCATATCAGGAAGTGGGTATTAGCCTGTGTGACACTGACACATCTACAGCTAAAGGAGAAGGAGCAGACTTCCGGAACAGGAGTTGGGAGGTCATGTTGCGGCTGTATAGGACATTAGTTAGGCCACTTTTGGAATATAATGTGCAATTCTGGTCTCCCTCTTATATGGTGGATGTTGTGAAATTTGAAAGGGTTCAGAAAAGATTCACAAGGATGTTGCCAGGGTTGGAGGAATTGAGCTATTTGGAGAAACTGAATAGGCTGGGGCTGTTTTCCCTGGAGCGTCGAAGGCTGAGAGGTGACCTTATAGAGATTTATAAAATCATGACAGGCATGTATAGGATAAATAGAAGATCTTTTCCCTGGGGTGGGGGAGTCCAGAATTAGACAGCATAGATTTAGGATGAGAGGGGAAAGATTTAAAAGGGACTTTGGGGGCAACGTCTTTACTCAGAGTGTAGTGCATGTCTGTAGCTCTACAAGGCTCTGGTCAGACCACATTTGGAGTACTGTGCACAGTTTTGCACCCCATATCTCAGGAAGGATGTCCTGGCCCTGGAGTGTGTTCAGAGGAGGTTCACGAGAATGGTCCCAGGAATGAAAAGCGTAACAGATGAAAAATGTTTGAGGACTCTGGTTTTATAGTCAATGGAGTTTAGGAGGATGGGGGAGGGGGGAGGAATCTAATTAAAACTTACAGACTACTGAATGCCTGGACAGAGTGGATGTTGGGAAGATGTTTCCATTGGTAGGAGAGAGTAGGACCTGAGGGCACAGCCTTTGATTAAAGAGAAGACCTTTTAAAACGGAGATAAGGAGAAACCTCTTCAGCCAGAGACTGGTGAATCTATGGAATTCATTGCCACAGAAGCCTGTGGAGGCCAGGTCATTGAGTATATTTAAGACTGAGATAGATAGGTTCTTGAGTGTCAAGGGGCTCAAAGGTTACGGAGAGAAAGCAGGAGAATGGGGTTGAGAAACCTCTCAGCCATGATTGAATGGCAGAGCAGACTGAATGGGCTGAATGGCCTAATTTCTGCTCCTATGTCTCATGGTCTTATGGAATGAGCTATCAGAGGAAGTAGTGGAAGCTGATACAATTACAACATTTAAAAGGCATCTGGATGGGTATATGAATAGAAAGGGTTTAGAGGGATATAGGCGAAGTGCTGCCAAATGGGACTAGATTAGTTTAGGATATCTGGTCGGCGTGGATAAGTTGGACCAAAGGGTCTGTTTCCATGCTGTACATCTCTATGACTCTATGTCAGTTTCAAAGTGTAGGCACAAGCATGATGGGCTAAATTGCCTGGTCTGGCACGGTGACTCAGTGGTTAGCACTGCTACCTCACAGCGCCAGGGTCCTAGGTTCAATTCCAACCTTGGGTGACTGTCTGTGTGGAGTTAGCACATTCTCCCCATGTCTGTGTGGGTTTCCTCCCACAATCCAAAGATGTGCAGGTCAGCTGAATTGGCCATGCTAAATTGCCAGTGTAGGTGTATTAGTCAGAGGGAAATGGGACTGGGTGGGTTACTCTTCAGAGGATTGGTGTGGACTTATTGGGCTGAAGGACCTATTTCCACACTGTAGGGAATCTAATCTAAACATTGGTCCCTTAGAGATAGAGACAGAATAAATTATTTAGAACAGAGTTGAGGAGAAACTTCTTCACCCAGAGAGTGGTGGGTGTGTGGAATGCTCTGCCCCAGAAGGCTGTGGAGGCCCAGTCTCTGGATACTTTCAAGAAAGATTGGATAGAGCTCTTAAGGATAGTGGCATCAAGGGTTATGGGGATAAGACAGGAACAGGATACTGATTGAGGATGATCAGCCATGATCATAATGAATGGTGGTGCTAGCTTGAAGGGCCGAATAGCCTACTCCTGCACCTATTGTCTATTGTCTATTCTATATACAAGATAGGGTCATTACTGAAACTGCAATGTCTGAAGAATCTCTTATGTTATATTTTTGAGGAGACAAAGGAGCAGCCTTCACAATCCCCCTTCCACATCAGAGTTAACATTTCTCTGGCTCAGACAGCCTCCAGGCAGCTCAGTCTTTCTCTGGCCCTTTGAGGAGATTACCCACTGCAGCGTGCAACCTATTAGCAGCATGTTCATAGGGCCAGCTGTTTCGAACAGACCCAGTGTTTAACTGGCTATTTAGCTTGAAGCTTCCCTTTTATGTGCCTCTGCAGAATAATTGAAAATCTGTGCATTGGTTTACCAGGCCTTGTTGCCTAGGACATTTATTGATGCACACATATTAGGCACTTCATTATTGCAAGGCATTGCTGAATACGCACAAGAAAAGCACATCCTTTGTATTGGAGTTGCACAGCACAGAAGGAGGCCATTGAGCCCATCATGCCCCCTGCTTGCTCGTTGCTATGACTCCCTAAGTAGTCTGAATTTTTTCACTATTCTCTTCCTGTAGCCCTGCGTATATTTTCCCAGGTGAAGGAATGGAAGTCGCATTAGAGAGAGAATGAAGAAAGAACAGGAACACTGGGCCACGTAAGAATCAATTGCATTTACAAGGAAGATCCCAGCCTATTTGCCACTATAGACTGGTGAGATCTCACCAATCTTAGGCTTTAGAGGGCAACATCACAGCCTGTCCTCCTCCCCATCTGAAAAATACAAGCTTCAACTTGAGCGTTTCTTTTAAATTCCTGCTGCTACCAAAGTCAAACCTGCACCAACCAAGGCACGGTGTCATCATGAGACCCAATCAACTCAGCTTTGCTTTTTTAAACAGGTTGACTGAACATGATAATAACTCACAAACAAACTCTGGAGCTTCCTCAGCTTCCTCAGTATCCAGTGGCTTTAATTACAACCTTCAAACATATACATGATGTAAACGTGATACGTTATCTCACAATTTCGATGCATGGAGCCTCCCAGCATAAATCAGAACAGCAAAACAAACATCATTATTCATTGGAAACCAATCAAATGGAAAAAAAGAAACTCTGGCAATGGTAGAGAGACTTTTTATGCCTGCTCTAAGCATACTTGGTACTGCAATGTGAATTTATTATTTTGGTCACAGTGACCTTGAAAAATCTATCAGCAAGTTGGATTCATGTGTTCAATGTGATAAATTTCACTTTAACTTTATCTCTTAGCTTGTTGCAAAATAAATAAGTTGCTGTCTATTTGCTAATCAATGGTGGGCATTTGAAATATCATGGTGATAAACTATAAACTTGGTAAATAATGGAAGTAATATTGCTCACTGCTACTAAAGTAATCAGTTTAGTATTTGTACAATCACTACCTACAGCAAGGAATTCCATCCTGATATCCCTGTTATCAGTGTCACTCACTAGCTCTGAAATTACAAGTATGGTTTGGAGTCAGCCCACAGAAGTTGCAAATGAGCATTTTTGACGTCAATGTTTTCACCACCCATGAGCCCAACAGTCTGGAACACCAAACCCAGGCTGCCGAGCAACACTTTAAAAGACTCAACAGCAAAAATAAAAATGACAAGCAACTCAAAGAATCACTTTCGATCAGGTAAAATGCGAAGAGTTGGCAGTAGCCATCTTGGGGCTGAGTGAGGAAATGACTGCATTACTGACAGGAGAAGCTTTACCTACTGTGAGGGAGTCGTGGTGAGAATTTCAAAAACAAGAAGCCAGCGAGTTGTTTTAAGCCCTGTCACCCAAATTACATATCAATCCAGAGCTGTCTGTAAAAGGAATCCTTGGATGAAGCTTTAATTCAGTAGAATTTCAATACTTTCAAAAACTTGCCAGATTTCTTGCTCTACCTTTCACAGTGGGAAGTTACCGTGTTGAAAGAGTGTATTACCAAATTAATACAGAGGCCTGTTAAATTGTACGGGGAAAGCAAAGGCAGAGCCCTGTACCAGCGAAATGCATGTCCACCTTGAATTCCAGCTACCCTGGCATTTCCCTTTGCCTCAATCAGTGAAAACATCAGATTTTCAATGTGGGAGAGAAGTTGGTCATTTGACAATATTCAGAAAAACTACTGTGAAGCCACACAGACCAATCTCTCACCGTTTTGGCTTAGACTTCACAACACGGTAACCAGTCCAACATGTGGAGATTTCATTTTGTAAAGAACTGATTTTGCTAGTCGCTAATGTTAACCCGCGTCTCGCTGGAAACTCGATAAATGGCAGGAGGAAGAAGGGAACGGAAGGATAGGGTTAGATCAAACAGAAGCTTGTATGGAACATAAAACACCAGCACAGACCAGAAGAGTTAAAATGAACTTGAAATGTTAACTTTGTTTCTCTCTTAGTCATAGACTCATAGAGTTGTACAGCATGCAAACAGACCCTTTGGTCCAACTCAACCATGCTGACCAGATATTCTCTAGTCTAGTTACTATAGTCCCATTTGCCAGCACTTGGCCCAAACCTCCTAAGTCCTCCTGTTTGTATATGTAGTGATCAGAACCAAGTGGGCCTTTTCGACTACAAAATCCTTGATCGGGATTGTTCTCCTGGACCAATCAGGAAGTCCTGGCCGACCAATATAAACAGGGGATGTTAGTCCCTACCCTCCCCTTCACTGTTTTGATCACACAGCACTGCCCTTTGATGTGAAGGGCAGTGTTTGTCACTGGCCACCCGGGTGTTTTCCTAGCTTCCTGGTGGTGGAATTTGAATAAAGATTTGTGCACTTTGTAAAAAAAAGAAAAAAAGAAAATTAAAAAAAAATAAACAGGGGATGTTAGTCCCTCCCCTCCCCCTCACTGTTTTGATCACACAGCACTGCCCTTTGATGTGAAGGGCAGTGTTTGACACTGGCCACCCGGATGTTTTCCTATCTTCCTGGTGGTGGAATTTGAATAAAGATCCGTGCACTTTGTGTCCCTCACTGTGTCTCACACCTGCACACACACACCATGGGTGCTGGGGGAAAAAAGTAAGCACTACCGCACTTAGGTGGTAGTGTGAGGGTTAAATTTAAAAAAAAGAAAAAAGGAAAAAAAAACAGGAGAGTCCTATCTTCCTGGTAAAAAAAAGAAAAAAATAAAAATAAATAAACAGGGGATGTTAGTCCCTACCCTCCCCTTCACTGTTTTGATCACACAGCACTGCCCTTTGATGTGAAGGGCAGTGTTTGACACTGGCCACCCGGATGTTTTCCTATCTTCCTGGTGGTGGAATTTGAATAAAGATCCGTGCACTTTGTGTCCCTCACTGTGTCTCACACCTGCACACACACACACGCCATGGGTGCTGGGGGAAAAAAATAAGCACTACCGCACTTAGGTGGTAGTGTGAGAGTTAAATTTAAAAAAAAGAAAAAAGGAAAAAAAACAGGAGAGTCCTATCTTCCTGGTAAAAAAAAGAAAATAAAGAAAAAAATAAAAATAAATAAACAGGGGATGTTAGTCCCTACCCTCCCCTTCACTGTTTTGATCACACAGCACTGCCCTTTGATGTGAAGGGCAGTGTTTGTCACTGGCCACCCGGGTGTTTTCCTATCTTCCTGGTGGTGGAATTTGAATAAAGATTCGTGCACTTTGTGAAAAAAAAAGAAAAAAAGAAAATTTTAAAAAAAATAAACAGGGGATGTTAGCCCCTACCCTCCCCCTCACTGTTTTGATCACACAGCACTGCCCTTTGATGTGAAGGGCAGTGTTTGACACTGGCCACCCGGATGTTTTCCTATCTTCCTGGTGGTGGAATTTGAATAAAGATTCGTGCACTTTGTGTCTTTCACTGTGTCTCACACCTGCACACACATGCACCATGGGTGCTGGGGGAAAAAAATAAGCACTACCGCACTTAGGTGGTAGTGTGGGGGTTAAATTTAAGAAAAAGAAAAAAGGAAAAAAAAATAAACAGGAGAGTCCTATCTTCCTGGTAAAAAAAATAAAAAAAATAAAAAATAAAAATAAATAAACAGGGGATGTTAGTCCCTACCCTCCCCTTCACTGTTTTGATCACACAGCACTGCCCTTTGATGTGAAGGGCAGTGTTTGTCACTGCCCACCCGGGTGTTTTCCTATCTTCCTGGTGGTGGAATTTGAATAAAGATTCGTGCACTTTGTGTCTTTCACTGTGTCTCACACCTGCACACACACACCATGGGTGCTGGGGAAAAAATAAGCACGACCACACTTAGGTGGTGGTGTAGAGGTTAAATTATAAAAAAAAGAAAGAAAAAGGAAAAAAAATAAACAGGAGATTAAGGGCAGTGTTTGTCACTGGCCACCCGGGTGTTTTCCTATCTTCCTGGTGGTGGAATTTGAATAAAGATTCGTGCACTTTGTGTAAAAAAAAATAAACAGGGGATGTTAGTCCCTATCCTCCCCTTCACTGTTTGATCACACAGCACTGCCCTTTGATGTGAAGGGCAGTGTTTAGTCACTGGCCACTCGGGTGTTTTCCTGTCTTCCTGGTGGTGGAAATTGAATAAACATTCGTGCACTTTGTGTCTTTCACTGTGTCTCACACACACACCATGGGTGCTGGGGAAAAAATAAGCACTACCGCACTTAGGTGGTAGTGTGGGGGTTAATATATTTTATAAAAAAGATAAACAGAGGATGTTAGTCCCTACCCTCCCCTTCACTGTTTTGATCACACAGCATTGCCCTTTGATGTGAAGGGCAGTGTTTGTCACTGGCCACTCGGGTGTTTTCCTATCTTCCTGGTGGTGGAAATTGAATAAAGATTAGTGCAGCTTGTGTAAAAAAAGAAAAAAAATAAACAGGGGATGCTGCACCTTTTTTCCAGTGAGTAGAAGGGGAGCCGTGGTCCAGGTCCTGGAGGAGCTGAATCCACGACCTCACGTACGTGCCCCAGGACCCAATGATTTGCGGGTCTCGGAGCGCGGCCTTCTTCTCTTCGTACACACCCTGCAGGGCCGGGTCCACATCGGGCTGACCGAGACTTGACTCCAGACCGAACAGCTCCTTCTTTAACTCCTCGATTCTGGATTTCCGCCTCTTTGTCAACCCACTCGCGTAGTCCTGACAGAAAATGCGGACAGGAGCCTTGCCCACGTCCCACCATAGCCTCAGGGAGGGGAAGCTTCCCCACTTCCTTCTCCAGCCGGCCCAGAAACGATGAAACGAGTCCTGGAACCGCTAGTCCTCCAGCAGGAGTTTGTGGGGGTGCTGGAGCACGTACCCTGAGCCGGGGGCTGCATAGAGGGAGTTCTACCCATGCTGGGTGATGGTCCATGCATGGTGCCTGCTGTGTGAAGGCTGACGGAAGATTGGGGGTGTGCGCCTGTGAGGCATGCAGGCGGTCGATTCTCAACGCTCCAACTCCAGGCCTAGCGGGGGTTGAGGTGATGGAGTCCGAATGGAGATTCCGCCAGACGTCCAGCAGGTCAAGAGACTTGACCACCGTGGTCCCTGTCCTTGAGGATGCAGTTAAAATCTCCCCCGGGCAGTACGCAGTGGCCTTCGTCGGTAGAGGTGGGCCAATGCTTCTCCATGGAGCCACTTTTGTCTCAGTCCAACTATGGCAGCATAGATGAAAGAAAATATAAACAGGGGATTTCAAATCTCCACAGTTCAAGGGATTGACTCTGAGCTGGCTGGCTACAGCCAGTGTACTTTGCTCAAGTAAATAAAGGGCAACTTGGTGATGGGATACCGGCCAATGTGCAGTTGTTTCAATACACCCATCCAGATGCCTTTAAAATGTTCTAATTGCATCAGCTTCCACTTTCTCTGGCAGCTCATTCCACACACGCACTACTCTCTGAGTGAATAAGTTGCTGCCAGACCTGCTGAGTTCCTCCAGCATATCCAGTTCTTATTACAGATCTCCAACATCTGCAGCATTTGGCAGAATTAGACCAGTTAAGTCAAATAGCCTGTTCCTGTACGTACATTGGGTAATTCTGTGGCCTGCTTTCTCAGGTCGAAATTATGTTGAGAAATTGAGAGTATTTGTGAGTTCCAGGTATGTGAAAAACAATTATCCCTCAACTCCCTTTGGTGTGGCAGGAATAAAGTCAGTGATGTGCAAATGCTAATACATCATCTTCAATTAGTAACGGATGTAGTAAATCTGAGAGAATTAGGAACTGAGCCATAGGGAGTTCCACTGGTCCCCTGAAAGTGTAGTGGTTGTGGGCAGGGACAGAGTTTTACCCTCCATCTGCAATCCAGTAAAGAACTTTTAATGATTTTCTTGTAACGTGCAATTTATTTTGTCACAGAGCAAGGTCATGTAGACGCATCTACAATTAGGTTCAAGACCAGGTTTCTTCCATTGAAGGCAGAAAGGAGGAGGAATTTCTTCTCTCATGCCAATTAATGTTTGGAATTTGCTGTATAAAAGATTTGCCTCATGTCTTTTTTTCAAAGCTCTCTCTCCTCTCACCTTAAAACTGTGCTCCCTACTCATGAAACCCCCCATCCTAGGGAAAAGACAACTATCATTAAATCTATCTGTACCTCGCATTATTTTATGAACTTCTATCAGATCACCTCTCAACCTCCTACATTCCAGTGAATACAATCCCAGCCTATCCAGCCTTTCTTTATAACTCAAAACCCCCATACCCAGCAACATCCTGGTACATCTCTTCTGAACTCTCTCCAGCTTGGTAATATCCTTCCAATAACTGGGCAACCAATACTAGTCACAGTAGTTTAGAAGAGTCCTGTACAACCTCAACATGACTTCCTAACTCCTATACTGAAAGGACTGAGCAATGAAGGCAAGTATGCAAAATGCCTTTTTAACTACCCTATCTATATGTGATACAAACTTCAAAGAATTATATACCTGCACCCCTAGATTCCTCTGTTTACAATACTACCCAAGGCCCTACCACTAACTGTGTAAGCCCTACTCTTGTTTGTTGTAACAAAATACAATACCTTGCATTTATCCAGATTGAAGTCCATCTGCCATTTTTCAGCCCATTGACCCATTTGATCAAAATCCCTTTGTAATTTTAGAAAATCTTCCTCTGTCTACAATGCCAGCAATTTTGGTGTCACTTGCAAACATATTAACCATAACTTCTACATTCTTATTCAAATTATTTACATAAATGACAACAAAAGAGGACCTAAAACCAATCCCTGTGAAACACCGCTGGTCACAAGCCTCCAGTCCGAAAAGCAACCCTCCACCACCACCATTCTGTCTCCTGCCGTCAAGTCAAGTTAATTATGTATCCAATTCGCAAGCTGACCCTTAATCCCATGTGACTTAACTTTACTAATTAGTCCACCATGAGGAACCTTGTCAAAGGCTTTACTAAAATCCAAATAAACAAGGTCTATTGCTATGCCCTCATCAATCTTTTCTGTAACTTCCTCAAGAAACTCAATCTTTTAAGTTTGTGAAACTCGATTTTCCTCGTACAGAACCACGGTGACTATCCTTAATTAATATTTGCCTCTCTAAATGTCCATAAATCCTACTATTATAATCACCTCCAACAATTTACCCACAACCAAAGTCAGACACACAGGTCTATAATTCCCTAGTTTCTCCTTACAACCTTTCTTAAACAAGATTCGGAGATGCCGGTCTTGGGCTGGGGTGTATAAAGTTAAAAATCACACAACACCAGGTTATAGTCCAACAGGTTTAATTGGAAGCACTAGCTTTCAGAGCGGCGCTCCTTCATCAGGTGACAATCATCTGATGAAGGAATGTCGCTCCGAAAGCTAGTGTGCTTCCAATTAAACCTGTTGGACTATAACCTGGTGTTGTGTGATTTTTAACTTTCTTAAACAAAGGTACAACATTAGCCACCCTCCGGTCAACAGACACCTCACAGATGATGAAAGTATTTCTGAAAGGGGTCTCGTAATTTCCTCTCTTACTTCCCACAATATTATGGGATACATTACATCAGGTCCTGGAGATTTGTTCACCTTTATATTCTCTAAGACATTCCAAATGTCCTCTTCTGTCATATTAACTGTTTTTAAAACATCAAAATTTATTTCTTTGCATTCTCGAGACTCCATTTCTTCCTCTACAATAATAACTGACACAAAATATTCATTTAATATCACTTCCATCTCTTGAGGTTCAACACAAAGACGCCCTCCTCGATCTTTAAGGGGCCTTACCCTCTCTCTAGTTAATCTCTTGTTCTTATTGTATTTGTAGAATCTTTTTGGATTATCCTTAACCTTATCTGCCAATGCCCCTCTTTGCATTCCTGATTTCTTTCTTAAGAAACACTCTTTGTATTGATTAAGAGATTCAATTAAATCAAGTTGTCTAAAATTTCAGATTTGTCTGCAATTAAATGGAAGGTTGGACTACGTTTTCAATAGCTGCAAACAGCACTTAGGGCGGGAGTGTCCAATGATAAAACCTGCCTAGGTTTGTTTTTAATTTGGTACAGGTCATGTATTGAAATTAAGAATTAATGTGAAATGAAAGGATACATGATTAGACACAATGGTTCAATTCATTACAACATAGACACAGCTACAAGAGATCCTGTTCTGGGCTGTCAGGCTTTCCATCTCTCTTGTGACAGGGAGGGAGTATCTGGTGACGTGTGACATGTCCCACTTTGACCCTTCCCAACATCCTTTATACAGTCTGATTTCAGAATGGACTCGAGGTAATTGCTATTGTAAATTAACCCTTTTTTGTATGAAGTGCTTGGGAGCTAGTATGTTTGATCTGGTTAAGAAAAGGGACCACGGCAGAACAAATTCAGCCATGTGGTGTCTCAAAGGGAGTAACGTGAGGCAGGATAGCCTCTACATTAATGCCAGGAGTATTCAAGGTAAAACAGGGGAGTTAAGGGAATCAATTGACACATGGAACTGCGATGTTGTTGCCATCAGAAAAGTGGTTGAGAAAGGGAAAAGTTACCATTTCAGGATATAGGATCTTCAAGCAGGGGAGGGAACAATTTTGGAGGCGATGTTGCATTATTATATAGGGAGTCAGATACTGCAGTAAGGAGGGGTCATCAAATGAGGCTTGATGGGTACAACTCAGCAATGAAAAGACAGCAGTCACACTGTTAGGAGTATTATAGGAACAGGTATCTGTCAATTCATGAAGGCATGTTAAAATAACAGGGTAAATATATGAAGGAATTTCAATGATCCCAATATTAATCAGGATAACCAGAGTGTAAAAGGCTTAGATGGATAGATGTCTTGAAATGCATAAGGAGAGAACATGATGTCGATTTAATGAACATGAGATCCCAGAAGTGGAGGGATAATATTGAAATTCAATGTTAACCAGCAGTTGAAGCATACCGACAGACTGGGGCACCGGGGATTAAGGGAATCTTTCCCATTTTACTGAAGAGTTTAGCTTCTTAACATTTTGCTCTCAGGGCAGGTCTGGACCTTTAAACACTAAGCAAACATATGAACGTATTTCCTCTTTAACGTTTTGCCTATAAATAGAAATAAAGTGTATTTAAAATGTACAAAAAGTGTTTGTGTCCCTACTGCTTTGCCAGGAAACACAGGTTCAAGTCCTACCTGTTCTAGGGATGTGTCATAACAATTTTGAACATGATGAATAAAAGGAGAATGAATGATGTTTCGTTAGAATGGATAAAGCCCAAACTCTGCTTAACATTGGGATAAAGATGAATATAAACTGCAGGGCAAAACAGCACTTCTTCCTGTTCAATTTGGCTGAAAGCTAAGTTCAAGCTCCCCCTTGTGGAGCACCTTGTTAAAGCAGTGAACAGGTTGTCCCAGGTTTCATTGCCTCTCTCTGCTTTGCTGGCCAGGCTGCAAGAAGCAGTGAAGGGACTACTGTCTTTAGCACTGTCGGTCAGGGAGGGTAAAGCTGGCTTGGAAGGAAGTGGGGCGAGGGTGTTGGTGGGGAAATGAGGCACCCTTGGAAAAATCTTCACTTAATGGGAATCTGCAAACGACACTCACTCACAATACAGTCTTGCTCTGAAATCTTGCCTGGACTCACACAAGAAAGTCCTACTGGGGTGAAGGATTGATGAATGAACAAGGCTCATGGATGTGTAATCAATCGTTCAACAGGACCTTCCAAATCCACGTCGTCCAATATCTAGAAGAATGAAGATACCAGATGCCACCACCAGCAAATTCTCCCATGTCACACATCTACTTGACTTGAAATTTGTTGTTTCTCTGTGTGTAACAGATTTTTACCCACAGTACATTAAAATCTCTTCTCCAGGTCTCCGGTCCTTACTACAACTTTGTTTACTTTTGCCAAGGTCCACACCCAGACCTAATCAATCAGGTACAATAAGCTTCAATGTATACAGACTCGCATAATCAAACACAGAACAACTGACCATGACAGAAGTATAACAGTCATTCATTCTTGGTCACTGGGACAAAATTCTGTAACTTCTTGTTTAACAGCACAGTGGGTACAGCCTTCACAAGTTCAAGAAGACACCACCAACACCTCCTCTCGGACAATTAGGAATGGACATTAAAGCTGCACTGATCGGTCATGCCCAATTCCCAGGAACAATTTTTCTTTCTGAATGTTTGCAGTGCAAGGGAACCTTGCAAAGGTCAAAAAAGAAGCATAGCCACAAGACCCTGACAGGATAACTGCCCTCTCCCAATGCAGTGCCAATTTCATGCAGCCGCATTCATTTAATAGTTGCCTTAATTTGCATCACATTCATGTAAACTGTGACCGAGGAGAAAAGTCAATCCAAGGCCACGTTGTAACGGCATAGCTAAGTTAATGCTGCTATAAAAGCAACTTTGAACTTCACAAAATCAAAATATTTTAAGTGAACTTTTTTGCTGCAAAGAACAACAAACCGAAACACGTGCTCAGGGATGTGAGCAACATTGGTAAAGCTACAGTAATTATCCATTCCCACTTTGTCACTTAACTATCGATTTTCAGTTTCCATCTGATTTTAATACCCGAGACTTTCATGAACTAAAATTGTCTTGTAAAGGGTGAAACATGGTAGCACCTATGATGGTAACCTACAAATCCCTGAACACTATGGGCAATTTAACGTGGCCAATTCACCTGGCTTGCACATCTTTGGACTGTGGGAGGAAACCCACACAGAAACAGGAAGAATGTGCAAACTCCACACTGACAGTCACCCAAGTTTAGAATCAAACCCAGGTCCCTGGAGCTGTGAGGCAGCAGTGCTAACCATTGAGCCATCATGCCACACTTGAATAAGATGGTCCACATATTGGACCCGAATAGGTTAACTGCAATGATCCACCTTGGGGAGAGAATGAAGCCCAAAGTGGGAACTCAGGAATGGACCATATTTTAGTAGCTGTTTGACCAAGCAGCAAATAGAAAGAAGGAAAACAGATTAATAACAGCAAGGATTGGAAGACTTACTCTTTTTCCCTGTTTACTCCTCAAAACCTCAAAAGTCAGCAGCAGTAGGACAGCAAATTGGAGAAACGTCAATTCACTGAGAACACAGGGATTCTATACATTTTGCTACTGCTAAGGGTATAAGACATAATCTCAACAACTATGATCTTAAATTCAGTGGTATCAACTCAAGGACTCAAAAGAATTTTTAGAAACTGCATATTCTTTATCTTTCTATAGTACTAGACGCTGTCCCCTTCTTTTTATAAACTTTGTACCTGTGTTTGTGCATTTATTTAATGTGGACTTGATTATTTTTCTCAGACTTAGTAAATAATAAATTCCCCTTTAATTTCATTCAAGAAAACCTTCTAATTGACTCTCTAATTCTGATATATTAACGACATTTTAGTTGAAGTGTGACATATCTGTGTCCTAAAGACAAATTAAACTAAACATCTTTACTACAGGGATGATAAAGGGACAAGTCAATTCACCCTTCCTCACCTGGGGTGTAACAGGATTAAGAGTAAATTGCACAGTATGGGCCTTGGAATTCCCTCCCTCATGACATTGTGGGTCTACTTACTGCAGCGGTTCAAGAAGGCAGCTCACCATCATCACCTTCTCAAGGGCAACTAGGGATGGGCAATAAATGCTGACCCAGCCTGCAATGCCCACATCCCATGAATGAATTACAAAACAATTCCTGTGCAGACTAGAAGGCTCAAGGTTGGAGGTTCCCTCTCTGAAGGTTGTTGGCTGAATCAGTAACAGCCTGTAGTCAGTCCGCAAACTCAGATCGTTTCCTCACATTCGGTTTTATCTCAGGGAACCTTAGGTTTCAAATCACTCCCCAGCTTTGCCCCTCTCCCTTTCTTCATTCTCTCCAAGCTCACAATTTTGAGATGTCGGTGATTCCTGTGCATGTCCGGTTTAATTCTTGACCCCCTTAATTAACATCCTTGCCGCCCGCAGTCTGGACTGAGAGCTCTGGAGCTCCATTTTTAAAACACACTGCTTTTCTTCTCTCTTGTAAGACAATCCTTTAAAACCTTATGCCTGTAGTCAGCTGGGGGTGATGTCCATTTTCATGATGCCTCTGAAGCATCTTGGGATATTTTACTACTTTGAAAGGTGCTATATAAAAGCAGGTTGTTGTTATCAACTTCTGGGATCCATAAAGTTGCAAAACCTGAAGCATAAAATCGGAATTTTTAGTTTTATCATTCTAATGAATGAAAACCATAGATGATTAAACTCTCATACACTGGTTGACATTTTGAACGTAGAAGTAAGTTTGTGATTTTGTTGTAACTGATCTGCAACCTGCTCAAAATTCCTAAAGATTGAATTCATGGTCCAGATGTGACATTTAGGATTTCACTTCCTGAGCATTTGTGATAATTGTCAGGTAGGACCCTTAAAAACATTCCATTTTTACTGGAGTGCACGTACGTGATAAATCATAACACGCCACTTATTTTTAGAAAATAAGTCAAAAAGAGAGCAGAGGATTAACCTAAAGTAGACCCGAGGAATTCAGCTAAAAACGGCATCAAGTGGGGTAGAGGGTTGCATTTAATATTTTTTTTCAAAGCTGTTTACTTTCATTCCATAACATTGTAAAAGCTCTGGGTACTCACTATCACAGGGCAGGGCAAGTTGTCAATGGAAGAATAAAATCGATTTTAAAAGATATTTGTTAGGAGACAAAGCACAACTTCACATAAGGCTGCAGCTAGCTGCATGTATGCTATTACTTTAAAATTCTTCTTCTACCACGGTGGCTCAGTCATTAGGACGGCTGCCTCACAGCGCCAGGGACACAGGTTCGATTCCAGCCTCACTGACCCGGAGTGGGGGGTGTCACTGACCCAGAGTGGGGGGTGTCTCAATGACCCGGAGTGGGGGGGTGTTACTGACCCAGAGTGGGGGTATCTCACTGACCCAGAGTGGGGGTATCTCACTAATCCAGAGTGGGGGTGTCTCACTGACCCGGAGTGGGGGTATCTCACGGACCCATATAGGGGGTGTGTCACTGACCCAGAGTGGGGGGTTGTCACTGACCCAGAGTGGGGGTGTCTCACTGACTCGGAATGGGGTGTCTCACTGACCCAGAGTGGGGGTGTCTCACTGACCCAGAGTGGGGGTGGGTCACAGACTCGGAGTGGGGTGTCTCACTGACCCGGAGTGGGGGTGTCTCACTGACCCGGAGTGGGGGTGTCTCACTGACCCAGAGTGGGGGTGTCTCACTGACCCGGAGTGGGGGTGTCTCACTGACCCGGAGTGGGGGTGTCTCACTGACCCAGAGTGGGGGTGTCTCACTGACCCGGAGTGGGGGGACTCACTGACGCGGAGTGGGGGTGTCTCACTGACCCAGATTGGGGGTGTCTCACTGACCCAGAGTGGGGTGACTCACAGACCCAGAGTTGGGGTTTCTCACTGACCCAGAGTGGGGGTGTCTCACTGACCGAGAGTGGGGGTGTCTCACTGACCCAGAGTGGGGGTTGTCTCACTGACCCAGAGTGGGGGTGTCTCACTGACCCAGAGTGGGGGTGTCTCACTGACCCAGAGTGGGGTGACTCACTGACCCAGAGTGGGGGTTTCTCACTGACCCAGAGTGGGGGTGTCTCACTGACTCGGAGTGGGGTGTCTCACTGACCCAGAGTGGGGGTGTCTCGCTGACCCAGAGTGGGGTGACTCACTGACCCAGAGTGGGGGTTTCTCACTGACCCAGAGTGGGGGTGTTTCACTGACTCAGAGTGGGGGTGTCTCACTGACCCAGAGTGGGGGTGTCTCATTGACCCAGAGTGGAGGTGTCTCACTGACCCAGAGTGGGGGTGACTCACTGACCCAGAGTGGGGGTGTCTCACTGGCCCAGAGTGGGGGTGTCTCACTGACCCAGAGTGGGGGTGTCTCACTGACCCAGAGTGGGGGTTTCTCACTGACCCAGAGTGGGGGTGACTCACTGACCCAGAGTTGGGTGACTCACGGACCCGGAGTCTGGGTGTCTCACTGACGCGGAGTGGGGGTGTCTCATTGACCCAGAGTGGGGGTGACTCACTGACACAGAATGGAGTTGTCTCACTGATCCAGAGTGGGGAGTTCTCACTGAGCTGGAGTCGGGGGGGGGGGGGGGGGGGGGGTGGGGGGTCACTGACCAAGAGTGGGGTTGTCTCACTGACCAAGAGTGGGGGTGTCTCACTGACCCAGAGTGGGGGTGTCTCACTGACCAAGAGTGGGGGTGACTCACTGACTCGGAGTGGGGGTGTCTCAATGACACAGAGTGGGGGTGTCTCATTGACCCAGAGTGGGGGCGTCTCACTGACTCGGAGTGGGGGTGTCTCACTGGCCCAGAGTGGGGGTGTCTCACTGACCAAGAGTGGGGGTGTCTCACTGACCAAGAGTGGGGGTGACTCACTGACCCAGAGTGGGGGTGTCTCACTGATCCAGAGTGGGGGTGTTTCACTGACCCAGAGTGGGGGTGTCTCACTGACTCGGAGTGGGGGTGTCTCAATGACACAGAGTGAGGGTGTCTCACTGACCCAGAGTGGGGTTGTCTCACTGACCAAGAGTGGGGGTGTCTCACTGACCAAGAGTGGGGGTGTCTCACTGACCAAGAGTGGGGTTGTCTCACTGACCAAGAGTGGGGGTGTCTCACTGACCAAGAGTGGTGGTGACTCACTGACCCGGAGTGGGGGCGGGGTGGGGGGGGGTCACTGACCAAGAGTGGGGGTGTCTCACTGACCCGGAGTGGGGGTGTCTCACTGACCCAGAGTGGGGTGTCTCACTGACCCAGAGTGGGGGTGTCTCACTGACCCAGAGTGGGGGTGTCTCACTGACCCAGAGTGGGGGTGACTCACTGACGTGGAGTGGGGGTGACTCACGGACCCGGAGTCTGGGTGTCTCACTGACGCGGAGTGGGGGTGACTCACTGACTCGGAGTGGGGGTGTCTCACTGACCCAGAGTGGGATTGTCTCACTGACTCGGAATGGAGTTGTCTCACTGATCCAGAGTGGGAGAGTCTAACAGACCGAGAGTGCGGTATCTCATCGAACTGGGAGTGGGGATGTCTACTGACCCAGAGTAGGGAGGTCTCACTGACCCGGAGTGGGGGGGGGAGGGGAGGGTCACTGACCAAGAGTGGGGTTGTCTCACTGACCAAGAGTGGGGGTGTCTCACTGACCCAGAGTGGGGGTGTCTCATTGACCCAGAGTGGGGGTGACTCACTGACTCGGAGTGGGGGTGTCTCAATGACACAGAGTGGAGGTGTCTCGCTGACCCAGAGTGGGGGTGACTCACTGAGTCGGAGTGGGGGTGTATCACTGGCCCAGAGTGGGGGTGACTCATGGACTCGGAGTGGGGGTGTCTCAATGACACAGAGTGGGGGTGTCTCACTGACCCAGAGTGGGGGTGTCTCACTGACCCAGTGTGGAGGTGTCTCACTGACCCAGAGTGGGGTGTCTCACTGACCCAGAGTGGGGGTGTCTCACTGACCCGGAGTGGGGGTGTCTCACTGACCCAGTGTGGAGGTGTCTCACTGACCCAGAGTGGGGGTGTCTCACTGACCCAGAGTGGGGGTGTCTCACTGACCCAGAGTGGGGTTTCTCACTGACTCGGAGTGGGGTGTCTCACTGACCCGGAGTGGGGGTTTCTCACTGACCCAGAGTGGGGTGTCTCACTGACCCAGAGTGGGGGTGTCTCACTGACTCGGAGTGGGGTGTCTCACTGACCCGGAGTGGGGGTTTCTCACTGACCCAGAGTGGGGTGTCTCACTGACCCAGAGTGGGGGTGTCTCACTGACTCGGAGTGGGGTGTCTCACTGACCCAGAGTGGGGTGTCTCACTGACCCAGAGTGGGGGTGTCTCACTGACTCGGAGTGGGGTGTCTCACTGACCCGGAGTGGGGGTTTCTCACTGACCCAGAGTGGGGTGTCTCACTGACCCAGAGTGGGGGTGTCTCACTGACTCGGAGTGGGGGTGTCTCACTGACGCGGACTGGGGGTGACTCATTGACGCGGAGTGGGGGGTATCTCATTGACCCAGAGTGGGGGTGTCTCACTGAAACAGAGTGAGGGTGTCTCACTGACACAGAGTGGGGGTGTCTCACTGACGCGGACTGGGGGTGACTCATTGACGCGGAGTGGGGGGTGTCTCATTGACCCAGAGTGGGGGTGTCTCACTGAAACAGAGTGAGGGTGTCTCACTGACACAGAGTGGGGGTGTCTCACTGACCCAGAGTGGGGGTGTCTCACTGACGCAGAGTGGGGGTGTCTCACTGATCCAGAGTGGGAGTGTCTAACTGATCCAGAGTGGGGGTGTCTCACTGACCCAGAGTGGGGGTCTCTCACTGACTCGGAGTGGGGGTGTCTCAATGACACAGAGTGAGGGTGTCTCACTGACCCAGAGTGGGGGTGTCTCACTGACCAAGAGTGGGGGTGTCTCACTGACTCGGAGAGGGGGTGTCTCACTGACCGAGAGTGGGGGTGTCTCACTGACCAAGAGTGGGGATGTCTCACTGACCCAGAGTGGGGGTGTCTCACTGACCCGGAGTGGGGGTGATTCACTGACACAGAGTGGGGGTGTCTCACTGACCAAGAGTGGGGGTGTCTCACTGACCCAGAGTGGGGGTGTCTAACTGACCCACAGTGGGGGTATCTCACTGACGCAGAGTGGGGGTGTCTCACTGACTCGGAGTGGGGGTGTCTCACTGACCCAGGGTTAGGGTGTCTCACTGACCAAGAGTGAGGGTGACTCACTGACCCGGAGTCTGGGTGTCTCACTGACCCAGAGTAGGGGTGACTCTCTGACCCGGAGTCTGGGTGTCTCTCTGACCCAGAGTGGGGGTGTCTCACTGACCCAGAGTGGGGGTGTCTCACTGACCAAGAGTGAGGGTGACTCACTGACCCGGAGTCTGGGTGTCACACTGACGCGGAGTGGGGGTGATTCACTGGCCCAGAGTGGGGATGTCTCACTGACCCACAGTGGGGGTGTCTCACTGACCAAGAGTGGGGGTGACTCACTGACTCGGAGTGGGGGTGTCTCACTGACCCAGAGTGGGGGTGTCTCACTGACCCAGAGTGGGGGGGTCTCACTGACTCGGAGTGGGGGTGTCTCACTGGCCCAAAGTGGGGGTGTTTCACAGACCCAGAGTGGGGGTGTCTCGCTGACCCAGAGTGGAGGTGCCTCACTGACCCAGAGTGGGGTGACTCACTGACCCAGAGTGTGGGTGTCTCACTGACCGAGAGTGGGGGTGTCTCACTGACCCAGAGTCGGGGTGTCTCACTGACACAGAGTGGGGCTGTCTCACTGACTCGGAGTGGGGGTGTCTCACTGACCCAGAGTGGGGGTGTCTCACTGACCAAGAGTGGGGGGGGGTCACTGACCAAGAGTGGGGTTGTCTCACTGACCAAGAGTGGGGCTGTTTCACTGACCCAGAGTGGGGGTGTCTCACTGACTCGGAGTGGGGGTGTCTCAATGACACAGAGTGGGGTTGTCTCACTGACCAAGAGTGGGGGTGTCTCACTGACCAAGAGTGGAGGTTTCTCACTGACCAAGAGTGGGGGGGGGGTCACTGACCAAGAGTGGGGTTGTCTCACTGACCAAGAGTGGGGGTGTCTCACTGACCCAGAGTGGGGGGTGTTTCATTGACCCAGAGTGGTGGTGTCTCACTGACTCGGAGTGGGGGTGACTCACTGACCCAGAGTGGAGGTGTCTCACTGACTCGGAGTGGGGGTGTCTACTGACCCATAGTGGGGGTGTCTCACTGACCCGGAGTGGGGGCGGGGTGGGGGGGGGTCACTGACCAAGAGTGGGGTTGTCTCACTGACCAAGAGTGGGGTTGTCTCACTGACTCGGAGTGGGGGTGTCTCACTGACCCAGTGTGGAGGTGCCTCACTGACCCAGAGTGGAGGTGTCTCAATGACCCAGAGTGGGGTGACTCACTGACCCAGAGTGGAGGTGCCTCACTGACCCAGAGTGGGGTGACTCACTGACCCAGAGTGGGGGTGTCTCACTGACCCAGAGTGGGGATGTCTCACTGACCCAGAGTGGGGGTGTCTCACTGACCCAGAGTGAGGGTGTCTCACTGACTCGGAGTGGGGGTGTCTCACTGGCCCAAAGTGGGGGTGTTTCACTGACCCAGAGTGGGGGTGTCTCGCTGACCCAGAGTGGGGTGACTCACTGACCCAGAGTGGGGGTGTCTCACTGACCCAGAGTGGGGGTGACTCACTGACCCAGAGTGGGAGTGTCTCACTGCCTGGAGTGGGGGTGTCTCACTGACCCAGAGTGGGGGTGTCTCACTGCCTGGAGTGGGGGTGTCTCACTGACCCAGAGTGGGGGTGTCTCACTGACCCAGACTGTGGGTGTCTCACTGACCGAGAGTGGGGGTGTCTCACTGACCCAGAGTGGGGGTGTCTCACTGACCCGGAGTGGGGGTGACTCACTGACCCAGAGTGGGAGTGTCTCACTGACCCAGAGTGGGGATGTCTCACTGACCCAGAGTGGGGGTGTCTCAATGACACAGAGTGAGGGTGTCTCACTGACCCAGAGTGAGGGTGTCTCACTGACTCGGAGTGGGGGTGTCTCACTGGCCCAAAGTGGGGGTGTTTCACTGACCCAGAGTGGGGGTGTCTCGCTGACCCAGAGTGGGGTGACTCACTGACCCAGAGTGGGGGTGTCTCACTGACCCAGAGTGGGGGTGACTCACTGACCCAGAGTGGGAGTGTCTCACTGACCCAGAGTGGGGGTGACTCACTGACCCAGAGTGGGAGTGTCTCACTGACCCAGAGTGGGGGTGTCTCAATGACACAGAGTGAGGGTGTCTCACTGACCCAGAGTGGGGGTGTCTCACTGCCTGGAGTGGGGGTGTCTCACTGACCCAGAGTGGGGGTGTCTCACTGACCCAGACTGTGGGTGTCTCACTGACCGAGAGTGGGGGTGTCTCACTGACCCAGAGTGGGGGTGTCTCACTGACCCGGAGTGGGGGTGTCTCACTGACTCGGAGTGGGGGTGTCTCACTGACCCAGAGTGGGGGTGTCTCACTGGCCCAAAGTGGGGGTGTTTCACTGACCCAGAGTGGGGGTGTCTCGCTGACCCAGAGTGGGGTGACTCACTGACCCAGAGTGGGAGTGTCTCACTGACCCAGAGTGGGGATGTCTCACTGACCCAGAGTGGGGGTGTCTCAATGACACAGAGTGAGGGTGTCTCACTGACCCAGAGTGGGGGTGTCTCACTGACCCAGAGTGGGGGTGTCTCACTGACCCGGAGTGGGGGTGTCTCACTGACTCGGAGTGGGGGTGTCTCACTGACCCGGAGTGAGGGTGACTCACTGACGCGGAGTGGGGGGTGTCTCATTGACCCAGAGTGGGGGGGTCTCACTGACACAGAGTGGGGGTGTCTCACTGACCCAGAGTGGGGATGTCTACTGACCCAGAGTGGGGCTGTCTCACTGACCAAGAGTGGGGGGGGGGGGGTCACTGACCAAGAGTGGGGTTGTCTCACTGACCAAGAGTGGGGGTGTTTCACTGACCCAGAGTGGGGGTGTCTCACTGACTCGGAGTGGGGGTGTCTCAATGACACAGAGTGAGGGTGTCTCACTGACCCAGAGTGGGGTTGTCTCACTGACCAAGAGTGGGGGTGTCTCACTGACCAAGAGTGGGGGGGGTCACTGACCAAGAGTGGGGGTGTTTCACTGATCCAGAGTGGGGGTGTCTCACTGACTCGGAGTGGGTGTGTCTCAATGACACAGAGTGGGGGTGTCTCACTGACCAAGAGTGGGGGTGTTTCACTGCTTGGAGTGGGGGTGTCTCACTGACCCAGAGTGGGGGTGTCTCACTGACCGAGAGTGGGGGTGTCTCACTGACCCAGAGTGGGGGTGTCTCACTGACCCGGAGTGGGGGTGTCTCACTGACCCGGAGTGGGGGTGTCTCACTGACTCGGAGTGGGGGTGTCTACTGACCCATAGTGGGGGTGTCTCACTGACCCAGAGTGGGGTTGTCTCACTGACCAAGAGTGGGGTTGTCTCACTGACCAAGAGTGGGGGTGTTTCACTGACCCAGAGTGGGGGTGTCTCGCTGACCCAGAGTGGGGGTGTCTCACTGACCCAGAGTGGAGGTGTCTCACTGACCCAGAGTGGGGTGTCTCACTGACCCAGAGTGGGGGTGTCTCACTGACTCGGAGTGGGGGTGTCTCACTGCTTGGAGTGGGGGTGTCTCACTGACCCAGAGTGGGGGTGTCTCACTGACCGAGAGTGGGGGTGTCTCACTGACCCAGAGTGGGGGTGTCTCACTGACCCGGAGTGGGGGTGTCTCACTGACCCGGAGTGGGGGTGTCTCACTGACCCGGAGTGAGGGTGTCTCACTGACCCAGAGTGGGGGTGTCTCACTGACCCGGAGTGGGGGCGGGGTGGGGGGAGGGTCACTGACCAAGAGTGGGGTTGTCTCACTGACCAAGAGTGGGGGTGACTCACTGACTCGGAGTGGGGGTGTCTCAATGACACAGAGTGAGGGTATCTCACTGACCCAGAGTGAGGGTGTCTCACTGACCCGGAGTGAGGGTGTCTCACTGACCGAGAGTGGGGGTGTCTCACTGACCCAGAGTGGGGGTGTCTCACTGACCCGGAGTGGGGGTGTCTCACTGCCTGGAGTGGGGGTGTCTCACTGACCCAGAGTGGGGGTGTCTCACTGACCCAGAGTGGGGTGTCTCACTGACCCAGAGTGGGGGGGGGTCACTGACCAAGAGTGGGGTTGTCTCACTGACCCAGAGTGGGGGTGTCTCACTGACCAAGAGTGGGGGGGGGTCACTGACCAAGAGTGGGGTTGTCTCACTGACCAAGAGTGGGGGTGTTTCACTGACCCAGAGTGGGGGTCTCTCACTGACTCGGAGTGGGGGTGTCTCAATGACACAGAGTGGGGGTGTTTCACTGACCCAGAGTGGGGGTGTCTCACTGACCCGGAGTGGGGGTGTCTCACTGACTCGGAGTGGGGGTGTCTCAATGACACAGAGTGGGGGTGTCTCACTGACCCGGAGTGGGGGTGTTTCACTGACCCAGAGTGGGGGTGTCTCACTGACCCGGAGTGGGGGTGTCTCACTGATCCAGAGTGGGGTGACTCACTGACCCAGAGTGGGGGTGTCTCACTGACCCAGAGTGGAGGTGTCTCACTGACTCGGAGTGGGGGTGTCTACTGACCCATAGTGGGGGTGTCTCACTGACCCGGAGTGGGGGCGGGGTGGGGCGGGGGTCACTGACCAAGAGTGGGGTTGTCTCACTGACCAAGAGTGGGGTGACTCACTGACCCAGAGTGGGGGTGTCTCACTGACCCAGAGTGGGGGTGTCTCACTGGCCCAGAGTGGGGTGACTCACTGACCCAGAGTGGGGGTAGAACATAGAACATAGAACATAGAAGAATACAGCGCAGTACAGGCCCTTGGGCCCTCGATGTTGCGCCGATCCAAGCCCACCTAAACTACACTAACCCACTATCCTCCATATACCTATCCAATGCCCTCTTAAATGCCCATAAAGAGGGAGAGTCCACCACTGTTACTGGCAGGGCATTCCATGAACTAACGACTCGCTGAGTGAAGAACCTACCCCTAACATCAGTCCTATATCTACCCCCCCTTAATTTAAAGCTATGCCCCCTTGTAATACCCGACTCAATACACGGGAAAAGGTTCATACTGTCGACCCTATCTAACCCCCTAATCATCTTGTACACCTCAATCAAGTCACCCCTAAACCTTCTTTTCTCTAGTGAAAACAGCCCCAAGTGCCTCAGTCTTTCCTCATACGATTTTCCTACCATACCAGGCAACATCCTGGTAAACCTCCTCTGCACCCGTTCCAATGCCTCCACATCCTTCCTATAGTATGGCGACCAAAACTGCACACAATATTCCAGATGCGGCCGTACCAGAGTCTTATACAACTGCATCATGACCTCAGGACTCCGGAACTCAATTCCTCTACCAATAAAAGCCAGTACGCCATATGCCTTCCTCACCGCACTATTTACCTGGGTGGCAACTTTCAGAGATCTGTGTACATGGACACCAAGATCCCTCTGCTCATCCACACTACCAAGTATCCGACCATTAGCCCAGTACCCCATCTTTTTGTTATTCTTCCCAAAGTGAATCACCTCGCACTTAGCTACATTGAATTCCATCTGCCACCTTTCTGCCCAGCTCTGCAGCTTCTCTATATCCTGCTGTAACCTGCCACATGCTTCCTCACTGTCAACAACTCCTCCGACTTTCGTATCATCCGCAAACTTGCTCACCCAACCTTCTAACCCCTCTTCCAGGTCATTTATAAAAATGACAAACAGCAATGGTCCCAAAACAGATCCTTGCGGAACACCGCTAGTGACGGCACTCCATGAAGAAACTTTGCCATCAACTACTACCCTCTGTCTTCTTCCATCCAGCCAATTCCTAATCCAAACCTCCAACTCACCCTCAATGCCATATCTCCGTATTTTCTGCAGTAGCCTACCATGGGGAACCTTATCAAACGCCTTACTAAAATCCATATATACCACATCTACCGCATTCCCCTCATCAACCTCCTTCGTCACCTTTTCAAAGAATTCAATAAGGTTTGTGAGGCACGACTTGCCCTTCACAAAACCATGCTGACTATCCTTGATCACATTATTCCTATCTAGATGTGCATAAATCCTATCCCTTACAATTCTCTCTAAGACTTTGCCCACAACAGAAGTGAGACTCACCGGCCTATAGTTACTAGGGCTATCCCTACTCCCCTTTTTGAACAAGGGAACCACATTTGCTATCCTCCAGTCTTCTGGGACTACTCCTGTAGACAAAGAGGACATAAAAATCAAGGCCAATGGCTCTGCAATCTCCTCCCTTGCTTCCCAGAGAATCCTAGGATAAATGCCATCAGGCCCAGGGGACTTATCTATTTTCACCTTTTCCAGGATTTCCAACACCTCTTCTCTACATACCTCAAAGCCATCCATTCTACTTATTTGTGCCTCAGTATTCTCATCGACAACAATGCCCTGTTCCTGAGTGAATACTGAAGAAAAGTATTCATTCAGTGTCTCCCCAATCTCTTCCGCCTCCACACGCAACTTCCCCCTACTATCCTTGACTGGACCTATTCCTACCCTAGTCATTCTTTTATTCCTAACATACCTATAGAAAGCCTTAGGGTTTTCCCTAATCCTATCTACTAAGGACCTTTCATGTCCCCTCCTTGCTGCTTTTAGCTCTCTCTTCAGGTCCTTCCTGGCTACCCTATAACTCTCAATCGCCCCACAGTGGGTGTCTCACTGACCCAGAGTGGGGGTGTCTCACTGACCCAGAGTGGGGGTGACTCACGGACCCGGAGTCTGGGTGTCTCACTGACGCGGAGTGGGGGTGACTCACTGACCCAGAGTGGGGGTGTCTCACGGACCCAGAGTCTGGGTGTTTCACTGACCCAGAGTGGGGGTGACTCACTGACGCGGATTGGGGGTGTCTCACTGACCCAGAGTGGGGGTGACTCACGGACCCGGAGTCTGGGTGTCTCACTGACCCAGAGTCTGGGTGTTTCACTAACCCAGAGTGGGGGTGACTCACTGACGCGGATTGGGGGTGTCTCACTGACGCGGAGTGGGGGTGTCTCACTGACCCAGAGTGGGGGTGACTCACGGACCCGGAGTCTGGGTGTCTCACTGACCCAGAGTGGGGGTGTCTCACTGACCCAGAGTCTGGGTGTCTCACTGACGCGGAGTGGGGGTGTCTCACTGACCCAGAGTGGGGGTGACTCACGGACCCGGAGTCTGGGTGTCTCACTGACCAAGAGTGGGGGTGTCTCACTGACCCAGAGTCTGGGTGTTTCACTGACCCAGAGTGGGGGTGACTCACTGACGCGGATTGGGGGTGTCTCACTGACCCGGACTGGGGGTGACTCACTGACGCGGAGTGGGGGGTGTCTCATTGACCCAGAGTGGGGGTGTCTCACTGACACGGAGTGGGGGTGTCTCACTGACACGGAGTGGGGGTGACTCACTGACTCGGAGTGAGGGTGACTCACTGACTCGGAGTAGGGGTGTCTTACTGGCCCGGAATGGGGGTGTCTCACTGACCCAGAGTGGGGTTGTCTCACTGACCAAGAGTGGGGGTTTCTCACTGACCAAGAGTGGGGGGGGGTCACTGACCAAGAGTGGGGTTGTCTCACTGACCCAGTGGTGGTGTCTCACTGACTCGGAGTGGGGGTGTCTCAATGACACAGAGTGGGGGTGTCTCACTGACCAAGATTGCGGGTGTCAAAGATTTGTGGGCGGCACGGTGGTAGTGGGCGGCACGGTGGCACGGTGGTTAGCACTGCTGCCTCACAGCGCCAGAGACCCGGGTTCAATTCCTGCCTCAGGCGACTGACTGTGTGGAGTTTGCACGTTCTCCCCGTGTCTGCGTGGGTTTCCTCCGGGTGCTCCGGTTTCCTCCCACAGTCCAAAAGATGTGCAGGTTAGGTGAATTGGCCGTGCTAAATTGCCCGTAGTGTTAGGTAAGGGGTAAATGTAGGGGTATGGGTGGGTTACGCTTCGGCGGGTCGGTGTGGACTTGTTGGGCCGAAGGGCCTGTTTCCACACTGTAAGTAATCTAATCTAATCTAATCAAACTGACTCATAGTGGGGGGGTTCACTGACCCAGAGTGGGGGTGTCTCACTGACCAAGAGTGGGGGTGTCTCACTGACCAAGAGTGGGGGGGGGTCACTGACCAAGAGTGGGGATGTCTCACTGACCCGGAGTGGGGGTGTCTCACTGATCCAGAGTGGGGTGACTCACTGACCCAGAGTGGGGGTGTCTCACTGACCCAGAGTGGGGGTGTCTCACTGACCCAGAGTGGGGGTGACTCACTGACCCAGAGTGGGGGTGTCTCACTGACCAAGAGTGGGGGTGACTCACTGACCCAGAGTGGGGGTGTCTCACTGACCCAGAGTGGAGGTGTCTCACTGACTCGGAGTGGGGGTGTCTACTGACCCATAGTGGGGGTGTCTCACTGACCCGGAGTGGGGGCGGGGTGGGGGGGGGTCACTGACCAAGAGTGGGGTTGTCTCACTGACCAAGAGTGGGGGTGTCTCACTGACCCAGAGTGGAGGTGTCTCACTGACCCAGAGTGGGGTGACTCACTGAACCAGAGTGGGGTGACTCACTGACCCAGAGTGGGGGTGCCTCACTGACCAAGAGTGGGGGTGACTCACTGACCCAGAGTGGGGGTGTCTCACTGACTCGGAGTTGGGGTGTCTCACTGACCCGGAGTGGGGGTGTCTCACTGACTCGGAGTGGGGGTGTCTCACTGACCCAGAGTGGAGGTGTCTCACTGACCCAGAGTGGGGTGACTCACTGACCCAGAGTGGGGTGACTCACTGACCCAGAGTGGGGGTGTCTCACTGACCAAGAGTGGGGTTGTCTCACTGACCCAGAGTGGGGGTGTCTCACTGACCCAGAGTGGAGGTGTCTCACTGACCCAGAGTGGGGTGACTCACTGACCCAGAGTGGGGTGACTCACTGACCCAGAGTGGGGGTGTCTCACTGACCCAGAGTGGGGGTGTCTCACTGACCCAGAGTGGGGGTGTCTCACTGACTCGGAGTGAGGGTGTCTCACTGACCCAGAGTGGGGGTGTCTCACTGACCCGGAGTGGGGATGTCTCACTGCCTGGAGTGGGGGTGTCTCACTGACCCAGAGTGGGGGTGTCTCACTGACCCAGAGTGGGGTGTCTCACTGACCCGGAGTGAGGGTGACTCACTGACGCGGAGTGGGGGGTGTGTCATTGACCCAGAGTCGGGGTGTCTCACTGACACAGAGTGGGGGTGTCTCACGGATCCAGAGTGGGGGTGTCTCACTGACCAAGAGTGGGGGGGGGTCACTGACCAAGAGTGGGGTTGTCTCACTGACCAAGAGTGGGGGTGTTTCACTGACTCGGAGTGGGGGTGTCTCAATGACACAGAGTGGAGGTGTCTCACTGACTCGGAGTGGGGGTGTCTCAATGACACAGAGTGGGGGTGTCTCACTGACTCGGAGTGGGGGTGTCTCAATGACACAGAGTGGGGGTGTCTCACTGACCAAGATTGCGGGTGTCAAACTGACTCATAGTGGGGGATTCACTGACGCGGAGTGGGGGTGTCTCACTGACCCAGAGTGGGGGTGTCTCACTGATCCAGAGTGGAGGTGTCTCACTGACTCGGAGTGGGGGTGTCTACTGACCCATAGTGGGGGTGTCTCACTGACCCGGAGTGGGGGCGGGGTCGGGGGGGGTCACTGACCAAGAGTGGGGTTGTCTCACTGACCAAGAATGGGGTTGTATCACTGACTCGGAGTGGGGATGTCTCACTGACACAGAGTGTGGTGTCTCACTGACCCAGAGTGGGGGTGTCTCACTGACTCGGACTGGGGGTGACTCACTGACGCGGAGTGGGGGGTGTCTCATTGACCCAGAGTGGGGGTGTCTCACTGACGCGGAGTGAGGGTGACTCACTGACTCGGAGTGGGGGTGACTCACTGACTCGGAGTAGGGGTGTCTTACTGGCCCGGAATGGGGGTTGGTCACAGACCCAGAGTGGGGGTGTCTCACTGACACAGAGTGGGGATGTCTCACTGACCCGGAGTGGGGGGGGGGGGTCACTGACCAAGAGTGGGGGTGTCTCACTGACCCAGAGTGGGGATGTCTCACTGACCCACAGTGGAGGTGTCTCACTGACCCAGAGTGGGGGTGTCTCACTGACTCGGAGTGGGGTGTCTCACTGACCCAGAGTGGGGGTGTCTCACTGACCCAGAGTGGGGGTGTCTCACTGACCCGGAGTGGGGGTGTCTCACTGACCCAGAGTGGGGTGTCTCACTGACCCAGAGTGGGGGTGTCTCACTGACTCGGAGTGGGGTGTCTCACTGACCCGGAGTGGGGGTGTCTCGCTGACGCGGAGTGGGGGGTGTCTCATTGACCCAGAGTGGGGGTGTCTCACTGAAACAGAGTGAGGGTGTCTCACTGACACAGAGTGGGAGTGTCTAACTGACCCAGAGTGGGGGTGTCTAACTGACCCAGAGTGGGTGTGTCTCACTGACCCAGAGTGGGGGTGTCTCACTGACCCAGAGTGGGGGTGTCTCACTGACCAAGAGTGGGGGGGGGTCACTGACCAAGAGTGGGGTTGTCTCACTGACCAAGAGTGGGGGTGTTTCACTGACTCGGAGTGGGGGTGTCTCACTGACCCAGAGTGGGGGTGTCTCACTGACCAAGATTGCGGGTGTCAAACTGACTCGGAGAGGGCGTGTCTCACTGACCCAGAGTGGGGGTGTCTCACTGACCAAGAGTGGGGATGTCTCACTGACCCAGAGTGGGGGTGTCTCACTGACCCGGAGTGGGGGTGTTTCACTGACACAGAGTGGGGGTGTCTCACTGACCCAGAGTGGGGGTGTCTCACTGACCCAGAGTGGGGGTGTCTAACTGACCCACAGTGGGTGTATCTCACTGACGCAGAGTGGGGGTGTCTCACTGACCCAGAGTGGGGTTGTCTCACTGACCAAGAGTGAGGGTGACTCACTGACCCGGAGTCTGGGTGTCTCACTGACCCAGAGTAGGGGTGACTCACTGACCCGGAGTCTGGGTGTCTCACTGACCCGGAGTGGGGGTGTCTCACTGACCCAGAGTGGGGGTGTCTCACTGACCAAGAGTGAGGGTGACTCACTGACCCGGAGTCTGGGTGTCACACTGACGCGGAGTGGGGGTGACTCACTGACCCAGAGTGGGGGTATTTCACTGACCCAAAGTGGGGGTAACTCACTGACCCAGAGTGTGGTGTCTCACTGACCCAGAGAGGGGTGTCTCACTGACTCGGACTGGGGGTGACTCACTGACGCGGAGTGGGGGGTGTCTCACTGACGCGGAGTGAGGGTGACTCACTGACTCGGAGTGGGGGTGACTCACTGACTCGGAGTAGGGGTGTCTTACTGGCCCGGAATGGGGGTTGGTCACAGACCCAGAGTGGGGGTGTCTCACTGACACAGAGTGGGGATGTCTCACTGACCCGGAGTGGGGGGGGGGGTCACTGACCAAGAGTGGGGGTGACTCACTGACTCGGAGTGGGGGTGTCTACTGACCCAGAGTGGGGAGGTCTCACTGACCCGGAGTGGGGGGGGGGGTCACTGACCAAGAGTGGGGTTGTCTCACTGACCCAGAGTGGGGGAGTCTCACTGACCCGGAGTGGGGGTGACTCACTGACCCAGTGTGGAGGTGTCTCACTGACCCAGAGTGGGGGTGTCTCACTGACCCAGAGTGGGGTTTCTCACTGACCCAGAGTGGGGGTGACTCACTGACCCGGAGTCTGGGTGTCTCACTGACCCAGAGTGGGGGTGACTCACTGACTCGGAGTGGGGGTGTCTCGCTGACCCAGAGTGGGGTGTCTCACTGACCCAGAGTGGGGGTGACTCACTGACCCGGAGTCTGGGTGTCTCACTGACCCAGAGTGGGGGTGACTCACTGACTCGGAGTGGGGGTGTCTCGCTGACCCAGAGTGGGGTGTCTCACTGACCCAGAGTGGGGGTGATTCACTGACTCGGAGTGGGGGTGTCTCGCTGACCCAGAGTGGGGTGTCTCACTGACGCGGAGTGGGGGTGACTCACTGACCCAGAGTGCGGGTGACTCACTGACTCGGAGTGGGGGTGTCTCGCTGACCCAGAGTGGGGTGTCTCACTGACCCAGAGTGGGGGTGATTCACTGACTCGGAGTGGGGGTGTCTCGCTGACCCAGAGTGGGGTGTCTCACTGACGCGGAGTGGGGGTGACTCACTGACCCAGAGTGGGGGTGACTCACTGACGCGGAGTGGGGGTGACTCACTGACGTGGAGTGGGGGTGACTCACTGACGCGGAGTGGGGGTGTCTCACTGACCCGGAGTGGGGGTGTCTCACTGACGTGGAGTGGGGGTGTCTCACTGACCCGGAGTGGGGGTGTTTCACTGACCCAGAGTGGGGGTGTCTCACTGACCCGGAGTGGGGGTGTTTCACTGACCCAGAGTGGGGGTGTCTCACTGACCCAGAGTGGGGGTGTCTCACTGACCCAGAGTGGGGGTGACTCACTGACCCAGAGTGGGGGTGTCTCACTGACCCAGAGTGGGGGTGTCTCACTGACCCAGAGTGGGGGTGACTCACTGACCCGGAGTGGGGGTGTCTCACTGACCCAGAGTCTGGGTGTCTCACTGACCCAGAGTGGGGGTGACTCACTGACGCGGAGTGGGGGTGTCTCACTGACCCGGACTGGGGGTGACTCACTGACGCGGAGTGGGGGGTGTCTCATTGACCCAGAGTGGGGGTGTCTCACTGACACAGAGTGGGGGTGACTCACTGACCCGGAGTGAGGGTGACTCACTGACTCGGAGTAGGGGTGTCTCAATGACACAGAGTGGGGGTGTCTCACTGACCCAGAGTGGGGGTGTCTCACTGACCCAGAGTGGGGGTGTCTCACTGACCCAGAGTGGGGTGTCTCACTGACCCTGAGTGGGGGTGTCTCAATGACACAGAGTGGGGGTGTCTCACTGAGTCGGAGTGGGGGTGTCTCACTGGCCCAGAGTGGGGGTGTCTCACTGACTCGGAGTGGGGGTGTCTCACTGGCCCAGAGTGGGGGTGCCTCACTGACCAAGAGTGGGGGTGTCTCACTGACCCAGAGTGGGGGTGTCTCACTGACCAAGAGTGGGGATGTCTCACTGACCCAGAGTGGAGGTGTCTCACTGACACAGAGTGGGGTGTCTCACTGACACAGAGTGGGGGTGTCTCACTGACCAAGAGTGGGGGTGACTCACTGACTCGGAGTGGGGTTGTCTCACTGACACAGAGTGGGAGTGTCTCACTGACCAAGAGTGGGGGTGTCTCACTGGCCCAGAGTGGGGGTGCCTCACTGACCAAGAGTGGGGGTGTCTCACTGACCAAGAGTGGGGGTGACTCACTGACTCGGAGTGGGGTTGTCTCACTGACACAGAGTGGGAGTGTCTCACTGACACGGAGTGGAGGTGTCTCACTGACACAGAGTGGGGATGTCTCACTGACCCAGAGTGGAGGTGTCTCACTGACACAGAGTGGGGTGTCTCACTGACCCAGAGTGGGGGTGTCTCACTGACACAGAGTGGGGTGTCTCACTGACCCAGAGTGGGGGTGTCTCACTGACCCAGAGTGGGGGTGTCTCACTGACCCAGAGTGGGGGTGTCTCACTGACCCAGAGTGGGGGTGTCTCACTGACACAGAGTGGGGTGTCTCACTGACCCAGAGTGGGGGTGTCTCACTGACACAGAGTGGGGTGTCTCACTGACCCAGAGTGGGGGTGTCTCACTGACCCAGAGTGGGGGTGTCTCACTGACCCAGAGTGGGGGTGTCTCACTGACCCAGAGTGGGGGTGTCTCACTGACCCGGAGTGGGGGTGTCTCACTGACCCAGAGTGGGGTGTCTCACTGACCCAGAGTGGGGGTGTCTCACTGACCCAGAGTGGGGGTGTCTCACTGACCCAGAGTGGAGGTGTCTCACTGACCCAGAGTGGGGGTGTCTCACTGACCCAGAGTGGAGGTGTCTCACTGACCCAGAGTGGAGGTGTCTCACTGACCCAGAGTGAGGTGTCTCACTGACCCTGAGTGGGGGTGTCTCGCTGACCCAGAGTGGGGGTGTCTCACTGACCCGGAGTGGGGGTGTCTCACTGACCCAGAGTGGGGGTGTCTCGCTGACCCAGAGTGGGGGTGTCTCACTGACCCTGAGTGGGTGCGTCTCACTGACCCGGAGTGGGGGTGTCTCACTGACCCGGAGTGGGGGTGTCTCACTGACCCAGAGTGGGGTTTCTCACTGACCCAGAGTGGGGGTGTCTCACTGACCCGGAGTGGGAGTTTCTCACTGACACAGAGTGGGGGTGTCTCACTGACCCGGAGTGGGGGTGTCTCACTGACTCGGAGTGGGGGTGTCTCACTGACGCGGACTGGGGGTGACTCATTGACGCGGAGTGGGGGGTGTCTCATTGACCCAGAGTGGGGGTGTCTCACTGACCCAGAGTGGGGGTGTCTCACTGACCCAGAGTGGGGATGTCTCACTGACCCAGAGTGGGGGTGTCTCACTGATCCAGAGTGGGAGTGTCTAACTGACCCAGAGTGGGGGTGTCTCAGTGACCCAGAGTGGGGGTGTCTCACTGACCAAGAGTGGGGGGGGGGGTCACTGACCAAGAGTGGGGTTGTCTCACAGACCAAGAGTGGGGGGGGGGGTCACTGACCCAGAGTGGGGGTGTTTCACTGACCCAGAGTGGGGGTCTCTCACTGACTCGGAGTGGTGGTGTCTCACTGACCAAGAGTGGGGATGTCTCAGTGACCCAGATTGCGGGTGTCAAACTGACTCGTAGTGGGGGGGTTCACTGACCAAGAGTGGGGGTGTCTCACTGACCAAGAGTGGGGGTGTCTCACTGACTCGGAGAGGGGGTGTCTCACTGACCCAGAGTGGGGGTGTCTCACTGACCAAGAGTGGGGATGTCTCACTGACCCAGAGTGAGGGTGTCTCACTGACCTGGAGTCTGGGTGTCTCACTGACCCAGAGTGGGGGTGTCTCACTGACCAAGAGTGAGGGTGACTCACTGACCCAGAGTCTGGGTGTCACACTGACGCGGAGTGGGGGTGACTCACTGGCCCAGAGTGGGGGTATTTCACTGACCCGGAGTCTGGGTGTCTCACTGACCCGGAGTGGGGGTATTTCATTGACCCAAAGTGGGGGTAACTCACTGACCCAGAGTGTGGTGTCTCACTGACCCAGAGTGGGGGGTGTCTCATTGACCCAGAGTGGGGGTGTCTCACTGACGCGGAGTGAGGGTGACTCACTGACTCGGAGTGGGGGTGACTCACTGACGCGGAGTGGGGGGTGTCTCATTGACCCAGAGTGGGGGTGTCTCACTGACGCGGAGTGAGGGTGACTCACTGACTCGGAGTGGGGGTGACTCACTGACACAGAGTGGGGGTGTCTACTGACCCAGAGTGGGGAGGTCTCACTGACCCGGAGTGTGGGGGGGGTCACTGACCAAGAGTGGGGGTGTCTCACAGACCAAGAGTGGGGGTGACTCACTGACTCGGAGTGGGGGTTTCTCAATGACACAGAGTGGGGGTGTCTCACTGACCCAGACTGGGGGTGACTCACTGACCCAGAGTGGGGGTGTCTCACTGACCCAGAGTGGGGGTGTCTCACTGACTCGGAGTGGGGGTGTCTCACTGACCCAGAGTGGGGGTGTCTCACTGACCCAGAGTGGGGGTGTCTCACTGACTCGGAGTGGGGGTGTCTCACTGACCTGGAGTCTGGGTGTCTCACTGACCCAGAGTGGGGGTGTCTCACTGACCAAGAGTGAGGGTGACTCACTGACCCAGAGTCTGGGTGTCACACTGACGCGGAGTGGGGGTGACTCACTGGCCCAGAGTGGGGGTATTTCACTGACCCGGAGTCTGGGTGTCTCACTGACCCGGAGTGGGGGTATTTCATTGACCCAAAGTGGGGGTAACTCACTGACCCAGAGTGTGGTGTCTCACTGACCCAGAGTGGGGGGTGTCTCATTGACCCAGAGTGGGGGTGTCTCACTGACGCGGAGTGAGGGTGACTCACTGACTCGGAGTGGGGGTGACTCACTGACGCGGAGTGGGGGGTGTCTCATTGACCCAGAGTGGGGGTGTCTCACTGACGCGGAGTGAGGGTGACTCACTGACTCGGAGTGGGGGTGACTCACTGACACAGAGTGGGGGTGTCTACTGACCCAGAGTGGGGAGGTCTCACTGACCCGGAGTGTGGGGGGGGTCACTGACCAAGAGTGGGGGTGTCTCACAGACCAAGAGTGGGGGTGACTCACTGACTCGGAGTGGGGGTTTCTCAATGACACAGAGTGGGGGTGTCTCACTGACCCAGACTGGGGGTGACTCACTGACCCAGAGTGGGGGTGTCTCACTGACCCAGAGTGGGGGTGTCTCACTGACTCGGAGTGGGGGTGTCTCACTGACCCAGAGTGGGGGTGTCTCACTGACCCAGAGTGGGGGTGTCTCACTGACTCGGAGTGGGGGTGTCTCACTGACCCAGAGTGGGGGTGTCTCACTGACCCAGAGTGGGAGTGTCTCACTGACCCACAGTGGGGGTGTCTCACTGGCCCAGAGTGGGGGTGACTCACTGACTCGGAGTGGGGGTGACTCACTGACCCAGAGTGGGGGTGTCTCACTGACCCGGAGTGGGGGTGACTCACTGACTCGGAGTGGGGGTGACTCACTGACCCAGAGTGGGGGTGTCTCATTGACCCAGAGTGGGGGTGTCTCACTGACGTGGAGTGGGGGTGACTCACTGACGTGGAGTGGGGGTGTCTCACTGACGTGGAGTGGGGGTGACTCACTGACGCGGACTGGGGGTGACTCACTGACGCGGACTGGGGGGACTCACTGACTCGGAGTGGGGGTGTCTCACTGACACAGAGTGGGGGTGTCTCACTGACACGGAGTGGGGAGGTCTCACTGACCCAGAGTGGGGTGTCTCACTGACTCGGAGTGGGGGTTTCTCACTGACCCAGAGTGGGGGTGTCTCACTGACCCGGAGTGGGGGGACTCACTGACCCGGAGTGGGGGGACTCACTGACTCGGAGTGGGGGTGTCTCACTGGCCCAGAGTGAGGGGACTCACTGGCCCAGAGTGAGGGGACTCACTGACCCAGAGTGGGGTGTCTCACTGACCCAGAGTGGGAGTGTCTCACTGACCCGGAGTGGGGGTGTCTCACTGACCCGGAGTGGGGGTGTCTCACTGACCCGGAGTGGGGGTGACTCACTGACTCGGAGTGGGGGTGACTCACTGACTCGGAGTGGGGGTGTCTCACTGACCCGGAGTGGGGGTGACTCACTGACTCGGAGTGGGGGTGTCTCACTGACCCGGAGTGGGGGTGACTCACTGACTCGGAGTGGGGGTGTCTCACTGACCCGGAGTGGGGGTGACTCACTGACTCGGAGTGGGGGTGTCTCACTGACCCGGAGTGGGGGTGACTCACTGACTCGGAGTGGGGGTGTCTCACTGACCCGGAGTGGGGGTGTCTCACTGACCCGGAGTGGGGGTGACTCACTGACGCGGAGTGGGGGTGACTCACTGACGCGGAGTGGGGGGTGTCTCATTGACCCAGAGTGGGGGTGTCTCACTGACGCGGAGTGAGGGTGACTCACTGACTCGGAGTGGGGGTGACTCACTGACACAGAGTGGGGGTGTCTACTGACCCAGAGTGGGGAGGTCTCACTGACCCGGAGTGTGGGGGGGGTCACTGACCCAGAGTGAGGGTGTCTCACTGACACAGAGTGGGGGTGTCTACTGACCCAGAGTGGGGAGGTCTCACTGACCCGGAGTGTGGGGGGGGTCACTGACCAAGAGTGGGGGTGTCTCACAGACCAAGAGTGGGGGTGACTCACTGACTCGGAGTGGGAGTTTCTCAATGACACAGAGTGGGGGTGTCTCACTGACCCAGACTGGGGGTGACTCACTGACCCAGAGTGGGGGTGTCTCACTGACCCAGAGTGGGGGTGTCTCACTGACTCGGAGTGGGGGTGTCTCACTGACCCAGAGTGGGGGTGTCTCACTGACCCAGAGTGGGGGTGTCTCATTGACCCAGAGTGGGAGTGTCTCACTGACCCACAGTGGGGGTGTCTCACTGGCCCAGAGTGGGGGTGACTCACTGACTCGGAGTGGGGGTGACTCACTGACCCAGAGTGGGGGTGTCTCACTGACCCGGAGTGGGGGTGACTCACTGACTCGGAGTGGGGGTGACTCACTGACCCAGAGTGGGGGTGTCTCATTGACCCAGAGTGGGGGTGTCTCACTGACGTGGAGTGGGGGTGTCTCACTGACGTGGAGTGGGGGTGACTCACTGACGCGGAGTGGGGGTGACTCACTGACGCGGACTGGGGGGACTCACTGACGCGGAGTGGGGGTGTCTCACTGACACAGAGTGGGGGTGTCTCACTGACACGGAGTGGGGGTGACTCACTGACGCGGAGTGGGGGTGTCTACTGACCCAGAGTGGGGGTGTCTCACTGACCCAGAGTGGGGTGTCTCACTGACTCGGAGTGGGGGTTTCTCACTGACCCAGAGTGGGGGTGTCTCACTGACGCGGAGTGGGGGGACTCACTGACTCGGAGTGGGGGTGACTCACTGGCCCAGAGTGAGGGGACTCACTGACCCGGAGTGGGGGGACTCACTGAATCGGAGTGGGGGTGTCTCACTGGCCCAGAGTGAGGGGACTCACTGGCCCAGAGTGAGGGGACTCACTGACCCAGAGTGGGAGTGTCTCACTGACCCGGAGTGGGGGTGTCTCACTGACCCGGAGTGGGGGTGTCTCACTGACCCGGAGTGGGGGTGTCTCACTGACCCAGAGTGGGGGTGACTCACTGACTCGGAGTGGGGGTGTCTCACTGACCCGGAGTGGGGGTGTCTCACTGACCCGGAGTGGGGGTGACTCACTGACGCGGAGTGGGGGTGACTCACTGACTCGGAGTGGGGGTGTCTCACTGACCCAGAGTGGGGGTGACTCACTGACGCGGAGTCTGGGTGTCTCACTGACGCGGAGTGGGGGTGACTCACTGACCCGGAGTGGGGGTGTCTCACTGACCCGGAGTGGGGGTGTCTCACTGACGCGGAGTCTGGGTGTCTCACTGACGCGGAGTGGGGGTGACTCACTGACCCGGAGTGGGGGTGTCTCACTGACCCGGAGTGGGGGTGACTCACTGACCCGGAGTGGGGGTGTCTCACTGACGCGGAGTCTGGGTGTCTCACTGACCCGGAGTGGGGGTGTCTCACTGACACAGAGTGGGGGTGACTCACTGACGCGGAGTGGGGGTGACTCACTGACCAAGAGTGGGAATGTCTCACTGACCCAGAGTGGGGGTGTTTCACTGACACAGAGTAGGGGTGTCTCACTGACCAAGAGTGGGGGTGTCTCACTGACCCAGAGTGGGGGTGTCTAACTGACCCACAGTGGGGGTATCTCACTGACACAGAGTGGGGGTGTCTCACTGACTCGGAGTGGGGGTGTCTCACTGACCCGGAGTCTGGGTGTCTCACTGACCCAGAGTAGGGGTGACTCACTGACCCGGAGTCTGGGTGTCTCACTGACCCGGAGTGGGGGTGTCTCACTGACCCAGAGTGGGGGTGTCTCACTGACCAAGAGTGAGGGTGACTCACTGACCCGGAGTCTGGGTGTCACACTGACGCGGAGTGGGGGTGTCTCACTGACCAAGAGAGGGGTGTCTCACTGACTCGGACTGGGGGTGACTCACTGACGCGGAGTGGGGGGTGTCTCATTGACCCAGAGTGGGGGTGTCTCACTGACGCGGAGTGAGGGTGACTCACTGACTCGGAGTAGGGGTGTCTTACTGGCCCGGAATGGGGGTTGGTCACAGACCCAGAGTGGGGGTGTCTCACTGACACAGAGTGGGGATGTCTCACTGACCCGGAGTGGGGGGGGGGGTTACTGACCAAGAGTGGGGGTGACTCACTGACTCGGAGTGGGGGTGTCTACTGACCCAGAGTGGGGAGGTCTCACTGACCCGGAGTCGGGGGGGGGTCACTGACCAAGAGTGGGGTTGTCTCACTGACCCAGAGTGGGGGTGTCTCACTGACCCGGAGTGGGGGTGTCTCACTGACCCAGTGTGGAGGTGTCTCACTGACCCAGAGTGGGGTGTCTCACTGACCCAGTGTGGAGGTGTCTCACTGACCCAGAGTGGGGTTTCTCACTGACCCGGAGTCTGGGTGTCTCACTGACCCAGAGTGGGGGTGACTCACTGACTCGGAGTGGGGGTGTCTCACTGACCCAGAGTGGGGTGTCTCACTGACCCAGAGTGGGGGTGACTCACTGACTCGGAGTGGGGGTGTCTCACTGACCCAGAGTGGGGGTGTCTCACTGACGCGGAGTGGGGGTGACTCACTGACGCGGAGTGGGGGTGACTCACTGACCCAGAGTGGGGGTGACTCACTGACGCGGAGTGGGGGTGACTCACTGACGTGGAGTGGGGGTGTCTCACTGACCCGGAGTCTGGGTGTCTCACTGACGTGGAGTGGGGGTGTCTCACTGACCCGGAGTGGGGGTGTTTCACTGACCCAGAGTGGGGGTGTCACACTGACCCAGAGTGGGGGTGTCTCACTGACCCAGAGTGGGGTGACTCACTGACCCAGAGTGGGGGTGTCTCACTGACCCGGAGTGGGGGTGTCTCACTGACCCAGAGTGGTGGTGTCTCACTGACCCAGAGTGGGGGTGTCTCACTGACCCAGAGTGGTGGTGTCTCACTGATTCAGAGTGGGGGTGTCTCACTGACCCAGAGTGGGGTGACTCACTGATCCAGAGTGGGGGTGTCTCACTGACCCAGAGTGGGGGTGACTCACGGACCCGGAGTCTGGGTGACTCACTGACTCGAAGTGGGGGTGTCTCACTGACCCAGAGTGGTGGTGTCTCACTGACCCAGAGTGGGGGTGTCTCACTGACCCAGAGTGGGGGTGTCTCACTGACCCAGAGTGGGGGTGACTCACTGACCCGGAGTGGGGGTGTCTCACTGACCCGGAGTCTGGGTGTCTCACTGGCCCAGAGTGGGGGTGACTCACTGACGCGGAGTGGGGGTGTCTCACTGACCCGGACTGGGGGTGACTCACTGACGCGGAGTGGGGGGTGTCTCATTGACCCAGAGTGGGGGTGTCTCACTGACACGGAGTGGGGGTGTCTCACTGACGCGGAGTGGGGGGTGTCTCACTGACCCAGAGTGGGGATGTCTCACTGACACAGAGTGGGGATGTCTCACTGATTCGGAATGGAGTTGTGTCACTGATCCAGAGTGGGAGAGTCTAACAGACCGAGAGTGCGGTATCTCATCGAACTGGGAGTGGGGATGTCTACTGACCCAGAGTAGGGAGGTCTCACTGACCCGGAGTGGGGGGGGAGGGGAGGGTCACTGACCAAGAGTGGGGTTGTCTCACTGACCAAGAGTGGGGGTGTCTCACTGACCCAGAGTGGGGGTGTCTCACTGACCAAGAGTGGGGCTGACTCACTGACTCGGAGTGGGGGTGTCTCAATGACACAGAGTGGGGGTGTCTCACTGACCCAGAGTGGGGGTGTCTCACTGACCAAGAGTGGGGGTGACTCACTGACTCGGAGTGGGGGTGTCTCACTGGCCCAGAGTGGGGGTGCCTCACTGACCAAAAGTGGGGGTGTCTCACTGACCAAGAGTGGGGGTGACTCACTGACTCGGAGTGGGGGTGTCTCAATGACACAGAGTGGGGGTGTCTCACTGACCAAGAGTGGGGGTGTCTCACTGACCCAGAGTAGGAGTGTCTCACTGACGCGGAGTGGGGGTGTCTCACTGACCCGGAGTGGAGGTGTCTCACTGACCAAGAGTGGGGGTGTCACACTGACCCAGAGTAGGAGTGTCTCACTGACGCGGAGTGGGGGTGTCTCACTGACCCAGAGTGGGGGTGTCTCACTGACCCAGAGTGGGGGTGTCTCACTGACCCAGAGTGGGGGTGTCTCACTGACCCGGAGTGGGGGTGTCTCACTGACCCAGAGTGGGGGTGTCTCACTGACCCAGAGTGGGGGTGTCTCACTGACCCAGAGTAGGAGTGTCTCACTGACGCGGAGTGGGGGTGTCTCACTGACCCAGAGTGGGGGTGTCTCACTGACCCAGAGTGGGGGTGTCTCACTGACCCAGAGTGGGGGTGTCTCACTGACCCGGAGTGGGGGTGTCTCACTGACCCAGAGTGGGGTTTCTCACTGACCCAGAGTGGGGGTGTCTCGCTGACCCAGAGTGGGGGTGTCTCACTGAGTCGGAGTGGGGGTGTCTCACTGGCCCAGAGTGGGGGTGTCTCACTGACTCGGAGTGGGGGTGTCTCACTGGCCCAGAGTGGGGGTGCCTCACTGACCAAGAGTGGGGGTGTCTCACTGACCAAGAGTGGGGGTGACTCACTGACTCGGAGTGGGGGTGTCTCAATGACACAGAGTGGGGGTGTCTCACTGACCAAGAGTGGGGGTGTCTCACTGACCCAGAGTAGGAGTGTCTCACTGACGCGGAGTGGGGGTGTCTCACTGACCCGGAGTGGGGGTGTCTCGCTGACCCAGAGTGTGGGTGTCTCACTCGCCCAGAGTGGGGGTGTCTCACTGACCCAGAGTGAGGGTGTCTCACTGACCCAGAGTGGGGGTGTCTCACTGACCCAGAGTGGAGGTGTCTCACTGACCCAGAGTGGGGGTGTCTCACTGACCCAGAGTGGAGGTGTCTCACTGACCCAGAGTGGGGGTGTCTCACTGACCCGGAGTGGGGGTGTCTCACTGACCCAGAGTGGGGGTGTCTCACTGACCCGGAGTGGGGGTGTCTCACTGACCCAGAGTGGGGTTTCTCACTGACCCAGAGTGGGGGTGTCTCGCTGACCCAGAGTGGGGGTGTCTCACTGACCCAGAGTGGGGGTGTCTCACTGACCCAGAGTGGGGGTGTCTCACTGACCCGGAGTGGGGGTGTCTCACTGACCCAGAGTGGGGTTTCTCACTGACCCAGAGTGGGGGTGTCTCACTGACCCGGAGTGGGGGTGTCTCGCTGACCCAGAGTGGGGGTGTCTCACTGACCCAGAGTGGAGGTGTCTCACTGACCCAGAGTGGGGGTGTCTCACTGACCCAGAGTGGGGGTGTCTCACTGACCCGGAGTGGGGGTGTCTCACTGACCCAGAGTGGGGGTGTCTCACTGACCCAGAGTGGGGGTGTCTCACTGACCCAGAGTGGGAGTGTCTCACTGACCCAGAGTGGGGGTGTCTCACTGACCCAGAGTGGGGGTGTCTCACTGACCCAGAGTGGGAGTGTCTCACTGAGCCGGAGTGGGGGTGACTCACTGACCCAGAGTGGGGGTGTCTCACTGAGCCGGAGTGGGGGTGACTCACTGACTCGGAGTGGGGGTGTCTCACTGACCCAGAGTGGGGGTGTCTCATTGACCCAGAGTGGGGGTGACTCACTGACCCAGAGTGGGGGTGTCTCACTGACCCGGAGTGGGGGTGTCTCATTGACCCAGAGTGGGGGTGTCTCATTGACCCAGAGTGGGGGTGTCTCACTGACGTGGAGTGGGGGTGTCTCACTGACGTGGAGTGGGGGTGACTCACTGACCCGGAGTGGGGGTGACTCACTGACGTGGAGTGGGGGTGACTCACTGACCCGGAGTGGGGGTGACTCACTGACGCGGACTGGGGGGACTCACTGACCCAGAGTGGGGGTGACTCACTGACCCAGAGTGGGGGTGACTCACTGACGTGGAGTGGGGGTGACTCACTGACGCGGAGTGGGGGTGACTCACTGACCCGGAGTGGGGGTGACTCACTGACGCGGACTGGGGGGACTCACTGACACAGAGTGGGGGTGTCTACTGACCCAGAGTGGGGAGGTCTCACTGACCCGGAGTGGGGTGTCTCACTGACTCGGAGTGGGGGTGTCTCACTGACCCGGAGTCTGCGTGTCTCACTGACTCGGAGTGGGGGTGTCTCACTGACCCGAAGTCTGCGTGTCTCACTGACTCGGAGTGGGGGTGTCTCACTGACCTCCGCGGAGTCTGCGTGTCTCACTGACCCAGAGTGGGGTTGTCTCACTGACCCGGAGTGGGGGTGTCTCACTGACCCAGAGTGGGGGTGTCTCACTGACCCGGAGTGGGGGTGACTCACTGACTCGGAGTGGGGGTGACTCATTGACCCAGAGTGGGGGTGTCTCACTGACCCGGAGTGGGGGTGACTCACTGACGCGGAGTGGGGGTGACTCACTGACTCGGAGTGGGGGTGTCTCACTGACGCGGAGTGGGGGTGACTCACTGACGCGGAGTGGGGGTGTCTCACTGACGCGGACTGGGGTGACTCACTGACTCGGAGTGGGGGTTTCTCAATGACACAGAGTGGGGGTGACTCACTGACCCAGAGTGGGGGTGTCTCACTGACTCGGAGTGGGGGTGTCTCACTGGCCCAGAGTGGGGGTGTCTCACTGACCCAGAGTGGGGGTGTCTCACTGACCCAGAGTGGGGGTGTCTCACTGACCCAGAGTGGGAGTGTCTCACTGACCCAGAGTGGGGGTGACTCACTGACTCGGAGTGGGGGTGACTCACTGACTCGGAGTGGGGGTGACTCACTGACCCAGAGTGGGGGTGTCTCACTGACCCGGAGTCTGGGTGTCTCATTGACCCAGAGTGGGGGTGACTCACTGACTCGGAGTGGGGGTGTCTCACTGACCAAGAGTGGGGGTGACTCACTGACTCGGAGTGGGGGTTTCTCAATGACACAGAGTGGGGGTGTCTCACTGACCCAGACTGGGGGTGACTCACTGACCCAGAGTGGGGGTATCTCACTGACTCGGAGTGGGGGTGTCTCATTGACCCAGAGTGGGGGTGACTCACTGACCCAGAGTGGGGGTGTCTCACTGACCCGGAGTCTGGGTGTCTCATTGACCCAGAGTGGGGGTGACTCACTGACCCAGAGTGGGGGTGTCTCACTGACTCGGAGTCTGGGTGTCTCATTGACCCATAGAGGGGGTGTCTCACTGACCCAGAGTGGGGGTGTCTCACTGACCCGGAGTCTGGGTGTCTCATTGACCCAGAGTGGGGGTGTCTCATTGACCCAGAGTGGGGGTGACTCACTAACCCAGAGTGGGGGTGTCTCACTGACCCGGAGTCTGGGTGTCTCATTGACCCAGAGTGGGGGTGTCTCACTGACCCAGAGTGGGGGTGTCTCACTGACCCGGAGTGGGGGTGACTCACTGACTCGGAGTGGGGGTGACTCACTGACTCGGAGTGGGGGTGACTCACTGACTCGGAGTCTGGGTGTCTCATTGACCCAGAGTGGGGTTGTCTCACTGACCCGGAGTGGGGGTGTCTCACTGACCCGGAGTCTGGGTGTCTCATTGACCCAGAGTGGGGGTGTCTCACTGACTCGGAGTGGGGGTGTCTCACTGACCCGGAGTCTGGGTGTCTCACTGACTCGGAGTGGGGGTGACTCACTGACTCGGAGTGGGGGTGACTCACTGACCCAGAGTGGGGGTGTCTCACTGACCCGGAGTCTGGGTGTCTCATTGACCCAGAGTGGGGGTGACTCACTGACTCGGAGTGGGGGTGTCTCACTGACGCGGAGTGGGGGTGACTCACTGACGCGGAGTGGGGGTGTCTCACTGACGCGGAGTGGGGGTGACTCACTGACGCGGAGTGGGGGTGACTCACTGACGCGGAGTGGGGCTGACTCACTGACCCGGAGTGAGGGTGACTCACTGACTCGGAGTAGGGGTGTCTTACTGGCCCAGAGTGGGGGTGTCTCACAGACCCAGAGTGGGGGTGTCTCACTGGCCCAGAGTGGGGGTGTCTCACAGACCCGGAGTGGGGGTGTCTCACTGACCAAGAGTGGGGGTGTCTCAATGACACAGAGTGGGGGTGTCTCACTGACGCGGAATGGGGGTGTCTCACTGACCCAGAGTGGGGTGTCTCACTGACCAAGAGTGGGGGTGACTCACTGACTCGGAGTGGGGGTGTCCCACTGACTCGGAGTGGAGTTGTCTCACTGACCAAGAGTGGGGGTGACTCACTGACCCAGAGTGGGGGTGTCTCACTGACCAAGAGTGGGGGTGTCTCACTGACTCGGAGTGGAGTTGTCTCACTGACCAAGAGTGGGGGTGACTCACTGACCAAGAGTGGGGGTGTCTCACTGACCCAGAGTGGGGGTGTCTCACTGACCAAGAGTGGGGGTGACTCACTGACTCGGAGTGGGGGTGTCTCAATGACACAGAGTGGGGGTGTCTCACTGATCAAGAGTGGGGGTGTCTCACAGACCCGGAGTGGGGGTGTCTCACTGACCCAGAGTGGGGGTGTCTCGCTGACCCCGAGTGGGGGTGTCTCGCTGACCCAGAGTGGAGGTGTCTCGCTGACCCAGAGTGGGGGTGTCTCACAGACCCGGAGTGGGGGTGTCTCACTGACCCAGAGTGGAGGTGTCTCACTGACCCAGAGTGGGGGTGTCTCACAGACCCGGAGTGGGGGTGTCTCACTGACCCAGAGTGGAGGTGTCTCACTGACCCAGTGTGGAGGTGTCTCACTGACCCAGAGTGGGGGTGTCTCGCTGACCCAGAGTGGGGGTGTCTCGCTGACCCAGAGTGGAGGTGTCTCACTGACCCAGAGTGGGGTGTCTCACTGACCCAGAGTGGGGTGTCTCACTGACCCAGAGTGGGGGTGTCTCACTGACCAAGAGTGGGGGTGTGTCACTGACCCAGAGTGGGGGTGTCTCACTGACCCGGAGTGGGGGTGTCTCACTGACACGGAGTGGGGGTGTCTCACTGACCAAGAGTGAGGGTGACTCACTGACCCGGAGTCTGGGTGTCTCACTGACCCAGAGTAGGGGTGACTCACTGACCCGGAGTCTGGGTGTCTCACTGACCCGGAGTGGGGGTGACTCACTGACCAAGAGTGGGGGTGTCTCACTGACTCGGAGTCTGGGTGTCTCACTGACCCAGAGTGGGGGTGTCTCACTGTCCAAGAGTGAGGGTGACTCACTGACCCGGAGTCTGGGTGTCTCACTGACCCAGAGTAGGGGTGACTCACTGACCCGGAGTCTGGGTGTCTCACTGACCCGGAGTGGGGGTGTCTCACTGACCCAGAGTGGGGGTGTCTCACTGACCATGAGTGAGGGTGACTCACTGACCCGGAGTCTGGGTGTCACACTGACGCGGAGTGGGGGTGACTCACTGACCCAGAGTGGGGGTGTCTCACTGACCCGGAGTGGGGGTATTTCACTGACCCAAAGTGGGGGTAACTCACTGACCCAGAGTGTGGTGTCTCACTGACCCAGAGTGGGGGTGTCTCACTGACCAAGAGAGGGGTGTCTCACTGACTCGGACTGGGGGTGACTCACTGACGCGGAATGTGGGTGACTCACTGACTCGGAGTAGGGGTGTCTCACTGACCCAGAGTGGGGGGGGGGGGGGTCACTGACCAAGAGTGGGGTTGTCTCACTGACCAAGAGTGGGGCTGTCTCACTGACCCAGAGTGGGGATGTCTCACTGACCCACAGTGGGGGTGTCTCACTGACCAAGAGTGGGGGTGACTCACTGACTCGGAGTGGGGGTTTCTCAATGACACAGAGTGAGGGTGTCTCACTGACCCAGACTGGGGTTTCTCACTGAGCCAGAGTGGGGGTGTCTCACTGACCCAGAGTGGGGGTGACTCACTGACTCGGAGTGGGGGTGTCTCACTGACTCGGAGTGGGGGTGTCTCACTGACCAGGAGTGGGGGTTTCTCACTGACCCGGAGTGGGGGTGACTCACTGACTCGGAGTGGGGGTGACTCACTGACTCGGAGTGGGGGTGACTCACTGACTCGGAGTGAGGGTGACCCACTGACCCAGAGTGGGGGTGTCTCACTGACCCGGAGTCTGGGTGTCTCACTGACCAAGAGTGGGGGTGTCTCACTGACTCGGAGTGGGGGTGTCTCACTGACCCAGAGTGGGGTGTCTCACTGACCAGGAGTGGGGGTTTCTCACTGACCCAGAGTGGGGGTGTCTCACTGACCCGGAGTGGGGGTGACTCACTGACTCGGAGTGGGGGTGACTCACTGACTCGGAGTGGGGGTGACTCACTGACCCAGAGTGGGGGTGTCTCACTGACCCGGAATGGGGGTGTCTCATTGACCCAGAGTGGGGTGTCTCACTGACCCGGAATGGGGGTGTCTCACTGACGCGGAGTGGGGGTGACTCACTGACTCGGAGTGGTGGTGTCTCACTGACGCGGAGTGGGGGTGACTCACTGACCCGGAGTCTGGGTGTCGCACTGACCCGGAGTCTGGGTGTCTCATTGACCCAGAGTGGGGGTGACTCACTGACTCGGAGTGGGGGTGTCTCACTGACGCGGAGTGGGGGTGTCTCACTGACGCGGAGTGGGGGTGACTCACTGACGCGGAGTGGGGGTGACTCACTGACGCGGAGTGAGGGTGACTCACTGACTCGGAGTAGGGGTGTCTTACTGGCCCAGAGTGGGGGTGTCTCACAGACCCAGAGTGGGGGTGTCTCACTGGCCCAGAGTGGGGGTGTCTCACTGACCCGGAGTGGGGGTGTCTCACTGACCAAGAGTGGGGGTGTCTCAATGACACAGAGTGGGGGTGTCTCACTGACGCGGAATGGGGGTGTCTCACTGACCCAGAGTGGGGTGTCTCACTGACCAAGAGTGGGGGTGACTCACTGACTCGGAGTGGGGGTGTCCCACTGACTCGGAGTGGAGTTGTCTCACTGACCAAGAGTGGGGGTGACTCACTGACCCAGAGTGGGGGTGTCTCACTGACCAAGAGTGGGGGTGTCTCACTGACTCGGAGTGGAGTTGTCTCACTGACCAAGAGTGGGGGTGACTCACTGACCAAGAGTGGGGGTGTCTCACTGACCCAGAGTGGGGGTGTCTCACTGACCAAGAGTGGGGGTGACTCACTGACTCGGAGTGGGGGTGTCTCAATGACACAGAGTGGGGGTGTCTCACTGATCAAGAGTGGGGGTGTCTCACAGACCCGGAGTGGGGGTGTCTCACTGACCCCGAGTGGGGGTGTCTCGCTGACCCAGAGTGGGGGTGTCTCACAGACCCGGAGTGGGGGTGTCTCACTGACCCAGAGTGGAGGTGTCTCACTGACCCAGAGTGGGGGTGTCTCACAGACCCGGAGTGGGGGTGTCTCACTGACCCAGAGTGGAGGTGTCTCACTGACCCAGAGTGGAGGTGTCTCACTGACCCAGAGTGGGGGTGTCTCGCTGACCCAGAGTGGGGGTGTCTCGCTGACCCAGAGTGGAGGTGTCTCACTGACCCAGAGTGGGGTGTCTCACTGACCCAGAGTGGGGTGTCTCACTGACCCAGAGTGGGGGTGTCTCACTGACCAAGAGTGGGGGTGTGTCACTGACCCAGAGTGGGGGTGTCTCACTGACCCGGAGTGGGGGTGTCTCACTGACACGGAGTGGGGGTGTCTCACTGACCAAGAGTGAGGGTGTGTCACTGACCCAGAGTGGGGGTGACTCACTGACCCGGAGTCTGGGTGTCTCACTGACCCAGAGTAGGGGTGACTCACTGACCCGGAGTCTGGGTGTCTCACTGACCCGGAGTGGGGGTGACTCACTGACCAAGAGTGGGGGTGTCTCACTGACTCGGAGTCTGGGTGTCTCACTGACCCAGAGTGGGGGTGTCTCACTGACCAAGAGTGAGGGTGACTCACTGACCCGGAGTCTGGGTGTCTCACTGACCCAGAGTAGGGGTGACTCACTGACCCGGAGTCTGGGTGTCTCACTGACCCGGAGTGGGTGTGTCTCACTGACCCAGAGTGGGGGTGTCTCACTGACCAAGAGTGAGGGTGACTCACTGACCCGGAGTCTGGGTGTCACACTGACGCGGAGTGGGGGTGACTCACTGACCCAGAGTGGGGGTGTCTCACTGACCCGGAGTGGGGGTATTTCACTGACCCAAAGTGGGGGTAACTCACTGACCCAGAGTGTGGTGTCTCACTGACCCAGAGTGGGGGTGTCTCACTGACCAAGAGAGGGGTGTCTCACTGACTCGGACTGGGGGTGACTCACTGACGCGGAATGAGGGTGACTCACTGACTCGGAGTAGGGGTGTCTCACTGACCCAGAGTGGGGGGGGGGGTCACTGACCAAGAGTGGGGTTGTCTCACTGACCAAGAGTGGGGCTGTCTCACTGACCCAGAGTGGGGATGTCTCACTGACCCACAGTGGGGGTGTCTCACTGACCAAGAGTGGGGGTGACTCACTGACTCGGAGTGGGGGTTTCTCAATGACACAGAGTGAGGGTGTCTCACTGACCCAGACTGGGGGTGACTCACTGACCCAGAGTGGGGGTGTCTCACTGACCCAGAGTGGGGGTGTCTCACTGACTCGGAGTGGGGGTGTCTCACTGACCCAGAGTGGGGTTTCTCACTGAGCCAGAGTGGGGGTGTCTCACTGACCCAGAGTGGGGGTGACTCACTGACTCGGAGTGGGGGTGTCTCACTGACTCGGAGTGGGGGTGTCTCACTGACCAGGAGTGGGGGTTTCTCACTGACCCGGAGTGGGGGTGACTCACTGACTCGGAGTGGGGGTGACTCACTGACTCGGAGTGGGGGTGACTCACTGACTCGGAGTGAGGGTGACCCACTGACCCAGAGTGGGGGTGACTCACTGACGCGGAGTCTGGGTGTCGCACTGACCCGGAGTGGGGGTGTCTCACTGACCCGGAATGGGGGTGTCTCATTGACCCAGAGTGGGGGTGTCTCACTGACCCGGAATGGGGTTGTCTCATTGACCCAGAGTGGGGGTGTCTCACTGACCCGGAATGGGGTTGTCTCATTGACCCAGAGTGGGGGTGTCTCACTGACTCGGAGTGGGGGTTTCTCACTGACCCAGAGTGGGGGTGTCTCACTGACCCGGAGTGGGGGTGACTCACTGACTCGGAGTGGGGGTGACTCACTGACTCGGAGTGGGGGTGACTCACTGACCCAGAGTGGGGGTGTCTCACTGACCCGGAATCGGGGTGTCTCATTGACCCAGAGTGGGGTGTCTCACTGACCCGGAATGGGGGTGTCTCACTGACACGGAGTGGGGGTGACTCACTGACTCGGAGTGGGGGTGTCTCACTGACGCGGAGTGGGGGTGACTCACTGACCCGGAGTCTGGGTGTCGCACTGACCCAGAGTGGGGGTGACTCACTGACGCGGAGTCTGGGTGTCGCACTGACCCGGAGTGGGGGTGTCTCACTGACCCGGAATGGGGGTGTCTCATTGACCCAGAGTGGGGGTGTCTCACTGACCCGGAATGGGGTTGTCTCATTGACCCAGAGTGGGGGTGTCTCACTGACCCGGAATGGGGTTGTCTCATTGACCCAGAGTGGGGGTGTCTCACTGACCAAGATTGCGGGTGTCAAACTGACTCGTAGTGGGGGGGTTCACTGACCAAGAGTGGGGGTGTCTCACTGACCAAGAGTGGGGGTGTCTCACTGACCAAGAGTGGGGGTGACTCACTGACTCGGAGTGGGGGTGTCTCAATGACACAGAGTGGGGGTGTCTCACTGACCAAGAGTGGGGGTGTCTCACTGACCCAGAGTAGGAGTGTCTCACTGACTCGGAGTGGGGGTGTCTCACTGACCCAGAGTGGGGGTGTCTCACAGACCAAGAGTGGGGGTGACTCACTGACTCGGAGTGGGGTTGTCTCACTGACACAGAGTGGAGGTGTCTCACTGACCAAGAGTGGGGGTGTCTCACAGACCAAGAGTGGGGGTGACTCACTGACTCGGAGTGGGGTTGTCTCACTGACACAGAGTGGGGGTGTCTCACTGACACAGAGTGGGGTGTCTCACTGACCCAGAGTGGGGGTGTCTCACTGACCCAGAGTGGGGTGTCTCACTGACCCAGAGTGGGGGTGTCTCACTGACCCAGAGTGGGGGTGTCTCACTGACCCAGAGTGGGGGTGTCTCACTGACCCAGAATGGGGTGTCTCACTGACCCTGAGTGGGGGTGTCTCACTGACCCAGAGTGGGGGTGTCTCACTGACCCAGAGTGGAGGTGTCTCACTGATCCAGAGTGGGGGTGTCTCACTGACCCAGAGTGGAGGTGTCTCACTGACCCTGAGTGGGGGTGTCTCGCTGACCCAGAGTGGGGGTGTCTCACTGACCCGGAGTGGGGGTGTCTCACTGACCCAGAGTGGGGGTGTCTCACTGACCCAGAGTGGGGGTGTCTCACTGACCCAGAGTGGGGGTGTCTCACTGACCCGGAGTGGGGGTGTCTCGCTGACCCAGAGTGTGGGTGTCTCACTCGCCCAGAGTGGGGGTGACTCACTGACTCGGAGTGGGGGTGACTCACTGACCCAGAGTGGGGGTGTCTCACTGACCCGGAGTGGGGGTGTCTCACTGACCCAGAGTGGGGGTGTCTCACTGACCCAGAGTGGGGGTGTCTCACTGACCCGGAGTGGGGGTGTCTCACTGGCCCAGAGTGGGGGTGACTCACTGACTCGGAGTGGGGGTGACTCACTGACCCAGAGTGGGGGTGTCTCACTGACCCGGAGTGGGGGTGACTCACTGACTCGGAGTGGGGGTGACTCACTGACCCAGAGTGGGGGTGTCTCACTGACCCGGAGTGGGGGTGTCTCATTGACCCAGAGTGGGGGTGTCTCATTGACCCAAAGTGGGGGTGTCTCACTGACGTGGAGTGGGGGTGACTCACTGACGTGGAGTGGGGGTGACTCACTGACCCGGAGTGGGGGTGCCTCACTGACTCGGACTGGGGGGACTCACTGACACAGAGTGGGGGTGTCTCACTGACACGGAGTGGGGGTGACTCACTGACGCGGAGTGGGGGTGTCTACTGACCCAGAGTGGGGAGGTCTCACTGACCCGGAGTGGGGTGTCTCACTGACTCGGAGTGGGGGTGTCTCACTGACCCGGAGTCTGCGTGTCTCACTGACTCGGAGTGGGGGTGTCTCACTGACCCGGAGTCTGCGTGTCTCACTGACTCGGAGTGGGGGTGTCTCACTGACCCGGAGTCTGCGTGTCTCACTGACCCAGAGTGGGGGTGTCTCACTGACCCGGAGTGGGGGTGTCTCACTGGCCCAGAGTGGGGGTGTCTCACTGACCCAGAGTGGGGGTGTCTCACTGACCCAGAGTGGGGGTGTCTCACTGACCCAGAATGGGGGTGACTCACTGACTCGGAGTGGGGGTGACTCACTGACCCAGAGTGGGGGTGTCTCACTGACTCGGAGTGGGGGTGACTCATTGACCCAGAGTGGGGGTGTCTCACTGACCCGGAGTGGGGGTGACTCACTGACGCGGAGTGGGGGTGACTCACTGACTCGGAGTGGGGGTGTCTCACTGACGCGGAGTGGGGGTGACTCACTGACGCGGAGTGGTGGTGACTCACTGACGCGGACTGGGGTGACTCACTGACTCGGAGTGGGGGTTTCTCAATGACACAGAGTGGGGGTGACTCACTGACCCAGAGTGGGGGTGTCTCACTGACTCGGAGTGGGGGTGTCTCACTGGCCCAGAGTGGGGGTGTCTCACTGACCCAGAGTGGGGGTGTCTCACTGACCCAGAGTGGGAGTGTCTCACTGACCCAGAGTGGGGGTGACTCACTGACCCGGAGTGGGGGTGACTCACTGACTCGGAGTGGGGGTGACTCACTGACCCAGAGTGGGGGTGTCTCACTGACCCGGAGTCTGGGTGTCTCATTGACCCAGAGTGGGGGTGACTCACTGACTCGGAGTGGGGGTGTCTCACTGACCAAGAGTGGGGGTGACTCACTGACTCGGAGTGGGGGTTTCTCAATGACACAGAGTGGGGGTGTCTCACTGACCCAGACTGGGGGTGACTCACTGACCCAGAGTGGGGGTATCTCACTGACTCGGAGTGGGGGTGTCTCACTGACCCAGAGTGGAGGTGTCTCACTGACCCAGAGTGGAGGTGTCTCACTGACCCAGAGTGGGGGTGTCTCGCTGACCCAGAGTGGGGGTGTCTCGCTGACCCAGAGTGGAGGTGTCTCACTGACCCAGAGTGGGGTGTCTCACTGACCCAGAGTGGGGTGTCAGACTGACCCAGAGTGGGGGTGTTTCACTGACCAAGAGTGGGGGTGTGTCACTGACCCAGAGTGGGGGTGTCTCACTGACCCGGAGTGGGGGTGTCTCACTGACACGGAGTGGGGGTGTCTCACTGACCAAGAGTGAGGGTGTGTCACTGACCCAGAGTGGGGGTGACTCACTGACCCGGAGTCTGGGTGTCTCACTGACCCAGAGTAGGGGTGACTCACTGACCCGGAGTCTGGGTGTCTCACTGACCCGGAGTGGGGGTGACTCACTGACCAAGAGTGGGGGTGTCTCACTGACTCGGAGTCTGGGTGTCTCACTGACCCAGAGTGGGGGTGTCTCACTGACCAAGAGTGAGGGTGACTCACTGACCCGGAGTCTGGGTGTCTCACTGACCCAGAGTAGGGGTGACTCACTGACCCGGAGTCTGGGTGTCTCACTGACCCGGAGTGGGGGTGTCTCACTGACCCAGAGTGGGGGTGTCTCACTGACCAAGAGTGAGGGTGACTCACTGACCCGGAGTCTGGGTGTCACACTGACGCGGAGTGGGGGTGACTCACTGACCCAGAGTGGGGGTGTCTCACTGACCCGGAGTGGGGGTATTTCACTGACCCAAAGTGGGGGTAACTCACTGACCCAGAGTGTGGTGTCTCACTGACCCAGAGTGGGGGTGTCTCACTGACCAAGAGAGGGGTGTCTCACTGACTCGGACTGGGGGTGACTCACTGACGCGGAATGAGGTTGACTCACTGACTCGGAGTAGGGGTGTCTCACTGACCCAGAGTGGGGGGGGGGGGTCACTGACCAAGAGTGGGGTTGTCTCACTGACCAAGAGTGGGGCTGTCTCACTGACCCAGAGTGGGGATGTCTCACTGACCCACAGTGGGGGTGTCTCACTGACCAAGAGTGGGGGTGACTCACTGACTAGGAGTGGGGGTTTCTCAATGACACAGAGTGAGGGTGTCTCACTGACCCAGACTGGGGGTGACTCACTGACCCAGAGTGGGGGTGTCTCACTGACCCAGAGTGGGGGTGTCTCACTGACTCGGAGTGGGGGTGTCTCACTGACCCAGAGTGGGGTTTCTCACTGAGCCAGAGTGGGGGTGTCTCACTGACCCAGAGTGGGGGTGACTCACTGACTCGGAGTGGGGGTGTCTCACTGACTCGGAGTGGGGGTGTCTCACTGACCAGGAGTGGGGGTTTCTCACTGACCCGGAGTGGGGGTGACTCACTGACTCGGAGTGGGGGTGACTCACTGACTCGGAGTGGGGGTGACTCACTGACTCGGAGTGAGGGTGACCCACTGACCCAGAGTGGGGGTGACTCACTGACGCGGAGTCTGGGTGTCGCACTGACCCGGAGTGGGGGTGTCTCACTGACCCGGAATGGGGGTGTCTCATTGACCCAGAGTGGGGGTGTCTCACTGACCCGGAATGGGGTTGTCTCATTGACCCAGAGTGGGGGTGTCTCACTGACCCGGAATGGGGTTGTCTCATTGACCCAGAGTGGGGGTGTCTCACTGACTCGGAGTGGGGTTTTCTCACTGACCCAGAGTGGGGGTGTCTCACTGACCCGGAGTGGGGGTGACTCACTGACTCGGAGTGGGGGTGACTCACTGACTCGGAGTGGGGGTGACTCACTGACCCAGAGTGGGGGTGTCTCACTGACCCGGAATGGGGGTGTCTCATTGACCCAGAGTGGGGTGTCTCACTGACCCGGAATGGGGGTGTCTCACTGACACGGAGTGGGGGTGACTCACTGACTCGGAGTGGGGGTGTCTCACTGACGCGGAGTGGGGGTGACTCACTGACCCGGAGTCTGGGTGTCGCACTGACCCAGAGTGGGGGTGACTCACTGACGCGGAGTCTGGGTGTCGCACTGACCCGGAGTGGGGGTGTCTCACTGACCCGGAATGGGGGTGTCTCATTGACCCAGAGTGGGGGTGTCTCACTGACCCGGAATGGGGTTGTCTCATTGACCCAGAGTGGGGGTGTCTCACTGACCCGGAATGGGGTTGTCTCATTGACCCAGAGTGGGGGTGTCTCACTGACCAAGATTGCGGGTGTCAAACTGACTCGTAGTGGGGGGGTTCACTGACCAAGAGTGGGGGTGTCTCACTGACCAAGAGTGGGGGTGTCTCACTGACCAAGAGTGGGGGTGACTCACTGACTCGGAGTGGGGGTGTCTCAATGACACAGAGTGGGGGTGTCTCACTGACCAAGAGTGGGGGTGTCTCACTGACCCAGAGTAGGAGTGTCTCACTGACTCGGAGTGGGGGTGTCTCACTGACCCAGAGTGGGGGTGTCTCACAGACCAAGAGTGGGGGTGACTCACTGACTCGGAGTGGGGTTGTCTCACTGACACAGAGTGGAGGTGTCTCACTGACCAAGAGTGGGGGTGTCTCACAGACCAAGAGTGGGGGTGACTCACTGACTCGGAGTGGGGTTGTCTCACTGACACAGAGTGGGGGTGTCTCACTGACACAGAGTGGGGTGTCTCACTGACCCAGAGTGGGGGTGTCTCACTGACCCAGAGTGGGGTGTCTCACTGACCCAGAGTGGGGGTGTCTCACTGACCCAGAGTGGGGGTGTCTCACTGACCCAGAATGGGGTGTCTCACTGACCCTGAGTGGGGTGTCTCACTGACCCAGAGTGGGGGTGTCTCACTGACCCAGAGTGGAGGTGTCTCACTGACCCAGAGTGGGGGTGTCTCACTGACCCAGAGTGGAGGTGTCTCACTGACCCTGAGTGGGGGTGTCTCGCTGACCCAGAGTGGGGGTGTCTCACTGACCCGGAGTGGGGGTGTCTCACTGACCCAGAGTGGGGGTGTCTCACTGACCCAGAGTGGGGGTGTCTCACTGACCCGGAGTGGGGGTGTCTCACTGACCCAGAGTGGGGGTGTCTCACTGACCCGGAGTGGGGGTGTCTCGCTGACCCAGAGTGTGGGTGTCTCACTCGCCCAGAGTGGGGGTGACTCACTGACTCGGAGTGGGGGTGACTCACTGACCCGGAGTGGGGGTGTCTCACTGACCCAGAGTGGGGGTGTCTCACTGACCCAGAGTGGGGGTGTCTCACTGACCCGGAGTGGGGGTGTCTCACTGGCCCAGAGTGGGGGTGACTCACTGACTCGGAGTGGGGGTGACTCACTGACCCAGAGTGGGGGTGTCTCACTGACCCGGAGTGGGGGTGACTCACTGACTCGGAGTGGGGGTGACTCACTGACCCAGAGTGGGGGTGTCTCACTGACCCGGAGTGGGGGTGTCTCATTGACCCAGAGTGGGGGTGTCTCATTGACCCAAAGTGGGGGTGTCTCACTGACGTGGAGTGGGGGTGACTCACTGACGTGGAGTGGGGGTGACTCACTGACCCGGAGTGGGGGTGCCTCACTGACTCGGACTGGGGGGACTCACTGACACAGAGTGGGGGTGTCTCACTGACACGGAGTGGGGGTGACTCACTGACGCGGAGTGGGGGTGTCTACTGACCCAGAGTGGGGAGGTCTCACTGACCCGGAGTGGGGTGTCTCACTGACTCGGAGTGGGGGTGTCTCACTGACCCGGAGTCTGCGTGTCTCACTGACTCGGAGTGGGGGTGTCTCACTGACCCGGAGTCTGCGTGTCTCACTGACCCAGAGTGGGGGTGTCTCACTGACCCGGAGTGGGGGTGTCTCACTGGCCCAGAGTGGGGGTGTCTCACTGACCCAGAGTGGGGGTGTCTCACTGACCCAGAGTGGGGGTGTCTCACTGACCCAGAATGGGGGTGACTCACTGACTCGGAGTGGGGGTGACTCACTGACCCAGAGTGGGGGTGTCTCACTGACCCGGAGTGGGGGTGACTCACTGACTCGGAGTGGGGGTGACTCATTGACCCAGAGTGGGGGTGTCTCACTGACCCGGAGTGGGGGTGACTCACTGACGCGGAGTGGGGGTGACTCACTGACTCGGAGTGGGGGTGTCTCACTGACGCGGAGTGGGGGTGACTCACTGACGCGGAGTGGTGGTGACTCACTGACGCGGACTGGGGTGACTCACTGACTCGGAGTGGGGGTTTCTCAATGACACAGAGTGGGGGTGACTCACTGACCCAGAGTGGGGGTGTCTCACTGACTCGGAGTGGGGGTGTCTCACTGACCCAGAGTGGGGGTGTCTCACTGACCCAGAGTGGGGGTGTCTCACTGACCCAGAGTGGGAGTGTCTCACTGACCCAGAGTGGGGGTGACTCACTGACCCGGAGTGGGGGTGACTCACTGACTTGGAGTGGGGGTGACTCACTGACCCAGAGTGGGGGTGTCTCACTGACCCGGAGTCTGGGTGTCTCATTGACCCAGAGTGGGGGTGACTCACTGACTCGGAGTGGGGGTGTCTCACTGACCAAGAGTGGGGGTGACTCACTGACTCGGAGTGGGGGTTTCTCAATGACACAGAGTGGGGGTGTCTCACTGACCCAGACTGGGGGTGACTCACTGACCCAGAGTGGGGGTATCTCACTGACTCGGAGTGGGGGTGTCTCATTGACCCAGAGTGGGGGTGACTCACTGACCCAGAGTGGGGGTGTCTCACTGACCCGGAGTCTGGGTGTCTCATTGACCCAGAGTGGGGGTGACTCACTGACCCAGAGTGGGGGTGTCTCACTGACTCGGAGTCTGGGTGTCTCATTGACCCAGAGTGGGGGTGTCTCACTGACCCAGAGTGGGGGTGTCTCACTGACCCGGAGTCTGGGTGTCTCATTGACCCAGAGTGGGGGTGTCTCATTGACCCAGAGTGGGGGTGACTCACTAACCCAGAGTGGGGGTGTCTCACTGACCCGGAGTCTGGGTGTCTCATTGACCCAGAGTGGGGGTGTCTCACTGACCCAGAGTGGGGGTGTCTCACTGACCCGGAGTGGGGGTGACTCACTGACTCGGAGTGGGGGTGACTCACTGACTCGGAGTGGGGGTGACTCACTGACTCGGAGTCTGGGTGTCTCATTGACCCAGAGTGGGGTTGTCTCACTGACCCGGAGTGGGGGTGTCTCACTGACCCGGAGTCTGGGTGTCTCATTGACCCAGAGTGGGGGTGACTCACTGACTCGGAGTGGGGGTGTCTCACTGACGCGGAGTGGGGGTGACTCACTGACCCGGAGTCTGGGTGTCGCACTGACCCAGAGTGGGGGTGACTCACTGACGCGGAGTCTGGGTGTCGCACTGACCCGGAGTGGGGGTGTCTCACTGACCCGGAATGGGGGTGTCTCATTGACCCAGAGTGGGGGTGTCTCACTGACCCGGAATGGGGTTGTCTCATTGACCCAGAGTGGGGGTGTCTCACTGACCCGGAATGGGGTTGTCTCATTGACCCAGAGTGGGGGTGTCTCACTGACCAAGATTGCGGGTGTCAAACTGACTCGTAGTGGGGGGGTTCACTGACCAAGAGTGGGGGTGTCTCACTGACCAAGAGTGGGGGTGTCTCACTGACCAAGAGTGGGGGTGACTCACTGACTCGGAGTGGGGGTGTCTCAATGACACAGAGTGGGGGTGTCTCACTGACCAAGAGTGGGGGTGTCTCACTGACCCAGAGTAGGAGTGTCTCACTGACTCGGAGTGGGGGTGTCTCACTGACCCAGAGTGGGGGTGTCTCACAGACCAAGAGTGGGGGTGACTCACTGACTCGGAGTGGGGTTGTCTCACTGACACAGAGTGGAGGTGTCTCACTGACCAAGAGTGGGGGTGTCTCACAGACCAAGAGTGGGGGTGACTCACTGACTCGGAGTGGGGTTGTCTCACTGACACAGAGTGGGGGTGTCTCACTGACACAGAGTGGGGTGTCTCACTGACCCAGAGTGGGGGTGTCTCACTGACCCAGAGTGGGGTGTCTCACTGACCCAGAGTGGGGGTGTCTCACTGACCCAGAGTGGGGGTGTCTCACTGACCCAGAGTGGGGGTGTCTCACTGACCCAGAATGGGGTGTCTCACTGACCCTGAGTGGGGGTGTCTCACTGACCCAGAGTGGGGGTGTCTCACTGACCCAGAGTGGAGGTGTCTCACTGACCCAGAGTGGGGGTGTCTCACTGACCCAGAGTGGAGGTGTCTCACTGACCCTGAGTGGGGGTGTCTCGCTGACCCAGAGTGGGGGTGTCTCACTGACCCGGAGTGGGGGTGTCTCACTGACCCAGAGTGGGGGTGTCTCACTGACCCAGAGTGGGGGTGTCTCACTGACCCGGAGTGGGGGTGTCTCACTGACCCAGAGTGGGGGTGTCTCACTGACCCGGAGTGGGGGTGTCTCGCTGACCCAGAGTGTGGGTGTCTCACTCGCCCAGAGTGGGGGTGACTCACTGACTCGGAGTGGGGGTGACTCACTGACCCAGAGTGGGGGTGTCTCACTGACCCGGAGTGGGGGTGTCTCACTGACCCAGAGTGGGGGTGTCTCACTGACCCAGAGTGGGGGTGTCTCACTGACCCGGAGTGGGGGTGTCTCACTGGCCCAGAGTGGGGGTGACTCACTGACTCGGAGTGGGGGTGACTCACTGACCCAGAGTGGGGGTGTCTCACTGACCCGGAGTGGGGGTGACTCACTGACTCGGAGTGGGGGTGACTCACTGACCCAGAGTGGGTGTGTCTCACTGACCCGGAGTGGGGGTGTCTCATTGACCCAGAGTGGGGGTGTCTCATTGACCCAAAGTGGGGGTGTCTCACTGACGTGGAGTGGGGGTGACTCACTGACGTGGAGTGGGGGTGACTCACTGACCCGGAGTGGGGGTGCCTCACTGACTCGGACTGGGGGGACTCACTGACACAGAGTGGGGGTGTCTCACTGACACGGAGTGGGGGTGACTCACTGACGCGGAGTGGGGGTGTCTACTGACCCAGAGTGGGGAGGTCTCACTGACCCGGAGTGGGGTGTCTCACTGACTCGGAGTGGGGGTGTCTCACTGACCCGGAGTCTGCGTGTCTCACTGACTCGGAGTGGGGGTGTCTCACTGACCCGGAGTCTGCGTGTCTCACTGACCCAGAGTGGGGGTGTCTCACTGACCCGGAGTGGGGGTGTCTCACTGGCCCAGAGTGGGGGTGTCTCACTGACCCAGAGTGGGGGTGTCTCACTGACCCAGAGTGGGGGTGTCTCACTGACCCAGAATGGGGGTGACTCACTGACTCGGAGTGGGGGTGACTCACTGACCCAGAGTGGGGGTGTCTCACTGACCCGGAGTGGGGGTGACTCACTGACTCGGAGTGGGGGTGACTCATTGACCCAGAGTGGGGGTGTCTCACTGACCCGGAGTGGGGGTGACTCACTGACGCGGAGTGGGGGTGACTCACTGACTCGGAGTGGGGGTGACTCATTGACCCAGAGTGGGGGTGTCTCACTGACTCGGAGTGGGGGTGTCTCACTGACGCGGAGTGGGGGTGACTCACTGACGCGGAGTGGTGGTGACTCACTGACGCGGACTGGGGTGACTCACTGACTCGGAGTGGGGGTTTCTCAATGACACAGAGTGGGGGTGACTCACTGACCCAGAGTGGGGGTGTCTCACTGACTCGGAGTGGGGGTGTCTCACTGGCCCAGAGTGGGGGTGTCTCACTGACCCAGAGTGGGGGTGTCTCACTGACCCAGAGTGGGAGTGTCTCACTGACCCAGAGTGGGGGTGACTCACTGACCCGGAGTGGGGGTGACTCACTGACTTGGAGTGGGGGTGACTCACTGACCCAGAGTCGGGGTGTCTCACTGACCCGGAGTCTGGGTGTCTCATTGACCCAGAGTGGGGGTGACTCACTGACTCGGAGTGGGGGTGTCTCACTGACCAAGAGTGGGGGTGACTCACTGACTCGGAGTGGGGGTTTCTCAATGACACAGAGTGGGGGTGTCTCACTGACCCAGACTGGGGGTGACTCACTGACCCAGAGTGGGGGTATCTCACTGACTCGGAGTGGGGGTGTCTCATTGACCCAGAGTGGGGGTGACTCACTGACCCAGAGTGGGGGTGTCTCACTGACCCGGAGTCTGGGTGTCTCATTGACCCAGAGTGGGGGTGACTCACTGACCCAGAGTGGGGGTGTCTCACTGACTCGGAGTCTGGGTGTCTCATTGACCCAGAGTGGGGGTGTCTCACTGACCCAGAGTGGGGGTGTCTCACTGACCCGGAGTCTGGGTGTCTCATTGACCCAGAGTGGGGGTGTCTCATTGACCCAGAGTGGGGGTGACTCACTAACCCAGAGTGGGGGTGTCTCACTGACCCGGAGTCTGGGTGTCTCATTGACCCAGAGTGGGGGTGTCTCACTGACCCAGAGTGGGGGTGTCTCACTGACCCGGAGTGGGGGTGACTCACTGACTCGGAGTGGGGGTGACTCACTGACTCGGAGTGGGGGTGACTCACTGACTCGGAGTCTGGGTGTCTCATTGACCCAGAGTGGGGTTGTCTCACTGACCCGGAGTGGGGGTGTCTCACTGACCCGGAGTCTGGGTGTCTCATTGACCCAGAGTGGGGGTGTCTCACTGACTCGGAGTGGGAGTGTCTCACTGACCCGGAGTCTGGGTGTCTCACTGACTCGGAGTGGGGGTGACTCACTGACTCGGAGTGGGGGTGACTCACTGACCCAGAGTGGGGGTGTCTCACTGACCCGGAGTCTGGGTGTCTCATTGACCCAGAGTGGGGGTGACTCACTGACTCGGAGTGGGGGTGACTCACTGACGCGGAGTGGGGGTGTCTCACTGACGCGGAGTGGGGGTGACTCACTGACGCGGAGTGGGGGTGACTCACTGACGCGGAGTGGGGCTGACTCACTGACCCGGAGTGAGGGTGACTCACTGACTCGGAGTAGGGGTGTCTTACTGGCCCAGAGTGGGGGTGTCTCACTGATCCGGAGTGGGGGTGTCTCACTGATCCGGAGTGGGGGTGTCTCACTGATCCGGAGTGGGGGTGTCTCACTGACCAAGAGTGGGGGTGTCTCAATGACACAGAGTGGGGGTGTCTCACTGACGCGGAATGGGGGTGTCTCACTGACCCAGAGTGGGGTGTCTCACTGACCAAGAGTGGGGGTGACTCACTGACTCGGAGTGGGGGTGTCCCACTGACTCGGAGTGGAGTTGTCTCACTGACCAAGAGTGGGGGTGACTCATTGACCCAGAGTGGGGGTGTCTCACTGACCAAGAGTGGGGGTGTCTCACTGACTCGGAGTGGATTTGTCTCACTGACCAAGAGTGGGGGTGACTCACTGACCAAGAGTGGGGGTGTCTCACTGACCCAGAGTGGGGGTGTCTCACTGACCAAGAGTGGGGGTGACTCACTGACTCGGAGTGGGGGGTGTCTCAATGACACAGAGTGGGGGTGTCTCACTGACCCAGAGTGGGGGTGTCTCACTGACTCGGAGTGGGGGTGTCTCACTGGCCCAGAGTGGGGGTGCCTCACTGACCAAGAGTGGGGGTGTCTCACTGACCAAGAGTGGGGGTGACTCACTGACTCCGAGTGGGGGTGTCTCAATGACACAGAGTGGGGGTGTCTCACTGACCAAGAGTGGGGGTGACTCACTGACTCGGAGTGGGGGTGTCTCAATGACACAGAGTGGGGGTGTCTCGCTGACCCAGAGTGGGGGTGTCTCACTGACTCGGAGTGGGGGTGTCTCACTGGCCCAGAGTGGGGGTGCCTCACTGACCAAGAGTGGGGGTGTCTCACTGACCAAGAGTGGGGGTGACTCACTGACTCCGAGTGGGGGTGTCTCAATGACACAGAGTGGGGGTGTCTCACTGACGCGGAATGGGGGTGTCTCACTGGCCCAGAGTGGGGGTGCCTCACTGACCCAGAGTGGGGGTGTCTCACAGACCCGGAGTGGGGGTGTCTCACTGACCCAGAGTGGGGGTGTCTCGCTGACCCAGAGTGGAGGTGTCTCGCTGACCCAGAGTGGGGGTGTCTCACAGACCCGGAGTGGGGGTGTCTCACTGACCCAGAGTGGGGGTGTCTCACTGACCCAGAGTGGGGGTGTCTCACAGACCCGGAGTGGGGGTGTCTCACTGACCCAGAGTGGAGGTGTCTCACTGACCCAGTGTGGAGATGTCTCACTGACCCAGAGTGGGGGTGTCTCGCTGACCCAGAGTGGGGGTGTCTCGCTGACCCAGAGTGGGGGTGTCTCACTGACCCGGAGTGGGGGTGTCTCACTGGCCCAGAGTGGGGGTGACTCACTGACTCGGAGTGGGGGTGACTCACTGACCCAGAGTGGGGGTGTCTCACTGACCCGGAGTGGGGGTGACTCACTGACTCGGAGTGGGTGTGACTCACTGACCCAGAGTGGGGGTGTCTCATTGACCCAGAGTGGGGGTGTCTCATTGACCCAGAGTGGGGGTGTCTCATTGACCCAGAGTGGGGGTGTCTCACTGACGTGGAGTGGGGGTGACTCACTGACGTGGAGTGGGGGTGTCTCACTGACGTGGAGTGGGGGTGACTCACTGACGTGGAGTGGGGGTGACTCACTGACCCGGAGTGGGGGTGCCTCACTGACGCGGACTGGGGGGACTCACTGACACAGAGTGGGGGTGTCTCACTGACACGGAGTGGGGGTGACTCACTGACGCGGAGTGGGGGTGTCTACTGACCCAGAGTGGGGAGGTCTCACTGACCCGGAGTGGGGTGTCTCACTGACTCGGAGTGGGGGTGTCTCACTGACCCGGAGTCTGCGTGTCTCACTGACTCGGAGTGGGGGGTGTCTCACTGACCCGGAGTGGGGGTGTCTCACTGGCCCAGAGTGGGGGTGTCTCACTGACCCAGAGTGGGGGTGTCTCACTGACCCGGAGTCTGCGTGTCTCACTGACTCGGAGTGGGGGGTGTCTCACTGACTCGGAGTGGGGGTGTCTCACTGACTCGGAGTGGGGGTGTCTCACTGACCCAGAGTGGGGGTGTCTCACTGACCCGGAGTGGGGGTGTCTCACTGGCCCAGAGTGGGGGTGTCTCACTGACCCAGAGTGGGGGTGTCTCACTGACCCAGAGTGGGGGTGTCTCACTGACCCAGAGTGGGGGTGTCTCACTGACCCAGAGTGGAGGTGACTCATTGACCCAGAGTGGGGGTGTCTCACTGACCCGGAGTGGGGGTGACTCACTGACGCGGAGTGGGGGTGACTCACTGACTCGGAGTGGGGGTGTCTCACTGACGCGGAGTGGGGGTGACTCACTGACGCGGAGTGGTGGTGACTCACTGACGCGGACTGGGGTGACTCACTGACTCGGAGTGGGGGTTTCTCAATGACACAGAGTGGGGGTGACTCACTGACCCAGAGTGGGGGTGTCTCACTGACTCGGAGTGGGGGTGTCTCACTGGCCCAGAGTGGGGGTGTCTCACTGACCCAGAGTGGGGGTGTCTCACTGACCCAGAGTGGGGGTGTCTCACTGACCCAGAGTGGGAGTGTCTCACTGACCCAGAGTGGGGGTGACTCTCTGACTCGGAGTGGGGGTGACTCACTGACTCGGAGTGGGGGTGTCTCACTGACCCGGAGTCTGGGTGTCTCATTGACCCAGAGTGGGGGTGACTCACTGACTCGGAGTGGGGGTGTCTCACTGACCAAGAGTGGGGGTGACTCACTGACTCGGAGTGGGGGTTTCTCAATGACACAGAGTCTGGGTGTCTCATTGACCCAGAGTGGGGGTGACTCACTGACCCAGAGTGGGGGTGTCTCACTGACTCGGAGTCTGGGTGTCTCATTGACCCAGAGTGGGGGTGTCTCACTGACCCAGAGTGGGGGTGTCTCACTGACCCGGAGTCTGGGTGTCTCATTGACCCAGAGTGGGGGTGTCTCATTGACCCAGAGTGGGGGTGACTCACTAACCCAGAGTGGGGGTGTCTCACTGACCCGGAGTCTGGGTGTCTCATTGACCCAGAGTGGGGGTGTCTCACTGACCCAGAGTGGGGGTGTCTCACTGACCCGGAGTGGGGGTGACTCACTGACTCGGAGTGGGGGTGACTCACTGACTCGGAGTGGGGGTGACTCACTGACTCGGAGTCTGGGTGTCTCATTGACCCAGAGTGGGGTTGTCTCACTGACCCGGAGTGGGGGTGTCTCACTGACCCGGAGTCTGGGTGTCTCATTGACCCAGAGTGGGGGTGTCTCACTGACTCGGAGTGTGAGTGTCTCACTGACCCGGAGTCTGGGTGTCTCACTGACTCGGAGTGGGGGTGACTCACTGACTCGGAGTGGGGGTGTCTCATTGACCCAGAGTGGGGGTGACTCACTGACCCAGAGTGGGGGTGTCTCACTGACCCGGAGTCTGGGTGTCTCATTGACCCAGAGTGGGGGTGACTCACTGACTCGGAGTGGGGGTGACTCACTGACGCGGAGTGGGGGTGTCTCACTGACGCAGAGTGGGGGTGACTCACTGACGCGGAGTGGGGGTGACTCACTGACGCGGAGTGGGGCTGACTCACTGACCCGGAGTGAGGGTGACTCACTGACTCGGAGTAGGGGTGTCTTACTGGCCCAGAGTGGGGGTGTCTCACTGATCCGGAGTGGGGGTGTCTCACTGATCCGGAGTGGGGGTGTCTCACTGACCAAGAGTGGGGGTGTCTCAATGACACAGAGTGGGGGTGTCTCACTGACGCGGAATGGGGGTGTCTCACTGACCCAGAGTGGGGTGTCTCACTGACCAAGAGTGGGGGTGACTCACTGACTCGGAGTGGGGGTGTCCCACTGACTCGGAGTGGAGTTGTCTCACTGACCAAGAGTGGGGGTGACTCACTGACCCAGAGTGGGGGTGTCTCACTGACCAAGAGTGGGGGTGTCTCACTGACTCGGAGTGGATTTGTCTCCCTGACCAAGAGTGGGGGTGACTCACTGACCAAGAGTGGGGGTGTCTCACTGACCCAGAGTGGGGGTGTCTCACTGACCAAGAGTGGGGGTGACTCACTGACTCGGAGTGGGGGTGTCTCAATGACACAGAGTGGGGGTGTCTCGCTGACCCAGAGTGGGGGTGTCTCACTGACTCGGAGTGGGGGTGTCTCACTGGCCCAGAGTGGGGGTGCCTCACTGACCAAGTGTGGGGGTGTCTCACTGACCAAGAGTGGGGGTGACTCACTGACTCGGAGTGGGGGTGTCTCAATGACACAGAGTGGGGGTGTCTCGCTGACCCAGAGTGGGGGTGTCTCACTGACGCGGAATGGGGGTGTCTCACTGGCCCAGAGTGGGGGTGCCTCACTGACCCAGAGTGGGGGTGTCTCACAGACCCGGAGTGGGGGTGTCTCACTGACCCAGAGTGGGGGTGTCTCGCTGACCCCGAGTGGGGGTGTCTCGCTGACCCAGAGTGGAGGTGTCTCGCTGACCCAGAGTGGGGGTGTCTCACAGACCCGGAGTGGGGGTGTCTCACTGACCCAGAGTGGAGGTGTCTCACTGACCCAGAGTGGGGGTGTCTCACAGACCCGGAGTGGGGGTGTCTCACTGACCCAGAGTGGAGGTGTCTCACTGACCCAGTGTGGAGATGTCTCACTGACCCAGAGTGGGGGTGTCTCGCTGACCCAGAGTGGGGGTGTCTCGCTGACCCAGAGTGGAGGTGTCTCACTGACCCAGAGTGGGGTGTCTCACTGACCCAGAGTGGGGTGTCTCACTGACCCAGAGTGGGGGTGACTCACTGACCAAGAGTGGGGGTGTCTCACTGACCCAGAGTGGGGGTGTCTCACTGACCCGGAGTGGGGGTGTCTCACTGACCAAGAGTGAGGGTGACTCACTGACCCGGAGTCTGGGTGTCTCACTGACCCAGAGTAGGGGTGACTCACTGACCCGGAGTCTGGGTGTCTCACTGACCCGGAGTGGGGGTGACTCACTGACCAAGAGTGGGGGTGTCTCACTGACTCGGAGTCTGGGTGTCTCACTGACCCAGAGTGGGGGTGTCTCACTGACCAAGAGTGAGGGTGACTCACTGACCCGGAGTCTGGGTGTCTCACTGACCCAGAGTAGGGGTGACTCACTGACCCGGAGTCTGGGTGTCTCACTGACCCGGAGTGGGGGTGTCTCACTGACCCAGAGTGGGGGTGTCTCACTGACCAAGAGTGAGGGTGACTCACTGACCCGGAGTCTGGGTGTCACACTGACGCGGAGTGGGGGTGACTCACTGACCCAGAGTGGGGGTGTCTCACTGACCCGGAGTGGGGGTATTTCACTGACCCAAAGTGGGGGTAACTCACTGACCCAGAGTGTGGTGTCTCACTGACCCAGAGTGGGGGTGTCTCACTGACCAAGAGAGGGGTGTCTCACTGACTCGGAGTAGGGGTGTCTCACTGACCCGGAGTCTGGGTGTCTCACTGACCCAGAGTGGGGGTGACTCACTGACCCAGAGTGGGGGTGACTCACTGACCCGGAGTGGGGGTGTCTCACTGACACGGACTGGGGGTGTCTCACTGACCCAGAGTGGGGGTGTCTCACTGACCAAGAGTGGGGTTGTCTCACTGACCAAGAGTGGGGGTGTCTCACTGACCCAGAGTGGGGATGTCTCACTGACCCACAGTGGGGGTGTCTCACCGACCAAGAGTGGGGGTGACTCACTGACTCGGAGTGGGGGTTTCTCAATGACACAGAGTGAGGGTGTCTCACTGACCCAGACTGGGGGTGACTCACTGACCCAGAGTGGGGGTGTCTCACTGACCCAGAGTGGGGGTGTCTCACTGACTCGGAGTGGGGGTGTCTCACTGACCCAGAGTGGGGTTTCTCACTGAGCCAGAGTGGGGGTGTCTCACTGACCCAGAGTGGGGGTGACTCACTGACTCGGAGTGGGGGTGTCTCACTGACTCGGAGTGGGGGTGTCTCACTGACCAGGAGTGGGGATTTCTCACTGACCCAGAGTGGGGGTGTCTCACTGACCCGGAGTGGGGGTGACTCACTGACTCGGAGTGAGGGTGACCCACTGACCCAGAGTGGGGGTGTCTCACTGACCCAGAGTGGGGTGTCTCACTGACCCAGAGTGGGGGTGTCTCACTGACCCGGAGTGGGGGTGACTCACTGACTCGGAGTGGGGGTGACTCACTGACTCGGAGTGGGGGTGACTCACTGACCCAGAGTGGGGGTGTCTCACGGACCCGGAATGGGGGTGTCTCATTGACCCAGAGTGGGGTGTCTCACTGACCCGGAATGGGGGTGTCTCACTGACGCGGAGTGGGGGTGACTCACTGACTCGGAGTGGGGGTGTCTCACTGACGCGGAGTGGGGGTGACTCACTGACCCGGAGTCTGGGTGTCGCACTGACCCAGAGTGGGGGTGACTCACTGACGCGGAGTCTGGGTGTCGCACTGACCCGGAGTGGGGGTGTCTCACTGACCCGGAATGGGGGTGTCTCATTGACCCAGAGTGGGGGTGTCTCACTGACCCGGAATGGGGTTGTCTCATTGACCCAGAGTGGGGGTGTCTCACTGACCAAGATTGCGGGTGTCAAACTGACTCGTAGTGGGGGGGTTCACTGACCAAGAGTGGGGGTGTCTCACTGACCAAGAGTGGGGGTGTCTCACTGACCCAGAGTGGGGGTGTCTAACTGACCCACAGTGGGGGTATCTCACTGACCCAGAGTGGGGGTGTCTCACTGACTCGGAGTGGGGGTGTCTCACTGACCCAGAGTGGGGGTGTCTCACTGACGCAGAGTGGGGGCATCTCACTTACCAAGAGTGAAGGTGTCTCACTGACTCGGAGTGGGGTGACTCACTGACCTGGAGTGGGGGTGTCTCACTGACCCAGAGTGGGGGTGACTCACTGACCCAGAGTAGGGGTGACTCACTGACCCAGAGTGGGGGTGTCTCACTGATCCGGAATGGGGGTGTCTCTTTGGCCCAGAGTGGGGGTGTCTCACTGACCCAGAGTGGGGGTGTCTCACTGACCCGGAGTCTGGGTGTCTCACTGACCCAGAGTGGGGGTGACTCACTGACCCAGAGTGGGGGTGACTCACTGACCCGGAGTGGGGGTGTCTCACTGACACGGACTGGGGGTGTCTCACTGACCCAGAGTGGGGGTGTCTCACTGACCCAGAGTGGGGTGTCTCACTGACCCAGAGTGGGGGTGTCTCATTGACCCAGAGTGGGGGTGTCTCACTGACCCAGAGTGGGGTGTCTCACTGACCCAGAGTGGGGGTGTCTCATTGACCCAGAGTGGGGGTGACTCACTGACGCGGAGTGGAGGACTCTCACTGACCCGGACTGGGGTTAACTCACTGACGCGGAGTGGGGGGTGTTTCATTGACCCAGAGTAGGGGTGTCTCACTGACGTGGAGTGGGGGTGACTCACTGACTCGGAGTGGGGGTGACTCACCGACACAGAGTGGGGGTGTCTCACTGACCCAGAGTGGGGGTGTCTCACTGACTCGGAGTTGGGGTGTCTCACTGACCCGGACTGGGGGTGACTCACTGACGCGGAGTGGGGGGTGTCTCATTGACCCAGAGTGGGGATGTCTCACTGACGCGGAGTGGGGGTGACTCACTGATCCAGAGTGGGGGTGTCTCACTGACACAGAGTGGGGGTGTCTCACTGACCCAGAGTGAGGGTGTCTCACTGACCAAGAGTGGGGGTGTCTCACTGACCAAGATTGGGGGTGTCTCACTGACCCAGAGTGGGGTGACTCACAGACCCAGAGTGGGGGTGACTCACTTGCCCAGAGTGGGGGTGTCTCACTGACCCGGAGTCAGGATGTCTCACTGACCCAGAGTGGGGGTGTCTCACTGACCCAGAGTGGGGGTGTCTCACTGACCCAGAGTGGGGGTGTCTCACTGACTCGGAGTGGGGGTGTCTCACTGACCCAGAGTGGGGGTTTCACACTGACCCAGAGTGGGGGTGTCTCACTGACGCGGAGTGGGCGTGACTCACTGTCTCGGAGTGGGGGTGATTCACTGACTCGGAGTAGGGGTGCCTAACTGGCCCGGAATGGGGGTCGGTCACAGACCCAGAGTGGGGGTGTCTCACTGACACAGAGTGGGGGGGGGGGGTCACTGACCCAGAGTGGGGGTGACTCACTGACTCGGAGTGGGAGTGTCTCACTGACCCAGAGTGGGGGTGACTCACTGACTCGGAGTGAGGGTGACCCACTGACCCAGAGTGGGGGTGTCTCACTGACCCGGAGTCTGGGTGTCTCACTGACCCAGAGTGGGGGTGTCTCACTGACTCGGAGTGGGGGTGTCTCACTGACCCAGAGTGGGGTGTCTCACTGACCAGGAGTGGGGGTTTCTCACTGACCAGGAGTGGGGGTTTCTCACTGACCCAGAGTGGGGGTGTCTCACTGACCCGGAGTGGGGGTGACTCACTGACTCGGAGTGGGGGTGACTCACTGACTCGGAGTGGGGGTGACTCACTGACCCGGAGTGGGGGTGTCTCACGGACCCGGAATGGGGGTGTCTCATTGACCCAGAGTGGGGTGTCTCACTGACCCGGAATGGGGGTGTCTCACTGACGCGGAGTGGGGGTGACTCACTGACTCGGAGTGGGGGTGTCTCACTGACGCGGAGTGGGGGTGACTCACTGACCCGGAGTCTGGGTGTCGCACTGACCCAGAGTGGGGGTGACTCACTGACGCGGAGTCTGGGTGTCGCACTGACCCGGAGTGGGGGTGTCTCACTGACCCGGAATGGGGGTGTCTCATTGACCCAGAGTGGGGGTGTCTCACTGACCCGGAATGGGGTTGTCTCATTGACCCAGAGTGGGGGTGTCTCACTGACCCGGAATGGGGTTGTCTCATTGACCCAGAGTGGGGGTGTCTCACTGACCAAGAGTGGGGGTGTCTCACTGACCCAGAGTGGGGGTGTCTAACTGACCCACAGTGGGGGCATCTCACTTACCAAGAGTGAGGGTGTCTCACTGACTCGGAGTGGGGTGACTCACTGACCTGGAGTGGGGGTGTCTCACTGACCCAGAGTGGGGGTGACTCACTGACCCAGAGTAGGGGTGACTCACTGACCCAGAGTGGGGGTGTCTCACTGATCCGGAATGGGGGTGTCTCTTTGGCCCAGAGTGGGGGTGTCTCACTGACCCAGAGTGGGGGTGTCTCACTGACCCGGAGTCTGGGTGACTCACTGACCCAGAGTGGGGGTGACTCACTGACCCAGAGTGGGGGTGTCTCACTGACCCAGAGTGGGGGTGTCTCACTGACCCAGAGTGGGGGTGTCTCACTGACCCAGAGTGGGGTGTCTCACTGACTCGGAGTGGGGGTGACTCACCGACACAGAGTGGGGGTGTCTCACTGACCCAGAGTGGGGGTGTCTCACTGACTCGGAGTTGGGGTGTCTCACTGACCCGGACTGGGGGTGACTCACTGACGCGGAGTGGGGGGTGTCTCATTGACCCAGAATGGGGATGTCTCACTGACGCGGAGTGGGGGTGACTCACTGATCCAGAGTGGGGGTGTCTCACTGACACAGAGTGGGGGTGTCTCACTGACCCAGAGTGAGGGTGTCTCACTGACCCAGAGTGAGGGTGTCTCACTGACCAAGAGTGGGGGTGTCTCACTGACCAAGATTGGGGGTGTCTCACTGACCCAGAGTGGGGTGACTCACAGACCCAGAGTGGGGGTGACTCACTTGCCCAGAGTGGGGGTGTCTCACTGACCCGGAGTCAGGATGTCTCACTGACCCAGAGTGGGGGTGTCTCACTGACCCAGAGTGGGGGTGTCTCACTGACCCAGAGTGGGGGTGTCTCACTGACTCGGAGTGGGGGTGTCTCACTGACCCAGAGTGGGGGTTTCACACTGACCCAGAGTGGGGGTGTCTCACTGACGCGGAGTGGGCGTGACTCACTGTCTCGGAGTGGGGGTGACTCACTGACACGGAGTAGGGGTGCCTAACTGGCCCGGAATGGGGGTCGGTCACAGACCCAGAGTGGGGGTGTCTCACTGACACAGAGTGGGGGGGGGGGTCACTGACCCAGAGTGGGGGTGACTCACTGACTCGGAGTGGGAGTGTCTCACTGACCCAGAGTGGGGGTGACTCACTGACCCAGAGTAGGGGTGACTCACTGACCCAGAGTGGGGGTGTCTCACTGACCCGGAATGGGGGTGTCTCTTTGGCCCAGAGTGGGGGTGTCTCACTGACCCGGAGTGGGGGTGTCTCACTGACCCGGAGTGGGGGTGTCTCACTGACCCGGAGTCTGGGTGTCTCACTGACCCAGAGTGGTGGTGACTCACTGACCCAGAGTAGGCGTGACTCACTGACCCAGAGTGGGGGTGACTCACTGACCCAGAGTAGGGGTGACTCACTGACCCAGAGTGGGGGTGTCTCACTGACCCGGAGTCTGGGTGTCTCACTGACCCAGAGTGGGGGTGACTCACTGACCCAGAGTAGGGGTGACTCACTGACCCAGAGTAGGGGTGACTCACTGACCCAGAGTGGGGGTGTCTCACTGACACAGAGTGGGAGTGTCTAACTGACCCCGAGTGGGGGGGCGGGGGGTCACTGACCCAGAGTGGTGGTGTCTCATTGGCCCAGAGTAGGGGTGTCTCACTGACCCAGAGTGGGGAGGTCTCACTGACTCGGAGTGGAGTTGTCTCACTGACCCAGAGTGGGGGTGTCTCACTGACCCAGAGTGGGGGTGTCTCACTGACCCGGAGTCTGGGTGTCTCACGGACCCAGAGTGGGGGTGTCTCACTGACCCGGAGTCTATGTGTCTCACTGACCAAAAGTGGGGGTATCTCACTGACCCAGAGTGGGGTGTCTCACTGACCCAGAGTGGGGGTGTCTCACTGACCCAGAGTGGGGGTGACTCACTGACGCGGAGTGGAGGACTCTCACTGACCCGGACTGGGGTTAACTCACTGACGCAGAGTGGGGGGTGTTTCATTGACCCAGAGTAGGGGTGTCTCACTGACGTGGAGTGGGGGTGACTCACTGACTCGGAGTGGGGGTGTCTCAATGACACAGAGTGGGGGTGTCTCACTGACCCGGAGTCTGTGTGTCTCACTGACCCAGAGTGGGGATGTCTCACTGACGCGGAGTGGGGGTGACTCACTGACCCAGAGTGGGGCTGTCTCACTGACTCGGAGTGGGGGTGTCTCAATGACACAGAGTGAGGGTCACTCACTGACCCAGAGTGGGGTTGTCTCACTGACCAAGTGTGGGGGTGTCTCACTGACCAAGAGTGGGGTTGTCTCACTGACCAAGAGTGGGGGTGTCTCACTGACCAAGAGTGGGGGTGTCTCACTGACCCAGAGTGGGGGTGTCTCACTGACCCGGAGTCTGTGTGTCTCACTGACCCAGAGTGGGGATGTCTTCCTGACACAGAGTGGGGGTGTCTCACTGACCCAGAGTGGGGCTGTCTCACTGACTCGGAGTGGGGGTGTCTCAATGACACAGAGTGAGGGTGTCTCACTGACCCAGAGTGGGGTTGTCTCACTGACCAAGAGTGGGGGTGTCTCACTGACCCGGAGTGGGGGTGTCTCACTGACCAAGAGTGGGGGTGTCTCACTGACCAAGAGTGGGGGTGTCTCACTGACCCAGAGTGGGGGTGTCTAACTGACCCACAGTGGGGGTATCTCACTGACCCAGAGTGGGGGTGTCTCACTGACTCGGAGTGGGGGTGTCTCACTGACCCAGAGTGGGGGTGTCTCACTGACGCAGAGTGGGGGCATCTCACTTACCAAGAGTGAGGGTGTCTCACTGACTCGGAGTGGGGTGACTCACTGACCTGGAGTGGGGGTGTCTCACTGACCAAGAGTGAGGGTGACTCACTGACGCGGAGTCTGGGTGTCTCACTGACCCAGAGTAGGGGTGACTCACTGACCCGGAGTCTGGGTGTTTCACTGACCCGGAGTCTGGGTGTCTCACTGACCCGGAGTGGGGGTATTTCACTGACCCAGAGTGGGGGTGTCTCACTGACCCGGAGTCTGGGTGTCTCATTGACCCAGAGTGGGGGTGACTCACTGACCCAGAGTGGGGGTGTCTCACTGACCCGGAGTCTGGGTGTCTCATTGACCCAGAGTGGGGGTGTCTCATTGACCCAGAGTGGGGGTGACTCACTAACCCAGAGTGGGGGTGTCTCACTGACCCGGAGTCTGGGTGTCTCATTGACCCAGAGTGGGGGTGTCTCACTGACCCAGAGTGGAGGTGTCTCACTGACCCGGAGTGGGGGTGACTCACTGACTCGGAGTGGGGGTGACTCACTGACTCGGAGTCTGGGTGTCTCACTGACCCGGAGTGGGGGTGACTCACTGACTCGGAGTGGGGGTGACTCACTGACTCGGAGTGGGAGTGTCTCACTGACCCGGAGTGGGGGTGTCTCACTGACCCGGAGTGGGGGTGACTCACTGACTCGGAGTGGGGGTGACTCACTGACTCGGAGTGGGGGTGTCTCACAGACCCAGAGTGGGGGTGTCTCATTGACCCAGAGTGGGGTTGTCTCACTGACCCGGAGTGGGGGTGTCTCACTGACCCGGATTCTGGGTGTCTCACTGACTCGGAGTGGGGGTGACTCACTGACTCGGAGTGGGGGTGACTCACTGACCCAGAGTGGGGGTGTCTCACTGACCCAGAGTGGGGGTGTCTCACTGACCCGGAGTCTGGGTGTCTCATTGACCCAGAGTGGGGGTGTCTCACTGACTCGGAGTGGGGGTGTCTCACTGACCCGGAGTCTGGGTGTCTCATTGAACCAGATTGGGGGTGACTCACTGACCCGGAGTGGGGGTGTCTCACTGACCCGGAGTCTGGGTGTCTCATTGACCCAGAGTGGGGGTGTCTCACTGACTCGGAGTGGGGGTGTCTCACTGACCCGGAGTCTGGGTGTCTCATTGACCCAGAGTGGGGGTGTCTCACTGACTCGGAGTGGGGGTGTCTCACTGACCCAGAGTGGGGTGTTTCACTGACCCAGAGTGGGGGTGTCTCATTGACCCAGAGTGGGGGTGACTCACTGACGCGGAGTGGAGGACTCTCACTGACCCGGACTGGGGTTAACTCACTGACGCGGAGTGGGGGGTGTTTCATTGACCCAGAGTAGGGGTGTCTCACTGACGTGGAGTGGGGGTGACTCACTGACTCGGAGTGGGGGTGACTCACCGACACAGAGTGGGGGTGTCTCACTGACCCAGAGTGGGGGTGTCTCACTGACTCGGAGTTGGGGTGTCTCACTGACACGGACTGGGGGTGACTCACTGACGCGGAGTGGGGGGTGTCTCATTGACCCAGAGTGGGGATGTCTCACTGACGCGGAGTGGGGGTGACTCACTGATCCAGAGTGGGGGTGTCTCACTGACACAGAGTGGGGGTGTCTCACTGACCCAGAGTGAGGGTGTCTCACTGACCAAGAGTGGGGGTGTCTCACTGACCAAGATTGGGGGTGTCTCACTGACCCAGAGTGGGGTGACTCACAGACCCAGAGTGGGGGTGACTCACTTGCCCAGAGTGGGGGTGTCTCACTGACCCGGAGTCTGGATGTCTCACTGACCCAGAGTGGGGGTGTCTCACTGACCCAGAGTGGGGGTGTCTCACTGACTCGGAGTGGGGGTGTCTCACTGACCCAGAGTGGGGGTTTCACACTGACCCAGAGTGGGGGTGTCTCACTGACGCGGAGTGGGCGTGACTCACTGTCTCGGAGTGGGGGTGACTCACTGACTCGGAGTAGGGGTGCCTAACTGGCCCGGAATGGGGGTCGGTCACAGACCCAGAGTGGGGGTGTCTCACTGACACAGAGTGGGGGGGGGGGGTCACTGACCCAGAGTGGGGGTGACTCACTGACCCGGAGTGGGAGTGTCTCACTGACCCAGAGTGGGGGTGACTCACTGACCCAGAGTAGGGGTGACTCACTGACCCAGAGTGGGGGTGTCTCACTGACCCGGAATGGGGGTGTCTCTTTGGCCCAGAGTGGGGGTGTCTCACTGACCCGGAGTGGGGGTGTCTCACTGACCCGGAGTCTGGGTGTCTCACTGACCCAGAGTGGTGGTGACTCACTGACCCAGAGTAGGCGTGACTCACTGACCCAGAGTGGGGGTGACTCACTGACCCAGAGTAGGGGTGACTCACTGACCCAGAGTGGGGGTGTCTCACTGACCCGGAGTCTGGGTGTCTCACTGACCCAGAGTGGGGGTGACTCACTGACCCAGAGTAGGGGTGACTCACTGACCCAGAGTAGGGGTGACTCACTGACCCAGAGTGGGGGTGTCTCACTGACTCGGAGTGGGGGTGTCTCACTGACACGGAGTGTGGGTGACACACTGATGCGGAGTGGGGGTGTCTCACTGACACAGAGTGGGAGTGTCTAACTGACCCAGAGTGGGGGGGCGGGGGGTCACTGACCCAGAGTGGTGGTGTCTCATTGGCCCAGAGTAGGGGTTTCTCACTGACCCAGAGTGGGGAGGTCTCACTGACTCGGAGTGGAGTTGTCTCACTGACCCAGAGTGGGGGTGTCTTACTGACCCAGAGTGGGGGTGTCTCACTGACCCGGAGTCTGGGTGTCTCACGGACCCAGAGTGGGGGTGTCTCACTGACCCGGAGTCTATGTGTCTCACTGACCAAAAGTGGGGGTATCTCACTGACCCAGAGTGGGGTGTCTCACTGACCCAGAGTGGGGGTGTCTCACTGACCCAGAGTGGGGGTGACTCACTGACGCGGAGTGGAGGACTCTCACTGACCCGGACTGGGGTTAACTCACTGACGCAGAGTGGGGGGTGTTTCATTGACCCAGAGTAGGGGTGTCTCACTGACGTGGAGTGGGGGTGACTCACTGACTCGGAGTGGGGGTGTCTCAATGACACAGAGTGGGGGTGTTTCACTGACCCGGAGTCTGTGTGTCTCACTGACCCAGAGTGGGGATGTCTCACTGACGCGGAGTGGGGGTGACTCACTGACCCAGAGTGGGGCTGTCTCACTGACTCGGAGTGGGGGTGTCTCAATGACACAGAGTGAGGGTCACTCACTGACCCAGAGTGGGGTTGTCTCACTGACCAAGTGTGGGGGTGTCTCACTGACCAAGAGTGGGGTTGTCTCACTGACCAAGAGTGGGGGTGTCTCACTGACCAAGAGTGGGGGTGTCTCACTGACCCAGAGTGGGGGTGTCTCACTGACCCGGAGTCTGTGTGTCTCACTGACCCAGAGTGGGGATGTCTCACTGACGCGGAGTGGGGGTGACTCACTGACCCAGAGTGGGGGTGTCTTACTGACACAGAGTGGGGGTGTCTCACTGACCCAGAGTGGGGCTGTCTCACTGACTCGGAGTGGGGGTGTCTCAATGACACAGAGTGAGGGTGTCTCACTGACCCAGAGTGGGGTTGTCTCACTGACCAAGAGTGGGGGTGTCTCACTGACACGGAGTGGGGGTGTCTCACTGACCCGGAGTGGGGGTGTCTCACTGACCAAGAGTGGGGGTGTCTCACTGACCCAGAGTGGGGGTGTCTAACTGACCCACAGTGGGGGTATCTCACTGACCCAGAGTGGGGGTGTCTCACTGACTCGGAGTGGGGGTGTCTCACTGACCCAGAGTGGGGGTGTCTCACTGACGCAGAGTGGGGGCATCTCACTTACCAAGAGTGAGGGTGTCTCACTGACTCGGAGTGGGGTGACTCACTGACCTGGAGTGGGGGTGTCTCACTGACCAAGAGTGAGGGTGACTCACTGACCCGGAGTCTGGGTGTTTCACTGACCCGGAGTCTGGGTGTCTCACTGACCCGGAGTGGGGGTATTTGACTGACCCAGAGTGGGGGTGTCTCACTGACCCGGAGTCTGGGTGTCTCATTGACCCAGAGTGGGGGTGTCTCATTGACCCAGAGTGGGGGTGACTCACTGACCCAGAGTGGGGGTGTCTCACTGACCCGGAGTCTGGGTGTCTCATTGACCCAGAGTGGGGTTGTCTCATTGACCCAGAGTGGGGGTGACTCACTAACCCAGAGTGGGGGTGTCTCACTGACGCGGAGTCTGGGTGTCTCATTGACCCAGAGTGGGGGTGTCTCACTGACCCAGAGTGGAGGTGTCTCACTGACCCGGAGTGGGGGTGACTCACTGACTCGGAGTGGGGGTGACTCACTGACTCGGAGTCTGGGTGTCTCACTGACCCGGAGTGGGGGTGACTCACTGACTCGGAGTGGGGGTGACTCACTGACTCGGAGTGGGGGTGTCTCAATGACCCGGAGTGGGGGTGTCTCACTGACCCGGAGTGGGGGTGACTCACTGACTCGGAGTGGGGGTGTCTCACTGACTCGGAGTCTGGGTGTCTCATTGACCCAGAGTGGGGTTGTCTCACTGACCCGGAGTCTGGGTGTCTCATTGACCCAGAGTGGGGTTGTCTCACTGACCCGGAGTGGGGGTGTCTCACTGACCCAGAGTGGGGTGTCTCACTGACCCAGAGTGGGGGTGTCTCATTGACCCAGAGTGGGGGTGACTCACTGACGCGGAGTGGAGGACTCTCACTGACCCGGACTGGGGTTAACTCACTGACGCGGAGTGGGGGGTGTTTCATTGACCCAGAGTAGGGGTGTCTCACTGACGTGGAGTGGGGCTGACTCACTGACTCGGAGTGGGGGTGACTCACCGACACAGAGTGGGGGTGTCTCACTGACCCAGAGTGGGGGTGTCTCACTGACTCGGAGTTGGGGTGTCTCACTGACCCGGACTGGGGGTGACTCACTGACGCGGAGTGGGGGGTGTCTCATTGACCCAGAGTGGGGATGTCTCACTGACGCGGAGTGGGGGTGACTCACTGATCCAGAGTGGGGGTGTCTCACTGACACAGAGTGGGGGTGTCTCACTGACCCAGAGTGAGGGTGTCTCACTGACCAAGAGTGGGGGTGTCTCACTGACCAAGATTGGGGGTGTCTCACTGACCCAGAGTGGGGTGACTCACAGACCCAGAGTGGGGGTGACTCACTTGCCCAGAGTGGGGGTGTCTCACTGACCCGGAGTCTGGATGTCTCACTGACCCAGAGTGGGGGTGTCTCACTGACACAGAGTGGGGGGGGGGGGTCACTGACCCAGAGTGGGGGTGACTCACTGACCCGGAGTGGGAGTGTCTCACTGACCCAGAGTGGGGGTGACTCACTGACCCAGAGTAGGGGTGACTCACTGACCCAGAGTGGGGGTGTCTCACTGACCCGGAATGGGGGTGTCTCTTTGGCCCAGAGTGGGGGTGTCTCACTGACCCGGAGTGGGGGTGTCTCACTGACCCGGAGTGGGGGTGTCTCACTGACCCGGAGTCTGGGTGTCTCACTGACCCAGAGTGGTGGTGACTCACTGACCCAGAGTAGGCGTGACTCACTGACCCAGAGTGGGGGTGACTCACTGACCCAGAGTAGGGGTGCCTCACTGACCCAGAGTGGGGGTGTCTCACTGACCCGGAGTCTGGGTGTCTCACTGACCCAGAGTGGGGGTGACTCACTGACCCAGAGTGGGGGTGTCTCATTGACCCAGAGTGGGGGTGTCTCACTGACTCGGAGTGGGGGTGTCTCACTGACCCGGAGTCTGGGTGTCTCACTGACTCGGAGTGGGGGTGACTCACTGACTCGGAGTGGGGGTGACTCACTGACCCAGAGTGGGGGTGTCTCACTGACCCGGAGTCTGGGTGTCTCATTGACCCAGAGTGGGGTGACTCACTGACTCGGAGTGGGGGTGACTCACTGACGCGGAGTGGGGGTGTCTCACTGACGCGGAGTGGGGGTGACTCACTGATGCGGAGTGGGGGTGACTCACTGACGCGGAGTGGGGGTGTCTTACTGGCCCAGAGTGGGTGTGTCTCACAGACCCAGAGTGGGGGTGTCTCACTGGCCCAGAGTGGGGGTGTCTCACAGACCCAGAGTGGGGGTGTCTCACTGGCCCAGAGTGGGGGTGTCTCACTGACCCGGAGTGGGGGTGACTCACTGACGCGGAGTGGGGCTGACTCACTGACCCGGAGTGAGGGTGACTCACTGACTCGGAGTAGGGGTGTCTTACTGGCCCAGAGTGGGGGTGTCTCACAGACCCAGAGTGGGGGTGTCTCACTGACCAAGAGTGGTGGTGTCTCAATGACACAGAGTGGGGGTGTCTCACTGACGCGGAATGGGGGTGTCTCACTGACCCAGAGTGGGGTGTCTCACTGACCAAGAGTGGGGGTGACTCACTAACTCGGAGTGGGGGTGTCCCACTGACTCGGAGTGGAGTTGTCTCACTGACCAAGAGTGGGGGTGTCTCACTGACCCAGAGTGGGGGTGTCTCACTGACCAAGAGTGGGGGTGACTCACTGACTCGGAGTGGGAGTGTCTCACTGACTCGGAGTGGAGTTGTCTCACTGACCAAGAGTGGGGGTGTCTCACTGACCCAGAGTGGGGGTGTCTCACTGACCAAGAGTGGGGGTGACTCACTGACTCGGAGTGGGGGTGTCTCAATGACACAGAGTGGGGGTGTCTCGCTGACCCAGAGTGGGGGTGTCTCACTGACTCGGAGTGGGGGTGTCCCACTGGCCCAGAGTGGGGGTGTCTCAATGACTCGGAGTGGGGGTGTCTCACTGGACCAGAGTGGGGGTGCCTCACTGACCAAGAGTGGGGGTGTCTCACTGATCAAGAGTGGGGGTGTCTCACAGACCCGGAGTGGGGGTGTCTCACTGACCCAGAGTGGGGGTGTCTCACTGACCCAGTGTGGAGGTGTCTCACTGACCCAGAGTGGGGGTGTCTCGCTGACCCAGAGTGGGGGTGTCTCGCTGACCCAGAGTGGAGGTGTCTCACTGACCCAGAGTGGGGTGTCTCACTGACCCAGAGTGGGGTGTCTCACTGACCCAGAGTGGGGGTGTCTCACTGACCCAGTGTGGAGGTGTCTCACTGACCCAGAGTGGGGGTGTCTCGCTGACCCAGAGTGGGGGTGTCTCGCTGACCCAGAGTGGAGGTGTCTCACTGACCCAGAGTGGGGGTGTCTCACTGACCAAGAGTGGGGGTGTCTCACTGACCCAGAGTGGGGGTGTCTCACTGACACGGAGTGGGGGTGTCTCACTGACCAAGAGTGAGGGTGACTCACTGACCCGGAGTCTGGGTGTCTCACTGACCCAGATTAGGGGTGACTCACTGACCCGGAGTCTGGGTGTCTCACTGACCCGGAGTGGGGGTGACTCACTGACCAAGAGTGAGGGTGACTCACTGACCCGGAGTCTGGGTGTCACACTGACCCAGAGTGGGTGTGTCTCACTGACCAAGAGTGAGGGTGACTCACTGACCCGGAGTCTGGGTGTCACACTGACGCGGAGTGGGGGTGACTCACTGACCCAGAGTGGGGGTGTCTCACTGACCCGGAGTGGGGGTATTTCACTGACCCAAAGTGGGGGTAACTCACTGACCCAGAGTGTGGTGTCTCACTGACCCAGAGTGGGGGTGTCTCACTGACCAAGAGAGGGGTGTCTCACTGACTCGGACTGGGGGTGACTCACTGACGCGGAGTGGGGGTGACTCACTGACTCGGAGTAGGGGTGTCTTACTGGCCCGGAATGGGCGTTGGTCACAGACCCAGAGTGGGGGTGTCACACTGACACAGAGTGGGGATGTCTCACTGACCCAGACTGGGGTATCTCACTGACTCGGAGTGGGGGTGTCTCACTGACCCAGAGTGTGGAGGTCTCACTGACCCGGAGTGGGGGGGGGGGGTCACTGACCAAGAGTGGGGTTGTCTCACTGACCAAGAGTGGGGGTGTCTCACTGACCCAGAGTGGGGATGTCTCACTGACCCACAGTGGGGGTGACTCACTGACTCGGAGTGGGTGTTTCTCAATGACACAGAGTGAGGGTGTCTCACTGACCCAGACTGGGGGTGACTCACTGACCCAGAGTGGGGGTGTCTCACTGACCCAGAGTGGGGGTGTCTCACTGACCCAGAGTGGGGTTTCTCACTGAGCCAGAGTGGGGGTGTCTCACTGACCCAGAGTGGGGGTGACTCACTGACTCGGAGTGGGGGTGTCTCACTGACCAGGAGTGGGGGTTTCTCACTGACCCAGAGTGGGGGTGTCTCACTGACCCGGAGTGGGGGTGACTCACTGACTCGGAGTGGGGGTGACTCACTGACTCGGAGTGGGGGTGACCCACTGACCCAGAGTGGGGGTGTCTCACTGACCCGGAGTCTGGGTGTCTCACTGACCCAGAGTGGGGGTGTCTCACTGACTCGGAGTGGGGGTGTCTCACTGACCCAGAGTGGGGTGTCTCACTGACCAGGAGTGGGGGTTTCTCACTGACCCAGAGTGGGGGTGTCTCACTGACCCAGAGTGGGGGTGTCTCACTGACCCGGAATGGGGGTGTCTCATTGACCCAGAGTGGGGTGTCTCACTGACCCGGAATGGGGGTGTCTCACTGACGCGGAGTGGGGGTGACTCACTGACTCGGAGTGGGGGTGTCTCACTGACGCGGAGTGGGGGTGACTCACTGACCCGGAGTCTGGGTGTCGCACTGACCCAGAGTGGGGGTGACTCACTGACGCGGAGTCTGGGTGTCGCACTGACCCGGAGTGGGGGTGTCTCACTGACCCGGAATGGGGGTGTCTCATTGACCCAGAGTGGGGGTGTCTCACTGACCCGGAATGGGGTTGTCTCATTGACCCAGAGTGGGGGTGTCTCACTGACCCGGAATGGGGTTGTCTCATTGACCCAGCGTGGGGGTGTCTCACTGACCAAGATTGCGGGTGTCAAACTGACTCGTAGTGGGGGGGTTCACTGACCAAGAGTGGGGGTGTCTCACTGACCAAGAGTGGGGGTGTCTCACTGACCCAGAGTGGGGGTGTCTAACTGACCCACAGTGGGGGTATCTCACTGACCCAGAGTGGGGGTGTCTCACTGACTCGGAGTGGGGGTGTCTCACTGACCCAGAGTGGGGGTGTCTCACTGACGCAGAGTGGGGGCATCTCACTTACCAAGAGTGAGGGTGTCTCACTGACTCGGAGTGGGGTGACTCACTGACCTGGAGTGGGGGTGTCTCACTGACCCAGAGTGGGGGTGACTCACTGACCCAGAGTAGGGGTGACTCACTGACCCAGAGTGGGGGTGTCTCACTGACCCGGAATGGGGGTGTCTCTTTGGCCCAGAGTGGGGGTGTCTCACTGACCCAGAGTGGGGGTGTCTCACTGACCCGGAGTCTGGGTGTCTCACTGACCCAGAGTGGGGGTGACTCACTGACCCAGAGTGGGGGTGACTCACTGACCCGGAGTGGGGGTGTCTCACTGACACGGACTGGGGGTGTCTCACTGACCCAGAGTGGGGGTGTCTCACTGACCCAGAGTGGGGGTGACTCACTGACCCGGAGTCTGGGTGTCTCACGGACCCAGAGAAGGGGTGTCTCACTGACCCAGAGTGGGGTGTCTCACTGACCCAGAGTGGGGGTGTCTCATTGACCCAGAGTGGGGGTGTCTCACTGACCCAGAGTGGGGTGTCTCACTGACCCAGAGTGGGGGTGTCTCATTGACCCAGAGTGGGGGTGACTCACTGACGCGGAGTGGAGGACTCTCACTGACCCGGACTGGGGTTAACTCACTGACGCGGAGTGGGGGGTGTTTCATTGACCCAGAGTAGGGGTGTCTCACTGACGTGGAGTGGGGGTGACTCACTGACTCGGAGTGGGGGTGACTCACCGACACAGAGTGGGGGTGTCTCACTGACCCAGAGTGGGGGTGTCTCACTGACTCGGAGTTGGGGTGTCTCACTGACCCGGACTGGGGGTGACTCACTGACGCGGAGTGGGGGGTGTCTCATTGACCCAGAGTGGGGATGTCTCACTGACGCGGAGTGGGGGTGACTCACTGATCCAGAGTGGGGGTGTCTCACTGACACAGAGTGGGGGTGTCTCACTGACCCAGAGTGAGGGTGTCTCACTGACCAAGAGTGCGGGTGTCTCACTGACCAAGATTGGGGGTGTCTCACTGACCCAGAGTGGGGTGACTCACAGACCCAGAGTGGGGGTGACTCACTTGCCCAGAGTGGGGGTGTCTCACTGACCCGGAGTCTGGATGTCTCACTGACCCAGAGTGGGGTGTCTCACTGACCCAGAGTGGGGGTGTCTCACTGACCCAGAGTGGGGGTGTCTCACTGACTTGGAGTGGGGGTGTCTCACTGACCCGGACTGGGGTTAACTCACTGACGCGGAGTGGTGGGTGTTTCATTGACCCAGAGTAGGGGTGTCTCACTGACGTGGAGTGGGGGTGACTCACTGACTCGGAGTGGGGGTGACTCACCGACACAGAGTGGGGGTGTCTCACTGACCCAGGGTGGGGGTGTCTCACTGACTCGGAGTTGGGGTGTCTCACTGATCCGGACTGGGGGTGACTCACTGACGCGGAGTGGGGGGTGTCTCATTGACCCAGAGTGGGGATGTCTCACTGACGCGGAGTGGGGGTGACTCACTGATCCAGAGTGGGGGTGTCTCACTGACACAGAGTGGGGGTGTCTCACTGACCCAGAGTGAGGGTGTCTCACTGACCAAGAGTGCGGGTGTCTCACTGACCAAGATTGGGGTGTCTCACTGACCCAGAGTGGGGGTGACTCACTTGCCCAGAGTGGGGGTGTCTCACTGACCCGGAGTCTGGATGTCTCACTGACCCAGAGTGGGGGTGTCTCACTGACCCAGAGTGGGGGTGTCTCACTGACTCGGAGTGGGGGTGTCTCACTGACCCAGAGTGGGGGTTTCACACTGACCCAGAGTGGGGGTGTCTCACTGACGCGGAGTGGGCGTGACTCACTGTCTCGGAGTGGGGGTGACTCACTGACTCGGAGTAGGGGTGCCTAACTGGCCCGGAATGGGGGTCGGTCACAGACCAGAGTGGGGGTGTCTCACTGACACAGAGTGGGGGGGGGGGTCACTGACCCAGAGTGGGGGTGACTCACTGACCCGGAGTGGGAGTGTCTCACTGACCCAGAGTGGGGGTGACTCACTGACCCAGAGTAGGGGTGACTCACTGACCCAGAGTGGGGATGTCTCACTGACCCGGAATGGGGGTGTCTCTTTGGCCCAGAGTGGGGGTGTCTCACTGACCCAGAGTAGGGGTGACTCACTGACCCAGAGTGGGGGTGTCTCACTGACCCGGAGTCTGGGTGTCTCACTGACCCAGAGTGGGGGTGACTCACTGACCCAGAGTAGGGGTGACTCACTGACCCAGAGTAGGGGTGACTCACTGACCCAGAGTGGGGGTGTCTCACTGACTCGGAGTGGGGGTGTCTCACTGACACGGAGTGTGGGTGACACACTGATGCGGAGTGGGGGTGTCTCACTGACACAGAGTGGGAGTGTCTAACTGACCCAGAGTGGGGGGGGGGGGTCACTGACCCAGAGTGGTGGTGTCTCATTGGCCCAGAGTGGGGAGGTCTCACTGACTCGCAGTGGAGTTGTCTCACTGACCCATAGTGGGGGTGTCTCACTGACCCAGAGTGGGGGTGTCTCACTGACCCGGAGTCTGGGTGTCTCACGGACCCAGAGTGGGGGTGTCTCACTGACCCGGAGTCTATGTGTCTCACTGACCAAAAGTGGGGGTATCTCACTGACCCAGAGTGGGGTGTCTCACTGACCCAGAGTGGGGGTGTCTCACTGACCCAGAGTGGGGGTGACTCACTGACGCGGAGTGGAGGACTCTCACTGACCCGGACTGGGGTTAACTCACTGACGCAGAGTGGGGGGTGTTTCATTGACCCAGAGTAGGGATGTCTCACTGACGCGGAGTGGGGGTGACTCACTGACCCAGAGTGGGGCTGTCTCACTGACTCGGAGTGGGGGTGTCTCAATGACACAGAGTGAGGGTCACTCACTGACCCAGAGTGGGGTTGTCTCACTGACCAAGAGTGGGGGTGTCTCACTGACCCAGAGTGGGGTTGTCTCACTGACCAAGAGTGGGGGTGTCTCACTGACCAAGAGTGGGGGTGTCTCACTGACCCAGAGTGGGGGTGTCTCACTGACCCGGAGTCTGTGTGTCTCACTGACCCAGAGTGGGGATGTCTCACTGACGCGGAGTGGGGGTGACTCACTGACCCAGAGTGGGGGTGTCTTACTGACACAGAGTGGGGGTGTCTCACTGACCCAGAGTGGGGCTGTCTCACTGACTCGGAGTGGGGGTGTCTCAATGACACAGAGTGAGGGTGTCTCACTGACCCAGAGTGGGGTTGTCTCACTGACCAAGAGTGGGGGTGTCTCACTGACACGGAGTGGGGGTGTCTCACTGACCCGGAGTGGGGGTGTCTCACTGACCAAGAGTGGGGGTGTCTCACTGACCAAGAGTGGGGGTGTCTCACTGACCCAGAGTGGGGGTGTCTAACTGACCCACAGTGGGGGTATCTCACTGACCCAGAATGGGGGTGTCTCACTGACTCGGAGTGGGGGTGTCTCACTGACCCAGAGTGGGGGTGTCTCACTGACGCAGAGTGGGGGCATCTCACTTACCAAGAGTGAGGGTGTCTCACTGACTCGGAGTGGGGTGACTCACTGACCTGGAGTGGGGGTGTCTCACTGACCAAGAGTGAGGGTGTCTCACTGACCCGGAGTCTGGGTGTTTCACTGACCCGGAGTCTGGGTGTCTCACTGACCCGGAGTGGGGGTATTTCACTGACCCAAAGTGGGGGTGTCTCACTGACCCAGAGTGGGGGTATCTCACTGACCCAGAGTGGGGGTGTCTCACTGACCAAGAGAGGGGTGTCTCACTGACTCGGAGTGGGGGTGTCTCACTGACCCGGACTGGGGGTGACTCACTGACGCGGAGTGGGGGTGACTCACTGACGCGGAGTGGGGTGTGTCTCATTGACCCAGAGTGGGGGTGTCTCACTGACGCGGAGTGGGGGTGACTCACTGACTCGGAGTGGGGGTGACTCACTGACTCGGAGTGGGGATGACTCACTGACTCGGAGTAGGGGTGTCTTACTGGCCCGGAATGGGGGTCGGTCACAGACCCAGAGTGGGGATGTCTCACTGACACAGAGTGGGGATGTCTCACTGACTCGGAATGGAGTTGTCTCACTGATCCAGAGTGGGGTATCTCACTGACTCGGAGTGGGGGTGTCTACTGACCCATAGTGGGGAGGTCTCACTGACCCGGAGTGGGGGGGGGGGGGTCACTGACCAAGAGTGGGGTTGTCTCACTGACCAAGAGTGGGGGTGTCTCACTGACCCAGAGTGGGGATGTCTCACTGACCAAGAGTGGAGGTGTCTCACTGACCCAGAGTGGGGGTGACTCACTGACCAAGAGTGGGGGTGTCTCACTGACCCAGAGTGGGGGTGTCTCACTGACCCACAGTGGGGGTGTCTCACTGACCAAGAGTGGGGGTGACTCACTGACTCGGAGTGGGGGTGTATCACTGACCCAGAGTAGGAGTGTCTCACTGACCCGGAGTGGGGGTGTCTCACTGACTCGGAGTGGGGGTGTCTCACTGACCCAGAGTGGAGGTGTCACACTGACCCAGAGTGGGGGTGTCTCACTGACCCAGACTGGGGTGACTCACTGACCCGGAGTGGGGGTGTCTCACTGACCCAGAGTGGGAGTGTCTCACTGACCCAGAGTGGGGGTGTCTCACTGACCCAGAGTGGGGATGTCTCACTGACCCACAGTGGGGGTGTCTCACTGACCAAGAGTGGGGGTGACTCACTGACGCGGAGTGGGGGTGTATCACTGACCCAGAGTAGGAGTGTCTCACTGACCCGGAGTGGGGGTGTCTCACTGACCCAGAGTGGGGGTGTCTCAATGACACAGAGTGGGGGTGTCTCACTGACCCGGAGTGGGGTGACTCACTGACCCAGAGTGGGGTGACTCACTGACCCAGAGTGGGGGTGACTCACTGACCCGGAGTGGGGTGACTCACTGACCCAGAGTGGGGGTGACTCACTGACCCGGAGTGGGGTGACTCACTGACCCAGAGTGGGGGTGTCTCACTGACTCGGAGTGGGGGTGTTTCACTGACCCAGAGTGGGGGTGTCTCACTGACCCAGAATCTGGGTGACTCACTGACGCGGAGTGGGGGTGACTCACTGACTCGGAGTGGGGGGGGGGGGGGGGGGGGTCACTGACCCAGAGTGGTGGTGTCTCACTGACCCAGAGTGGGGGTGTCTCACTGACCCGGAGTGGGGGTGTCTCACTGACCCGGAGTCTGGGTGTCTCACTGACCCAGAGTGGTGGTGACTCACTGACCCAGAGTCTGGGTGTCTCACTGACCCGGAGTCTGGGTGTCTCACTGGCCCAGAGTGGGGGTGTCTCACTGACTCGGAGTGGGGGTGTCTCACTGACATGGAGTTGGGGCGACTCACTGACGCGGAGTGGGGGTGTCTCACTGACGCGGAGTGGGGGTGTCTCACTGACCCAGAGTGGGGTGACTCACTGACCAAGAGTGGGGTGACTCACTGACCAAGAGTGGGGGTGTCTCACTGACCAAGAGTGGGGTGACTCACTGACCCGTAGTGGGGGTGTCTCACTGACCAAGAGTGGGGTGTCTCACTGACCCGTAGTGGGGGTGTCTCACTGACCCAGAGTGGGGGTGTCTCACTGACCCAGAGTGGGGGTATATCACTGACCAAGAGTGGGGGTGTCTCACTGACCAAGAGTGGGGGTGACTCACTGACCCGGAGTCTGGTTGTTTCACTGACCCAGAGTGGGGGTGTCTCATTGACCCGGACTGGGGGTGTCTCACTGACCCAGAGTGGGGGTATCTCACTGACCCAGAGTGGGGGTGTCTCATTGGCTCAGAGTGGGGGTGTCTCACTGACCCGGAGTGGGGGTGTCTCATTGGCTCAGAGTGGGGGTGTCTCACTGACCCGGACTGGGGGTGACTCACTGACCCGGAGTGGGTTTTCTCACTGGCCCGGAGTGGGGGTGTCTCACTGACCCAGAATCTGGGTGACTCACTGACGCGGAGTGGGGGGTGTCTCACTGACCCAGAGTTGGGGTGTCTCACTGACTCGGAGTGGGGGTGACTCACTGACCCGGACTGGGGGTGACTCACTGACCCGGACTGGGGGTGACTCACTGACCCGGAGTGGGTTTTCTCACTGGCCCGGAGTGGGGGTGTCTCACTGACCCAGAATCTGGGTGACTCACTGACGCGGAGTAGGGGTGTCTTACTTGCCCGGAATGGTGGTCGGTCACAGACCCAGAGTGGGGGTGTCTCACTGACACAAAGTGGGATTATCTCACTGACACAGAGTGGGGTGTCTCACTGAATCAGAGTGGGGGTGTCTCACTGACCCAGAGTGGGGGTGACTCACTGACTCAGAGTGGGGTGTCTCACTGAATCAGAGTGGGGGTGTCTCACTGACCCAGAGTGGGGGTGTCTCACTGACCCAGAGTGGGGGTGTCTCACTGAATCAGAGTGGGGGGGTGTCCCTGACCCGGAGTGTGGTGTCTCACTGACCCAGAGTGGGGTTTCTCACTGACCCAGAGTGGCGGGGGGTGTCTCATTGACGTTGAGTAGGGGTGACTCCATGACTCGGAGTGGGGTTGTCTCACTGACCCGGAGTGGCGATGACTCACTGACGCGGAGTGGGGGTGTCTCACTGACCAAGAGTGGGGGTGTCTCACTGACCAAGAGTGGGGGTGTCTCACTGACCAAGAGTGGGGGTGACTCACTGACCCAGAGTGGGGGTGTCTCACTGACCAAGAGTGGGGGTGTCTCACTGACCAAGAGTGGGGGTGACTCACTGACCCAGAGTGGGGGTGTCTCACTGACCAAGAGTAGGGGTGTCTCACTGACCCGGTGTCTGGGTGTCTCACTGACCCGGAGTGGGGGTGTCTCACAAATTCGGAGTGAGGGTGTCTCTTTGGCTCAGAGTGGGGGTATCTCTCTGACTTGGAGTGGAGTTGTCCAACTGACCCAGAGTGGGGGTGTCTCACTGACCCAGAGTGGGTGTGTCTAACTGACCCAGAGTGGGGTATCTCATTGACTGGGAGTGGTGAGGTCTCTTTGGCCCAGAGTGGGGGTGTCTCACTGACCCGGACTGGGGGTGACTCACTGACCCGGAGTGAGGGTGTCTCACTAACTCGGAGTGAGGGTGTCCAACTGACCCAGAGTGGGGGTGCCTCACTGGCCCGGAGTGGGGGTGTCTCACTAACTCAGAGTGAGGGTGTCCAACTGACCCAGAGTGGGGGTGTCTCACTGACCCAGAGTGGGTGTGTCTCACTGACCAAGAGTGGGGGTATCTCTCTGACTTGGAGTGGGGGTGTCTCACTGACCTGGACTGGGGGTGACTCACTGACCCGGAGTGGGGGTGTCTCACTGTCCTGGAGTGAGGGTGACACACTGACCCGGAGTCTGGGTGTTTCACTGACCCAGAGTGGGGGTGACACACTGACCCGGAGTCTGGGTGTTTCACTGACCCAGAGTGGGGGTGACTCACTGACCCGGAGTGGGGGTTCTCACTGACCCGGAGTGGGGGTTCTCACTGGCCCGGGGTGGGGGTTGTCTCACTGACCCGGAGTGGGGGTTCTCACTGGCCCGGAGTGGGGGTGTCTCACTGACCCAGAATGGGGGTGTCTCACTGACCCAGAGTGGGGGTGTCTCACTGACCCGAGTGAGGGTCTCTCACTGACCCAGAGTCGGGGTGTCTCACTGACCCAGAGTGGGGTTGTCTCACTGACCCGGAGTGGGGGTGTCTCACTGACCCAGAGTAGGGGTGTCTCACTGACACAGAGTGAGGGTGTCTCTTTGGCCCAGAGTGGGGGTGTCTCACTGACTTGGAGTGGGGCTGTCTCACTGACTCGGAGTGGGGGTGTCTCACTGACCCAGAGTGGGGGGGTCTCACTGACCCAGAGTGGGGGGGTCTCACTGACCCGGAGTCTAGGTGTCTCACTGACCCAGAGTAGGGGTGACTCACTGACCCGGAGTCTGGGTGTCTCACTGACCCGGAGTGGGGGTGACTCACTAATTCGGAGTGGGGGTGTCTCACTGACCCGGAGTGGGCGTATTTCACTGACCCAAAGTGGGGGTGTCTCACTGACCCAGAGTGGGGTGTCCCACTGACCCAGAGTGGGGGTGTCTCACTGACGCGGAGTGGGGGTGACTCACTGACGCGGAGTGGGGGTGTCCCACTGACGCGGAGTGGGGGTGACTCACTGACTCGGAGTGGGGGTGACTCACTGACTCGGAGTAGGGGTGTCTTACTGGCCCGGAATGGGGGTCGGTCACAGACCCAGAGTGGGGGTGTCTCTTTGGCCCTGGGTGGCGGTGTCTCACTGTCCCAGAGTCGGGGTGTCTCACTGACTCGGAGCGGGGGTATCTCACTGGCCCAGAGTGGCAGTGTCTCACTGATCCAGAGTGGGGATGTCTCACCTACTCGGAGTGGCGTTCCTTCGGCCCAGCTTGGCTCCAGCGTGGACCTCTGATCTTCAGATGATTCCAGAACAGTCTCCAGGTTTCAAGAGCATCAAGGTGAGGCCTGCACTATCTTGAAGTTGGTGCTAATGTGGACTGGGTTGGACGGAGGGTTGGTATTCTGAACTTTCTATTTCTTTATTTTTCTGATATCCTTCTCTGATTTGCAATGCTGGACGTTTTCATTATTTTTCTAATTTCTTTTTTCCTAAGATCTTGTTCTTAAGAATCTTTACTTGGGTACCTTTCTACCTAAGATGGCACTATAAGTGGCGACTTGTAAACCTTTCCTGTCACTCATATGAGTATGTGTGATAATAAAGCTAACCCTAATTCTAATTTTAAAGGTATAGTCACAAATAATAATAATCTTTGAAACCTCATTACTGTCCAAATATGGAGAAAAGATTAGAATAAATGGATAGCTCTTGTAAAGAGCACACACTGTCACGATGGACTGAATGGTCACCTTCTGTGTTGAATCATTCTCTTCTAAAGTTGGTTCATAAACCTTAATGTTCCACTGGCAGGCCTTTCATTAACTAAATCTGGAGGGGAGCTCATCTACTTTCCGATTTGTCATTGTTAGTGAAAAACACCAGCAAAAGAACTCTTAAAACAAAAAATACCCAGGCGCACGACTGCTGTATAATTTTCACAGTACAATGTGGTTTAACTTGCTTACCCCAATTATACCCTCCCGAAGTGACTCCTCAGTCAGAATCAAAACCGTTCTCCTCAGGCGTTCCCTAAATTTAGCGAAACAACTAAACACAGCGCCAATCGGCAGCAAAGAAAAATGTTTACCAGCCGGCAATTTGGAGCTTTTAATTAGCACCTCAATGCCACATTGTAATTTTTCATGTAGCCGACCTGCAATGTACAAGCCCATTTTATCATGCATAAAGACAGGAACAAATATACAGAAATAGATTTCAAACCACGCTTTATGTTCTTAGCAAACTCAGTTGGGAAGAGTGTCGATGAGACAGGACAGGAGAAAGGGAAAACAAATTATATGCATATCTATATTTGTACCGATTCATAGATTCCTTTGTTTTACCCATATTTTTAAGACTTGCAGTAAAATCAATGAGCTTTCTGTTACATTACATATCACTTTAACATAAACAGAAACTGCTGATTGCCTTAACCCACTGAATGTAAACTGGAGCACTGAGAATTTCCTGATAGTCCATCACTTTTTTTTCAGAATTCTCTAGAGCTAAGAACTGTTGGTGCCTTAAAGTGTCAGCTAGAGTTCAGGACGTAGTGCACATTGCTCTGGGCAGAAGGGGCAAATTGAAGTCCCGCTGACAGGATTTGACTGCAAACAGAAAAGAACTGCAGATGCTGAAAATCTCAAACCAGCAGCATCTGTGGGCAGAAGGCAGAGTTAATGTTTCAAGTCCAGGGATCCTTCTTTAGAACTGATGAAGAATCACTGATCTAGAAATGTTAACTCTGCTTCCTCTTTCAACACATGCTGCCAAACCTGTTGAGCTTCTCCAACAATTTCTGTTTTTGTTTTAGTACAAACATCTAGTCAACACTACAGGGCAGTTCTGGCACTATTGGGGCACTGCCTTTGGATGAGATGTTAAAAAACCTGGTACACCATCTCTGACGGACATAAAAGTTCCATGGTACTTGAAGAAGGGCATGATTTATCCCATGCCCTGTGTGAACTTTTATCTCTAAGTGAACATCACAGTAAACATGTGGTTGTCATCATGTTGCTGCTTACCTTGTTGAATTGTTTTTCACACATTCATTGGATGCGAGTGTCACTGACAAGTCCAGCATTTGTTGTCCATTCCATATTGGCCTTTGCAAAGTGTTGGGGATCTGTCTTCTTGAACTGCTGCACATCAAAACACCATACGGATATCCTCAAAGCATCCTGAAAGGGATCAATGCCACTCCTGGGAGACTAGGGCTAGTGACCAAACAAAATGGAGAAAGTTGAATTTGAGAAGGCATTGAACGCAGAGAGTGTAGAGGTGAAGTCAAAGTGCTAGAGGGGGAAGAGAGAGAGCAGAAATCTCCAAACTCCTCATCTACCCAGCCCTCACCAACACATGGGCAGAATCACACATGGAACTTCATTGGGGCTGCTAAAAGGAGTGGAAGGGAGTGGATAGGAGCAAACACAGTCCCATTGGAGGGGAAACTCCAGATTCTGATCCTGCAACCACAAAGAAATGGCAATACAGTTGAATGTGTTGACTTAGATGGAACTTGTGAATGGTGATCTGACGTCACAATTGCCTTTGTCCTCTTGGGCAGCAGAGCCTGCAGGCTTCTGTAAATCAGCAGGCCCCATTTCCTCTACCACAGGGGTGACCCACTGCAAATCTACCTTCCATCTAACTTGCTTCTGCTTTGCCCTCTGAGGTCTGTGGGCAGCAGTGACGCCCTAAGTCACAAACCAATGTTGGGATTGATGTGCACAAAAACCTTGGAGGGACTGTAAACTGTGCCACTTGGTGGAAATGTTGTTTGAAATATATTTGAGCATAAAAAGCTTTGGCCAGGGCTGAAGTCACAAGGATAGAATAATCCTGGAACTTGGAGGATAGGTAGTGGAGCTCCACATTCATCCTTGAGCAGCTCCAAAGGTACTCCCATCATCATCCTAACATGATCCTAATGAAGATGGGAGCAGAGTTAGTGATCTGAGCTGTACTAATGGATCCTAGGAATATGTGGAGCTCCTGCATTCAGGAATCATTCTTCTTGCTCAGATTGCTTTGAGTAGTTTTTGACTAAACTGTAATCTGAAGTAAATGGTTTCACTGATGCAATCAGTCCACTCTCCCTAGATTATAGTTGTGCTTCATCTGAGCATACAATTTGACTTCAGCAAACTAAGCTATCTGCAAACCCGGGGAATCAAGCTATAATTCTTAAACTACGTGGACAATGCCAAGGGACCAAAAATGAGGTACGCAGTTGAATGGAACTAAACCGAGAGAGTATGCTGACCCATCACAATAATGAAGACTGGTGCCTCGTTATATGAGCAATTTGTTAACATCACAGTGAACCTTAAAATAATCAACAGCACATATACCCGAGGGAGCTTTGAGATCATTCAGTGGCCGCAGAAATCACACAGCTCTTGGAGACAAATCACCTTCAATGACTGTCATCCCTCACAAGGGAGTCTGATTGTCAGAACTGATAACTTCTGAACACTTTAAGAGGATCCAAGAGGCATGGCTGCTGGCTCTTCAATGTAAAGAAACCCCCAGGCCCATGTTTTAAGTGGATTGCTATTGTTTCCCTTTCCCAATGGAAAGTCTTCAGCATTCTACATCACTGGTCACCATCAGTTAACAATCCATTTGATGACGTGAGAAGAGAAAGTCGAATGCATATTGAGACTAACGCATTGAGAAAGAAATGAAAATTATGCAATAGATGGAAAAACTAATTACAATGGAAAGCAGATACATTGTAGACTTAGTCCTGATTGTAATTCCATGCTATCATAGGTACAAAGTCCTGAGGGCTATTAACAGCATACTGTCCATTCCTGCTGTGTGCATGGGGAGCTCGATGAGGCCATCAGGGAAAAGCAATAAAGAAAATGTATATTTGTTTCTAATCTGACTATTGCACCTGCAGTGTATAAATTGGAAAATTACTTAGATTTTCAATCTTCAAAAAGCACAGACTGCCATGCCGAGTGTGGGCTCAGTGATGATATGGTACAAACATTGTCTTTTCACTCCAGACCATTATAAGTGAACAGGTAAAGAGAAAACTGTGCAGTAGCTGAAACCGATGATTTCTGCCAAGTTCCAGCAGTTCTGCTGTTAGACCAAGCCAGAGTGGATTCAAATAGTCTGAAGTGGACTTGATATTGGAAAGAGAAGCTATTTTTACTCTACACTGTAGGATACAACCAGACCTCAGAACAAAAGAAACAATCAGTTTCTCCTGCTTGAAGTAAGCTGTGACTCAATGAACCCATTACAATCTCCAATCAGAAATGTGTTCACTAAGCTTCGGGAAAAATCAATTGTGCAGGGCACCTCAACATCTCTTGATTGGAGTGTTAACAACAAATAGTCAGAACTTCTCCTCAGCTTCACTCCCACACCACTGAGAGTTGGATAGGACAGCACATTTCATCCATTTGCCTTAGAAGTAGACATGATGACGTGAAGGATATCTTGTAGATGTTCAGGTCAGAACGTAATGCATAAACATCATTGATGCCTTTGTTGCATCAATGTATGCACAAGGTTAGCACTACAATAAATAATCCATAACACATGTACATTGAAGATGCAAAATCTGCTAATTGAAATTCTAATTAGCTTTTGTTGAAGGGGTCGATGAAATCATAGCAAACTCAGGGCAAATGGTGAGTAAAGCAGATGAAACTGAAATATTATATAAACAGAATTATAATTTATAATCATCAGAACAATGAAATCAAATTAAATGTCATCTTTAAGTGGAGTGCTTTTTTTAAAAAAAAATTCAGTGGGGGGAAACTGAGTAAGACCTTAATAAGCTTTGTTTCCTTATCATTTGGGTGATAAGGTCAAGACCAACTTCAGAGACTTGAACCAAAACACAGGAGTGCTACACTGTCAGTATTGCTGTCTTTCAGACAAGATGTTAAACTGAGGCCCTTTCTAGCCTCTCAGTAACGCACTAATTGGCAAAAGAGTAGGGCATTAGGAGGGTTCTTCCCAGTGCCCTCCTAAATATTTATCCAGTACCATCAAAAACCAGATTTTCTGGTCTTCTTGATTTTTGATTTGCAGCAACATTGTTTCCCCTTGCGGGAGGGCTTGGGATCAAAGAATTTCAGAATAAGGCATCATAGATTTAAGACAGAGATGAGCAGGAATTTCTTCGATCAGAGAATGGTGAATCTGTGGAATTATTTACCACAGAGGGCTGCCGAGACTGGGTCATGAAATATGTTCAAGGCTGAAATGGACAGATATTTAATCAGGAAGGGAATCAAAGGGAAAAGGCAAGAGCTGAGGATTATCAGATCAGCCACAATCTCATTGAATGGTGAAGCAGACTCAATGGGCCGGATGGCCCACTTCTGCTCCTACAACTAATGGTCTCCTGCTGTGCTTCTGTTTTACAGACGTTACTGCTTTGCATCCAACACTGCAACTGTGACTACCCTTCAAAAGAACCTCATCAGCTGAAAAGGATTTCGGGACATCATTATTTAGGGAATACTTGATATAAATACCAGCATTTCCAACTTTCTTTCTTGCACCCTTGTAACAAGAAAATCCAGCTTTTAGAAAATATTAATAAAGAACATTTTAACCCTCCGTGAAAGGCCCAGCTGATGAGACTATTGCACAGTGAATCACTGAACAGTTGTGTGTGTGTAACTGGTTACAGTAACCTGTTGTAGCCTGCAGCTATGGCTAGGACTCCTCTTCCTATCAACCACTTGGTCAACTAAGGATCCCTCCTGGTTTTACCACCTGTCGTTGGATTACATCCGAAGGATGGACAAATGGAAGCCCATTCTATTTGGCTGTGTTTCCAAACAACCTTTCTTGGTCATCAATGTCTCGGAGTGGGGCTTGAACCCAGAGCTTCTGGCTGAGAGGAAGGGACGCTGACACAAAATCTCCAGAGCATTTGGTCAGAACCCTGACATTGAAGCCTCCCCTGATAGAAAGCGTTTTGTCACCCAAAAGACTGGTGGCAATCTGGAACTCACTTCCTTAAAAGACTATGGAGTAAACTAAGTGTTTTGTGACTCAATAGCACTTACACTAAATCTTACACGTGACAATTAAAAGCAAAATACTGTGGGTGCTGGGAATCTGAAATAAAAACAGCAACACAACAGATCTGGCAGCATCTGTGCAGAAAGAAAGAGAGTTAATGTTTTGAGTCCAGTATGATTTTGTGTTCCATACTGGACTTGAAGCGTTAACTCTGTTGTACAGTAAAAGAGTAAATGATGGAACTCTCCTCCTCAAAAAGCAGTGGAAACAGTTTTTGAATATTTGAGGCAATGATAGATGAATTCTTAATAAGCAAGGGTGAAAGATTCTTGGATATGAGCAGGAATGTGGAGGGGGTAGATCAGCCAAGAAAGGTTTACTATTAAAACACAGAACTGTTTAGAAGGGCCAAGTGGCCTACTTTGTATGTTTATACAATCATCCCATACCCAGACTTCTGTACTGTAACAGCATCTGAGATATTCTATTTGATGAACTTACTACCTCAATGGTCTATGCACACTGGACAGCTAAGGAGGGTAGAGATTGCCAATTAACATATTCATCTTGAACAATTGGGAATGCTGATGTCAGGCTACAAATTAGCAATGGAAAAGAGGATCAAGAAGAAAGTGGCTTGTTTTTAATGAAACACAGATAAATCCAAGTCACACATCACAACTCTACTGCAAAGCCAGTCACAGCCTTGGGTATGGCCACTCCAACTAGCTCAAGACGAACCAGAGATTGGCAATAAATTCTAGCTCTGTCGCATCCAGAGAATGTTTTTAACAAACATATGCAAAAAACACTGTGCAGCTTGTGCAACTAGCTACTGCACACTGCTTCAACGCGAAAGAAACACAAGTGGGATTCACCAGCAACAAGGTGCTCCAGTCAAGCCAAAGACACACCATTCTGATCACATTGTTGAATCATGTGGATGAATTTCAGAGCCAGTGTGTATAGACTCTCCATCCGAAAGACGGGTAGATCAGAGCAAATGGAGTGTCCCTTTGTACACTTGCACCAGGAAAGTAACCAGAGTTTAGATCAGAGTGGTGTTGGAAAAGCACAGCAGGTCAGGGCAGCATCCAAGGAGCAGGAAAATCGACACTCCATCACGTTTTGCCCAAAATGTTGATTTTCCTGCTCCTCGGATGATGCCTGACCTGCTGTGCTTTTCAAGCACCACTCTGATCTAAACTCTGGTTTCCAGCATCTGCAGTCCTCACTTTTGCCCTACTGACTGTAACCACCCAGACCCTGGTCAAAACAATGCCCAACACGAAGTGTGATTCAGTGATAGGACAGCATTTACTAAACAATCCCTAGTCTGTAAAAGTTACACTGACAACCAGTTTAGATTTTCAGACAAGATTGCAGCATGGTTAACATGCATGTCCTGGAAGCTATGTACACACAGAGTGCTGTCCTTTGCAGGCAGAAAGTATATCTATCTATAGACATTCTGCCTGTTTCAGCTTAACAAAACAGGCACTAGCCAATCTCTGGTTCGGTCCTCAGGGGTGTGATTGACTGCATCTAGGAGAACGCAGCTGTCCTACCTCAGTGTCAGGAGCAACTTACTGCATCTGGATTCAATGTGTCAAAAAGGGAGGCAGGTTTCTCGCTAGGAAGCAATGACTTATCAATTCAGGGAGACTAGAGCTTCTTCAACAGCTTATTAATGCCACAACATGCCCCGTTAATACTCAGCTTCCCATCATGCCTAATGGTAGGCACAAGCTTGACACTGAGCGTCCTTGGTCTGGAAGTCAGAGCAGCTACCTACTGACTTCAGCTCACCACATGATGTAATTGGCTTCCATGTTGGGCACTGGGCACAAATGTTTCAAAGGATGCACCATGGGCACTGGCCTCACACACCCCAGATCCATGGACATTGGCATGTAACATGTGCCAGTACCTAAAACTCCACATGATACATCTCCAGTCCACTTGCAGGAGCCTCTATCAGAGTAGGGATTGAGACAGAAACAGTTATTAAGGGAAGTAAGAGTGACTGGAGCATCTGTAATGTTGGTGTGATGGTGTGTGGGCAGCACAAGAGGGCACGCAAGGTTAGTGGTGTCAGTGGTTGGGGTCGGTGACAGTGAGGGAGGAAAGATGTTGCTGGCAATTGTGAGAATGTGGAGGAATGAGTCTTGGCAAGAGGTGGGTGCAGGAGCAGAGACAGAATGAGGGTGAGGTAGCAGAGAGCTGATAATGCAACCTACACTAGTGAAGGAGAGACGTTCATTGACTTCCTTCCAACACAGCTGTGCATTCATCCAGAAAAGTTTGACCACACTGACCCAGGTGCCAATTTGGCACCAGGTTGGCATGGTCTGCTGCTGTGGCCTCTCTGTTGGTCCTGGGACAGAAAAGGGCATCTTGCCTCTGTCCCACCTCACTCAGCAGGACTTCCAGATTCCTGTTCACAAAACAGTGTGACAATATCCCCACATTCTGCCATGTCTATGGCAATTATCAGGAACTGTGCAAGGTTGGTCTGAAAGGGCAGTTTGGGTGCGCAATGGCCTTTTAAAGTTGGCATGGTCACCAGGTATGATGGTCAATTCAGAGATATCGTGGCAGCAGTGAATTGATCTGGGAATGGAACAAGAGGGAAACCGTAGGGGCAAAAACAGAAATTGCTGGAAAAGCTCAGCAGGTCTGGCAGCATTTGAGGATATTATCATGCAATAAATTAAATCTTATCTAAAAACAAAAACAGTTCTGACAAAGGGTCAGAAACTCAACCCTAAATGTTAACTCTGATTTCTCTCCACAGGTGCTGCCAGACCTGCTGAGCTTTTCCAGCAATTTCTGTTTTTGTCTCTGACTTACAGCATCCGCAGTTCTTTCAGTTTTTATATGGGCAGCATAGTTGCATGGTAAGTGGAGTTTGGCAAGATACAGCAAGAAAACTCATTAGGCCTCATGGAGACAATTCCTCCAAAAAAAAATCTCGATAGACTGGCACTTAGCCAAGAAAAAACATAGGATTCAGCTCAAGGTCTATCACATCGATGTAGCTTGTAGCTGATTGTTACCACGCAATAAACATCTCGAAACAAAAGCTGTTCTGAGGAAGGGTCCCTTGACCTGAAATGTTAACTCTGATTTCTCTCCACAGGTGCTGATAGACCTGCTGAGCTTTTCCAGCAATTTCTGTTTTTGTTTCTGATTTACAGCATCCGCAGTTTTTCAGTTTTTAAAATCTTGCTTAGGATGACAGTCTTCTTATAGACGACCAAGTGGTTTTCCTGTACCCACTAGCCCAAGCAAGCGCTCTGGATCCCAACTCTGTCAGAGGCTGCTGGTAACAAATCCTTACTGAGCAATGAGACAAAGAGTTCCCACCATGTCGTGAGCAACACTATGAATCACTCAGATAACCCTCCTCAGCTTTTCTTCAGGAGAATGCTTCAGGACCTTTTATATCCAGTTAAGGGCAAGCAGATAGGGCCTCAGTTTAATGCCTCATCTGAAAGGCAGCACCTCTGACAGTGCAGCAGTCCTTCAATACTGCACTGGAGTATGAACCTGCATTGCCTGTGTTTGAATCCAGAAAGTTGTGACTAAGGAGCTAAAGTGCAACTCACAGTAGACAGTGAGGAAGGTTTTCTAAGGTTACAAAGGGATCTTGAGCACTTGGCTGAAAACTGGCAGATGGAGTTCAATTTGGATAAATGCAAGGTATTGCATTTTGGTACAGCAAACAGCAACGGAATTATACAATAAATAGCAGGGTGTTGGGTAGTGTTGCAGAACAGAGGACCCTAGGGGTTCAGGTATATATTTCTTTTACGTTTATGTCACAAGTGGAAAGGGTTGATAAAAAGGCATTTGGCATGCTTGCCTTCTGTGCTCAGTCCTTTGCACATATGAGTTGGGACGTTATGTTGAGGTTGTACAGGACGTTGATGAGGCCTCTTCAGGAATACTGCGTGCAGTTCTGGTTGTTCTGATAATAAGAAAGATATTATTAAGCTGGAGAGGGTTCAGAAGAGATTTACCAGGATGTTGTCAGGAAAGGAAGGTTTGATTCATAAAGAAAGGCTAGATATGCTGGGACTTTATTTACTGGAGCCTAGGAGTTTGAGAGGTGACCTTGTAGACGTTTATAAATTCGTGAGGGGCACAGATAGAAATATTGGTAGGAGTCCTTTCACTAGGATGGGGGATTTCAAGACTGTGGGGCATATGGTTAAGGTGAGAGGAGGGAGATTTAAAAAAGACACGAAAGGCAAAAGTTTTACACAGGGAGAGGTTCGCGTGGGGAATGAACTTACTAATAAGGCAAACCCATGCCCTCTGTCTGTCCTTTCAATAGGACAGGTATCTTTGGATATTAAGCTCCCAGCCCTGATGCTGTTGTAAACATGTTTCTGTGATACCCACAGCATCATACCTGCCAATTTCAATCTGCTACAAGTTCATTTACCTTGTTCTGTATACTGCATACATGTAAGTGGTGAGTGGCACGGTGGCACAGTGGTTAGCACTGCTGCCTCACAGCGCCAGAGACCTGGTGACTCTCTGTGTAGAGTTTGCACATTCTCCCCGTGTCTGTGTGGGTTTCCTCTGGGTGCTCCGGTTTCCTCCCACAGTCCAAAAATGTGCAGGTCAGGTGAATTGGCCATGCTAAATTGCCCGTAGTGTTAGGTAAAGGGGTAAATGTAGGAGTATGGGTCTGGGCGGTATATGCTTCGGCGGGTCGGTGTGGACTTGTTGGGCCGAAGGACCTGTTTCCACACTGTAAGTAATCTAATCTAACCTAAGTGCAACACCTTCAGTCCTGCAGCTACTGTTCCATTTGTCACAGTTGTCCCCTTATCTGCTGAAGTGCCTGAAGTTAGATTCCTGACCCTTTCCATATTTTCTGTGCTATTACTTTATCTGGAACTTTAATAACCTCCACTGAGCACTCCCCCAAATTTAACCTCTTCCATAATTTTCCATGCAACTGAACGTACCCCTCCACTATTTAGATGAAAGCCCTATCCACAGCCCGAGTTATGTGATTTGTCAGGACTCTAGTCCCGGCGTGATTGAGGTAGAGCCTGTCAGAACAGGTCCCTCCTTCCTCAGCCACACATTTACCTCTTCAATCTTGTTGACCCTGAGCCAATTTGCTTGTGGCTCAGATAGTAATCTGGGGATCATCATCTATTTGATTCTGCTTGATAATTTAGTCCCTAGCTGCACATATTCCCTCAGCAGAACATCTGTCTTCTTGGTTAGCATGTATTTCATATATAAGCATATATTGTTACTTCTGTGGACCACAACAACTGGATCTTTCCTCTCCCCTCCACATTAGTGCGGGAGGCTTTGGAATGCAGCTCCTTTCTGCTTTGCAGGGCCTGGACTTCAAATCTGTGAGATGTTCAGGGTTAAAAATTGATGAGGCCACGTGCTGGGCATCACCTGTGGCCTGCCCACACGCATTGGGATAGAGGCAGGCAAGGTATCAGGTGGTGTCTCCTTATAGACCTGAGTGTAGATATTTTCCCATATCAATCCATTCAGAGACGTTTTTACACATGTCTGGAGCAGGTAGGATTTGAAACCAGGCCCCCTAGCTTAGAGGTAGAGGCACTACCACTGCATCATCCCAGGGTTCACATTTGGAAACAAGAAACCACCTCGAGATGGTTATGTTGAGGCTGGGTTCACCAGATGGATTGGTCCAAAGCCCTGAAGATTGTAACTAGACATTTCCTCAGGAGGAGTTGCTCTGCAGTGGGAGAGTTGGCAGGAAGAAGAACATCAGTCAGCAGGAGAGGCAGCAAGCGAATGGTAAGTAGGAAGAGTTGGATTCTTTGGCCAAAGGTGAAGTGTTGCCTTCTTCACAATTGTAGATGTGTTATTGTGGTTAGAGAAGTGGATCAGAGGCAGGGAATTCTGCAGAGAGTAACTCACCTTCTGACTCCCCTAACCCTGTCCACCATCTACATGGCACTAACATGGCACTAACAATGACAATCTCCGTAGCAGAGAATCTAACTATCATCCCTTGATATTCAATGGTCATCATATCCCTCGCTTTCTATAACTTACCATTGGCCAGAAACTGGACGGGACTAGTCAAATAAATACAGCAACTGCAAGAGCAGGTCAGAGACCAGGAATACCGTGGTCGGTAACAGACCTCCTCAATCCCCAAAGTTTGTCCATCATCTACAAGGCACAAGTCAGGGATGTGGTGGAATACTCCCCACTTGCCCAGATGAGCAGAGCTCCAACAACACTCAAGCAACTTGACACTATCCAGGAGAAAGCAACCAGTTTGACTGGTACCACATTCACAAACATCCACTTCCTCCATCACTGACACTCAGTAGAGCAGTGTGCGCCATCTACAAGATGCACTATAGAAATTCACCGAGGCACCTTAGATAACACTTTCAAATTCATAACCACTACCATTTAGAAGGAGAGGGGCAGCAGGTACATGGGAATGCCACAATCTGCAAGTTCCCCTACAAGCCACTCACCATCCCGACTTGGAAATATATTGCTGTTCCTTCACTGTCACTGGGTCAAATTCCTGAAATTCCCTTCCTAATGGCTTGTAGGTTAACCTACATCCCACGGACTGCAATGGCTCATGAAGGCAGCTCACCACCACCTTCTCAAATTAGGAATAGATGATAAATCCTGACTCAGCCAGGAAAGCTTAGATCCCCTTAATTATTTGTTTGTAAAGCCAGGAGGGTAATGGAATGCACTTGCTTGCCTGGTAGAGCACAGCTCCAACAACATTCAAGAAGCTCAACATTATTAATGAGCTTTTAACAATGGTCAATAAGTGCTGATATTGCCAACAATGCCCAGGTCCCACAAACAAACAAAAACTGCTGAGAAAAATCCTAGGAGGATGACTTTGAATGGGCAAGTACATTAACAGCTGAAAATCACAAGTAAGCATACCACCAAACAGATAGATGAATGTCAGCATCTAGGCTTTCTCTACAGGACTCATCAGAGACATTGATTGCTGCTGGCTCTTTGCACCGCTAGCTATAATTTCTTTGTCAGTGCTGATACATGACGTATTAAATATGACTTGTCAGAATTCCTGTTCTGTTTGCGCACTCTGATTTCTTGCCAAGAAGGAGAACAAGTTTTCTCTGCTGTTAATAAAAATGCCTGTGACATGCTAAGCATTTTAAAGTTATTCAAGTTGTCTTAACTCCAGTGTAAGCCACCCAACCATAAAGGCACAGCGCACAACTCTGAAAATGTCTAATCTGCACTGCTTCAGGCCACATTAGTGCTGGACACTTTGGAATGCAGCTCCTTTCTGCTTTGCAGGGGCTGGACTTCAGATCTGTGAAATGTGCAGGGTTAAAAATTGATCAAGCCATGTGCTGGGCACCATGTGCGGACTGCCCACACACATTGGTTTAGAGGCAAGCAGGGTATCAGGTGGTATCTCCTCATAAACCTGAGTGTAGATATTTTCCCAAATCAATCCGTTCAGAGATGTTATTACACACGTCTGGATCAGGCGGGATTTGAAACCAGGCCCCCTAGCTTAGAGGTAGAGGCACTACCACTGCATCACCCCAGGGTTCACATTTGGAAACATGTCCAACAAGAAACCGCCTCGAGATGACTGGGTTCACCAAGTGGATTGGTCCAAAGCCCAGAAGATTATAATCATACATTTCTTCAGGAGACTCCATTGTCATGTTAATACATGCAACTTTTCCTATATCTATTCCATGCCAATGATACAGGCTGGGAGGTGGAGGGGAGGTTGGCATTCCCACTGTTATTAACTCCCCCAAAACAGTACTAGACCGTCGCTGACCCAGCTTTCTCTCTCTTGCAGGATACGATGGCACACAACCAAACTCTGGCAGACAAGGCTGTCTGTATCCCCTGGGCAGCAGTATGTACCATCTATAAGATGCACTGCAGAAATTCACCAAGGCTCTTTAGATAGCACCTTCCACACCAACACCCCTGTCATCTAGAAAGACAAGGGCAGCAGATACATGAGAATACCACCAGTTCCCCTCCAAGCCACTCATCATCCTGACTTGGAATTATGTCATTAGTTTTGTCACTGGATCAAAATCCTGGAATGCCCTCCCAGACAGCACTGAGGGTTTAGCTACAGCACATGGACTGCAGCAGTTTAACAAGGCAGCTCACCACCACCTTCTCACAGTGGCTCAAGAGGTGACACAGTGGCTTAGTGGTTGGCACTGTTGCCTCACAGTGCCAGGGACCCAGGTTCAATTCCAGTCTTGGATGACTGTGTGTGGAGATATTTGCACATTCTCCCAGTGTCTGTGTTTCCTCCCACAGTCCAAAGATGGGCAGGTTAGGTTAATTGGATGTGCTAAATTGCCCGTAGTGTTCAGGGATCTGTACGTTAGGTTCATTAATCAGGTGGGAATGGGTCTGGGTAGGTTACCCTTTGGAGGGTTGCAATGGACTGGTTGGGCCAAAATGGCCTGTTTCCACACTGTAGGGGTTCTATGATGATTCTCCAGGCATACAAGGATATGAAATTAATGCTGGCACACCCAGTGACGATAACATCCCTTGGATGAATAAAAACAATGAGATACAACCATTCCTTCCTGCCTTTTTATAAAGATGATGATATAGCAGACCTCCCTCATTATTCATTCTCCAGCAACATGTGTTGTGAGGGTTCAGGAGGAATACTGTCCTTAATTCACTGTTAGTGATTGGAGCACAACAGGGTGGTTGAGTTGTTACCTTACAACTGTATAATGAGAGGTCTCTTAGACGCTGGATGGGGAAAGCAATGGGTTAGCAGCTGTCCTATTTTATATGTTCCCATCTGCATGCATGGTGGCACGGTGGCTCAGTGGTTAGCAATGCTACCTCACAGTGTCAGGGGCCCAGGTTCGAATCCTGTCTTGGGTGACTGTCTGTGTGGAGTTTGCACATTCTCCCTGTGTCTGTGTGGGTTTCCTCCCACAGTCAGGCAAATTGGCCACGCTAAATTGCCCATAGTGTTAGGTGCATTAGTCAGGGGTAAATATAGGGTAGGGAAATGGGTCTGAGTGTGTTACTCTTCAGAGGATTAGGGTGGACTTGTTGGGTCGAAGGGCCTGTTTCCATAGTGTAGTGAATGCAATCATCAACTTCCTGCGGGCCCCTCACTACCTTCAAATACATAACAGGAACACCAGAAAGCTTCCTTTGTATGCACCCACTGCCAACCCTAATTTTAATTTCACATCACCTTAAGCCTATGCTCTCTGGTTTTTCGATCCTCCATCAATTGAAACGGTCTATGTCAGTCTACAGCCATTTGGATTAAACGCCTTCTGCACCACCCCCACAACGAGAGCAACCCCAGTTTATCCGATCTGTCCATGGAACTGCATTCTCTCAACATTGGAACTGCTCCTTGTCAGTACTTGCTTTAAAATCCTTTTACTGTGAAGCGAGTCTGCCTTGCTGCACTCTGCTGACATTGAAACCTAAGTGCGAGGTGACCGGAGCACTGGCCTGCATTCAGAGAGCCCACAGTGTAACTCAGCTCCTGCTGCCTGCTCTTGGCACTCCAGGGGTGCTGCTAGTGCAATGCAATCATCGTCTTAAATTGTTTTCATTTGCAATGGCAGGCAGTCATGACACAAGGCTTTGAGGTGCTGTCGCACAGCATATTAATCAGCTTCTAATGGCAGGATAGGAAGCCAGTAAGATCTAGTTCCTTCTGTATTTTCAATTACCTACTAAATACTGAAATGGAACTCTGTGAACTCATTTCAATTCTTCAACCTGCTCTGTTATTAAGTTAAAGGGATAAGCTAATAACATAATGACAACAGGCTGCAGGTTGACATATGAAAATCTGAAGTGAACTTCTGGGCAGGTACTGATTTAAAAGAATGATTCATTGACTAAAGCATACACGTTTTATTTAGAACATAGAACGTTACAGCGCAGTACAGGCCCTTCAGCCCTTGATGTTGTGCCAACCTGTGAAATTAATCTGATGTCCATCTAACCTGCACCACTCCATTATTATCCATATGTCCAATGCCCATTTAAATACCCTTAATGTCGGCGTGCCTACCATGATTGCAGGCAGGCCGTTCCATGCCCCTGCAGTTTCCATGCAAAGGACTCACCTTCATCCCCCTCCGTCCACGCATCAATGAATTTAATACACGCCGTGACATCGAACAATTCTTCCGCCGCCTCCACCTCCGAGCTTACTTTCACAATCAGGCCTCCCGCCCACCTTCCGAGGACCCCTTCGCCCACCTCCAACACACTACATCCACCTGGACACCCTGCGCTGGCCTATTACCTGCCCTCGACCTCTTCATTTCCAACTGCCGCCGGGACATTAACCGCCTCAACCTGTCTACCCCCCTCCCCCACTCCAACCTCTAACCCTCACAACGCGCAGCCCTCCAATCCCTCTGCTCTAAATCCCGACCTCACCATCAAGCCAGCAGATAAAGGGGGCGCAGTGGTTGTCTGGCGCACTGACCTCTACACCACTGAAGCCAAACGCCAACTCGAGGACATCTCTTCCTACTGCCCCCTCGACCATGACCCCACCCCCCATCACCAAACCATCATCTCCCAGACCATACAGAACCTCATCACCTCTGGAGATCTCTCATCCACAGATTCCCCAACCTCATAGTCCGGGAACCTCACACTGCCCGGTTCTACCTCCTTCCCAAGATCCACAAGCCTGACCACCCTGGCTGACCCATTGTCTCAGCATGCTCCTGCCCCACTGAACTCATCTCTACCTACCTCGACACTGTCCTATACCCCCTAGTCCAGGAACTCCCCACATACGTTCGAGACACCACTCACGCCCTCCACCTCCTCCAAGACTTCCGTTTCCCCGGTCCCCAACGCCTCATTTTCACCATGGATATCCAATCCCTCTACACCTCCATCCGCCATGACCAGGGCCTCCAAGCCCTCCGTTGTTTCCTCTCCCGACGTCCCCAACAGTACCCTTCCATCGACACTCTCATTTGCTTGGCCGAACTGGTCCTCACCCTGAACAATTTCTCCTTCGAATCCTCCCACTTCCTCCAGACCAAAGGGGTAGCCATGGGCACAGGTATGGGCCCCAGCTATACCTGTCTCTTTATTGGCTACGTGGAACAGTTGATCTTCCGTAATTACACCGGCATCACTCTCCACCTCTTCCTCCACTACATTGATGACTGCAGTGACACCACCTCGTGCTCCCGCGAGGAGGTTGAGCAATTCATCAACTTCACCAACACATTCCACCCTGACCTTAAATTTACCTGGACCATCTCTGACACCTCCCTCCCCTTCCTGGACCTCTCCATCTCCATTAATGACGACCGACTTGATACCGACATTTTTTACAAACCCACCGACTCCCACAGCTACCTGGATTACACCTCTTCCCACCCTACCTCTTGCAAAAATGCCATTCCGTATTCCCAATTCCTCCGCCTCCGCCGTATCTGCTCCCAGGAGGACCAGTTCCACCATAGAACACACCAGATAGTCTCCTTCTGAAGAGACCGCAATTTCCCTTCCCACATGGTTAAAGATGCCCTCCAACCCATCTCGTCCACATCCCACACCTCCGCCCTCAGACCCCACCTCTCCAACTGTAACAAAGACAGAATGCCCCTGGTGCTCACCTTCCACCCTACCAACCTTCGCATAAACCAAATCATCCGCCAACATTTTCGCCACCTCCAAAAAGACCCGACCACCAGGGATATATTTCCTTCCCCACCCTTTTCCACCTTCCGCAAAGACCGTTCCCTCCGTGACTACCTGGTCAGGTCCACGCTCCCCTACAACCCACTCTCCCATCCTGGCACCTTCCCCTGCCACTGCAGTTACTGCAAAACCTGCGCCCACACCTCCTCCCTCACCTCCATCCAAGGCCCTAAAGGAGCCTTCCACATCCATCAAAGTTTTACCTCCACATCCACTAATATCATTTATTGTATCCGTTGCTCCCGATGCGGTCTCCTCTACATTGGGGAGACTGGACGCCTCCTAGCAGGGCGCTTTAGGGAACATCTCCGGGACACCCACACCAATCAACCACACCGCCCTGTGGCTCAACATTTCAACTCCCCCTCCCACTCTGCCGAAGACATGGAGGTCCTGGGCCTCCTTCACCGCCTTCCCTCACCACCGGATGCCTGGAGGAAGAATGCCTCATCTTCCGCCTCGGAACACTTCAACCCCAGGGCATCAATGTGGACTTCAACAGTTTCCTCATTTCCCCTTCCCCCACCTCACCCTAGTTCCAAACTTCCAGCTCAGCACTGTCCCCATGACTTGTCCTACCTGCCTATCTTCTTTTCCACCTATCCACTCCACCCACCTCCCGCCCCCGACCTATCACGTTCATCTCCTCTCCCACTCACCTATTGTACTCGATGCTACTTTCTCCCCACCCCCACCCTCCTCTCACTTATCTCTCCACCCTTCAGGCTCTCTGTCTTTATTCCTGATGAAGGGCTTTTGCCCAAAACGTCGATTTTACTGCTCCTCGGATGCTGCCTGAACTGCTGTGCTCTTCCAGCACCACTGATCGAGAATCTGGTTTCCAGCATCTGCAGTCATTGTTTTTACCCTACAGTTTCCATCCCCATCCTATGCATCCTAAATCTTGCCTAATTACATCATAATTGCCTTTCCCCCAGTTATACCTCTTTCCCTGCAGTATACACCTATCCTTGCCAATTGCTATTGTAAACATAACCAAATTATGGTCACTATCACCAAAGTGCTCACTTACCTCCAAATCTAACACATGGTCGGGTTCATTCCCCAGTACCAAATCCAATATAGCATCGCCCCTTGTTGGCCTGTCTACATACTGTGTCAGAAAACCCTCCTGCACAGATTAAACAAAAACGACCCATCTAAACTACTTGGACTATAGTATTTCCAGTCAATATTGGGCAAGTTAAAGTTCCCCATAACAGCTGCCCTGCTACTCTCACTCCTATTGAGAATCATCTTTGCTTTCCTTTCCTCTACATCCCTGGAAAAATTCAGAGGCCTACAGAAAATTCCCAACAGGGTGACCTCTCCTTTCCTGTTTCTAACCTCAGCCCAAACTACCTCAGTGGATGAGTCCTCAAATGTTAGCTCAGCTACTAACAATGCCACATCCCCGCCTCTTTTACCATCTTCTCTGTTCTTACTGAGATATCTAAATCCTGGAATCTGCAACAATCATTCCTGTCCCTCCTCTAGCCATGTCTCTGAAATGGCCACAACATCGAAATCCCAGGTACCAACTCATGCTGCAAGTTCACCCACCTTATTCCGGATGCTCCTGGCATTGAAGTACACACTTTTCAAACCAACATCTTGATTGCCGATGCCCTCTCGCGACCTTGTAAACCTATCCCTGACCTCACTACCCTCAACCTCCTGTACACTGGAACTACAGTTCAGGTTCCCATCCCCCTGCTGCATTAGTTTAAATCCCACCGAAGCGCATTAGCAAACTCCCATCCCCAGGATATTGATACCCCTCTGGTTCAGGTGAAGACCATCCCGTTTGTAGAGGTCCTACCTTCCCCAGAAAGAGCTCGAGTTATCCAAGAATCCAAAACCCTCCCTCCCACACCATCCCTGCAGCCATGTGTTCAGCTCCACTCTCTCGCTGTTCCTCGCTTCACCAGCACATGGCACAGGCAACAAACCAGAGATAACAACTCTGTTTGTTCTAGTTCTAAGCTTCCACCCTGGCTCCCTGAAATTCTGCCTTCGACCCCCACCTCTCTTCCTATGTATGTCATTGGTGCTTATGTGGACCACGACTTGGAGCTGCTCCCCCTCCCCTCCAAGGATCCCAAAAACACGACCAGCGACATCACGAACCCTGCAACCTGGAAGGCCACACACCAACCATGAGTCTCTCTCATTCCCACAAAACCTTCTATCTGTCCCCCGAACTGTGGTTAAGCTTTTGTACTTAGGTACATAAAGCTACATTAACCTAAATGCAATTACATTTTATGAATGCATACATAAATACTCCAGCAAACTAGCATGTGTGCTTCGGGATGAAGAGTCCTACAGACTCGAAGTGTTAATTCTGTTTCTCTCTCCACAAACCTGTTGAGTTTCTCCAGCATTTTCTGTTTTTATTTCAGATTTCAGGCATCTGCAGTATTTTTGCTTCCACGGGATATCTGCTTGCATTTCATTTATGTGAAGTTAGCATGCACCCTGCACTGGAACTTAAAATGTGCTTTAAAACTAAATCATGCACAACTAATCAAAGCAAATTACTGCATGTGCTGGAATCTGAATCCAAAAGAGAAAATGCTAGAAAATCTCAGCAGGTCTGGCAGCATCTGTAAGGAGAGAAAAGAGCTGACGTTTTGAGTCAAACTGACCCTTTGTCAAAGGTAAAAAAAGGGAGAAAAGGGAGGTATTTATACGAGGCTGAGAGAAGGTGAGTCATGGCTCCAGAAGCAAAGATAGCAATAACGAGGTGATAATGACAGTGCATCGAGAGATTTTAGGGAGATTAGGAGCTGGGAATGACCAAGGCTGAAGCCAGTGCTATGTGACAAAATAGGTGGGGGATGGGGGGATGGGTGAAGCAGAGGCAAAATGGAAAAAAGGGGAGAAGGGTAGCAAAGGGGGAAGAGGAGAGGAAAAAGGAGCGAGAGAAAGAGAGACAATCAAGAAATAAGAGGTACAGAACAGTGAAAAAAATATATATATTAAAAAAGATAAATAAAATAAATGAAATAAAATTATCTGAAGTTGTTGAATTCAGTGTTGAGGCCGGCAGGCTGTAACGGGCCTGGTCGGGAGATGAGATGCTGTTCCTCCAGTTTGCTTTGAGCTTCACTGGAACATTGCAGCCGGCCAAGGACAGACATGTGGGCATGGGGGCAGGATTGGGTGTTGAAGTGGCAAGCCACGGGAAGGTTCGGGACCTGATTGCGTACAGACCGAAGGTGCTCAGCAAAGCGATCACCCAGTCGGCGTTTTGTCTCTCCGATAAAAAGGAGACAACATTGGGAGCAATGAATGCAATGGACCAAATTGAAAGAAGTACAAGTGAAACGCTGCTTAATCTGAAATGAGTGTCTGGGGCCTTGGAGGGTGAGCATGGAAGAGGTAAAAGGGCAGGTGTTGCACCTTCTGCAATTGCATGGGAAGGTGCCGTGTGTGATGGGGAGGTGTTAGGTGTGATGGGAAGGTGCCGTGTGCTATGGGAGAGGTATTAGGTGCGATGGGAAGGTGCCGTGTGCTATGGGAGAGGTATTAGGTGCAATGGGAAGGTGCCGTGTGTGATGGGAGAGGTGTTAGATGTGATGGGAAGGTGCCGTGTGTGATGGGAGAGGTGTTAGGTGCGATGGGAAGGTGCCGTGTGTGATGGGAGAGGTATTAGGTGCAATGGGAAGGTGCCGTGTGTGATGGGAGAGGTGTTAGATGTGATGGGAAGGTGCCGTGTGCTATGGGAGAGGTATTAGGTGCAATGGGAAGGTGCCGTATGTGATGGGAGAGGTGTTAGATGTGATGGGAAGGTGCCGTGTGTGATGGGAGAGGTGTTAGGTGCGATGGGAAGGTGCCATGTGCTATGGGAGAGGTATTAGGTGCAATGGGAAGGTGCCGTGTGTGATGGGAGAGGTGTTAGATGTGATGGGAAGGTGCCGTGTGTGATGGGAGAGGTGTTAGGTGTGATGGGAAGGTGCCGTGTGTGATGGGAGAGGTGTTAGGTGTGATGGGAAGGTGCCGTGTGTGATGGAAGAGGTGTTAGGTGTGATGGGAAGGTGCCGTGTGTGATGGGAGAGGTGTTAGGTGTGATGGGAAGGTGCCGTGTGTGATGGGAAGGTGCCGTGTGTGATGGGAAGGTGCCGTGTGTGATGGGAGAGGTGTTAGGTGTGATGGGAAGGTGCCATGTGTGATGGGAGAGGTGTTAGGTGTGATGGGAAGGTGCCGTGTGTGATGGAAGAGGTGTTAGGTGTGATGGGAAGGTGCCGTGTGTGATGGGAGAGGTGTTAGGTGTGATGGGAAGGTGCCGTGTGTGATGGGAGAGGTGTTAGGTGTGATGGGAAGGTGTCGTGTGTGATGGGAGAGGTGTTAGGTGTGATGGGAAGGTACCGTGTGTGATGGGAGAGGTGTTAGGTGTGATGGGAAGGTGCCGTGTGTGATGGAAGAGGTGTTAGGTGTGATGGGAAGGTGCCGTGTGTGATGGGAGAGGTGTTAGGTGTGATGGGAAGGTGCCATGTGTGATGGGAGAGGTGTTAGGTGTGATGGGAAGGTGCCGTGTGTGATGGAAGAGGTGTTAGGTGTGAAGGGAAGGTGCCGTGTGTGATGGGAGAGGTGTTAGGTGTGATGGGAAGGTGCCGTGTGTGATGGGAGAGGTGTTAGGTGTTAGGTGTGATGGAAGAGTGGACTAGGTTGTCCCAGAGGGAACGATCTCTGCTGAATGCAGACAGAGGAGGGAAGGGAAGATGTTTTTAGTGGTGGCATTGTGTTGGCAAAAATGGCGGAGGATTACTCTTTGCATGTGAAGGCTGGTGGGGTGAAAGGTGAGAACAAGAGGGATCCTATCCTTGTTCTGGGAGGGGAGGGAGGGGGTGAAGGTCGTGGCGCGAGAGATCGACTGCACACTGTCGAGAGCCCTGTCAACAACTGTAGGTGGGAAGCCACGGTTGGAGAAGCAGGAGCACATGTTAGGAGCACCACTTTGGAAAGTGGCCTCATTGGAACAAATGCGGCAGAGGCGATGGAGCTGAGAGAACGGGATAGAGTCCTTACAGGACGTAGGGTGAGAAGAGCTGTCATCCAGATAGCTGTGGGAGTCAGTGGGCTTGTAATGGATATTAGTGGATAGACTATTATCGGAAATGGAGACAGAAAGGTCAAGGAAAGGAAGGCAAGTGTCGGAGATGGACCAGGTGAAGGTGATGGAGGGATGGAAACTGGAAGCGAAGTTTATGAATTTTTCCAGGTCAGGACGAGAGCACGAAGCCGCACCGAAATAGCAATGTACCGATAAAGCAGCTGTGGGAGGGGAGCCGGGTAGACCTGGAACAAGAAATGTTCCACATACCCCATGAAAAGGCAGGCATAGTTAGGACCCATGCGGGTACCCATTGCTACACCTTTGATTTGGAGAAAAAGGGATGAGTTGAAGGAGAAGTTGTTGAGAGAGAGAACAAGTTCAGCCAGGCGGAGGAGAGTTGTGGTGGATGGAGATTTTCAGGCCTCTTTTCGAGAAAGAAGCGAAGAGCTTTCAAGCCGTCTTGGTGTGGGATGGAGGTGTAAAGAGATTGCACATCCTACTCCCCCTTTCCCCCTTTGCTACCCTTCTCCCCTTTTTTTCATTTTGCCTCTGCTTCACCCATCCCCCCCCTCCCCATCCCCCACCTATTTTGTCACATAGCACTGACTTCAGCCTTGGTCATTCCCAGCTCCTAATCTCCCTATAATCTCTCGATGCACTGTCATTATCACCTCTTTATTGCTACCTTTGCTTCTGGAGCCATGACTCCCCTTCTCTCAGCCTCGTATAAATACCTCCCTATTTCTCCCCTTCTTTTAGCTTTGACAAAGGGTCAGTTAGACTCAAAACGTCAGATGCTGCCAGACCTGCTGAGATTTTCCAGCATTTTCTCTTTTGGTTCCATGCACAACTAATTTGACCTTGTGCAAGCAAGCCTGCCTCATCATCATAGACAAGTGTCATCAATTAATATCGGAATATTTAAAGAGACCTCAAAATGAAGCAGATTCTTAACTGAGCAGTTAAATATTCAGATTCCTGAGCCCAACATGATTTGGAACTTTTTAGTTTCATTTTGAGATGTCTTCTTTCAATTGCCTGGACAGAGGTATAAAATGGTCCAATTGTGAAAACTGCAGAGGGGCAGTAAGGTCTTCAATGTAGATGTTATTTTAAACTGATCCATTTGGAATTTACCTCTTTAGGGATCATGCCAGACATGGGAAACCCATCGGAAGCAAAGACGTCAGAAACCCTCTGTCAAAGCCAGGAGTGAGTTAATGTTGCAGGCAGTTTAAATACAGCTATCAGTGAAGGACATGGCATACAATGACTTTTATGAACAGAAGCTAACCACACAACCTCTTGGGTCCATTCTATCATTCAATTTGATCATGGCTGATCCTTATCTTAATTCCATGCTTAAATCCATGTTTATTGATTTCCCCCTGCTCACTCAGTACGAACGTGCCATTCTCAATGTTGGAAATTTTATTCCATTGCCAGAATTTATAGCTTTCTGTGTTTGATTTACAGTTTGATTTATTGCCATTACATGTACTGAGACACAGTGCAAAGTGCTCTTTTGTGTGCTATACAGGCAGATTGTACCACACAAAGTGCATCAGGGTAACAGAACAGAGTGCAGCAGACAGTGTTTCAGCTGCAGAGGAAGTGCAGAGAGAGGGATCAACATTAACATTTGAGAGGTCCATTCCAATGTCTGATAACAGTGGGGAAAAAGCTGTTCTTGAATCTGTTCATATGTTTATTCAAACATCTATATGTTCTATCTGATGGAAGAGAGTGGAAGAGTGTATCGCTGAGGTGGGAGGGGTCTCTGATTACGTTGGTTGCTTTCCCGAAGCAGCAGGAAGTATAGATGGAGTCAGTGGATGGAAGGCTGGTTTATGTGATAGACTGGGCTGTGTTTATGACTCTCAGTGGTCTCTTGTGGTCTTGGGATGAGCTGCTGCCAAACCACACAGTGACTTCTACACAATGTGTATTTTCTGTTGTCACTCCTAAATGGAGTAGCTTTAAAACCATGGCCTCTTGCTCAGGATTCCCTCACTAAACAAAATAGTTTTGTATATTGAAACCTTGTGTCATTTTAAACATCTCAATCAGACCACGTCACAATCTTCTAACCTCGAGGAAATACAAAATTCATGAAACCTGTTACGACTGGGTGAGGAAGGCTCCTGGCTCCTTTGCCTTTCAACCTCCTCTTAGTCACTCACAGCAATTTTCTTTTTTACTCTTTCTAGAATGTAGCTGCTATACACTTCAATACAACTTAATTAATCAGATCAAAAATGAAGAAGAGTCAATTCTGAGGTTTCCTTTTGAAAGAGTGCGAAGTTTAATTACCTAAAGAAAGAATAAAAGATGATAAACACACATACATATACATATATGTATACGCACACATGCGAGCAAACACATATTTTCAAAGAAGGTGGAAAGAGAGGAATACTGAGTACAGACAGGAAGGTAAGGGCAGTTGAAGTTTGCTATTTTAAGGATTTTTGAGTTGACAATGAATCCTGCAATCAACTGCTTAGCTGTTATTTCCTTTTTTCTCAGAATTGGCGAAGTTTGTAGATACCCTTGATTTCACAGCCAATGGAGGATTTTCAGTGCCTGTTTATTGACACCGAGATTGAGATAGAGAGAATGAGAGGGAGAGAGGAGCTGTCTATATCCTTGCTGTATTCAGTCCACCTTCCTTTCTCTCTGTTTTGTTGCTCAAAGCAAGTTACTGAAATATGGTTCACGTGTATATTTCAAGTCCAGCTCCATTGTTTTATTCAAACTGTACACACTGTAAAGTAAACTTTCTTCTTTCAATTTGTGATGTTATTATGTAAGCGTGAGTAAAATAAGATATGCAAATTTCTTGACATCTCAATGAGTTTAAGAGCTTCTTGATTAAAATGGTGATTTTTGAGGCAGCTTTTTTTTGTATGAGCATGTAGGTTGCCTGAGATTGTCAGATGATCACAGCTGCCATTTTAGGTCACCAATATTCTTAAAACAAAAATCCACACAAATCTCAGGTATTAAACTCTAATGTTTAAAATTAAATATTCATAATCCATGTTCATTACAATTGTAACAATCTTGCCCTAATAATTTAATCCTTTGAAGCTAAATGTTTTTCTGTTCAATTTGCATTCAATAGTCTCCAATGCCATTCTCTCCTAAGTGAGATATAATGCCTAAGATTGAACACTGTGTTCTAGGTAAAAACAATGACTGCAGATGCTGGAAACCAGATTCTGGATTAGTGGTGCTGGAAGAGCACAGCAGTTCAGGCAGCGTCCGAGGAGCAGTATCAGGTACGCTGAAGCACTTTCTCCACTTTGTGTTAAAGACCAGTTTGGACTGAGCCTTTTTTCAGCTATTTTAGAACAGCCTTTTGTGATTTGTCCTGGGATGCCCAAATCCTTTTGTCCTCCACAGTTACTTGTCTTGAGTTTTGGAAAATGTTTTGATTTATCTTCCTTGGACCTGACATTTCCCCAATTTGAGCTCCTGGAAAGGCACAGCCGGTCAGGCAGCATCTGAAGAGCAGGAGAGTCTATGTTTTGGGCATAAGCCCTTCATTGGGACTTATGCCCGAAACGTCAACTCTCCTGCTCCTCACATGCTGCCTGAATGGCTATGCTTTTCTAGCACCACACTCTTTGACTCTGATCTCCAGCATGTGCAGTCCTCACGTTCTTCAATTTGAGCTCCATCTGATATAAAATTGCCCACTCACGTGAGCCATTTGTGTCCTTTTGTGACCTCCTACTCCCGATCACCAGAGGGGAAAGATATAAAAGAGACCTAAGAGGCAACATTTTCACGCAGAGGGTGGTACGTGTATGGAATGAGCTGCCAAAGGACGTGGTGCAGGCTGGTACAATTGCAACATTTAAGAGGCATTTGGATGAGTATATGAATAGGAAGGATTTGGAGGGATATGGGCCGGGTGCTGGCAGGTGGAACTAGATTGGGTTGGGATATCTGGTCGGCATAGACTGGTTGGACCAAAGGGTCTGCTGCCATGCTGTACATCTCAATGGCTCTATAACTGCTTCTCATAACATCTTAAATAGTTGTGTCTGTCAATATTATGGGATACAGCATTCCCATTCTATCATCCAAGTTACTAATATCAAAAACAAAAGCCTGAACTTTGGGAATCAAACATTAACGTTACTTTGTATGGAGATGTCAGGAAACAATTTGATTACAAGTGTCCTACTGTCATGACAACACATGGGAGTGAGCTACAATCTTCTATACAGCTGTCACCATTCCAGAGAGATTTGAAAGACAACATTGACTTTTCCAATTCTTGAACATAACCTACCTGCCAGATTTGCCCCAGGACAGCGTAATGAGCACTGTAATTAACCACATTCTGGGTTGAACCCATTGCTTTAGGCTCTGCACAGGCACTGATCGATTACATCAGACATGAGTAAACCACGGATTTTCTGAGAGACATAGTTCTATAATAAATATCATTAAAAGTGTGTGCAAATGAGACACACCTTTCAATAAATCCTCACGCCAATTTTGCAAGACAAGCTCATTTCTAATTTTAATGGGTAACATCAGAATGTACTGAACCAGAAAAGCCTTTTTGGTTAATTACTAATGTCCTCCTACCAACACGAGGAAACTGCGTCTATATAGTCCCTTTAGCAGTAATGTTTTCAAATCTAATTTGATAGGAGAAAGTGAGGACTGCAGATGCTGGAGATCAGAGCTGAAAAATGTGTTGCTGGAAAAGCGCAGCAGGTCAGGCAGCGTCAAAGGAGCAGGAGAATTGACGTTTCGGGCATAAGCCCTTCTTCATTCCTGAAGAAGGGCTTATGCCCGAAACGTCGATTCTCCTGCTCCTTTGATGCTGCCTGACCTGCTGCGCTTTTCCAGCAACACATTTTTCAAATCTAATTTGATGCTGAGCAAGTATCATAGAATCCCTACAGAATCATAGATTCCCGACAGTGTGGAAACAGGCCCTTCGGCTCAACAAGTCCACACTGACCCTTCAAAGAGTAACCCACCCAGACCCATGTCCTATTACTCTACAGATACCCCTGACTAATGCACCTAACCTGCACATCCCTCGACACTATGGGCAATTTAGCATGGCCAATTCACCTAAACTACACATGTTTGGATTGTAGGAGGAAATCCAGGCAGACACAGGGAGAATGTGTGAAATGGACTGTCAGAGGAAGTGGTGGAGGCTAGTACAACTGCAACATTTAAAAGGCATCTGGTTGAGTATATGAATAAGAAGGGTTTAGAGGGACATGGGCTGGTTGCAGGCAGGTGGGACTAGATTGGGTTGGGACAGCTGGTCGGCATGGACAGGTTGGACCGAAGTGTCTGTTTCCGTGCTGTACATCTCTATGACTCTACGTAATGTGCAAACTCTGCACAGTCACCAAAGGCTGGAATCGAACCTTGGTCCCTGATGCTGTGAGCTACCGTGAGTAAGGAGGTACCAGGAAAGGGAAGTAAAAGGTCTAAGAGGTAGGTTTTAAGAAATGTCTTAAAGAGAAGAGAGGTTTAGGGAGGGAATATCAAGCCAATATGCAGCTGAAGGAAATAGTGCAAAGTCAGTCTCTGGCAGTTTCAAAGTTCATTATGGATGCAGGCAGTCTGCTGCAGGGCCCCTGCAAATTCCAATGCTAGTAAAGAGACAGCAGGATGGTACGCTCTTCCCAAACATGAAAATGTAACAGCTGGCAAGCACAGCTCTGCCCATATGTTTCGGTACATCAACAGCCGTGCACAGAAGATGGTATAACTTGGTTCTGGCAGTTCACAATACTCTTACAGAGCCTGCCGATCTCGTTAAGTACACTGCTTTTTCGCGTAGTTGGATACGCCTTGAATGATTACCTCACCTTCAATCAATCATTATTACTAATTTAATTCCAATTGGAAACTGTGTTGGAAGGACAAATAGTACGCCTCTGGGCTGGATCAAAATACTCTGGGCTACTCCCAGTTCAGACTCTACCTCCCAGACACAGGTAACTGTCATTTCTGCCATAACCAGCTCCCCCTCACCAATGGACAAACAATGCTGTCGCTCTCCAGGAATGGCCAGAAGCTGCAGCTCATTTAAATAAGACCCTAACCTCAAAATACTTTTAATCCCTTGGCTGCCAGAATGTTTGAAGTGACATTGTGCCTAACCAGAAGTTACAATCCACTGAATGGTGGAAGGAGGAGGGAAGGGAAGTGCAGTTTCTGGGCTGTAGGTGAGAACTATACATTTTTACAGTGAACTAAATGCTGATTTCAGATTGTGCTGTCTCAGCCTCTCACTGATAGCTTGAGCAGACTGCAACAGGATTAGAATAATGGACCTTTGCAGCAACAACCCTTGGGGGACCAGTCCCCAGATCTTGCCCCGTTATCTGCTGGATATCTCAAAGATGCTAGGCCATCCAAGATGGAGGACGGGAAAGAATTTTGGCTGTAAGAGCAGACCCTTTTCTGAGGCGTTTTCAGTGTTGGAGGCGATTTCCTTGAATTCCAGGAGCAGGAATGACTTTGATAAGCTGTTGCATTGTTTTGGAACCTTGGGGAAAACAAATCAAAACAACAGCATTTTAAAAAGGAGAAAGACAGACAAAGGTGGTGATCACATGGGAAGTGAATCAGACAAAGAAATAAACCTGCACTGCTGTCTGACACATTGCCAAGGTTGGAGGGTTTGAGCCATAGGGAGAGGCTGAACAGGGTGGGGCTGTTTTCCATGAAGGCTGAGGGGTGATCTAAATAGTGGTTCATAAAATCATGATCTGGGGACTGGTCCCCCAAGGGTTGTTGCTGCAAAGGTCCATTATTCTAATCCTGTTGCAGTCTGCTCAAGCTATCAGTGAGAGGCTGAGACAGCACAATCTGAAATCAGCATTTAGTTCACTGTAAAAATGTATAGTTCTCACCTACAGCCCAGAAACTGCACTTCCCTTCCCTCCTCCTTCCACCATTCAGTGGATTGTAACTTCTGGTTGGGTAAATAGACAAGGTATTTTCCCTGGGGTGGGGGAGTCCAGAACTAGAGGGCATAGGTTTAGGGTGAGAGGGGAAAGATTTCAAAGGGACCTAAGGGGCAACTTTTTCACACAGAGGGTGGTACGTGTATGGAATGCGCTGCCAGAGGAAGTTGCGGAGGCTGATACAATTACAACATTTAAAAGGCATTTGGATGGGTACGTGAATAGGAAGGGTTTAGAGAGATATGGAAAAAGTCTGGCAAATGGGACTAGATTAATTTCGGACTTCTGGTCAGCATGGATGAGTTGGGCCGTACAGTCTGTTTCTGTGCTGTACAGCTCTGTGACTCTATATCAAAGTTACAGCTATAGAGTGAGACAATGCCAGAGAAGATGTGTCCTCACCCTCTCTCCTCATCTCATAAACCCTTCCACCACCACCTTCCCCAGCACAGCCCCCTCACCACCAGGATAACTCTCTTGCCATCATCTGTTACAGAGGCTGATTTCATCATATGAAAGGGAAAAGATTAACCAATCAACAAGGATATGGGAAACTTTCTTTGCTCATTCCCTGAATATTGATTATGGAGTACCTAGCTGACCAGCCTGCTGAGACTCAACGACCAGCTCAAACCCGATGCTGTGACTTCCTAATGGTAGCTCAGTTTCACACTCAGCATCAGAACTCAGGCTCAGTGGCCAGCAGTCAGGGCTGTGTGAGATACAATTGCATCCAACATTTGGTGAAACTGGCTTTTCCTGATATCCTTAAAAGTAATCTCGAAGTAATTGATCGAGGATACACAATGTGATGGAAAATACTCACCAAGTGACACTGAATGTCTAAGTGTGATCAATGATGGTTTGACTGTGACACTTTGCTAGCTTAACGCTTCAACCTGTGACAGTCTGACTGTCCCTCACTGCTGCATTAGGCTGTGTGCTGAGATTATCAGAAGGGAGATAGGAAATAACAAAGCGGTTGGAGAACTGGGTCTCCATTGTATCTGGTGTGATTCTTCTGCATCTGCTAATATTTTGTTTGAAAAAGATCGAGTGAAATTAGAGTGACATTATTTTTCTGTTTTTAGAATTTCTATTTTTCATTCTTCCCATATGGTAGAAGCTGCAATGGTGCATATTGTTATGATGCTGATTTTCACAAATATCTCCAGCGGCTCAATGATTTCAGCAGAAGAAAGCCAGACCTGAATGATGCTTTCAAATGGTCATAAAGGGTCTATGGAAAACCAGAACCTGAAGAGAGTCTGTCCTTATTGCTGACTCTCCCGAACTGATCGAACTGAGGCCCCCTGGAAATCCTGAAGTCCCCCAGCTCAGAGAGAAAATGAAGGTGGCCCACACCCACAAACAAACCCATGAACACCTGAAGCGTTTATACCAACAGGATTCAGGGTCATCGCTGGTGGATGTGATTTGATGTTTATAACCCAACTGACCACGCTGATTCAATCTCAAAGCTTCACTTCATTTGACACCAGTCAGATGAACTACCAAACGCCTCACTGAAATTGTCAATACGCAATTGTCTATTAGCCGACCTACCTGGTCTAGGCAGTCCATCTCTAACCACAGCCATTTGTGTCAACAATTCATTTTACACATTAAACCAATGTAGGAGTTCAGATGGTGAATTGCCGCAGGGAAAATTAGAAGGTGCTTTGTCTTTGCTGAAGAACAATGGATCACTGCATCAAAGGCATTGTGGTAACTAATGTGCAGAGAGGAAGCACATAGATCACATGTTGTGCGAGATGAGAGCTATTTAAGGTGACCTTGAAGTAATGAGTACATCAAAACACAATGAAGTCCGGAAAGGGCCTGATGTTTCTGTAGTATGAATCAATCAGCTTGAAGGAAAAACGGCAATGAAATATCACAGAGTGATTGCAAACTCATATGAAGAGTTCGAGCAATAGTTTTTGTGTCAATCTTTGACACATTGCTACGTCCTTTTGTTTGTTGGATAACATAAACTGTGCATCCTTCAGACTTGTGAAATAATGATCACGTCTGGGAAAATCAAATATTTTGCCATTGCACTTATATCTTAACACTTTCTGAAGACTGTCATATGAAATGCAACACTTCATCACATCTTGACAATGAAAGAAATGGATTGAATCTACTTTTGATGGATGAGCTAACTGTGAACAATTGCGAATTGTACACGGCAAAGGCTCGAGTGATGGAGTGCAGGCCTGTGAGAAAAACCAGCCAATTCGGAGACTGCACACCCTGGCTCTCCATGGCAGCCACCAACCTGTCCCTGGGGGCAGTCAGATGGCAGGGTACCAACAACATTGCTGCAGTCCTGCAGATATTGTGTCAGGTTACCCCGAGCCCCTCGAAAACCTGCCTGCTGCTCCGTGTCTGCTCGTGCATTTCAAAATGGCAGACACCATCTTGTCCTGCCTGGGGCTGGTCAGGTACCGGGTCTCCAGCAGTCCTGCGAGTGCCAGACCCTAATGCTGCTACAATGCTCCCCTCCTGCAATGAGGCATTGGTATCAGAGCGGGTGGAGGGTGCCTGGCTGGTACTTCCTCTGGATGAATGCAGCACCATAGGGGTGTGGGACCCAGTTGATGGGGCAGATTTGGGACAACAATGCAAGAAAACTCACTAGTACTCATGGAGAGGAATCCTCAAGGAAACTGGCATTTTGTTGATTTCTGGTATGATTCCACTCTATGTCAATGAAACAAGTTACTCTCATCCCTCGGAGCATCTTCCACAGAACTGGATTTTACTGCAGTGCTTGACTACCTGATAACTAACATCATTATATCTGGATGAAGGCTCTGGCATTTCCAGCGAGACAACTTACTAAGATTTATTAGCTTTCAAACCTCAATAATTAAGGATCTTCCGCATCAGCAGCAATGAGATTAGAGACTAATGCAAAAGCAAAATGCATCAGATGTTGTAAATCTGTAATTAGAATAAAAGAGCTGGAGAAAATCAGCAGGTCTGGCAGCAACCCTGGAGAGAAATGGAATTAATATTTCAGGTTGAGGTGATCTTCAGAGTTCTGATGAAAAGTCATCAATATAAAGCATCTGTTTCACTTTCCACAGATGCTACCTGACCTACTGATATCTTCCAATATTTTCTGTTCTTCCAACAAGATTAAAGGTTTCATGTTTTTATCCGTCAAAGTTGTGATCTTGTAATTAATACGAGACTCAGCAGTTAATGCCCATGTTCATTTGAGTTTACTGAGAAGATATCACATTATTCCACAGATGTACCAGTGAGGAATAATCTGCAAAAATTCCTTTCACTGAACGTTCCTGTCAAAACCAGCTCAGCAATTAGCACCACTGCCTCACAGCACCAGGGTCCCAGGTTCAATTCCAGCCTTGGATGACTGTCTGTGTGGAGTTTGCACATTCTCCCTGTGTCTGTGTGGGTTTCCTTCCCACAGTCTAAAGATGTGTGGGTCAGGTGAATTGACCATGCTAAATTGCCCATAGTGCTAGGTGCATCATTAGAGGAGAATGGATCTGGGTGGGTTACTCCTTGGAGGGTCAGTGTGGACTGGTTGGGCTGAAGGGCCTGTTTCCACACTGTAAGGAATCTAATCTAATTCCCCATTAACTTTGCAACAGTTATCATGGAATCTTTTGGGTGGCACAGTGGTTAGCACTGCTGCCTCACAGCGCCAGAGACCCGGGTTCAATTCCCGCCTCAGGCGACTGACTGTGTGGAGTTTGCACATTCTCCCCGTGTCTGCGTGGGTTTCCTCCGGGTGCTCCGGTTTCTCCCCACAGTCCAAAACTGTGCAGGTTAGGTGAATTGGCCATGCTAAATTGCCCGTAGTGTTCAGTGAAGGGGTAAATGTAGGGGAATGGGTCTGGGTGGGTTGCTCTTTGGAGGGTCGGTCTGGACTTGTTGGGCCGAAGGGCCTGTTTCCACACTGTAAGTAATCTAATCTCTAAGCTAATATTTCAGCAAAAAATGTATCTGGCCAGACTTGACAGTGGAGAATTTCTCCACATTCCCCCCCAGAAGAATTTCTTCCAGCTTCAGATATATTTTCCACGCTGGGCTGGTTTCAGAGGGAGATGCAATTGTCAACTGTTTGCTGTCATCTGGTGCTCAGCACTCTTGCCTCTGAGCCACAAGATTCTGGGTTTAGGCTAGGGCTTGAGCACTGCTCTTTTGGGAGATGCTGAATCCTGAATAAAACTTTAAACTGAGGCCCCATTAGCCTGTTTGGGCAAATGCAAAAGACCCCATGGCTCCACACTGCACAGAAACAGAGGACTGTCCTGGCCAATAGTTATCCCTCAATGAACACACAAAACAGATGATCTGGACATCACTACAGTGTTGTTTGTCTGCAAATTGACTGCTACATTTCTGACATTACAACAATTGCAATACTTCAAAATAACTCCCACCAGCTATAAAATGTATTGAGCTGGAGATGCCTGGTAGTTATTAGAAGAACTCAATGAAGGCAAATTTTTCTTTATTTCAATACCAGTATTGTCTGGAAAATTCTAAACATGTCTCACAGCACTGTTTAGGGGAAAGCAGGTATATCAGCATCAAAATGGATCATGCAGCTAAACATAACAACCTCTTCAAATACTCTTTTAAATTCTCCAATGCTACATCCTACCCAAAGAGTTTTCGATTGCTTCACCATCTGCTGTCAATTATTTGGCTCACATGGATAAATTGATTTCAGATTTTCCAGTAACCAAGTGCATGATGAGGGAAGCATTTCAATCCAAAATTCTGAAATCCCAAGATGAATAGCCGTGGTCCACTTGCACGTTTTAAATTGACGGTTTTCATACCTTCCTCCAGCATGTATCATCAGAGGATATTCCTGTATTTAACTCGGGAACTCTTCCAACGTTGCCCTATGCCTGAGGATTTCAGCTGGTCACTGTGACCTTATACAGTCAGATTTGTGAGAAAAGCTTTCACAATTGGGTTCGAGCTCTGTCTCCAAAAGGATTCCTCCTTGTATACAAAGCTAACAAGTCCTAAATTACTGCAGTTTGTTCAATTGCTTGTGCCACCATGGGATTTACACAGTTCACCAGGCTCCAATAGTTGGGTTTGCGAGACGAAAGAAAAACAAATAACTAGCATTTAGGTAGCACCTTTTATAATCTCAGGATTCAAAGTGCTCAACAAAGTGTAGGCACTGTTGCAATCCATGAAATTCAATTGCCCAATCACACACAGCAAGCAATGAGCTAAATGATCAGGTAATCTTTATTTCAATTATGTTGCATCAAATTTAAATATTGGCCAAATTGGTAGCTTCAAGCATTTACACAGCAGTTACTGTGACTCACTCTGAGATAAGAATGTAACCCATTATTCTTCTAATCATAGACAGAGTTTTATTAGATTCCCTACAGCGTGGAAACAGGCCCTTCGGCCCAACAAGTCTACATCGACCCTCCAAACAGTAACCCACCCAGACCCATTCCCCTCTAACTGGAACATCTAACACTACGGGCAATCTAGCATGGCCAATTCACCTGACCTGCACATCTTTGGGTTGTGGGAGGAAACCGGAGCACTCGGAGGAAACCCACACAGACACGGGGAGAATGTGCAAACTCCGCACAGACAGTCACCCAAGGCTGGAATTGAACCTGAGACCCTGGTGCTGTGAGGTAGCAGTGCTAACTACTGAACCACCGTGCCACCCTATTGGAGGAAAAAATTCAGGACAATTTCTACACGTTCACAAACTTTGTATTGTTTTTTCCCTTCTTTTGTCCTGCCTCTCTTTGTCTCCTGGAAACCTTAGTTTCTGTATTTTAGGATACTCTCACATGATTTCTCAGCTCATGACCTCTGAGAGCCTGCAGCTTTCAATGATTTAATTGTTTTGTGTTTCATTATGCAAGTCTGGAACTGTTCAATACATTGTGTTTGATTGATTAACCCTGGTTGTAGACTCAGAGCAAATGGTGGCACAGTGGTTAGCACTGCTGCCTCACAGCGCTAGAGATCCGGGTTCAATTCCCGCCTCAGGTGACTGACTGTGTGGAGTTTGCACGTTCTCCCCGTGTCTGCATGGGTTTCCTCCGGGTGCTCCGGTTTCCTTCCACAGTCCAAAGATGTGCAGGTCAGGTGAATTGGCTATGCTAAATTGCCCGTAGTGTTATTTAAGGGGTAAATATAGGGGCATGGGTGGGTTGCGCTTCGGCGGGGCAGTGTGGACTTGTTGGGCTGAAGGGCCTGTTTCCACACTGTAAGTAATCTAATCTAATCTAATCAAATGTAACTAGACACCACAGAGGCCAATAGAAACTGTAAGTATAGTGATTATAATGACATCAGCCAAGTGGACCTCCAAATAAGTTTTTGGATTAGTGGTGCTGGAAGAGCACAGCAGTTCAGCCAGCATCTGAGGAGCAGCAAAATCGACGTTTCGGGCAAAAGCCCTTCATAAGAGTCTGATTGATGCTGTTAATCTGGTTCAATCAGGGAGCCCTGGTTGACAAATAAAAAGGGTGAATATCAGAGATACTGATAATCTAGTATTTGACTCTGTGAGACAGCATTAAAGTCAAGGAGTGTGAACCTGTAAATAAAGGGCGAGTTGGTGATGGGATACCTGTCTCTGTGGAGTTACCTCTCTAAGCATCAGTGCAGATGCTTTGCGCTAGTGAAATAGTTTAAATTCCTTGCAAGGAACTAGTTGCATAATTAGAAATTGTACATTACTGTAGGATACATAAACATAAGATGCTATCTTTCAGGGAAGGAAATCTGCTGTCCCCACCTCTTCTGGCACACATGCAACTCCAGACCTACAGCAATGGAGTTGACATTGAAATGGTCTCATTGAATTTTTGACAGTGTACCCCCTAATTTATTATAGGCTTGACACTGGAAGAGGTGATCCCCTGAAGAAGGGTTACACCCGAAACGTCAACTTCTCCACCTCCTGATGCTGCCTGGCTTGCTGTGTTCTTCCAGCCTCCTGCCTGTCCCTCCTGATGCTGCCTGGCTTACTGTGTTCTTCCAGCCTCCTGCCTGTCCCTCCTGATGCTGCCTGGCTTGCTGTGTTCTTCCAGCCTCCTGCCTGTCCCTCCTGATGCTGCCTGGCTTGCTGTGTTCTTCCAGCCTCCTGCCTGTCCCTCCTGATGCTGCCTGGCTTGCTGTGTTCTTCCAGCCTCCTGCCTGTCCCTCCTGATGCTGCCTGGCTTGCTGTGTTCTTCTAGCCTCTTGCCGTCTACCTTGGATTCCAGCATCCGCAGTTTTTTGTCTCTGATCTGGTGTAGAAGGCAGCCAGAATACAAGCATCACGGCTGGTAGGGTGATTCAATGCAACTCCAATTCTGTCAGTTGACTAGACCCAAAGATATCAGCCTCATCCAACAAGATGAGGCAGTCAAAATTGGGATCCACTGGTTTGAAATATGGGCATTGTGGTGCAAGATGACAACACAAGTGATTACCAGCAGCATTCAATGCTTTCACTGTGCCAGATCTGGTCACTCAGAGTGACCCTGAAATATAAGATCACCCCTTGAAATTAACTCGAGGAGATCACCTAGACTAAAGGAGAAACCAAGAAATTGAAAAAAAGGAAGGAGACATGTGCAAATGATCCACTTTCTTGGTCAAGTAAACACCATTGACCCAGCGGCAGAAGATGATGAGCTTGACCAGGATTATTTGTCAGTGATCTTGAAAGAAAACATGTTTGGGCTAATTTCTTTCTGAATTCAGGAACAGCTGTTATAGTGCTGGCTATAATTTAGAATGGCTTCATACTGTACACCTAGGACAGTCAAAACTCAAGATCCAGAATCTGGGAGGCTATATCATTTCAGTTCAAGGAGGTTTGGAAGCAACATGTACAATGGTAAAGTTATTAAGGAGCCAATTGACGTCTTTCAGATTTAGAACAAATTCTTGGTGAGTCGGCATGCTAGTGTCCAACAAGGTCTTCTACACTAACTACAAGTCATTCCAAACCAGGTGAAAGAGATGCTACATCAGCATATCTACTGCATTCCACGCAGCAAGGAATTACCTCAGCCTCTCCAGAAACATGAGCATAAGTCTAAGGAAAATTCTCCACAGCATTTTTCAGCCCATTGAAGATACAGACCGAGAAGACTGGATGATTCTTTGTGAAGTAGTTTCCCAGCTTTTCCAAGAACTATGGCCCTCCACCTCCAGCCATGTTAGAAAACGATACACCATCTCACTTCAGAGAATCTTAACCAGGAGACACCCTACAGCATTAAACTGATAACCCATTACCACATGCCCATTTCATCATTTCAGGGAGAAAATCCAATAGTGGCCCACCCTTCAGTTACTGATGCAGTTTACCAAGGTCTCCTGATGTTCTTTCAGACCTGCGTAAGCAGAATTCTTCACTGTCTCCCCTGGTGATGCCAGTTTATGTGATCAACAGTGTTAAAACAGAGTCTAGATTAGAGTGGTGCTGGAAAAGCACAGCAGGTCAGGCAGCATCTGAGGAGCAGGAAAATTGACGTTTTGGGCAAAGGTCCTTTATCAGACTCTGATTTCCAGCATCTGCAGTCTTCACTTTTGCCCAGTGTTAAATCAGAGGTATTTGAAGTGGCTATTGAAGATATAAGTTACAGCATTTTTCTCTTTAGAAAGTGGTCACAATGACCTTTCAACAGGCTATAAAACAGAGGGAGGCAGATGAGGTTGTACAGGATTGCAGAGAACCTGAAGGTGCACAATGTCCTTCACCAGTATTGAAGCGTGTGAATGACAGCCCAGATTATGTACCTTCATCTAATATTACCAATATACTGTCAGAAAATGAAGTATTTAACTTTGAAGTTCTTCTTAAATGGTCTTTTCACCCAGTGTGCTTTGCAGTAACTACAGACATGGTCTCAGTCATCCTTAACAGAGTGAATTTCCCAGTGTAAGAAGCAGGCTCTGGGGAGTAGGGAGGTGAGTTACTTACCGCAGTATTCCTAGCCTCTGACCTGCTTTCGTAGCCACTGTATTTATGTGGCAAGTCCAGTTGAGTTTCTGGTCAAGGGTAACCCCCAGGATGTTGACAGTGAGGATTAAGTGTTGGTAACATCCTTGAATATCAAGGGGCAGTGGTTAGATTGTCTCTTACTGATGATGGTCGTAACCTGGCATTTGTGTGGCACAAACTTTGATTGCTACTTGTCAACCCAAACCTGGATATTGTTCAGGTTTTGTTGCATTTGAACATGGACTGCTTCAGTAGCTGAGGAGTCATGAATGGTGCTGAACATTGTGCAATCATCTGGGGGCGATGTAGAGATAGATTTTAATGAATACACAGATGAGCTCTGAGCTTTGCTATGATGCAGCTAGGACCTCAGTAGTCATGAGATAGGACTCTGCTCAAAGGTTGGAGCTCTGCAGCCTGACCATCATGTACACATTGTTAATAACATTGCAAAAAAACAACCTAGACGTCTGGTCTGAGCTTGTGTTAAGAAGAACCCTGGTAATACCTGATAACCATTGACCAGAAACTCAACTAGTCTCATAAATCCTAATTACAAAAGCTGATCAGAGGTTAGGAATCATGTATCGAGTAACTCACCTCCTGAATTCCCCAAAGCCTGTCCACCTCTACAAGGCACAAATCGGGAGTGCGATAGAAAACTCCCCACTTGCCTGAATGCAGTTTCATCAATACTCAAGAAGATCGACACTACAGAAGACATTACAGCCTGCTCGATCGGCACCACATCCCCAAAATTCACTCCTTCCACACCTGACACTCAGTAGCAACACTGTGTGTACTATCATCAAGATGCACTGCAGAAGTTTGCCAAGGCTCCTTTGACAGCACCTTCCAACTCATAATTCTTGCCATCTAGAAGGACAAGGACAGCAGATACATGTGGAACACCAACACTTGCAACTTTCCCCTCCCAGTCACACACACTACCCTGATTTGGAAATGTATCACAGTTCCTTTTCTGTCGCTAGGTCAAAATCCTGGAAATCCCACCCTCATGGGGTTTACGTACAACACATGGAATTGTTCAAATGGACAAAATGGCAGTTCACCACCATCTTCTCAAGGGTATTTAGGAATGGGCAATAAATGCTGGCCCAGCTAATATTGCTCACATTCCTTGAATGAATAAAGAACATAAGGACATAAGAAATAGGAGCAGAAATAAACCATTCAGCCCCTCAAGGCTGCCCTACCATTCTATAATGTCATGACTGATCTGTGCCAAGCCACTGCTCCTCTTTCAGAGCCCTCAAATCCTCTATATTAAATAAAAAATCTATCTACCCATTCTTTAAATACTTTCAGTGATCTAACCTCCACAAGGGATAGTGGAATCCAGATATTCACTGCCCCCGAGGGAAGAAACGTTCACATCTCAGTTGTAAATGAGTATGTGTTATTCTTTCACAATGATAAATGCAGAGCAGCCATGAAGGTTTTCTGGTATTGTGTAACTTTAGCCATGTTTAGAAGCTATTGCACAAACTCAGTAAACTGTGCAGAATATATCCGTTCCAATGTAGTTGCAGTCCCCTCCTTTCTCTCTATTGGATTATTATAACTGACTGGGCTTGAACAGCATTTGATTCAGTGCATTTGGTAGGTATGTGGATTCTGACTGACTGCAGTGGATTTTAAACTCGTATCTGGCAAAGGATAAAAAGACCTTTTAGCAAATAAAAGTAAGTTGAGAATTGTTGTTTTCAACAAATATATTATTCCAGCAAAACTGTTCATAAAATGGCTCTGTCTACACATCAGCATATATTTGGCATATCTAGTCATTTGCCATTAGTTCCACAATTTTATTTTGAATCACCCAAGAAGTGATTTTGTTTTTTAATTACGTTGCCTCTACTTTAGTGAAATCTTTATTTCTAAAGCAGAGACAGATTGCTGATTTTCTTCCATTATGCTCATGACCATGAAAGGCCACCACACTGGGCTTGTAATTGAAGAAGAAAGTTTCAATACTGCTACTTTTGCAGCATGCTGATTGTCATCCACAGCATATGACGATTGTTAAATTATCGGAGCCTTCTTGCTGACAGGCAGAACTGGACACAGAACATCGTGGCAAAACCCTGCAGGGAAGCTAATTGCTGCTCTGTTCCAACCATTAGTTTTCTTCATTCGTTCACAGGATGTGGCTGTCTCTGGGTAGGCCAACATTTGTTGCCCATCCCTCATTGCCCAGGGGACATTTAAGGGACAACCACATTTCTGTGGGCCTGGCTTCACAGGCAGACCAGAACAAACTATATTCAATGAGCGTTAGAAGACCAAACTGTTCCAACATATCAGTCACAAAGTGTGGTGCTAAACCAGTTTGAATCGAACCCAATGAGCACTTAGCATTTCTGAAACCAGAACTTACGATTTCCAATTACCCAACAGTCCGTGAGGTAGACTTTACCACCAACGCTTCCAACATCAGGTCTTGAATACAAAATTCACAGTTGACATTCCTGTGCAATATTAAGGGTGCTGCACTATCAGAGATCAGTCTTTTGAATTGAGGCCCAGTCTGCCCTCTCAGATGGATGTAAAATATCCCATGGCACTATTTCAAAGGGAGTTAGCCCCAGTTTCCGGGCCCACTTGGGGTTTGATTAAAAAGGAGTTAGAATGGTCCTGCTGAGTTCAGGTTTCCCTCACTCAACCCCTTTCCTATACCAGCACAAACACATTGCTAAAAAGACATGAAGAAATAGTTATCTATTGATCAACTAGTGCTAAAAAAGAATGGATTATTCCACTGTTTAATGTTGGTGTTGAAGGAGATTGCTGTGCACAAATTAGCTGCTACATTTCCAGCATGACAAAGTGACTAAACTTTGAAATAATTCTTCATTGTCTGTCGAGATCTTTTGGATGTCCTGTGGTCATGAGAAGTGCACTATAAGTACAAGTCTTGCTTCCTTTTCTTTGTTGTCACAGAGAGAACAGATAGGAGCTGACACTTGGATCAATTGCTGCAAGTGCCTTTCACTCCAAAACGTCAACACACTGCCATGGCAAGCACTCACATTAGATTTGCTATCCCATATTCACGGTGGGGAGTAATGATTTTAGCGAGCAAAGGTTGGAAAATTGGAGCTAGAGTGTTGAAAGCACTGAGTCTTGTCTACATTCACTTTACTGTCAGCTTCTTGGCTGGATCTCCGCATTTGCAGGCTGTTGGAATGAGCCCAACTTTATTGACTTTGCTTCTTCTGCTGTTTCTTTCACAATATTGATATCCTTGTGGGTCACAATCCCAATGCCAGTCTGAGGTCACCATGAAGGTCTTGGCTTCTCAACCTTACCTCTTGCCGAAGATATAGTGACCCTCAGGTTAAACTCACCACCAGTCATCTCTCTCTAGTGGGACTGTGGCAGTTTTAACTTCTGTGCCACATTGCCAACAGCGGTGACTACACTACACTAAAATACTTCTTTGGCTGTAAAACATCTTTGGACCTTCTCAGTTGTGAAAGATCCTTTGTAAGTGCAATTTCTTTTTGTTAATTCAAGGAATCTGGGTGACTAGCTCGGCCATTTATAGTCCATCCCAAAGTGTCCTGGAGAAGGTCATACTGAGCTGGCTTCTTGAACCCTTGCACTCTATTTGGTTTTGGCACACCCTCAGTGCTGATAGTGAGAAGTTGCAAGATTTCGACCCAATGACACAAGGAACAGCAATATCTTTTTCAAGTCAGGATACTGACTGGCCTAAGAGAGGATAGTGCAGTGGTGCTGTTCCCATATGTGTTTCATCCTCTGCTTGCAAGATTGGTGGACCTTGCTAAGGAACCTTGGTGAATTTCTGCAGTGCATCTTGTAGATAATACACACTGCTGCTACTGAGCGTCGGTGGTGCGAGTGTAAATCTGTGGATGTGCTCGTAAGTCAAGCGAGCTGTCTGGTCCTGGATGTTGTTGAGGCTTCTTTATCACACCCAATCAAGCGGAATAATCAACATTAATAAACCTCACTCTGATCATAGCCCCATTTGGCAGAACGCTAGGAAAAGGAGAAAGTGAGGACTACAGATGCTGTAGAATCAGTCGAAAAGTGTGGTGCTGGAAAAACGCAGCTGGTCAGCCAACATCTGAGAAGCAGGAGAATTGACATTTCGAGCATATACTCTTCATCAGGAATGAGGGGGTGGCCCTAAGGGGTTGAGAGATAACTAGGAGGGGGGTGGGGCTGGGAGGAAGGTAGCTGGGAATGCGATAGGTAGATGGAGGTGGGGGTGAAGGTCACAGGTCAGAGAGGAGGGTGGAGCGATTGGGGGGGAAGGAAGATAGACAGTTAGGACTGTTCAAGAGGGTGTGGTCCTACTTGTCCATCTTCCACTCCGCCCATTTGAACTGTCCTACCTGTCCATCTTCCTTCCCACCTATCTGCTCCACCCTCCTCTCCAACCTACCTCCACCCCCTATCTATCACACTGACAGCTACCTTCCTCCCATTTATCTCCCAGAACATTAGGAAAAGCCAACATATGGGGAAGAAATCCAACCTGACCATGGATATTCTTGGAAAAGGTGAAGCTAAAATGCAGCACTTAGTCACTGTCAATATAGACAGCAAGAAAAATAAAAACAAGCAAAAGTTGACCAAATTGTTCAAAACAATTGATTGCTCAAAATAGCCTGAAACATTGGCTCTTTGCACAATTTGCAAATCATGGAGAATCTGACATTTCTCACACAGTAATGCAAGCAGATATATAAAAAAACAAACAGTTCTCATATACCTTACATTCAGCAATCTAAAATTCCCTAAAGTGGTTCACAGACAATAAATTCCTTTTCAAATATATCCATAGTGATGTCTAGAAGGAATCTGGATAAATAATTGAAAAAAAAATTATAAGGTTTTGGGAAAGAAGGATGAAAAGTTCGGGGACATTAAATTTAAGCTTTTAGGCAAGAGATAAAGGGTGCTCATTTCCAGGAACCCGTTATCCAGGGTTTGAGTGAAAGCAGAGATGGTAAATGGTTTCAAAAGGAAAATGAATGGATACTTTAGGGGATTACAGAGACAGGGTCTCAGTGAGACTGATTGGATTATTCTACAGAAGGTCAGCATGAACCAATTGGGGAGAATGGTCTCCTTCTGTGTCATAATGACATCTGGGGCTATATTGCTACTAATGAAGCAGGTGTTGCAAGTCTCAAAATTTCCCAACTCAACAAACTCACCTCAGTTTAAATGGCAAGATTAGATTGGACAGGAGTGGGGGGCATCAATTTACACTACCCTCCACCCACCCATATGTCCCCTTATACCCAAATGCAATTACTATGCCCTCATATTCCCTATACACGCCATTCCTTTCATGTGCCATTCTACACTCTCTCATACCCCCATTCCAGATCTATAGCCACTCAGTATCCACCATGAGCAGACAGTAGGAGTCATGTTTTTTACATGAATCCCTGCAGTGCAGAAAGAGGCCATTCAGCCCATCAAGTATGTACTCACCCTCCAAAGAGCATCCCATCCAGTCCAACCTACCCCTATAACCCCACATTAACCATGGCCAATCCATTTAACCTGCACATCTTTGGACTGCGGGAGGAAACCGGAGGACCCGGAGGAAACTCACACAGACATGGGGAGAATGTGCAAACTCCACACAGACAGTCGCCTGAGGCTAGAATCGAACCCTGATCCCTGGCGCAGTGAGGCTTAACCAATGAGCCCCTGTGGCACCCATTGGGGAGATAAAACAGATTTTGACTATCTAATATAGATCTCATTCACAGACACACAACAGTAAAGCAAAACAGTTTAAGAAACCTGTTCAGAGGTTTCAATTCTCCTAACCTAGTAACTGTCTTAACAAAAAACAAATAAGCTTTATTCCGATCCCAAATCACAGACAGCTGATCCTTTAATAGTCCTAATAAATTGTCAATCATTCTATTGTGCTGCCACAATTGTATATTTTAAGAAACAAATACTTCCGAGTGAAATAACAGCTCTTCAGCCATTGGAAAGTGTCAAATAAGTCCTCTATTAAAACTGTTATGGACTAGGACAGGCTATAACATTTCCTTATTTTAAAGGTAGATGTGAAGTGGATATTCCAGGTGTGATGCAGCTGGTCAAACCACTTGACTTTAAGAAAAACACAATTTGTTTAAAAACTACAGTTGAAACATGAACAAAAGAAAACGGAATTTAGAATAACTTAACTGCTGGAAAACTTCACCGACCCAACACAGCAACTTAACTAACAGTTCCAATACAGCAACACCCCATAAACACACCCCTTGGCAAAAAGGTAAATTCAAACACAGCTTCTTACAGGCAAGAGGGAGCAACTTCCAAAGAGATTTCGAGAGAAAGGCAGTCTTGTGACTGCCACAGCTAAACCAAACCAGAAAAACCTGAACTGGAAGAACTGGCCACTGTTAAACTAGATACTTCAGTGCCTCTGCCATAACATCGTCCCTTGTAAAACAAGGACAAAATAGCTTTTTTTAAAGTGACAGCATTGTCACAAAACTCAAAACTAAAATTAAAATAGATTACAATATGTGTGCTTTATATGTATATTCTAATATTTATATTGGATTCTTGAATTTTAAACCAGTGACATGTGTATTTTCTGTCTGAAGGGGTTTAATGTCTGACTGGTAATTATTTCTGTAAGCATGATTTATTTTCATATACAGCAACAGAAAGCACCTCCTGGAAGGGAGTGAGTTGTTGTACGCATTGGGAGATTTTATTAGTAAACAAAATGCTGTACTGGCCACACTGAAATTGTTCATACTGTTAAGGGTGTGGAGGTGTATGGACAAAGTCAAAAGTCACACGACACCAGGTTATGGTCCAATAGGTTTATTTAAAATCACAAACTTTTGAAGCACTGCTCCTTCGTCCGACTGACACACCGAAAACTTGTGATTTTAAATATACCAGTTGAACTATAACCTAGTGTTGTACGAGTTCAGATTTTGTCTACTTCAGTCCAACACTAGCATCTCCACATCTAGGCTATGTGGTTTGGTTATGGTAAAAATAAATAGTGCGGTGCATTAATCTTTCAGGTAGAAGATTCTGGAACACATTTTTGGGCATGGGGAAACAACTTAGAAGAAAACTTTGTCATTTCAGTTGCAATGATTTTTTTTTCTTAAGTCCTTGATGAAGCTGTTTGTGCAAAACGTGCTCCTGAGAAAGGGACATCATTTAGGATTTTTGAGAAATCAGTTACCCCATTGGAAGGAGTTAGTTGAAAGGTCCCAGACCAGAAGTGCTTTGTTACAATCCCGAAGGTGTTGTATGAAGCTGAGAAAGTATAAGATGAGCTTTAAGGAGGCTCCAAGACGAAGTTGTCAGATTCTTAAGTCAGGGAATTGAAGTCATAATTAAATTAAGCTGCATAGATGTGAAAGAGCAGGCAATTCTCACTGGTATGAGTTTTGTAAAGGAATGCTTTTGGGATTAATGGATTATACTTTACCATGTGTTTCAATCTCTTTAAATTGGTGTTGAATGTAAATAATTTGGTTTATTCTATTTTGAATTTCATTTCTTGTGTAAAATAATTTTTTATTGTCTTCTTTAAAAGCATATCTGCAGCAGAATGTACTTACGTTTCAATGAAAGATAACCTTGTTAAAACTAGAAGAAACAAATGTGATCTATTAAGGCCGATTTGACACTGGGATTTGACTTGTCCAGTAAATAACACATGCTGGGATCATGTCAATTATTTTTATAATCTACACCAGATGGCCTGTTCATGAAAACAACCCAAGAGATAGTTTTTAAGCACTGGCAGCTTAAGACTTTTTTTATCTCATGTTTAAAGGGCAGAGGGTTTAAAAACTTCAGATCATGAAACTTTGTGAACATTTCTTGCCCTTTAATTGCATTTATAACTCATTCAAAACTCATGACTCTAATGCTGTGGGTTAAGGTTTTTGCAAAAGCCAAAACAGAACCCGTTTTAACTCAGTATTAAGTTTGAATGACCATGCTGAGTTTGGGTTGTTCAACTGCGTGAATTAAGCCCTACCACTCTATCCCCGCTGATAAAGGTTGGACATGTCAAAATGGGGTGGGGGGGGGGGGGGGGGTGGCACAGCACTTCTACATTTGCATCCAATTTGCAATTTTAGGATCTTTTCAATTCTGTAAATATCTAGCTGTATCATTCTAAATGGGAATAGGTTATAGCTCTTTCAGAAAGCTGTCATTAGTGATAATGGATTGAGAAAAAAATCTCTCTTCCGTACCGCAATGCCTTGGCATTCTATCAGTTAATAATTATTTTTATCATAAGGGGGAATGCAGCATTTAGAGTAATGCGATCGGTTTCATCTCTATTTGCTTTCAGAGTGTCTGTTGAAGGAATACTTCTAGACTTTAATAAATATTTCGTGGTCTGTTTTCAAGAAACAAACTATTCATGATATTGTTGTAAAATTCCATTTTTTCCCGTAGTGGTCATGTATCATATCAATTGTAGCGGAGTTCTTGTAAATGGTTAATCTTCTTGGACTATTACTGGAATATTTTTCATCCTTCATACCCTTTCTGATATAAAATAGATAAATCACTCAAGTTGCTTTTCTTTAGTTTCAAGATATTATGCAGCCAAGTGGCTGACTCTATCCCTGTCTCTGGCATCAGTATGAGATTACATCTCAACTGATGTTGGTGTCATTTTTTTGTCTCTGAGCTCATCATCTGACTCACACCATCGCTAAAACTAAATATTTCCACTTCTATACTGCAGCTGAATCTTCAACACCCCAACTGGGGCTGAAACCCTCTTTCATACCTTTGCTGCATCTCAAATTGATGATTCCTGTCCACTCATACAGTCATTGAGTCATGGAGATGTAAAGCATGTAGACATTTGTGGGCGGCACGGTGGCACAGTGGTTAGTACTGCTGCCTCACAGCGCCTGAGACCTGGGTTCAATTCCCGACTTAGGCGACTGTCTGTGTGGAGTTTGCATGTTCTCCCCGTGTCTGCGTGGGTTTCCTCTGGGTGCTCCGGTTTCCTCCCACAGTCCAAAGATGTGCAGGTCAGGTGAATTGGCCATGCTAAATTGTCCATAGTGTTAGGTAAGGGGTAAATGTAGGGGTGTGGGTGGGTTGCGCTTCAACGGGTCGGTGTGGACTTGTTGGGCCAAAGGGCCTGTTTCCACGCTGTAATGTAATCTAATTTCAGTCCAACTCGTCCATGCCGATCAGATATCCCAAAATGATCTAGTCCCATTTGCCAGCACCTGGCCCATATCCTTCTAAACCCTTCCTATTCATATACCCATCCAGATACCTTTTAAACGTTACAATTGTACCAGCCTCCACCACTTCCTCTGGCAGTTCATTCCACACACGCACCATCCTCTGTGTGAAAAAGGTGCCCCTCAGGTCACTTTTAAAGCTTTCCCCTTTCACCTTAAACCCATGATCTCCAGTTTTGGACTCCCTCGGCCTGGGGAAAAGACCTTGGCTATTTACCCTCTGATGCTCCAGGGAAAACAGCCGCAGCCTATTCTTCCTCTCCGTATAGCTCAAACCGTCCAACCCTGGCAACATCCTGGTAAATCTTTTCTGAATCCTTTAAAGTTTCGCAACATACTTCCAAAAGCAGGGAGACCATAATTGAATGCAGTATTCCAAAAACTCAAGGTAGGTCTACCACATTCTTTTGTAAACTTGAGCCCATGTTTTGACTCACACCAAATTTCTAATTGCTCCACCATTACTGACCATGCCTTAGTTGCCAAGGCCTAAGCTCTGGAATTTTTACCTCTCCAATCACCTTCCTCCTTTAAGGTACACCTTAAAGCCAACCTCTCTGACCAGTCTTTTGACCATCCAACCTACTATCTTCTAAAGTGCCCAGTGGTCACAATTTGTTTCATTACACTCCTGTAAAGCATCTGGGATATGTCATTCATTAAAGTGCCATATAAACATTGGCTGTTGCTTGCGAAAATACTAGCAAGGTAACATTTAATACCTAGATTCAGTTTCATGAGGTGGTGGTGGTGAGTCACAGAATCACAGAGATGTACAGCACAGAAACAGACTCTTCAGTGCAACCAGATATCCTAACCTAATCTAGTCCCATTTGCCAGCACTTGGTCCATATCCCTCTAAACCCTGCCTATTCATATACCCATTCAGATGCCATTTAAAGGCTGTAATTGTACAAGCCTCCACCACTTCCTCTGGCAGCCATTCCTCTCTCATCCTGAACTTATGCCCTCAAGTTTGAGACTCCCCCCACCCCAGGGAAAAACCTTGCCTGTTTATCCTACTCATGCCCCTCATGATTTTATAAACCCTATAAGGACACCCCTCAGCCTCCAGCACTCCAGGGAATACAGACCCAGCCTATTCGTCCCCTCCCTTTAGCTCAAAACCTCCAACTCTTGGCTACATCCTTGTAAATCTTTTCTGATTGGCTTTAAGGTGTACCTTAAAGGAGGAAGGTGATTGGAGAGGTGAAAATTCCAGAGCTTAGGCCCTTTTACACTTCACAACATTCTTCTGATAGGAAAGAGACAAGAATTGCATGCAATATTCCAAAAGTGGCCCAATCAAATCTCTTCTACAGCCGCAACATGAATTCCCAACTCCTGTAGTCAATACCGTGACCAATAAAGGAAAGTATATTAAATGCCTTCTTCACTACCCTATTTACCTGCGACTCTACTTTCAAGGCACTATGAACCTGCACTCCAAGGTCTCTTTCTTCAGCAACACTCCCAGGACCTTACCATTAAGTGTATAAGTCCTACTCTGATTTGCTTTTCTAAAATGCAGCACTTTGCATTTATCTAAATTAACTCCATCTGCCACTCCTCAGCCCATTAGCCCACCTGATCAAGATCCCGTTGTAATCTGAAGGAACCTTCTTCGCTGTGCACTGCAACTCCAATTTTGGTATCACTTGCAAACTTACTATAACTCCTATGTCTACATCCAAATCATTTATATAAATGACAAAAAGCAGTGGACACTGCACCGATCCTTGTAGTACGCCACTATTCACAGGCCTCCAGTCTAAAAAGCAACCCTCCACCACCACCCTCTGTCTTCTACCTTTGAGCCAGTTCTGTTTCCAAATGGTTAGTTCCATGAGATCTAACCTTGCTAACCAGTCTCCCATGGGGAACCTTATCGAACGCCTTACTGAAGTCCATATAGATCACGTCTACCGCTCTGCTCTCATCAATCCTCTTTGTTATTTCTTCAAAAAACTCAATCAAGTTTGTGAGACAAGATTTCCCACGGACAAAGCCATGCTGACTATCCCTAATCAGTCCTTGCCTTTCCAAATACATGTACATCCTGTCCCTCAGGATTCCCTCCAACAACTTGCCCACCACCAAAGTAGGCTCACTGGTCTATAGTTCCCTGGCTTGTCCTTACCACCCTTCTTAAACAGTGCCACCACGTTAGCCAACCTCCAGTCTTCCAACACCTCACCTGGGACTATCAATGATACAAATATCTCAGCAAGAGGCCCAGCAATCACTTCTCTAGCTTCGCACAGAGTTCTAAGGTACACCTGATCAGGTGCTGGGGATTTATCCACCTTTACCCGTTTCAAAACATCCAGCACTTCCTCCTCAGTAATATGGACATTTTTCAAGATGTCACCATCTATTTCCCTACGGTCTATATCTTCCATGTCCTTCTCCGCAGTAAACACTGATGCAAAATACTCGGTTAGTCTCCGCCAGCTCCAGCGGCTCCACACATAGGCTGCCTTGCTGATCTTTGAGAGGTCCTATTCTCGCCCTACCCTTTTGTCCTTAATGTATTTATAAAAAAAACCTTTTGGATTCTCCATAACCTTATGTACCAAAGCTTTCTCATATCCCCTTTTTGCCCTCCTGATTTCCCTCTTAAGTACACTCCTATTGCCTTTATACTCTAAGGATTCACTCGATCTCTCCTGTCTATGCCTAACACATGCTTCCTTTTTCTTAACCAAAACCTCAATTTCTTTCATCATCCAGCATTCCCTACACCTACCAGCCTTTCCTTTCACCCTAACTGGAATATAGTGTCTCTGGATTCTCATTATCTCATTTCTGAAGGCTTCCAATTTTCCAGCCATCGCTGTACCTGCAAACATCTGCCCCCAATCAGCTTTTGAAAGTTCTTGACTAATACCTAAAAATTTTTAAACAGTTGCAATCTCTGTGCTGATCAGGCTCCCATATGAGTTTTGCTGGTTTTTTACATTATTCATTTATTAGCTGTGACCATCACTGGCGAGTTCACCATTTATTATTCATCCTTAATTGCCCTCAAGAGATTGACAAAGAGCTTTTTTGAACCGTTTCAAGTTGCATAGATATCCTCTGCCTTTAGGAGGGGAGTGCCAAGATTTGACCCAATGACACTGAAGAAACAATATATCTAAAAGTCAGTACGGTTAGACTTGGAAAGAAATGTGCAGATGGTGATGTCCTTATGTATCTGATGCCCTTCTACTGAATTGAAGAGGTCACAGGTTTGGAAGGTGCTGTTGCAGGAACCTTGTTGTGCATCTTGTGGCATACTGTTTCTACTGTACACTGATGGTGAATAGATTAAATGTCGAAGGTGATGGATGCAGTACAGATCAAGTGGCCTGTTTCATCCTTGGTAATGTCATATTTTTAAGAGTAATTCTGGAGCTGTAACCATCCAGGCAAGTGTAGAGTATTCCATCACACTCCTGAACTGTCTTGAACAGACTTTTGGGAGTTAGTCGCTTCAGGATTCCCAACCTCTGACCTGCTCTTCTAGCTACAGTAATCATATGGCTGGTCCATTTCTGGTTAATTGTAACCACCGACTATTGATAATGGGGGATTCAGTAATGCTAACACCATTGAATATCAAGGAGGAAAGCATTAGATGCTCTTTCTGTTGGAGATGGTCTTAGCCTGATACTTGTGCAGTGCAAATGTTACTTACCATTTGTCAGCTCCAAGCGCCACCTCATTGATGGATGCAGCACCCCGCAACATGCTCCCACCTTGTTTACCTCTGGCCTGGGATCCAGTGATGGGCCTAGGTTGAAGGCTTTGTACTAGCCTCTGCAGTGTTGCTGCATGCAATAGAACTGATGCACTGTGACTGGCCACTGGATCTTAGACAGGGAATCCCCCATCAAAGTGCTTCTGCAGAAGCAACATGGTTGGACTTGCAACAGTGAGACAACAGTACCCTCACTGGTTCTCTACCTGCCAGCTGATGCCCCCTGCCCCCATCATCATCTACACAAGCTGGATGACATCAATGCTCTGCAGTTGCTGTGTGACCAGCTGATTGAGAGAGGGAGGACTGACAAATCCCATAATTAAGTGATATTCAGAACTTTTCAATCTATATCCTAGTGAATATAGAGAATTTTGAAAACTTTTGACCAATACATATGAATTTCCTCTCACTCTTCTCAGACTCTTGGGGTGGATATTTTATCTCTTTCATATCTCATTAAGTCATCCATTATCCTTTCTAATAAAAATAAGACGCAAAATCTCTTAAAATAAAATCTGCCCCCTATAGGTTGGAGTGTTCATCTAGTTGATATTCAGACAATACAATACTCTGTACACTACTTGTTTGCGTATTCACTAAGAGTGGCATACTTGCCCAGGAAGTGGATCTTTTACATTTTTAGCTGAAAATGTGTTGCTGGAAAAGCGCAGCAGGTCAGGCAGCATCCAAGGAACAGGAGAATCGATGTTTCAGGCATAAGCCCTTCTTCAGGAATGAGGAAAGTGTGTCCAGCAGGCTAAGATAAAAGGTAGGGAGGAGAGACTTGGGGGAGGGGCGTTGGAAATGCGATAGGTGGAGGGAGGTCAAGGTGAGGGTGATAGGCCGGAGTGGGGTGGGGGCGGAGAGGTCAGGAAGAAGATTGCAGGTTAGGAAGGCAGTGCTGAGTTCGAGGGATTTGACTGAGACAAGATGAGGGGAGGGGAAATGAGGAAACTGGAGAAATCTGAGTTCATCCCAGGCGGAAGATGAGGCGCTCTTCCTCCAACCGTCGTGTTGCCATGGTCTGGCGATGGAGGAGGCCAAGGACCTGCATGTCCTTGTTGGAGTGGGAGGAGGAGTTGAAGTGTTGAGCCACAGGGTGGTTGGGTTGGTTGGTCCGGCTGACCCAGAGGTGTTCTCTGAAACGTTCCACAAGTAGGCGGCCTGTCTCCCCAATATAGAGGAGGCCATATCGGGTGCAGCGGATGCAATAGATGATGCGTGTGGAGGTGCAGGTGAATTTGTGGCGGATAAGGAAGTGTCCCTTGGGGCCTTGGAGGGAAGGGGGGAGGTGTGGGCGCAAGTTTTGCATTTCTTGTGGTTGCAGGGGAAGGTGCCGGGAGTGGAGGTTGGGTTGATGGGGGGTGTGGACCTGACGAGGGAGTCACAGAGGGAGTGGTCTTTTCGGAACGCTGATAGGGGAGGGGAGGGGAATATATCCCTGGTGGTGGGGTCCGTTTGGAGGTGGCGGAAATGACGGCAGATGATACGCTGTACATGGAGGTTGGTGGGGTGGTACGTGAGGACCAGTGGGATTCTGTCCTGGTGGCGGTTGTAGGGGGGGGAAGTGGAAGAGATGCGGTGGAGGGCATCGTCGACCACGTCTGGGGTTAAATTGCGGCCCTTGAAGGAGGAGGCCATCTGGGTTGTACGGTTTTGGAACTGGTCCTCCTGGGAGCAGATGCGACGGAGACAAAGGAATTGGGAATATGGGATGGCGTTTTTACAGGGGGCAGGGTGGGAGGTGGTGTAGTCTAGGTAGCTGTGGGAGTTGGTCAGTTTATAGTAAATGTCCATGTTGATTCGGTCGCCCGAGATAGAAATGGAAAGGTCTAGGAAGGGGAGGGAGGGGTCTGAGACGGTTCAGGTGAATTTGAGGTCGGGGTGGAAGGTGTTGGTAAAGTGTTCCACCCCGACACTTTATCAACACCTTCCACCCCAACCATCCACTTTACCCCACTCTGGCCTATCACCCTCACCTTGACCTCCTTCCACCTATCGCATCTCCAACACCCCTCCCCCAAGTCCATCCTCCCTACCTTTTATCTTAGCCTGCTGGACACACTTTCCTCATTCCTGAAGAAGGGCTTATGCCCGAAACGTTGATTCTCCTGTTCCTTGGATGCTGCCTGACCTGCTGCACTTTTCCAGCAACACATTTTCAGCTCTGATCTCCAGCATCTGCAGACCTCACTTTCTCCTCCTTTTACATTTTTAACCTAATTAGGTCAAGGGGCTGAATGGCCACCTTTATTCCTATGTCCCTATGATTATATTAATGCGTTCATACATAGAAGAGCACGATACCACAGTGGCTAGGAAGTTTTAAAATCTATGCCAAGCTCAAGTGAAAGAGAAGATTTTTACTGCAATCTTATTAATTGCATGTTCCAACATAAGCATGAGTTGCCCAACTGTAAAAGTAAATTTACAAAAGTAAATCATTGTTACAAATTACAAAAGGACAGGGAAACTCCTATCTCCGTAGATAATACCATTTACATTCAACCCAGATACTCTGAAAGGAGGATTACGGCAGGAGTGTGAAATCAAGAATGATATCCAAATTAAAATAGGGTCCCAGAGGGAGCGAAATCCTTTTAACAAGGTTTTTAAGATGAAGGTTGTCACAACATGTTTATTAACATGAACTGAAAAGATGCAGAATCGATGAGGGAAGTTGGGATAGTGCAGGCAAGAATGTTCTATAACCTTGGGAACAGAAGTAAATCATGAGAAATCCCAATGTCTGATAATGGGAATCTGAAGAGGTGTTCCAGGAAAGCCCCTTCTAAGTCACGCTAGAACTAGAAGTACCAGAGGTCTCTAGGGGAGGCAAGAAAAATGGGTCAGGACTAAAAGATTAGTTTGGATACCAATATCAGAAAAGATCTGAACAATTTGCTGTGCAGGGAGGCATCAGAATGCAAATAAAAGACAGCAGTATCAGCTCTGCTGCAGTCTTTATCATGGAATATTTTGAGAAGAGAGTATATTCCACTATTTGCAGGAGAAGACCATTCAAAAGTAATACTTGCAGTTTCTGACAGAAGGAAGATCAACTATGGCAATTTACACAAAGTATGTTTTAACCTTCCTGTTACATAGCTAAAGAAATAATAGAAGAGAATTGAGAATCAAAGAAACTTTATTTTCAGCCATCAAATACTATTTTCTTAAAACACTTGTTTTGCTCGAGAGGGGCAATTTGGATAATACTGGCTCACATTCATTTCTCATCCTTAATTGCCCTAGGACTGGCATTCTTGGCTAGTTCAGAGGGTTGTAAAGAGTCAATTGAATGGCTGTGGGGCTGGAGTTACATGTAAGGCAAACAAAAATGACAGATTTTCTTCCCTAAAGGACTTTTGAAAGAATTCATTAAGAGCCATTCCTACATCTGCTTGAACACACAGGTTACCTTTTTGGCCACAATAACTCGTCCTTTTGTTGCTTATCCTCTTTTCTTTTATGAAGTATTTATGAAACAGCTTTGGGTTTTCCTTGAACTTTTCTTGCAATTTTTTCTCTTTGCTTTTCTAATCGCCTTGTTTGATGTCTGCACTTTCTTCACTCTGATCTTTCCAAAGCATTGGACACTCTGTCCCTGCCATAAGTTTCCCATTTTGTGTTCTGCTATCATATATGCGTTTTAACATCTAATAGTCTAGGTCTGGGGATAACTATTTATTTGTAATAAGTATTCCATTTTATTCAACCTTTGGCATTAGGATGTTGGGTGGGTGGTGGTGGTTGGGAAGGGTGGAATTCCAGTGGTAAAACTGTACAGTGGTAATATCATTGCACTAGTAATGCTATGGGGAAGTGTGTTCTAAATCCCACCAATGCAGATGCTGACATTTGAATCCAATAAAATCTGGAATTAAATGTTAGCCAAATAATAACCAGTCAATGGTTGGAGAATCCACTAATATCCTCAACCTTAAATCCATATTGCTACATAGCCCTGATACTTTCCACCCCCTTGCTTAATAAGAATCTATCTTCTGCCTTAAAAATATTCAAAGGCTTCCACTGCCTTTTGAAGAAGAGTTCCAAAAACTCAGCACCCTCAGAAAACGTCGGCTCATCTGTTTAAAAATAAGGGGTTGCTCATTTAAAACAATGACCCCATGTTTTCGATTCTCCCATAAGAGGAAACACCCTTTTCTACATGCTCCCCACCAGTTCTTTACATGTTTCAAATTGCCTTTTGCTTTTCTAAGCTCCTTTATACAAGCTGAACCTGTCCAACTGTTCCACAACAGCCAATGCACCCATTCCAGTTATTAGTCTAGTAAACCTTCTCTCAATGGCTTCCAATGTATTTACAGCCTCAAATAAGGAATCAACAATGCACACAGTAAGGGGCACTCTTTTAATTACTGATTCAATAAACTGGCTTAATAGCCATGTCTTTAATTTCCTTCAATTTGTTATCATCTCAGTATGAGTCAAATAATGCCTATCCAGAGATTAGCTTGTATCCTCTTACAGCCCAGCTGCTTATTTAAAAGCTTGATATTACTTTACAGTTAAAACTGCACACCCAGAAAAGATGCCATCCTCGCCACAATCTGGCCAGCAAGACAAGTGAGTCAGTGTGTGAGAAAATGCAGCAGAGAGGTTGTTGTTCAGTTGATGGTGGTATGAAAGCAAAGACCTGAGAGCAGCCTCTACCGACAAGACAAGGTGACAACATCTGATATTCCAGAAATTCATCCATCCATATAAAAACCAGCTTAGCCTCCGCTTCAGACAATAGACAAGAGGACACATTTCGTTTTTTAAAAAAATTTTATTCAACATTAAACAGTTACCCAATGATAATTTCTTTGTACCATACAATCATTCATTTCCTAGATTTTTTTAAACTGTAGGAATTAATTATAAGACATTAACATTGTTATTCTGTTGCTTCCTTCAACATTAGCTGCAGAAATTAAGTTAAATATGTCCACTGCAACCTTTGCTCATAAATTTATCAAAAAAAAAAGCAGGTTCTTTATTAGGCACTCAACTGAAATGGTGCTACATCACTTTTCCTTCACTGTCAGTGGGTCAAAAATCACAGAACTCGCTTAACAGCACTGTAGGTGCTCCTACACCAGAAGGATTGCAACAGCTCAAGATGACTCACCGTAAACGCATGAACAATAAATGCTGGCTTTGTCAATGACATTCACACCCCACAAATGAACAAGTGTTGCTACTGACAGTTGACGATCTTGCCATTTTACTCAAAAGACTCAGTTCTGTAGTACTCACTCTGCTGTTTTGCATTTCTTTTGCCACCTTTCCTACACTCATTTTCATTCCCAAATGCTCCACCTTCCACACAAACTACAAGCACTGCTACCTTTCACATGCTCATCCTTTAAATTTCATTAACTTCACCCATTCATGATCTCACCCACCACCCATGTTTCAAAATAATCACAATCAAACTTGTTTGCTACCTGTAACCATTTAACTTCAAAGCCAGTTTTTTTTTAAATAAAGCAGAAACAAACAGCTTGAACCAAGTGTAACTACTAGAACAAGTAGCAGAAAGGTTTTGTTAGTTGTTTGATGGTAAGGTTAGAGAACTGAGAGCACCCTCCACTGGGGAGAAAATCCAACAGCAGCTGGTATTTGCAGGCAGTTTTCTGTCTAAATACATACCTTCTCAGAATTTGCCAAATTGGGTGCACATTTAAAGGTTTATTTTATGTTGAACAGTTGCAATATCATTTGGAACATTCAAATATTCCAGTACTAAATTTTAGCTGCCAATATTAAAATAATTAATACATTGTTATACTGAATGCTGAACCAATAGCTTCAAAAAAATTATTAGGTGGGCTCAAAATAATGTGGTTGCACACAATTGAAAACTGGTTTTCTCTTCACTTGAAGGCTTAAGTGGAAGTAGTTAATGTTAGGGATATTAGGTCAATCATGTAGGCTGCTTTATCTTGGATGGTGTCAAGCTTAGAATGTTGCTGGAGCTGCACTCAGTCAGGCAAGTGGGGAGTATTCCAACGCACTCCTGACTTGTGCCTTGTAGATTGCAGAATCAGGTGGTGATGTACTCAATGCAGGAGTCCAAGCCTATGACCTGATCTTGTACCTCGTATTTATAATGACTAGACTAGTTACGTTTCTGGTCAAGGGTAACACCCAGGTGTTAATAGTTGGGAAACTCTGATGGTAGTGCCATTGTTACTGCTTGCCACTTGTCATCCCAAATCTACGTATTGTGCTAAATTTGAGTGTGGCCTGCTTTAGTATGAGAAGTTGTAAATGATGAACGTTATACAGTCTTCAGCAAATACCTTTAAAATTTGACCCTATGATCGAGGGAAGGCCATTTATGAAGCAGCTACAGATAGTTGAGCCCAAGTGCACTAACCTCAAACTCCTGCCGAGATATCCTGAAGCTGAAATGACTAACATTGAACAACCACAACCATCACGGAGAGGTTTCTCCCCAAATCCTACTGATTCTACTTTTATTAGGTCTCCTTGATGCCACATTCGGTCAAATCCAGCGTGGACAACAAGAACAGCCCCTTTCACTTCACCTTTGGAATTCAGTTCTTTCATCCATACTTTGACAAAGTCTGTTGTGAAGAGAGGAGCTCTGTGGCCCTGGCAAAACCCAAACTGTACATCAGTGAACAGGTTGTTTGTAAGCAAGTGCTGCAAGATACTACTGTTGATGACACCTTCCAACAATTTACTGATAATTGAGAACAGACCCTTGGGTGGTGGGTACAATTGGCTGATGACATACATAAGTACACCAAATAATTTAAGACTTATAATTAAAATATCAGGCTAAGGTGGATCTTTAAATCAGATGACTAAATTACACATTGGAGACTAATGGGGTGGGGTAGGGAAGGATGGGGAATAAAAGGAATTGAAGCTCATGATCAAAACTTATGTGGTCAGACCATCGCATTGCCAAGTTTCCTGGACATCTTCAAACTGAAGCTGGCAGCAACAATGACTCCAAACAGAAAATGAACTGAAATCGTATTTCAGAGGAAAGGCTCCAGAATTACACAATCCCAGCTGAGGAAGGAATGCTGGAGGTGATGCAGCTCCTCTCAAAATTTGGCTCATCCAGTTTACTGCACAGTGACTACAGTACTCCCCCACACCTGGGGAGGGCGGGGGGATACATTCCAAGAGCTACCATGGAAGCCTGAAACCACTGATAGGTGCCAGCCCACTCACTTAAAAAATGGGGAATTTACCTTGCCAGCAGCCCCCAGTCCCTTGCTCTGGAACGTTCCCTGTAATACGTTTGGGCCGTGGTAAATCTCGGGTAACTGCGGAAACCGACTCTGCGGATAAGGCAGTCATCCTGTATTTCAAAACTAAATTTATGCACATGTACGTAAAAGACATCTTGTGGAAGTTGCATTAAGTTACATTGTATTCCTTGTACAACACAAAGCTGGGAGGGATGGTGAGCTGTGAAGACAATCCAATGCCCCTGACCTTCTGGTTAGTAGAGGTCACAGGTTGGAAGGAGTCAAAGACACTTTAGCGATATGCTGCAGTGGGTGGCGCATCACTGCTGTTTGCCAAGGGTATTTGCTGATGAATATTTAGATTTAGATTTGAGAATGAAACCAAACCAGCACATTTCCTTGTCCTGGATAAAGTCAGTTTCTTAAATGTTGTTGGAGCTACACTGTGCTGACAAGTAGAACATATTCCATCATTTAAATGCCTTGTGCCTTGTACAGGAATGAAAAGCTTTGGAGATGCTAGATGAATTACTCCACTCGTACAGCCACATTACTTACCGAGCTAGGTCAGTTCAATTTCTTGACAACACTGTCCTTCAGGATGTTGGCAGTTGAGGATTCAGTAATGGCAGTACTATTCAGTGTCGTAAGGAAAGTTAAATCACTTGGTGATAATTCCTACCTAGCATATATGTTCCAAATGTTATTTGCAACTTACCAAACTGCCTTTGTCTTGCTGCATATGAATATTGACTGCTCAAGTACTGAGGGAAATGAAGAATGGTGCTGAAAATTGTGCAGTGCTCTTTCCCATTTCTGGCTTTACAATACAGGGAAGGCCATTGATGAAACAGAAAATGATTGCTGAGCCAAGAACACAACAAAGAAACTTCGGCAGCAATACCCTGGGACTGAGATGATTCCTGAAGAGCTTCTGCTCGAAACGTGAACTCTCCTGCTCCTTGGATGCCTGAACAGCTGTGCTTTTCCACTGAGATGATTTGTCTCTTAACAACCTCAACCACTTTCCTTTGTGTTAGGTCTAACTGCAACCAGCGAAGGCTTTCTTCCTTCTCCTACCCCCACTAATCCCCAGTGACTCCAGTTTTGCTAAAGTCCTTTGATGCCACACTGTCAAATGCTGCAAAAACCAAGCGCAAAAAGCTTTATTTTCCAACTCTGAGTGACTGGAACTTGCTTCTAAATTGGCAGGAAAGGGGTGGATAGGGGTGAAATATTCCCAAAGTAACTCGGTGTGAAACCAACACAGTTTGTGTGCCAAACTGATTGGTTTTGAATCCAGAACTAGTTTGGTACTGCCATCGTCTTTTGAATTAGACCACTGTCAAATATTTACATTCTTTGTAATTAAAAAAAATGCAACATGCTAACTCTGCTTTGTTCAGCAACAAATTTACAACACTTTCAGAAAATGGTCTCACTTACAGTAAAATTACATGTTTCACTACAACAATTGATTATTACCTTTGGCCATCAGCAGGGAAAACATTGCCATCACAGAAATGTTAACATGTACAGCAAACTTGTTTTAACCAGCACTTTATGAACAGTACTCTTGATAAAATGGCAAACATTATATACCTCAGTTTTCTGTATTACTGTCCAATTATTATAGTTTATTTACATCAATGTAACTATACTTGTTCAATTGAATGACCACATGAAATATCAACAGTTGATTCAATTTCGAGTCAATTCTCCTCAAATATTGCGATCTCTTGAGTAGTCAGTTGAAGGTCCAAGTGAGAAGGCGCTCTGCCAGTATGTTTCATTTAAGGCAAAGTTGCATTATTAAGTGATTTATGCTGTAAATAAACTATACAGTAATGTCTATACCCCTGCTTCATTACACAGATTCTAGCAACCTCTTGATCTTCTGGAACATTTGATCAATCAACTCACTCCTGGTCCCATAGGGGCCAGATAAAAAGTTTACTGTATTCCCAAATGCTAACAAATTACATATTTCCTTATTTTAAGTATTAATAAGCTATCATCAAGGCTGCTCATTAACCCAGCCAGGAATGACACTTTAAGCAAGATTACAAGGACAAAGAGAAATCAATGACAAACACCTGTTCCAAAAGAACTGAAGGCCTACAGGCAAATAGTATTGGAGTGGGTCTAGCTAAATAACCCCTGCAAATGTCAGCATTGACTCCTTCAGTACTCTAATCTATGATTGAAGATCCATGGTTCCTGTTCAAATGTTAACAACGTATAACCAATAAATACAGAACTCAAAGCCGAAGCAAACAGACAATAAAACACTCATTCATGCTATTATGGAAAATGTTACTGCTTTATAATGTACAAATAAAAGCAATAAAACTGCGCCAAAATAGTAACACTTTATTAAAGACAGTACAAAGAATAAGTACTTAAAATTTACTGCTACTAAGCATTAAGTACGAGCAAATATAACACACTCTAATATCTTTTCCAGAAGTCATTTTGATTTCATGCAAAATCACTCTCCCATGTCCAAGTCTGAAAATGACTGGTCTTTTGTTTATACAGCTTGGTACAAATAAGTTCTTCACTTAATCAAACGACTGCTGTCTTAGATTGACACACTATAGTAAATGTCTGAACAACGAAATCTACGTAATATGTGTAAAAGGGAACTTGTGCTTCACCTTCAGAGTTAATCACCAAGTTTCTGAAGTGTAAATTCCCCTCTGTGAAGAAAACATTTCTAATTGTTCCTTTCCTTCAACACAATGGAGCTGATGAATGCCGACTGCCATCTTGTGGTGAAAATGCTTTACTTCTTGAGTCATGTCTCCTTTTAGCAAGTTGCAAGCAGTGCAGCAACAGCCTAGTTTAGATGCAATAAATCAGTCATGTGAATAAGGTTAGCTGTAACTTTTCACTATCAAAAACTGAATAAATGAGGAATACTAGCATAAGGCTGTCAATCTTCATTCTTCTACTTAGCAGCAAGTCTACTCATATCCTTAACCATTTCCAACCATACAGAATTCAACTCTGCTTGGATTTCATCTCTCCCTCATGAAAGGTTACTGCATCATTCTAGTCATGTGCACCACTCATTGTGGTACTACTGCTAAGTAAATTTCAATTCAAGTTTTCAACCAGAAACATCTTACATTTTAAAAACTGGCTTGAATCACAGGTTGCAAACTATGGTTCGATTCTGTGGTGATAAATTTGAGTTAAACCAGCTATTTTTCAATCAAAAGTTGTGTAATGAAGAGGACGGATCATGAGATAATTCAGAAATATGCAAATGGAATAAGGAGCCATATAGCTTTCAAATAATGTTATTATATTGGGATTATCAGATCAACTTTAAAATTATAAACATCTAGTGCAAAAGAGGCAGTGGGGAAGATTACAAATATTTTTATTCACCAAGGTATGATAATCTGAAATGCACTGTTTTAAAGCGCTGTAAAAACAAATTCATTGGTAACTTATAATAGGAAACTAAATTTATATAGACTTGAAAAGGAATCGTTTACAGGATTGAAGAGGTGACAGATACTAATAAATTTGTTAATAATTTTTGAAACTGATCAAGTATGTGAATGAGGGAAGTTCAGTTGATGTAGTTTATATGAATTTTAGCAAAGCTTTTGACAAGGTCTCACATGGGAGACTGATTGAAAAGGTTGAAGCACAAGGAGCTGAAGGAAAGTTGTGGAGATGGATCAGAGAGTGGCTTAGTAATAGGAAACAAATGTTACTGTAGAAGGCTGTTTGAGTGACTGGAGGCCAGTGTCCAGTGGTCTATTAAGGTTCACTACTGGGACCACTATTGTTTGTTACATATAAAAAAAAACTGCAGACAACCCCAAGACTGGTCGAATGGTTAATAGTGAAGATGGTTGTAGGTTACAGGATGCAATAGATGGGTTGGTCAGGTGATATTTAACCTTGGTAAGTGCAAGGTGATACAATTTGGAAGAAGAAACAAGATGAGGGAGTATTTAATGAATGGCAGGAGACTGGTTAGCTTAAAGGAACAAGGGGATCTTGCGGTAATTATTCACAGATCCCCAAAATCAGCAGTGCATATCAAGAGGATAGTTAAGTCAGCATATGGGATACTTGACTTCATTAACCATGGTACAAGAGTATAACACCAAGAAAGTAATGTTGGAGTTGTACAAGCATTGGTCAGGCAACAACTGGAGTACTGTGTGCAGTTCTAGTCACCTCACTGCAGGATGGATGTGATAGCACTAGAAGAGTACAGAGAAGGTTCACCAGGATGTTGCCTGGGATGGAGAAAGTGAGCCATAAGCAAAGACTGGATAGACTTGGTTTGTTTTCTTTAAAGCAAAGAAGACTGAGGGAGGACATGATTGAGGTATATAAGATTGAGGGATATTAACTGAGTGAATACAGAACAGTTGCTCCCCTTAGTTGAAGGGTCAATCACGAGATTTAGGGCAGGGGGCAGGAGATTCAAAGGGGATTTGGGAAAACACTTTCACTCAACAGGTGTTGGGAATCACTGCCTGGGAATAATCTGCCGATGCTGGATTCCAAAGTAGACAGGCAAGATGCTGGAAGAATACAGCAAGCCAGTCAGCATCAGGAGGTGCTGAAGTCAACACTTCAGGTGTAACCCTTCTTCAGGACTGGGGGTGGGTGTAGGGGGAGCTGCAGAGGCAGGGTGAAGTGGGGATAGGTGAAGACAGGTAGAGGTAAGACCTGGGTGGTCAATGGGACGAATGAATCGGCTGGTGGGAGGGAGCAGTGGAAGAGATGGGGATGAGCTGGGAAGGGAGATTATTTGAAATTGGAGAACTCAATGTAGAGTCCTCCAGGCTATAAGTTGCCCAGGTGGAAGATGAGGTGTTGTTCATCCAACTTGCGGTTTGGTTTGTTGTGGCAACGGAGAAGGCCAAGGATGGCCATGTCAGAAAGGGAGTGGGAAGGAGAATTAAAACGGGCGGTGACTGGGAGGTCTGGTCCACCCTGCGGGCCTGGCTGAGATGCTCAGTGAACCGTTCCCTAAGTTTACATTTGATCTTCCTAATGTAGAGAAGACCACATCGGGAGCATCTGATGCAGTAAATGAAGTTGGAAGAGAGGCAGGTGAACCTGTCTCACCTGGAAGGATTGTTTAGGGCCCTGGATAGAGGTGAAGAGAGTAGTATACTGGCAGATTTTGCATATTTCCCAGTTGCAGGGGAAGGTACCTGGGGATCAGGAGGGTCGATGAGGAGAGTGGCGCGAACCAAGGACTGTCAAAGGCAACGGGCCTTGCGGAAGGCAGAGACGGGTGGAGAGGATGGAAGGTGGACGAGGCTGGAAACCTTACAACCTTTAAAAGGTATGTGGATGAGCACTTCAAATACCATAACATTCAACAATATGAAACAAGTGCAGGAAATTGGAATTAATGCACTTTAGTGGTAGTTATGTTGGCGCAAGCTCGATGGGCCGAAGTCATGAGATCAATTCCAGATTGTGCCGAGTCAGCCAATCCCAGTGGACAAAGAGCTGGACGAATGAGATTAGCATACTAGTTAGAAGAAACAGCAATAGGTCAGTCCGTCCCTCAAGCCTGCTGTCATTCAACAAAATCTTTGCTGATTTGATCACATTCCCCCCAACTCCCAATGACCATCCTTATTAAGAATCTATCTTTATTAAAAAATAATTCAAAGACTGTTTCCACAACCTTTTAAGGAAGGGAGCTCCAAAGACTCAAATTCTCTGAAAGAGATTTTTTTCATCCACCTTAAATGTGTAATTCTTTATTTTTAAGCAATGATTCCTAGTTCCAGATTTTCCTAGAAGAGGAGAAATCCACACTGTCAAAATCCTTCAGGAACTTTAGCTTTAATAAAATCACCTCATACTTCTAAACTCCAGCAGATATATGTCCAACCTATCATCTTTTCCTCATACAGCAAACTTCCCATTCCAGGTAATAGTGCAGCAAAGCTTTCAGAACTGTTTGAACTGACCTCTGTGCTCTGGACTGTATTTACAGCATTCCTTAAATAAAGTGACCTATACAGTGCCCTATTCCATATGCAGTTCCATCAAAGTCCTGTATAACTGAAGCATAAGCTTCCTATTTTTGGATTAAATCGCCATCACAATAAGCATTAACATTCTAACAGCTTTCCTAATTATTTGATGCAGGTTCTTGTTAACATTTTGCAATTCAAATGCGAGGACACGAAGATCCCTCACCATCTGAGAGCTTTGCAACCTCGTACCCTTTAGATAACATACTTCATTTTTATTCTTTTGATAAGCATATTACCTAATTTGAGCAAGATTGCAGACATTAGAAATGCAGATGGATCTGGGTGCCCTCATCTATGAATCACATGTTAGTAAGTAGTTAGGAAAGCTAATAACATTTTACCATTTATTGCAAAGGTAATTGAGTACAATAATAGGGAGATTATGCTTCAAGTTTACAGAGCACTGGTAAGACCACACCTAGAATATTCTTATATCTTTCCTCAAGAAAGATGAAATGTATGGGAAGCAGTTCAGAGAAGGTTTACCTTACTAATTTCGGAGATGGGTGAGTTGCCTTATGAGGAAAGGCTTCTATTTGCTGTAGTTTAGAAGCAGCAGCAACAACTTAATTGAAAAACATAAAACTCTGAGGGGACCTGAAAAGGTAGATGTGGAAAGGATGTGGGAGAACATAGAACCAGGGGGGCACTATTTAAAACCTAGGGATGAGTCATTTCACTCACGCCCTCCTTTCACTCTCTCCCTCCCTTCCCTCTCCCCCAAAAGGGTCATGAGTCTTTGGAACTTTTCCTGAAAATGGTGATACAAGCAAAGCTCTTGAATATTTTAAGGCAGAGATAGATTCTTGTTAAATGAGTGATTGTGAGGTTATCAGATATTGGAGAGAATATGGATTTGAGGTTACAATCAGATCAATCACAATCTGATTGCATCGTGGAGCCTCTCTAAGGGCTGAATGGCCGAACTCCTGCTGACTTGCATGCCTGTATCCTTTTTCATTCTTCCTGTCAAAAATGGACAATTTCACATTTCCTTCATCATACTCCATTTGCCAGATCTTTGCCCACTTAACCTACCCATATCCCTTTGCATCCATATGTCCTCTTCACAACTTGTTTTCCTATTTATTTTCGTGTTATCAGGAAATTTACCAGTCATATTTTTGGTCCCTTCAACAGACCATATAAAATTGTGAAAAGTTGAGGGTCCAGCATCAATCTCTGTGGTTCAGCCATTGGTTACATTTTTTGGATTAGATTAGTTTAGATTCCCGATAGTGTGGAAACAGGCCCTTTGACCAAACAAGTCTACACCAACCCTCCAAAGAACAATCCACCCAGTCCCATTCCCCTACATTTACCCCTGACTAATGCACCTAGCACTACGGGCAATTTAGCATGGCCAATTCACCTAACCTGCACATCTTTGGACTGTGGGAGGAAGCCGGAGCACCCAGAGGAAACCCCCGCAGACACGGGGAAAAATATGCAAACTCCACACGTAGTCGCCAGAGGCTGGAATTGAACCTGGGACCCTGGTGCTGTGAGGCAGCAGTGCTAAACACTGAGCGACCGTGCCACATTCCGCCCAATCTTGCCAAACAGAAAAGGAACCATTTATACCTACGCCAATTGCTGTAGAATGGCCAATCTTCTGCTCATGCTAACATGCAACCTAAGATTAAAATGTCAAATCTAACTAAATAGTGAAGAGGGAAGAGAAAATAATTTCAGGGCTCTGTAGCTAAAAGCACCAGATAGTTAAGAATTTCTAATCTGCCAACAGGTTGAATAAATACTTACATCTACAGCAGTGGAAAACAATGCTCATGTAATCACTTAGTCATTTGGTGCTGTAAAAGATAAACAATACAATTTTGTTAGTATAATGCAACATCATCCAATGTGCCCAGAAAGCAAACAACCAACTTTTTAAGGTCATTAATTCAAATGAGTGAAGATGTGAAAAACTGATTTGTAGACGCTCTGATGTAAGCAAATTGATTGCATATAGTTATAGTTGTTAATACAGAAAGGAAATTCCCAGACCTGACTGACATTCTGTGCTGAGCTTGCAGATTTGTCAGTGACAATGGGAACACCATCGCCTTAAGCATGAAGGACATGCAAAAGATAAATTAGCTGGGTAATTGTCTGGATACATGTGTGTGAACAGGAACAAAACCTGGGTCTTTATATCCCACCACACACGTCATAGAACATAGAACAATACAGCACAGAACAGGCCCTTCGGCCCACGATGTTGTGCCGAACTTCTAACCTAGATTAAGTACCCATCCATGTACCTATCCAAATGCCGCTTAAAGGTCGCCAATGATTCCGACTCTACCACTCCCACGGGCAGCGCATTCCATGCCCCCACCACTCTCTGGGTAAAGAACCCACCCCTGACATCTCCCCTATACCTTCCACCCTTCACCTTAAATTTATGTCCCCTTGTAACACTCTGTTGTACCCGGGGAAAAAGTTTCTGACTGTCTACTCTATCTATTCCTCTGATCATCTTATAAACCTCTATCAAGTCACCCCTCATCCTTCGCCGTTCCAACGAGAAAGGGCCGAGAACTCTCAACATATCCTCGTATGACTTCCTCTCCATTCCAGGCAACATTCTGGTAAATCTTCTCTGCACCCTCTCCAAAGCTTCCACATCTTTCCTAAAGTGAGGCGACCAGAACTGCACACAGTACTCCAACTGTGGCCTAACCAAAGTCCTGTACAGCTGCAACATCACTTCACGACTCTTGAATTCAATCCCTCTGCTAATGAACGATAATACTCCATAGGCCTTCTTACAAACTCTATCCACCTGAGTGGCAACCTTCAAAGTCACCTGCCAATATTATTTACACACAAATTAAGAATGACTACTTAGAGGGAACTATCAGCATTGGGTAAATTTTCCCCAATATAAATATTCAACTTCAGCAGAGAAAACAAAAATGGAATTATGTTGATGACCTAATAACTTTAAAGTTTATCGATCACAATAGTAGCTTGGTTTGATTTATTACTGTCAAGGTACAGTGAAAAGTGTTGTCTCGAGTGCTTTATAGGCAGATTGTACATCATAATAATAGAACAGAATATGGTACACATGTCCACAATTTGTGTAAGTTATTACTGTACATTCACAAAAAGTAACTAGGTGCAAACTTACCCACTAAGCTCCAATGAACTGTATCCACTCTATGGCAACAGTAGGTAATGCAGAATCTGCTTAAACCTGCCAGATATAACTAGTTTATTATAACAAAACCTGACCAATTGTGCAAAATTAACTTTAAAGCATAACAGGATATGATTGCAGGTGTTCAGTTACTCATTAGGAAGATTTACTACAGAAATAAGACAACTAGTTCAATGGGATTTCTTCAAATGTGCTTTGCAAACATTTTTAAGTCACACAAAAAAAGGGACCTTGAGATTTTCAATTTCTACTTTAAATATTAGGAAATTTTTATTTTCAAAAACATTAATCCAACTTGTGGTTTTGAATGTCAGCATTCGGAGCTAGTCACAAGATGAATGATTTTTCTTATAGGGGGTATTCTCCAATATGCAGATCTAGATAGAGAAGTCAAATACTGATCAAGTTAAATAAAATTTTAATAGTCTACTTGGTGAAAATCTTCAATCAGAAGACATTTTTATGAACACTTTATCGATTACAATAAAATAGAAACACAACTGCATGGTAAAAAGGTTGAGATCGAAGCTTAGCTGCGCATTGACTTACTTGGTCCATTACATCTTTTAGCATACTTGCTTGTTAAATGTCCTTCCAATGAAGTTTACAAAACTGCATATAAGTGCTCGCTCTCCAATTCAAACTTTTTTTTGTTGAAACTTCCTTGTTAACATAAATTCAAATTAATACTTGTTCCACAATCAAGTTCTCACTTTTGGTTTTCTTCAATTTCAGGAGAACATTATTCTGCATTGTACAGAACTAATTAATTTGTTAACCTTGGCCAAACTACCTCAAACATCGTGACACCAAAGCAATGAAACTCCAAAGTAGGTAGAAAGCAAGTAGATTTCTTACTCAACATGCCATTAATTCTCACTGGTTCCTAATCAAAAATGACTTGTTAACAGAACTTGCAGGCGCACATAACTTTTCATTTAATTTCAATATGACCATTGCTGCTTTACGATAACCTCATGAAGTTAGAGGATCTGTGTGTTTTATAGTATGGAGTAAAAAAAATTAGAATTCCTATATTTTAGCAGATAATTGTTCAACAGCTTTACAAAAGGAATGCCTGCAAAAATTGCAGACCAACTCCGTATATAACATGCATGGCGTGCTGCATAACTTATGTAATACAAGTTTTCTTTTGCTTGTGAAGGTGCCAATGCAAAGGGGCATTCACTGCAGTCTGATTTAACTTCCAAAGTGCAGCAAAGACACACAAATAATCCTCACCTCAATGGCCTTCTATCTTTTACATTTATGCATGTTAAACAAAACAAGAATACTAATTGCAACCCACAACTATATCTCTACAATCAAAGCCATTTACTTAGAAACGCTACAACCACTATTAATCACCAGATGGCCACCTTTGTTTTTGATAAACCAGGAAATTTTGCTCAGAAGGACTTGCACTTTCATTATTTGCTCCATTATGGTGGCTCCATTTTGAATCAGATGCAATTTTTCTGAGTGCCACATACTAAGTCGACCTTCCAAAATACTCAACTCAGAATCAAATACAGGCAGATCATGTGTCACCTGGTGTGACTTCCATGAAACACTTTAATGAAAGATTCAAGATTCTTATACCTGTCACTTTCAACATGCAGCCAATGAACTAAAAAACTTCAAAGCAAAAGACAGAAAAGCTCACAAACAACTGCTCATAGCAATGTCCATTCTGGGAAGAACCTGCCTGTTCAACTGTGAGCGCTTGGTTTTAGTATAATGGTATGTCATTGAATATGCAACTGAGCAGATGTCATAAGACAATCTAATCACATCATAACTGCAAGGTACGGTTTTGTATATCACTGATCAGTATGCACAACCTCTACATGCAAGTATAAAATTATGGATTAGGTTTTAAAAAAATACAAAACATGTTTGTGCTGCAATAAATTGGAATGGAAATGGTCACTTTTAATTGGAACTCAGCTTTAAGAATTCAAATCAAAGACAGCAACATGATGCCCATTAAATAAGCAGATCCATGTTCAACAGATCTTATAATGCAGTTCTTATTTTAAAAGACTCCTATTTCAAAATTAGACGATAAATATTCTGTCGTGGCCAGTCACAGACTCAATTTTCAGAATTGGTACTTGCTTTGAAATTGGCGATTTGGATGTGTAATTTTTAAGCAAGAGTCAGAACTATTGTGGAGCTTTTGTTTGCAAGTATGTTAAATGTGTTCTCTCCTAAATCAGGTTTAGATAATTTCCAGAATTGCCCCAACTCCCCACCCCAAAACATCCTTCATCTTGCAAATAATTTTGCCGTTGCAGACCATACAGAACAGAAAACCATTAATGGTCGACAATGCATTGTAGTTGCATAAAATTAGTGAATGATACTGTCCGACTTTTAGGGAAAGTAACATTCAATGTCTTGATACAAATATAATTTTTCTCAGTTCACAAACTCATTTGCTCATGGTTTGTTGGATTTCTTTTAGGAATGTGAAAAGGAAATCAAAATTAACAAATCCTGATACTTTAAAAAGTTAATTAATGAATCTCAGTTTAAACTTTGTTACTTTTTTCCACATTTATATATTGTGGATATTTTATAAATGGAGGTTACACAAATCAATTAAAATAGAAGCCTTCAAAAGCCAAGTTAAGGTCATCAGCAATTATTAGATAGTAGATATCGACAAATCTATTCACTTAAAAAGCAGTTGAGTTTTGTTAAGGAACAATTTCAAAGACATTGAAACATATCCTCAAAAACTGTCCAGAACATGAGAATTGTCAGCCAAACTGTTAAATTTGGGGCACAAAGGTACAGATATAAAATGTTAAATTATTTTCTCTGCAAATCTCTAGCAAGCAGATCAAGAGTTTCTCACGCACTTTGGGAAGAACTACATGATATGTTACTGGTTTTCATCAAATTCTGCACGGTACTTTAACCAAATATATGACTTCTTAATAAATCTCAGACATAATACAAAGAAGTTATTTCATATCATCAATCCCAACAGATCTCTAGGTGCATTCATTCAACATTTAGTAATACTTGCAAAGAAATTAACCAGACAGGATGACAGTCATCTAAATATATTTCAGTCTTCCATTCAGTCACATGATCCATAACCAATTCTGAATTTGGTGTTTTTTTTGAATTAGCATTCACCGTTCCTCAATACTGGACCACAAATACTGATCGAGGAAGAGATGCACAAAATCCATCCATTATCAAAAGTATTTCACACGTGGAAATACAGATCACACATGCAGTCCAAATCTTGTTCCAAAACTCTGTTTAATAAGGATCGAAATCAACAAACATCAACATTTAGAATAATTTTCCTACATGATTCAATGAAGTAAACTTCCTTTGATTAAATAGTCTAGTGCTACAGAGAAAATTAAGTCACATTATTTTTAACATGACTGTGACATTTTTTTAAACATTTGAAATGCTGACTGTGTTAATCAGGCACTAATTCCCAGGTCAGTTTCCAGATGAGATGCCAAAACATATTATGTAGGTTGGGAAAAACTTGGCACAGAAATTGTCTTACCATATAACTCCAACAGCAGCTTCCTGTACAGCCCCCACCTAGGATGTTGGTGTCATGATAACAGGTCAGGGCCAGCCTCAACCACGCTTCCCTGATAGTCAGGTGACAAAAGGATATTTGTTAAAACTTAAGAGACTAGGACAGAAATACAATCTGTGGCTATTTACCAGAATATTTAGTAACAGCAATACAAAGAAATTTCTCATTGCCTATACCCTATAATTTACCATAAAATACAACTCTCCAACTTAAATTTTTTTCAGTTTTTTTTAAAGCTAAAAAGAAAAATGTAAATGGTTAGAACTGATCAATCAGTAGGCAATGACAAGCATGCCATATGCTGCATTTATTAATATTGGTTGAGGTAGATAGGTCATCAAGTATATTTTGTCATCTCTTTTGGATAATCTTCAATTTAGAAAAAAAATTCAAGAAAAGTGCCATTCGTGCCATTTTGGTCCAATCGATGAATGTTGTACAGAAATTATACTGTAGTAGCCAACCTTGTAATAGGGATGTCACAAACATAACTCAAAAGATATTGTGTTTGAAGCACAATTTACCACAAAAATTAATGTTATTAGTTCTGCATTGCAGGTTATACAATAAGGAATTGTCTTCCATTATCAGCATTCAATGCTTACCACATGTGTAAATTTTAAAACAGATGACAGTGAAATAACCAATCTATTGTCAACATCACAAAAGGCCTTTGTTTGTAATACCATGACTGTTTAGGAATGCACCTGGATCATTACAGTAAAATGTACCTGGCAAAATATTTTTATGTGCATTAATAAATTGTCCAAAAAATTTGGCATCCCTATTTAGCCAATTTAACATTGCCAGTATATTTTCAGTAAGATGGTATTTAAGATGGGCAGATTCAGAAACGGCACGAACTAGGATAAAAAGACCTTCAAGCTTATGCAGATAAGAGATTTAAATTCTCTTTGCATGCTGTTATTCTGAAAAGCACATATTTCAGTTGATCAAAATGAAATAACATTTAGTAAACTTCGCACGTTTATGATTTGAAATCAAAGTCAGAGGATTGAAGGTATCATATTTTAGATGTCTTGACAACGTCTAATTCATCTACTGTTGAAACCAATGCGAGGTTTCTTCCAAATACAGGTATTCTAGAAAAATCGATTCAAGGATAACCTTCATTCCCACCACCAACAAGCTGAATAAAGACATAAAACTGCTGCAAGTGAGTGATCAAACAAGGCACCTGAATACTCTCAATCTGCAGATGCAGAAAAAAAATACCAGTTCTAACGCCACTTTGGACACTGGCAATGAATGTTTTATCCATTCTCCCTTATACATATCATCATTTTGGGCAATAACCATTTTAACACTGAAAAGAACTGCACAATGTGATTAATTGGATATACTTTTGTTTTCACAAGACAAGTACAACCAGCTTAAGGAAAACATACCACAACACACACAACAGGTCAGCCAGAGCAGCAAACAGTCAGAACCCAAGTCCTACAACTGCAGAACGTGTACAAGTAATGTTACTGGCATTTAAGTATCACTGGTACATGCAATAGTCTGTCAGAGGAGGCTCCTGTACAGAACAGAAACCAATGCATTTTCTAGGTTGCTTAAAAAAAAAGAAACTTTGCTAAAGATTTAAAGTTTAAAATAAATGTTTATACGAATCAAAATTAGCATTCTGACATTTGGTAACATGATACTATCTTCTTTTGGGTATTGATACTGCATTCTTTGTTCTCAAGAATTGGAGCAGTTTTTCATATTGGAGGCCTCTGGCCAGTAGCATTCCACAAGGATTGGTGCTGGGTCCACTGCTTTTTGTCATTTATATAAGTGATTTGGATGGGCTTCAGTAAAGCCTTTGATAAGGTTCCACATTGTATGCTGTTGGAGAAAATGCAAAGGCATGGAATTGAGGGTGACTTAGCAGTTTAGATTAGAAACTGGCTTTCTGAATGAAGGTGGTTGATGGAAAATATTCAGCCTGGAGTCCAGTTATTAGTGGTGTGCCACAAGGATCTGTTTTGGGACCACTGCTGTTTGTCATTTTTATTAATGACTTAGACGCAGGCATAGGTGGATGGATTAGTACATTTGCAGACAACACTAAAGTCGGTGGAGTAGTGGACAGTGTGGAAGAATGTTACAGGTTGCAGGGGAACTTGGATAAACTGCAGAATTGGGCTGAGAGGTGGCAAATGGACTTCAATGCACCTAAATGTGAATTGATGCACTTTGGGAAGAATAACAGGAAGGCAGAGTACTGGGTCGATGGAAAGATTCTTTGTAGTGTGGATGTGCAGAGGGATCTTGGAGTCCATGTACATAGATCCCTGAAAGTTGCCACCCAGGAGGATAGAGCTATTAAGGCGGCATACGGTGTGTTAGGTTTCATTCATAGAGGGGTTGAGTTCCGGAGCCGCAATATCATGCTGCAACTATACCAAACGCTGACGCGGCCACACTTGGAATTGTGTGTACAGTTCTGGACCCCTTATTTCGGGAAGGATGTGGAAGCATCGGAAAAGGCGCACTGGAGATTTACCAGGATGTTGCCTGGTCTGGAGGGAAGATCTTATGAGGAAAGGATGAGAGACTTGAACCTCATTGGTAAGAAGGCGGCTAAGAGGGGATTTGATAGAGACATATAAGATGATCAGAGGATTAGATAGGGTACACAGTGAAAGTCTTTTTCCTAGGATGATGACGTCAGCATATACGAGGGGGCATAACTACAAACTGAGGGGTGATAGATTTAAGACTAATGTCAGAGGCAGGTTCTTTACACAGAGAGTGGTAAGGGCGTGGAATGCCCTACCTGCTAATGTAATAAACTCAGCCACATTAGGGAGATTTTAAGCAATCCTTAGATAAGCACATGGATGATTTTGAGAGTGTAAGGGGACAAGCTGAAAAAAGTTCACACGTTGGCACAACATAGAGGGGCGAAGGGCCAGTTCTGTGCTGTATTGTTCTATGTTCTATGAACATAGCAGCTATGGTCAGTAAGTTTGCTAATGACACTAAAATTAGAGACATATTTGTCAGTTAAGGTGGTGCCTTCAGACTAAAATGGTACCTTGAACAGATCGGCCAATGAATGGCAGGTAGATTTTAATTTAGATGAATGCGAGGTATCCGTTTTGGTAAGGTGAATCAGGGCATGACTTGTACAGTTAATGGTACGGCCCTGGGGAGTGTTGCCAAATAAAGGCACCTAGGGGAACAGACGCATAGCTTCTTGAAAGTAAAGTCACATGTAGACAGTGTGGTGAAAGCAGCATTTGGCATGCTTGCCTTCATTGGTCAGTGCATAGCAGTTGGGAGTTCATGTTGCAACTGTACAGGACATTGGTGAGGCCACTTCTACAATATTGCGTTCAATTGTAGTCTCCCTACTATAGGAAACATGTTGTTAAACTGACAGGACTCAGAAAATGTTGTTACAATTGGAGGATTTGAGCCATATGGAGAGGCTGAATAGACTGAGGCTACTTTTTTCTGGAGTGTAGGAGGTTGAGGAGTGATCTTATGGATGTTTATAAAATCTGAGGGGAATGGATAGGGTTAATAGCCATACCTTTTTCCTAGGGTAGGGGAGTACAAAACTAGAGGGCATAGGTTTACGCTGAGAGGGGAAAGATTTAAAAGGAACCTGAGGGGCAAAGTTTTCATGCAGAAGGTAGTAAGTGTATGTAACCAGCTGCCAGAGAAAGTGGTGGAGGCTGGCACAATTAAGTCATTTAAAAGGCACCTGGATGGATATACGAATGCAAAGGATTGAGGGGGATATGGGCTAAACGCTGGCAAAAGAGAATAGATTAAATTTGGGATATCAGGTTTGCATGAATAAGTTGGTGCGAGGGGTGCGTTTACGGGCTCTATGACTCAAATTAAGTCACTTCAAATAAGTTTGCCACAACACAACCACCACCATGAAAGGGGTCTAGAGACTTCTAGCCAGCCAATTTTAAGTTTTCAGATTGTACTTGATAATTCAGATGCCTAATAGTTTAACTTTGTCATTAAACCCTTTTATAGAAAAATAAATTTTCCATTGGTTATTATGTAGCTGATCGTTTTAATCAAATTTTGTCCCACCCAATTTTCAAAAATTTTTAAACTTTTGTTTCCCATCCCTAATTGCTCGAGTACCTAAATAGTTGGCTAGTGCATTTTGGAAAGCTCTAAGAGTCAATCAGACTGCTGAGAGTCTGGAGTCAAATACAAACCAGGCCAGGTAAACATGGCAGACTTCCTTCCTTAAAGGACATTACAGAATATCACGAGTCCACTTTATCCTCCAATTCTATTTGCCTTAAAAAGACTTATTTACTCAAAAGATAGATACTTGTCCTCTGTACATTGTGCGCCAATTACAGAGAAAGAAACAAGAGGCAGCCATTTGGCCCTTTGATCCTGCTCTGCCATTCAGTATCATCATGGCTGATCATCCACTCTCAGTATCATCATGGCTGATCATCCACTCTCAGTATTCTGTCTCCATTTTTGCCCCATATCCTTTGATCCATTTAGGCCCAAGGACTATATCTAATTCAGGAAACATTCAGTGTTATGGCCTCAGCTGCTTTCTGTGGCAGAGAATTCCAAAGGCTCCCCACACTATGGGTGAAAACACGTCTTCTCCTCTTAGTCCTGAATGTATCCTTGGACTGTGACCCTAGTTCCAGACACCTTCGCCATTGGGAACATGCTTCCCACAATTCTCCTTGAAGCAAAGTCCAGCAACACACAACAAAAAAATGAAGGCTCATTAGTTGGTGGGTGCAATGTTACAGAAGTAGAAACAAAATAGACTCATTCAGGACACAAATGTAGTTGGGATGTCTCACTGTAAGGATAAACTTGACAAGCAGATTACAAATGGACTGATTCAGTCCCAGAGTTACCATGTGATGGGGAACGAATTCTATAGCAGGGACCAAAAGACAATGCAAAACATTATTCTAACTTAAGACCATCAAAATTAAATTATGCATTAAGTGTTCCATCACTTGCTCTAGTTTTAAACCCATTTTGTTTCAACATGCATTAGATAATGGAAAGCCAGTGCAAGCTTCAAAAATAATTTGAGCAAACTTGCTGCACCACACTGATTAATAATTAACAACCAATGATCATTTTATTTTAAAATCAAATGATTACGCAAAATAAGACAAAGCAGAGTTGATTTGAGAGTTCTTTTAAAATCAAAGTTAGCTTTCATAATTGAAAATTTATGGATATGAACATTATTGGGAGCATGGAAAAATGATTCATTCTAACATTTCACAGATTTATGACGCAAATTCAGTAAAACTCATCTTATTCATTAATTCTAAAATAACTAATTTCATTTAGTATTTCAGTTAGTGACAACTGTGTGTAACTTATTTATAGCTCCCTACATTTAGCATAACAAACATCAATAAGCTGAAACGAGTGCAGGTACTGTTCAAGAATCCAACTAGAATGATTCAAAGGACAGATTATGCGAACACTATTCCCCCTTCTGACATCATCCCCTTTCATTAAATCTCATTCTTGTAGATGGTACTAACACTGAATACTGCCACTGGAGCACAAGTCTGATGAAGTTTCTTCCAAGTAACATTTGCAGCACATAAAATTCAGGCAATGACTATTGCCAATAAGAGACAAGCAAACAATTATTTGACATTTATTGGTATTACCATCACTGAAAAACCTACTGACGGAATGTAGGGATTCTACAACTCTATCAGCAGCTTCTGGGTTACAATTGACCAGGAACTCAACTAGACACACTCTCACACACACATTATAAAGCGGATCAGAGGTTAGGAATACCAGAGAGAGTAACTCACCTCCAGACTCCCCAAAGCCTAGCCACCATCTATAAAGCACAAGTCAAGAGTGATGGAATACTCATTTGCTTGGATGGATGCAGCTCCAACACTCAAAAAGGTTGACACCACCCAGGACAAAGTAACCTGCTTGATTAGGATCAAATTCACAAGCAACCACTCCCTCCACCACCAATGCTCAGTAACAGCAGTGTGGCGATTTACAAGTTGCATTGCGGAAATTTGCCAAAGGTCCTTCAACAGCATGTTCCAAATCTATTCAACTAGAAGAAAAAAGGCATGACATATAGGGGAACACCACCCTCCAAGTGTCCCTCAGCATTGATTTGGAAATATATTACCATTCCTTTACTGGCAGTGGGTCAAAATCTTGGAATTCCCTCCCTAACAGTATTGTGGGTCTATCAACAGCACATGGACTTCACTACCGCCTTCACAAGGGCAACCTAGGAACAGGCAATGAAATACTGGCAAGCTAATGATACCCACATGCCAGGAGTGAATAGAAGATTTTTTTTTTAACCAAGCTTTTTTTTGCATGTTACTGGGAGACAAACCTTTCAATCATCATTAAGATTAAACCTCTTTCAGTTTTAGATTCTGCAGATACTCCACATGATAGAGAATAGAATCTAGCATATAGCATCATATCCAGTAACTGACATGTTTCTTAAAAACCACAACTAATTCTTGAACCAGAAAATAGACATAATTCAGGGCTCCTGACACTTCGATTGTCCCTGCCCCTTGCGAGCAAGTATTCTGAGCCACTCACTCAATAAGGACAAATAAATCAGAGAAGATTCTGATCTGAAGACGTGTGCGCGCAAGTACAACAGTTGATTGGAAAATCTCAATCGGAGACAAATCTGGAGTAAAGAGAAACTCCTACTCATTTGCGTTGTCAATTTTTAAAATTCCACTTTAAGGAAGATGGGAGTTTATCATCTAATATCACATGGATGACATTTAAGACAACAGTAGTATTTTTATTTCTAGTATTACTTCACAAAAAATTGAAGATTGCTTAATGGGTAAACATCAACCAAACTGAGTAACACCATCCCAACATGTGATATACAACAAACAAAAGCAGCAACACACTCACTTAATTGTCTAATCTTCATCTAATTCAAAATTCGGAAACAATCCAGTTTCATTCAGACATGCAAATGCCCTTCAATTAGGTATTAGATTTATACACAACTTTAAGTTTGGAAAAGAAGTCGCTATTAAATTAATTATGTCCAAATCATCTAAATGAATAATTACTGTGCTTTTGTTCATTATTATGTTACTAGGAGTTAATTAGAGAGCAAACAGTTGTTCAGAGGAAATGAAGCTGCTTGTTCTCCAAATACTTAAGATTTTGTTTCTTTTATTCAAAGATGAAGGAAAGAAATTAGGCAAATGGGATCGGACAATTAAACCTAACATTTTAGGAAATAGAAACCAGGAAAGGATAAAAAGATTTATTCCTTTTTGATAAAATAATACTCAACCACCTGGTAGTTGCACTTACAATAGTCAATACAACACCAGGTTATAGTCCAACAGGTTTAATCGGAAGCACACTAGCTTTCTGAGCGGTGCTAGTGTGCTTCCAATTAAACTTGTTGGACTATAACCTGGTGTTGAGATTTTTAACTTTGTACACCCCAGTCCAACACAGGCATCTCCAAATCAATAGTCATTACATGTTTCACACATCTAAAGTTTTTGTCAACTTTGCAGATTAATTTTCAATTCTGAAATCTGACTGTTTTGCACATCTATAAATTTAGCAAATACATTTTATCTTTCATGAATCCAAACATTGGTTAAAGGCATGAAGTGCCTCTATCATCAAGGAACACGATCTGACTGCCCCATGCAGAGATTTAAACAAGACCATTGGGGGTTGGGGACCCAATCCAAAAATGATTAATATTACTCGTGGTCATTATGCTCCAATACATAAGTGACCATGTTACTTTATAATGTCACTCAAAAACTAATATATCTAGTTCCTACTTTCTAACAAATTCTGAGGCCGAGGCAGATGCAGCATTTGCAAAGTCAACAAGATTTTGCATCAGAAGATTTTGCACTTCGGCCCAACAAGTCCACATCGACCCCCTGAACAGCAACCCACCCAGACCAATTCCCCAACATTTGCCCTTTCACCGAACACTACAGACAATTTAACATGGCCAATTCACTTAACCTGGACTGTGGGAGGAAAACGGGAGCACTCGGAGGAAATCCACGCAGACACGGGAAGAATGTGCAAACTCCACACAGATAGTTGCCTGAGGCGGGAATTGCATCCGGGTCTCTGGCACTGAGGCAGCAGTGCTAACCACTGTGCTACCCTTATAAATTTTCAGGGAGGTGCAGCAGTGAAACACATAAGAGGTTTAACACTGTAATGTGGTAATGGGCCTCGCCACTTCCCCACCAAAAATTGCTGAGTTTCTCCAAGCACTTTCCCTGTAAATCTCAAAAACAGTGAATTGAGATTTTCAGGGCAGATCAAGAACAGCTGCAAAGCTGAGGTACAGTAATTAGAAAAAGTAAAATGCAGTATAAAAATTTGCAAAAAGCCATGTGTCAACAAAACTGAGAAAACAAAATAGGGTATTTCTCACCACACTGCACAAACAATATTAATGCTTGCGCTGAACTCTGTTCATACCATTATATAATGAATATTAAGGTTTCATTCTCAGTGCTGCAATTCTATGACAAACAAATTATAGCATTTGAAAGCTAGATTTAATAGACAAAACCCAAGTCACTCAGTGCAATCCGTCACTTTATTACTGTAAGCTATGATTTCACTGTGACAGCAATCAACCAAAGTTTCACTGAATTTTTCGTTTACAAGAACGCACAGCGTTGAAGGATGGTCAACCAAAAGTCTGGTGAGTTTAATCAGAAATACAGCTTAGGACAGCAATGTCCCAGATATGGTTATGATTTGTGCTGTATTGTGTTGATTTCGGACAGGGCATTTCTGACAGCATAAGCAAAACCTTGGTGTTTAGAATTAACTCCAAAAGTAGATTCAATCTGACAAACCACACTGATCTCATCTAACTTTTCTGTTCAAATGAGATTTCTCCAGAAAAGTCACACAAAACAACTTGTCAAAGTGCAGATTAAATCTAAATACCCAAATAGTTGCACTAATGTTAATACTTTTATCAGTAAAAGTCCCTAAATAAATGGTCAACCCTCAAAAATATCAAATAGACCACAAATTATACACGTATTCTCAAAATAATTTGGCAATTAAATAATTCCCACAAAAATAAGTTACTGCATATATGTGCACATATAATCAATAAAGAGGAGGACAACCTTTCCCTTCCATAAGTCCAGAACCACCAGAGTTAACATTATAAAGCCACCAGCAACATTTCAGATAGTACCCACAAATAACACTTAATTATGTAATTTAATCTTCTACCTAAAATTTGTAGCCTGATACATTAATACATGAGAGTCTTGTCAATCCTAATGAAAATAGTCGCTTGGTTAATAAGAAAGAACTTGCAAGATGACTGCAGAAATCGATTTTCCCAGTCTTAGAAAGAATAAAATTTGGATAAATGCTTGTATATTAGATTAATTTTGACAAACAGCATTGAACAATTGGGGGGGGGGAGGATTCTAGGGAATATAGGCTGTAAGTCACAATCTGTTCCACCTCATCCTTCACTTCACTATTATGAAATATTCCACCTTCAAAGCAAGAACAAGTGCCCGCTTAAATATTTAATAAATTCTTGGTTTCCAAAGAGAATTAAACTCTGAAATGAACATTTGGGACTAATGCAGAATCTTAGTCAATACTTCAAAATCTATTGTTACATTTAGTAGAAATTTTGAGCTACCATTATCTTTTTACAAAAATCTAATGTTGAAAACTTCTATTTTTTTTCTAAAAATTTAAACATTCGAATTCATGGAAAACTGACATACTAACCTAAAGAGCACAGCCAAGTGGAAATGCTGAAATGATAATCACAGATGGCAAATGACAGTGACTTCTTTATCTCTGCCAGGTTTCACGATCACTCTGCAATACTTTTGTCCCACCACCAAAAAAAATTTTTACTATAAGATATGCGCCACTGATGTCACCAGCTCTCAACAGCAATATCAAATTAAGTTTTTAATCTATTAAATACATGTTGATCAGTGAAAAAAGGTGCCAGAGATGGTCATTCATTCTCGCAAATTGGCAATCATGAGACCATCAATATCTGTCAAGTTGCTAAGTACACTGTAAATTCGTCAATTGTCAAGTGTACAACAATTGGTTCCCTCACTATTTTCAAATTAATTAAGTGTGCAGATACTTATAAACATGCTTTATAAAAGTGTGCTGCTAACTATTAAGCAGACTTCATCCCAAATGCACAACTATTGGAAAGACCATCTTCCACAAACTCTACACTTTCAATCTCTCTTTCTGCAGGTGTAAAACTAGGTTATACAAAGTCAAACCATTCGTTTGATTGATCACTCACATAAGCAGTTTTTTTCTGGGGGAAAAGCTGTTGGTTTGAAGGTAACCACATATCTAATCAATCAAATTTTCAGGACACAATTGAATTTGAATCATGAATTTTTTGGATAATATAGTTTTAAGTTTTATTGAAATTTGACATGAACAATAAATTGTAAATACAATCAATCACATCAATGAACAGAACGCCACGGGTTGTACGATTAAGCCAAACCAAATTTTGGGCAGATCCTTAAAAGGTGTGAAGCTAACAATTTTTTAAAAAACACAATTTACCTACTCTACAAATGCAAAACACACAGTTAAATGTTACTTTCAGTACAAGGAAACTTAAAAATGGTTTTAAACTGCAAGCTCTTCTTAAAAACTACTAAGACAAAACACTAGCATTTACTTATATACAGCATACTCCAATGGCATCTAATCCCAAAGCCATAAACCAGTGAAACTGTCCAATACCAGTCAATTCTGCAAAACCATGATTGAAAATTGTGCCCAACATCTGAAAGCAAAGTCCAAAGTTTCCTTTCAAACTGCTAAAAAGGTAGCTTAAAAACAAAATAAAAAGCATCTTTTCCCCCAAAGAATTGTTAAGGGAAAATGTAAGCCAGAAATGTCCAAGTGCATTTATGAAAAAAAATCTGGTATATACAATAGTGATTCTTGATGTCAGCAAAATGCATGTGGCAGCCAATCTGTACTGAAGGATGTAGAGTTAAGCCAATCAGATTTGAAGGTTGCAGAGTTTAGCCAATCGGGTCTCAACAATCTCACTGAAACCCCCATTTGTTTACTTCCATTGCTGCCCATAAGTATCCTGATAAAACTCCTGGTTGTCATTATTGTAACCATAGTTACCAGAATAATCACCACCTTGCTGCAGAGGCTGCTGAGCGATGGGTTGGGAGCCCCAATTCTGTTGGTTGTTGGTTTGGCGTCGCTTGGAATCTGGCTGGTTGTACCCATCAGCTTTTCGTTTTCCTCCAACATTGCCACCACGGTTACCCCGGCCACCACGGGTTCCACGTCCTCTCTGCGGCGGCTGCGGGCCTCCTCTGCCACCCCTAGCACCCCTTGGAGGTCCCATCGGTGTTCCGCGTTGAGGATATCCTGCCCTTCCTCGGGGTGGTGGTGCACCACGGCCTCTGGGAGGAGGAATTGTACCTCTTCCACCCCTTCCACCTCTTCCTCTTTGAACTGGGTATCCATCGTCATAGCCATAGTATGGATCTTCATATCCACCACGATAATCATGATAATCATAACCATAGTAATCATCATAGTAATCTTCATAGCTGTAATAATCTGGAGGATAGCCATAACTACCACCTCTACTTCCACGGACTCGGCCTCTGATTGGAGGTGGCAAACGGGGTGGGGGGTAGTAATAATAGTCTTCATACCTGTAAAAGAAAATTGCATTAGATATAAAAAGTTAAAAGAACCATATTTTAGTTGCACTGCTCCTTTTTAATTCAACAACTTACACTTGGGTTCTTGTTGCCTGTCGTTGAGCCTGACGTTCCTTCTTTTTCTTATCAGGTGGTTTTGCAAGAACTATTTCAATGCCCTCACCCTCAATTTCTCTTCCATTCATTTGATCCATTGCCTAATCAAGAGAGAAAAAAAATTACAAGATACACAAGAAAAGCAATAGTTGGTCTGTCTGACCTCACCCAGTCAGACTCTACACATTCCCTATCAATAACAAAAACAGCTACAGAAAACAAACATCAGCAGGAGCCAGAAAGCCAGCAGGAGCCAGAAAGAGTTAGCATCAAATATATTCCCTTTCACCCAAAACATCTTACTTATCAATACCTAATGATATTGAATGGGCCCCCAACTCATTTTAAATCTGATGAAATTTTGAAGAAAATGACAAGGATGTGGAAATCAGTACCACATACTTGTTGAAGCAAATAGGATAATGCATTTAAGTAGATGCTCGGCAAGAATGTAAGGGAAGTAAAAGTTATTTTACAAAAGTGAAAGAGAATAAAGGGAATTACCAAATAACAAGCTGGGTCAAGTGGATTTTTTGATCCCACAAATCCTATGTAATCCAGCTGTTAAAATTTGAAAATTTCAAGGAACAGTAATCCCTTTATTGTAATTTGGAGAAGGGAAATTAAAATTAGGAATTATTGCTATGCAAATAAGCATCACAGACGGGTTGTATTAAAAAAGGCCAGTATTAATTTTAAACTTAATCTCTTTATCTAAACAGCATTCAAGTAACAATTTGACGTGAGTTCAGTAAATATCATTTAGCACTTTCAAACATCATGGCAATCTCTACAGATATGGTAGTTGGCATTATTCTGAAATATATCATGAATTGAGAGAGTTTAATCCAATTTACTGGCACAAACCTTCACTGCTGCATCTCGGTCCTCAAAATGAACAAAAGCATAGTCTTTCAGTTTTTTCACTCGTTCCAGTTTTCCAAATTGACTGAAGGTCTTCTCTAGTATTTCTTCTGTTACAGAGCTAGCCAGGTTTCTTACAAACAGCACTTTAACCTGTAGAGAGAAAAAGTGAGGGAAAAGTACCAAGTGAGAAATGTGAGTTCAACTCAATTTTGGGACACAATACCGCACTACTAGCAAAACTGACCAACTACATATTGCTAATCCCCAGAACTCAACAGAAAACCACTAATAAAGGATGAGTTAAATGAATAACTTTGACATTATTAACAATGCTGGGCCATTTATGGTAAAGACGACACTGGAAAAGTAGAGGCAAATGATACAAATATGTTTGATCTGAAAAGTTTCAATGTTACCGGGAAGATGAAAACTAAATAGGGTATCTCAATTTACTTTTTAGTAGTGGAAAATGAGTTGTATAAAAAATTCCATTGCTTGCTTTTAGATGCTTGTAAACTGGTAGAACTTCCCTTTGGTTTCTGACTTCATATCCAAATAAAATAGCATACCAAGCCAAGTCGAACCATATCACATCAAGCCATCACCATTGCTTTCATACCATGTAAAATGTCAAAAATGCCAGCTCAAAACAACTCTGGGACACTTGGCACCTTATACAAATAGGCAACAATGTCAAAAATCAGCATTATACCAACCAGAGACCTTGTTGACACTAGCTGCATTACCTTTGCCATCACCTCTGGATCTGGTTCCTCTACTGGGTCTGCCCATTCAACAGTGACTACGTTGCCCCAGACTTTCACTTTACCACTCATTAATCTCCGTCTAGCCTGAGCAGCAGATTTATGATCTTCAAATTCTAGGAAACAGAAGCCTCTATTTTTCTTCTTATCATCAGGTTGATGATAGAGGATAACATCAGTGAGACCCTCTACCGAAAAGAAATAAAAATTAATTTTATATGACAAATTTGTGCTAACCAATCGAAAGTTAAATCATTTGAACAGTTAATTCCATTTTATTGGTAATAAATGATTAGGTTCAAATGGAGAAAACACCATAAAACAATCACAGAAGCAAAAAAATTACACAAACAATTTAAACCATTTATAATAGCTTTGACATAATACCACAAATTATGATCCTGAAAGTCTTATTTTGGCTATTTCTTTGAAATGTCTCTCTTCGCAGTTGATTCATCTAACCAATAAGGCAGAACGCGACCAGACAAAGCTGACATGGATCTTTCAACAGAACTTAGGAGGCAATCTCAAAAATTACTGCAAGCACACGAAAGCAACATTTGGAGGTCTCTACATCAACATGCTCTCCAAGGTCAACCTTGAATGGGTCTGACTGGATGATGTGAAATAAATGAAACATTCATTAATTTAAATAACAGAAACTGCATTAGCAGAATTTGTCAGGAATGCAACTAGAAAACTGCAAATAGTATTAAGTTTTGTTGATGAGTGTTAATAAATTAATCATAAGCTATTAAACAATCTAAATTCTTCATAATTTTTCACTTTCCTATAGATTTGCCACAACAAGTTGTCATAGCCCCAGAAGACCATAGGGCTGCTCTCTCAATACAAACAGATAACTGGTGAGTTTAACCAGAGGGTCATATCTCAGATGATGTTCAGAATGCCAAAATACCAATAATTGAACCTTGCCCTTAAGGTCAAGTGGTATATGGTCTAGTAACTTCCAAACCAGTTTTCATTTTACGTGGGAATAGAATAATTATTCTTTTAAAGATTTTAAAAAAAAATTGGAAAGACGCAATTACCTCAAACAATGCCTTTCACACCTGCAGCAAATACAGTCCCAGGGCTGTTATTCTTACATTGCTGGCCTCAGGAACCTTACTGTGAATTGAATTTAGCTTGTTGTAATCCATAGCACAAACCAAACTAAAGTCAGTTTAAAAAAAGTTGACACAGGATAGCTGGTATTGAAAATATTACTAGCCACAAATCACTCAACATGAAATAGTTGCGCAAGGTCTTTGAGTTATACTTTTTGAGGAAGAAGCAGCAGCTAATTTTCAACTGGCCAAAATATTTTGATCGCAATTTTTGCTTCAAGCATCCCTAAACTTGATGCAGAGAGAAAAAGTTTTTTCACCAATTTCCAAATCAAACTACACCAAAATTTAAACAAAACACCCTGCACTTTTTTTTTTGAAACTGCACAAAATTCCCCTGTTTTTCAATATAATTACCTCCCATTCTTTTAAACTTGTTACTGCATAGCCCTAATTTATCTAGTCTATCATTAAGGGCCATCCTGTCATCGATGGAACCAATCTGGTACACCTGTATATCACCTCAAATATCACAATTGCTGCAAGACCTCCTTACTCTTGCATTTCCAATATTTTGCACCAGCCCCAGCAAACAAAAGACCACATGCTGTTTGTTTTTTCAACTGTTCACTATACACCTGCACACTACCTTCAAGTTTCTTCTAAGAGTACGACTTGAACATACAACCTTGATGCCTTTTAAAACATACTGCTTTTCTATTCTTCATTAGAAGTTACCCATACACCACACCATCTGTCAATCTCTTTGCAACTTGTTCCCTCTTCACAGCTTTATTAAATGTAGAAAACCACATGAGAATTAACTTAGAATAAAAAAATGAAAATAACATATTCCAAATTATTCACAAATTGCAATGGTCTCAACAATGATTAGGGCAACATTCTATTTAAACCTCCCAAATTGAAAACACTTTGTTTAACCTATTGAGTTTCAGGATTCCGAAAGTATTTATCACCAGTGACAGATTGGTGATATACCTACAGACAGTTTGGTGCATGGCTTGGCAAGGAACTTGCAGATGACTTTACCATGCAGGTGTTGCTCGAGTTGACACTGTGCATTTAGTATATAGTGTACAGCGCTCCACTATTTCTGCAAATCACCTCTGAAAGAAGTGATTGGGGTTACTATTCAACTGGACTGTTTGTTCTGGATGGCACCAAAGTGGTGTTGTTGGAGCTGCACTCACACAGGCAAGTAGAGGGCATTCCATCATAGCCCGACATTTACCTTGTAGATGGTGGGTTTGCTCTAGGGTGTCAATTATTCACCAAGGAATTCCCAGATTATAACTAATTCCTATAGCAAGGGTTTTCATACGCCTGTTGCAGTTCAATTTCTGCGTAATGGTAACCTCCAGGATGTTGTGGTGATATTGATCAAATAAATGTTGCTCAGGACACCAAGAAAACTTCCATTCTGGCAGAGGTTTTTTCCATACAAGTGACAGATCACAATGGAAAGATCATAAGCTCCAACCAATCCAAAGATGCATACGCATGAAATAAAAACTGACATTTTTTTAAAAAAAGGTTTAAATTGTTTTCTACTATCTGGATGAACTTAGTTCTAACCTGTGACTTTGCTGAATTCTTCCATAATGTTTTCCTTCGTCTTGTTCTTTGGAATAGAGCCAACAAACAGTCTGTTATTGGCCACAGAAATACAAACTCCAATGTGTTTACCAGGACGGATTTCATAGTTATCACACTACAAGAGAAAAGACAGGTTCAACTTGCATTAACATTTACAGCTTGGCACTTTTCAAACTGCTCTATTAAGCAACTTTTCAATGTAAAAAAGTTGCAGCTTCATTGTACACTGAACAGAAAGGATGCTTTAAAAAAAATTGAAAAAGATTTGCAGTATACCCAAATTTCAACATGTTCTTAAAAGCTTACAGTTTTGAATCACAGTATTAAAATAGACAAGATTACCAGTTTAACAGCCTCCTGTGCTGCATCCTTGTTACAGAAAGTAACAAAAGCATAGCCACGGTTCTGACCAGACAGGGGATCCATCATTAGTCGCAGATCCCAGATAGAACCGGCTTTCTCAAACAAAGGAACAAGTTCATTTTCATACAAATCCCGGGGGATCTTCCCAACAAATACCTAAAGTTGAAAAGTATGCAAAATTGTAAATATAACAAGATGTTGACATGTCTCAGAGTAAGCTTTGGCATAAGGAATAACAAACATGCTGCAAGTCAGATTAATACCTAGAGTAGTTTCAATGCCCATATACCTTTTGTGAATGAATGAAGGAAAGATTATATTGTACAATCATTACAATATGTCTATTGCTATTATTTCTATTCTTGCACTGATGGAGTGAAGGTGAAGCTACACTCGTGTTAAAGAAAGGAAGGAATAGAAAACAATGCTAACAGGATTAGATGAAACAACGAGGGAGAAAACTTGTGTGCAATTTAAACTCAGGAACATACCAGTTGAGTCCATCAGCCAATCTTTCTACTGAAAAACTACACGTAAATCACATTTACAGAACTTCAACACAGTACTTCTCAACAAACACAATAAAGCTGTTTTCTGGATCAGTCACCTTGGGTGTGATTCAACACTGTCAAACAACCAACAAGTTGACAATTATTTGATGTTTAACATATTTAAGTGCTTTGGATGTGGAATCAATTTTAACTAGGACAACAAAGAACAATTACTAAAATGATTGTATATGAGCCACATAGTACACAGTCAGGCTTAAGTTGTCTCTCCCCCCCATTATTTATCTAGCCTTACAACTTTGGGCTTTGATTTAAGGTGGATTATTCAAATGACAAAGACAATCACACATATTGATTTGGATTGGAAGACCATAAAACAGTCAACATTTCAGTTCCCTTTACACATCTACATAGTGAAGCATTTTCATTAAAAGCCAAATTTAGTGTCTTCCAATTCAGTTTATGACCCTTCTATAAACAGTTAACCTTGTTGAAATCAATGTTATTTCAAAGTTGTTTACGAGATAGTTAAGATTTTCCTACTTTTCAAATGACTTGAAAGAATAATCTGAAACGTACCCTTTGTTAAGCAAGTCCTGGGTTATTTCTTACAAACACTATTTATAGGAATTCAAATATGTTTCCATTGTCAAAAATGTCTATCAGGAGAGGCTTAAAGTAAGGAACGTTCCATTTAAGAGATGAAGTGGAATTTCTTGAAGGTTATTAATCCTTGGAATCAACTTCTAGGGACCAGTGGAAATGGTCATATTTTCAATGCCAAGACAGACAGATGGCTGATCAACAAGAGAGGAAGGTGTTACAGCCAACAGGCAGAAAGCAGGACTTCAGGCTACATTCAGATCAGCCATGATTTTACTGAATGGCAGAGCATCTATTTCTTACGGTCCCTATGCTGATATGCAGCACCATAGGTGGAAACAAACGTCAGGTAAGTCTATCATGCAGTCATGGCTTGTGGCCACATAGATAGATCATCAGGTTTTTTAAGTACATCTTAAAACTAAAACTATTCCTGTTATCATCAGGCACCCAGAGAACACTTCACCTAACTGAATCAAATGGCAGCACTCTTGCTCGAATCCCAAATGAGAATTATATTCCCAGTCCAGGGCTTGAGCATGAACTCTAAGATGACAAAATCAAAGCTAAATTCAGACATGACATCCTTCATGCGATGTTAAGCTGAAAGCCATCCATCATTATCCTGACCAATATGCTTCCCTCATCCACACATCGAAGCATACAAACTGATCTCTGCTGTCGTTTGGGGAAGTGGTGTAGTAGTAACTTCAATGAAGTGGTAATCAACAGTCCCGGACTAATATTTTGTGCACGGTGGTAATGTCTCTACCTCTGGACTCTAGTCCAAGATGAGTTCTTGTATCATAACATTTCCAAACTGGTTGATGGACTTGATCATGCAGCATAAACTTTACTTGTGTTAATTCAAATAATCTTCTTCACTCAAACATCCAAACTATCCACCAGTTCAAATTAATTTGAAGTTATGAACTGTTTTAGGTTTAAAATTAAATATAATTTTGGAAAGCTAATCTACTGCTGGTATTAAAAAAAGTATGAAGGAACTGGAATTAAGTTACCTGTTGGATACACTAACTCTAAACTTTCAAAGTATTATGTACAGACTTGCATCCATGAACTGTATAGCTTTGTTTTATTAAAAATATTGAAACAACGAATACCCAGTTCCCTTGAGCAACAGGTCGATTACAAGATGAAAACCCTTACCTTCTACACTGTAACACGTCCTGAATATCAATGAATCAGTTCAACAGTTTATAAGGCTGATTACTCATTGTTGGACACTGACCTCTGTTCCGATTCCAGGTTGTGGACCTGAATGCACATTGTCAGGAGGAGGACCACCATACTTCCTTTGCCCTGTAGTTACATCCAAAGTGTAGCCAGTCCGTTCCAAAAGTGCCTAAACAATGCATTAACAGCCCACAATGAATTTAATACCAGTATACATTAAATAGCTATAGTAAGCACCAAGATTATTTCACAGAAAAATTATAAACACATTAACTACAAATTAACAGTTTCAGTCAAACCAAATGAGTAATTACTTCAATTTGGAGTTTTTAAAGAAATCATAAACAGGTTTGATTTATCCCAAATATCCAGATTTATTTTGTTTCAGTTGTCTCCTGAATCTAGGCAGGTTTATATTATCAAGGAAACTAATCATCTCCCAACTTTTCAACAACCCTTGTAACCTCGTCAATGGACACTGACCGTTCATCTGCACTTCTCAAATTCGAAACAGGAGGAAAGAGAAGACATATTCAAGATGATCTCAGGCCCAAATACCTCGCCTCATGTAGTTATCTTCTATTCATAACTATCTTCCCCCGCTTGTTCTTCCACCAAATCTACAAAGTCATTTGTCATAATACTTGAGATTTTTATTGGTTCAAACAGAATTTTTCGTAGATTTTTCATGTGAATTGCAGTATTGTATATCTAGCTTTTCCTGCCAAAGCTAGCTGGTAAATTAGGTGGATTAGCCAGAGGAAATTCAAGCTTACAGGCATAGGATAGGGGGATACATCTGAGTGGGATGCTCTTTCGAGTGTCAAAATGGACTTGTTGGGCTGAATGGCCTGTTCCCACACTGTAGAGATTCTACATGTGAGATTACCTGAGCTAAATTCAACATGCATTTTCACAAACAGCAAATACCTTAATTTTTGACTCATCTGGACCCTTTGTAGCATCTTGTACTTTGCTACCTTGCTTCTCCCGCTGCCTGTAGGTCTTCATTACTCCACAAAGAAAGGCACTCTTATTCTGAAAGGAAAGATTGATATCTGAAATTATAATAAATTTAAATGATGCATTTATTGATTAAGTCAAGTATGGAAGATTTGTTGCATGACATCATTAATTATAAACTGTGCCCCTTTGTCTAGTTTCTGCCCTTTGTCCTCTATACTAACTGTTCTTTTAAAATATTTTGATGGATTCTAAGATTTTGTATCTGCCCTTCAACAATTAAAATGAGAAAAATCAAAATTAATTCACCCCTTAATTTTTCAAATGTCAAAAAGTACAAGTCGTTTTTGAACACAACAGATCTTAAGTGCAAAAGTGCATGACCAGTTAGTTACCTGCACGTGAGATAGGTCACTTTCCTTAAATTGCTGCAATACAGACAGTGCTCCTTCCTCATTGAATTCCCTGAGCGCATCAATGGCTCTCTCATCAAGATCAGCATAAGATACCAATCCTGCAAACAAAATGTAAACTAAGTGTTAGATAACAAAGATCCAATCAAATATTAAACGTATACAAATTCACATGAAAAGGTCATTTCAAATCTATTTCCAAAACTTACACATCGAGTCACAAGTTAAAAGGAACCAAAGACAAAAGATACAGTGGCGTTAATTATTTGTGTCTCACCCAAATCTTCCAAAAAGCGTGGATGCATTTTGGGGTTTTTAAATCACCATTTCCAGCTAATGTATCATGACATACCTAGTTCCAAGATTGCTTTTTTTGTGTAACAACAAGCTTCTGATGCTTAGCTTAGTTTTTAAAAATACACAAATACCGATGAAAATATAGGTATACGTTCCATGACCCAAGAACAAAACAAGATATAAATATAATTAGACACAATTTTATCTACTATCGCGTGCACAAAGACTCATTTTATAAACATAAAATTCAAGAAATGCTCACACTTTAGCAACTACATATTCTGCTGCATCCATATAAGAAAACCATCTTACACAATTCAATCCCCTACATCACTACGGTTAATTTTCTAAAAACGATATTTGATTGCACATGGATTTTAGATATACCTCAAATTTCTATCATTGAGCGTTAAAGAGAACTAGAAACTCAAATTGTACAACAAGTTGACATGTACAGCTCCTGCAGCACTAGCCAACTATGGCAATATTATTTATTAGCAATTTTCTTCGCATTTTGAAAATAGAAGGCAAAAGGCCGCAGAGGTACAAGACACTCAAAGTTTTAAAGCATCCTGTTTACAACATTACATTTACATCAGAGTTACTTGATAATCCTTACCTATAATCACAGGTTCATAACCAACATATTCTAAAGGTGTTTTAATTATTTTCTTTACATGTCATGGTGCATTTAATTATTAAATAAATAATAACCAACTTAGCTCCACCTCTGGGAAAAATTATGAAATTAGGAGGATATATAGTAGATTAAATCCTCTGGACATTTGATGCAATGCCACAAGTTCAAATTAAAAAAGCACTGTCCAGCTGGAAGCAGATGAAAACCATTGATCAGATCTCTAGTAGGCACTAAAACATGCTGCACAACTCCATTTCATGGTTGACTTTGCAGAAAATTAAGACATTGGCTGTTTAGGTAGGATTTAAATTTAGGGAACTTACTGAACTAAATAGCATTTTGAAATTAACACAGAACCGCACACAAACTCTTCAAACTAAATGCCTACATTTTCTTAATTGCTATGTGAGCACACCTTTCAAACAGCTAGAAAGCAAGACCAAGCTTGTTTCATGCTTTTAATTCTACGGACAGTGAATATCATCAGCCATTGCTTCTGCTCTCTAGTGGCTTTACGATATGAATTTTGAGCCTTTCATAAATTACAAAATTGTGCACTACCAATACCACTACAAATGCTGGCAGGAATTATACACAGCAGTCTCTTTCGATTTCAACAAATGCATCAAGTGTCAAATCCACCTCAAATTTGTTAGCAGCATGTCAGGAATTTCCCAGTTACATATCATTTTCAGGTTAAAGCAATATTTTGGACTACTAAAACCACAGGTCAGGGCATATTATACCTGTTTGAAAGATATCATCTAGCCTTTCTGCTACTTTCTGTGGCAAGCCAGCATCTATTAGCACCTGGTAGTGTTCTGAATGGGTGACAGCAGATGAGGTATCCATGGGTTCTTCCTCCTCCTTCACCTGCGCTGCATTTCCATTCACCTCAGTAGCCATTTCTAATTATAGCTGGAATGAAAAAAAATACTATTTAAGACCATTTTTTTCCTCTGCATATTAGGTTGTCACAAGGCTTTATTGCTAAATGCTATATAAACACGGAGTGGCTCAGGATAGAATACTGTTCCTTCACTTCTGGGACCAGATTTAAACCCAACCCAGGTAAACAAGATAAAAGTTTCATCTATCTTTAAAAGGTCCTAAGTGAAATGGGTTTGGGCATTTCCCAATGGACAGAAGTCCATAATGCAAAAACTGCCCACAATTCACCACTCAGAAACAGAGATGGCTAGTGCAGGAAATGGAAATGTCACGCTGGTTCAGTAGGGGTCCTCTGATCTTGGAAGTCAGGCACCTGATCAAATCTAGTGAGTGGGCTCAACATTAAAAATTCAACTGTAACAACGCCCGACCTGATGGTGCTTGATGCTGGTACTTGGAACACAGGAAAATCTTCCAGTACTGAGTTATTTCAGCAAAGATGCATCCAGAGCAGTTATTTACCATTACAGTAATGTAAAATAAGCCTCATTAACCCCTACTGTGATCACTCACAGAGTGATGAGCAGAAACAATCGATTACAAAATTCACAACAAGAGCTAATACCCATCAATGCATACAAGTTAAAGACCCTGGACAGCAGGTTTTAATTCCATCATCTCAAATACTATAGTTTGAAATCAAAACAATGATTCTTCAGAATGAATGCCTGTTTCAAAAAGCTTTTTTTTAACCCCTTCAGTGAATGCAAATGTAAAGACTATACAAACCTTTATATAAAACAATACATTCCTTATAGCTACCAAATCCCTTGCAAACTGTGTTGCTCAACCTTTGTTTCAAAAATGCACACGTACCAGTAAATAAGACAAGGCAAATCAACAAGGACAGTCAAACGTAAAGGTAAAGCCATTTAGGATCCAAAAGGAAATCACATTCCACAGGCAGAAACCATGTCTAAAGTACTGAATGAGTACTCTGCAACTATTTGTAACGACAATTTTCTCTTCAAATGAGAATAACACCAACGCAGTAAAAGATGGGAAGAACTAATTATACAAATTAGATAAAAACAGACGAGAAGGTTCTTAAAACATTATCAAGTGAAATTGAAAACAGCAACCAATAAGACAGGATACATGTTATCACAAGAAGCAGCTATCTCTCAAGTCATCCCTGGATATAGAAGTGGTGCCAAAAGCCTGAAGGGCTGTAAATGTTATGTACTCAAAAAAGATGATGAACCCAGCAACTGCAAAACAGCCAACCTAACAGCAGTTGTTGGGAAATTAATTTCCACAAGGAAAAATGTATATTAATCCCACCCAGCGCAGATTTGTAAGACTATGCAGGCTGAAAGACATGACCGAATTCTTCAATGCAATAATGGGAGAGAACTGATGAAAATACTGCAACTAATGCCAGGTACGAACTTCCAAAAGGAATTAAATGCAATGCCACAAAATACCTTGTGAGCAAAAGGTAAGCCCTTGAGGATACAAGGGATTTTATTTGAATGAGCATGAACCTGGCTCAAAGATTTTTAGGTTGGAAGGAAGCATACAGTAGGGTCCAGCAATCATCACTATTAAGTCATTGTTCCACTGGACATATAGGTTTGTGGCCTGGACTTTGTTTTATCGGGGGTGGGGGGGAGGAGAATGAGGAGAAGTAGGTGTTTACACATTAGTCAACATGTGGAAATATAATAAACAGTAAAGAGAAAAGTCATCATGTTCAGGGTGGCAATGACAAGTAAAATGAGCAGACAAAACAGCACGCAAAATTTAGAAATGCAAGGCACCCGTTTTAGGGAGAAGGAGGAGACAAAATAAATGGTACAACCTGGAAGAGTAGTCTCAAAACTGGCATGACATGATGGTATGTGTGTTTTGGAATCCTTGTTTTTTAGAGTCCAAAACAAAGATGATTTATTGAGACCTTTAAAAATAACTGTCATCAGCCATCAGCTAGAGTTGTGTATCTAATGTTAGGTGCCACATTTCAGAGAAGGATGCCAAGGTTTTGGAAAGGATGCAGATTTACAAGAATAGTATCAGGAATGAGGGACTTCAGTTTTGTGGATAGACTCGAATATTTGAAACTGTTTTCTTAAAACAAAGAGTGTCATGGGGAAATCTGATGATTAAGGGAGCAAATGAGGGAAAACTGCTCCAAAACATCTAAAATACCTCAAAAACACGAGCAGCTGTTACAGCCAGAACTTTTCTCCACCCTCCATTTTGGATTACCCATCATGTTGCGGCTCTACAGGATGTTTGTTAGGCCACCCTATTGGAAAGATGATGTGAAACGTGAAAGGGTTCAGAAAAGATTTACAAGGATGTTACCAGGGTTGGAGGATTTGAGCTCTATGGAGAGGCTGGGGCTCTTTTCCCTGGAGCATCAGAAGCTGAGTTATCTGATAGAGATTTATAAAATCATGAGGGGCATAAATAGGGTAAAGAGACAATGTCTTTTCCCTGGGATTGGGTGGGGGGGAAAGAGTCCAGAACTAGAGGGCAGAGGTTTAGGGTGCGAGGGGAAAGATATAAGAGACCTAAGGGGCAACTGTTTCACATAGAGGGTTGTACGCATATGGAGTGAGCTGCCAGATGAAGTGGTGGAGGTGGTACAATTGTTGCATTTAAAAGGCATCTGGGTGGGTATGTAAATAGGAAGGGGTTTAGAGGGATATGGGCCAAGTACTGGCAAACAGGACTAGATTAGGTTAAGACATCTGGCCAGCATAGATGAATTGGACCGAAGAGTCTGTTTCCATGCTGTACATCTGTATGACTCTATGTTCCCAGGCAGATAGGTTGATAACTGGAGAAGACAGAGATGGAAACGTGGAACGTTTAAAATTGTAGAGGAAGAGAGGGAAGCAAGACCAATAGAGAGAAGCTAAAAGCCCTTTCAAAACAGTTACCACACATAATTGTCCATTTGCTTTCGGAGCTATATCACAAATGAAATGAGGAAAAAGATATAGCCATACAGTGAACAATGGGATATTTATAAGTATATTGTAATTTGCTTACTGGGAGGGGAATGCTTGAATAAACCAAATATAACTCCAGTACACTCAATTTTATTTTCATAGATGTTTGTAAGATACTAAGCACTTAAAACAATTATTAACGGCTATATGCACAAAAACACAAGCAGAATATTATGAAGCAAACCAGCTCTGGCCTAAGCAAAGCATAGGATAATCTTAGATAAACTTCAGGAATTATTTTTTGAAAACAAGTCAACAGTTTTCTAATCATTTGCATTGATAACACCTTTAACAACCTCAAGATGTCTTAAAACATATCAAGATCATTTTATTACTTGTGATGACATGATCATATAGTGGAAAGTATGATTTCCATGATTGCTCTTTTAAAAACATATGGGTTGATCGCTACTATTCAAGTGGTCTAAAAACAATGCTCCAAAGTGAATGCTCAAATGTATGCATTACCAATCATACTATTGCATCAAGTGCACAATTTCCCTAAGTTTGACAAGTACAAACTATATCATGAACTAAACGTGCAACTTGGAATTCACACAATCGAATTCAATGAAACTTATGAAATATATTGTGTGGTATTTCAGACTGAACTCTCTGGGTTGAAATTAAATTATTTCAAATGATGAAAGCTATCTTTCAGCACCAACATCAGTAATGCAGCAGAAATTACATAATTCTCATCTCCAAATGTGGCGTAATGAAGTATCAAATCACTGGCAATTTCAAGAGGTTCCATTCAAAAAATTCCAAGATTCAAACATACACATACATAAGAATTTAAACACATAAAAAGATTCATCCTCCACCTGAACTAAATGAAATATAGCAAGTACATGACCCATCAAAAAAACTCCAACAAATTAAAAATACCAATCATTATTGAAAGCTCTACCCTTACCTAACTACTCACTCATGCTCTAGAGAGATGGAGACCACGTTCAAACCAAGTAATTATTATATACTTCAAAAAAGGGGGCTTATTTGAACTGTAAAGCTCAGTAGTCAATTCAAAATCTGCACAGACAGCAAAAGCTTTAAGACATAAAGATTCCATTCATGCCACAAGTTTCCCAATGCATCTATGACCAAGAAGCCATTCGCGGTTATCACTAGTTAATCCACGTGTACTAAAAATGTTCAGTTCGGCCATGCGTCAACTCGGCACAACAATGAGGCCGAGCCACATGTTGCATCAACATTAACCGAGCAAATAAAAACCATAATGAATAAATAAAATTTTAAAAATGCAAATAATCAACGGGTACGGTGAAAACAGAACCATCCTCTGCTAAAGGGGGGGGGGGGGGAAGAGACGTACAGAAAATGTCCATGAAGATTAATAGTCGGGCACTCCTGCATTTACAACAAAATTAAAAATAATATTTGACAGCATCGCGCAATTCAGATGGGGTTTTTTTTAATGAAAACGCCAGAAAGACAAGGCGCCTAGTCGAGAGCGAAATAAAGTCAGTAATTAAAGAGTGAATATAACCCCGAGGCGTCGGGGCCTTGCACACGCTTAAAATTACAACAAAAGAACAAAAGGCCGGGGGTGGCGAGAATGAAAATAAAAACAGATGGGATCGCGGCGGGAGCGGCAAAATGTTAAAGGGGGGAAAAAAATGAAGAGGGTCTAACACGGGAGGCCGGGGGAGATTGCAAATAGAAGCTGAGGCCTTTCATCGGGCGCTTCTCAACCTCCCCCTCCGCTCGAAGCCCAGCTCCGAGAATGCCGGCGGCTCGGGCCGGCGGGCGGGCGTCGACAATCACTGGCGAATCGCGGTAAAACCCGCGGCTTTTCAACTCGCCCCAGAGGGGGGGGGAATCAAACGGCCCGGCAGCTCCTCACAGAGAGCCCGCGGGCGGGAATTCGGACAAGAGTGCCGGGGCTGCGGCCTAGCTGCCCCCTCCCCCCGGGAACCAGAGCGCGGCACCTCGGCCTCAGCTTCAACCCGCGGCCCCGGCTTTTCCAAACACTTCGGCACCAGCTCTCCCCGACCCGCCCGTCCGCCCTTACCTTACTGTCGGGGCTGCCGGTGCGATACGATTCGGTTCAGCTCCGCCACTCCCTTGCCGACGCTCCGATGGTTTAGTATTTTACTGGTAGATTAGATTTATTTATTTATTTATTTCCCTTGCCCTCTCCTCTCTCGCTCTGGAAGATCTCGCTAAAATGGCCGCGGCCGCCTCATGGATCCCGCTCCCGGCGCTGCACGGGGTTTCCCGGCTGCGGCCGCACGGCCCGGGCCCCGCCCACTGTCCCTCCGGGCAACCGCGACCCCGCCTTCCCAGGGAAACGGCTGGCCAATCACAACATCCAAGATGGGATGGAGTGGGCGCCATGCAATGGGAGGCCGTGTTAGGGGGAAGTCAGTGACGGAGGGTGGGTTGACGGATATGGTGAGAGGTTAGGGCAAGAATGGAGGCTGTCTGATGTGACGGGGGGGGGGGGGGGGAGAGATAGAGGGTGGGAGAGTGATGGAGAGGGTATCATTACTGGGAGAGTTGGAGGAGAGGGCATCCGGGGGGGGGGGGGGAAGAGAGGAGGAGGAGGAGGACAGGGCACCATTACAGGGGGAGATGGAGGGTAGGTGAGTGATGGAGAGGGTATCCTGACAGGGCGAGAAGGAGGAGTGGTTACCATTAAAGGGAGAGATGGAGGAGAGGGTATCCTGACCGTGGGAGGAGGAGGAGGAGAGGGTATCCTGACAGGGCATCCAAACTGGGAGAGATGGAGGGTGAGGGAGGGTACTCCAACTGGGGGAGATCCAGGGGTGGGTTCCTGGCTGGGAGAGATGAAGTGCATCTGTTCGAGCTGAATGAGTGCTATCCTCTGAAGTGTCTGCAGAGTAGTGGATTGGAGGGTGGTTGAGAAAGTGTGGAGATGGGTTAGAGATAGAGAGAGTGGTTGGGGGTTGGGGCAGAGGGAGGAATAGAGAGGATTCTTTTTGTTTTAACATTTTTTGGTTTAGAAAATATAGATGATACTGACCTAGATCAGCATTTATTGCTCTTCCCTAATTGTCCAGAGGACAGTTAAGAGACAACTACATTGCTGTGGATCTGGAATCATATCTAGGCCATACCAAGTAGATTAGATTACTTACAGTGTGGAAACAGGCCCTTCGGCTCAACAAGTCCACCCACCCATACCCCTACATTTACCCCTTACCTAACACTATGGGCAATTTAGCATGGCCAATTCACCTGACCTACACATCTTTAGACTGTGGGAGGAAACCGGAGCACCCGAAGGAAACCCACGCAGACACGGAGAGAACGTACAAACTCCACAGTGAGTCGCCTGAGGCGGGAATTGAACCCGGGACTCTGGCGCTGTGAGGCAGCAGTGCTAACCACTGTGCCACCATGCCTCACAGCGGGTTGCGCTTCGGCGGGGCGGTGTGGACTTGTTGGGCCGAAGGGTCTGTTTCCACACTAAGTAATCTAATCTAATCTAAAAGTAAGAACATAAGAAGTAGGCGCAGGAATAGCTATCTGGCCTGTTGAGCCTGCTTCGCCATATATAACAATATCATCGTTGATCTTTTCATGGATTCAGCTCCACTTACCTGCCCACTTACCATAACCCTTAATTCTTTCATTGTTCAAAAATCTTATCTAAACAGCTCCTTCAGATTGGAGGTCTAGCAAATTATATCTGCAGCCCCTCCATTCCAGTTAAAGCAGCCCCAGCTTATAAATCTTCCTGTTAAAACATCCCAATACTGGCAACATTCTCACAAACACCTGTTCTCTCCGGTGTAACTTCATTCTCCTTTTAATGGAGTGATACTGTCGTTATGGTTTAATAATTGTTTTATGCAGACTGTCCTAATTTCATAAAATGTGCCTCATCTAATAAACAGAAGTATCACATATGGTTTCATAACCACCTTCAGACATCTGTAGATATGCATACCTAGTAGGCTGTCTCTCTAAATGTCTTGGTATCCCATTATTTATGATACATTGTACTTACTTGTCTTGTTAGCCCTCCATAACATATTTCTCCATAATACATTTCTCAGGATTGAATATCATTAGTCACTTTGTTGTCTTATCAAGATAGTCGATTTATGGGTTCCTGCAGTCCTCTGCTGCTGCTGCTTTGGTACCCATGAAGAACGTTCACTATGAAGAGCAAAGAAACCTTGTGTTGAGCCCCATAATATGACTGGAAACATCTTTCCAGCTACAAAAACACTTATTGAGCATGACTCTGTTAGCTGTCAATTTTGACATGGCTTGTTTATCATGATTCCACTGCATTTTACTTTTCATATAAAATCCATATATACTACATCAAATGCATTATTCCAATCCGACTCTTCTGGACTAACTTAAAAAATCAGTCTATTTAATCAGACGTAACCATTCCTTAGCAAAACCATGTCGATTGTCCTTGATTAGTCCACCCTTTTCTAAATGGTGATTTAACTCAATCATACTAACTCTTTCCAGTAATAGGTTAGCCTGACTGGTTTGTAATTGCTTAATATATCCTTCCTTCTTACCAAAGTTAGCAGTAGCTCCTTCAGTCCTCTTGCCATGCCTGTAGCCATAGGGAATTGGAAAATGATGGTCAGTCTGCTTTGCTTCTTTCAATGTTCCATAAGACCATAAGAAATAGGAACAAGAGTAGGCTGTTTGGCCCCTCAAGCCTGGTCCATCATTGAATAGGATCAGAGCTAATCCAACATTCTATGAGTCCACTTTTCTGCCCTTTCCCCATAACCCCTGATTCCCCCAATGAACCAAGAATCTACCTGTCTCAGTCTTAAATATACACAAGCATTCAGCCCCAAAAGATCTCTACAGAAAGAAATTCTAAAGATTCTCAACCTTCTGAGAGCAGAAATCCCTCCTCATTTCAACCTCAGATTGCTGCCCCTTTATTTTTGAGACCATGTCCTCTGGTCCTAGACTCTCCGAAGAGGGAAAACATCACCTCAGCATTTATTATGTACAGCCCCCAAACAAACCTACATGTTTCACTAAGATCACCTTTCATTTTATCAAACTGTTTGGCCTTTGCTCATAAGAAAATTCCTTCATTTTAGGGATTATCCTATTGAACATTCCCTGAATTGCCTCCAATCAAGTGATATCATAAATCTTCCCTGTGTTGTGCCTTCTGATTTCAGCAGTCTGTTGTTATACTCCTGAGGGATGCAACTACCCTCCCTGTGAATTTTGGAACTGCACCCACACCCCAATGGGAACATTACCAGTTAAGAAATTTGATAGAGACCCAGACTAATGCTCTCAGATACAAATCCCACCGTCCACACGTGGAATTTAAATTCACTCAAGAAAATCTGGAATATAAAAGTGGTTCTCAATGGGTTTTTTTTTCACAATCATGGTCACCATCAATCTGGTTGACTAGTGTCCTTCCAGGCAACATAATTTCCATCCTGACTTGGTCTGACTTCTATACGATGTGTTGGAGCCGGTGTTGGACTGGGGTGGACTAAGTTAAAAATCACAACACCAGGTTATAGTCCAACAGGTTTATTTTGGAACTTCGAAAGCTACTGCTTCCAAATAAACCTGTTGGACTATAACCTGGTGTTGAGAGATTTTTAACTTTATATATGATTACAGTCCACAGAAATGTGGTAACTTTTAACTGCCCTTTGAAATGGCCTAGCATGTCACTCAGTTCAAGGACAATTTGGGATGGGCAACTAACAACAATGATGCCCTCATCCCATGAAAATGTATCTCTTAAAAACTCAAATCTGGATCATGTGAATCCAATAAACCAAAGTTTTAATACTGACTTGAGAGATGTCAGAGTCCACTTCCCTCCAGTGTAAAATAAAGACTCTTCATTGCTAATTATGTTAATTTTAGTCAATTTTGTATCCACATATCCACTGCCCCATTCATCCATTATGTGAACAAATCTTTTATATTACTTGTGCAAACACCCTCTGAAACTCTGTACACACAAGATCAGTTGCACCAACTTCAACTGCCTCCATTGAAATTCGTTTATGGACTCAAATCACATTTGTCAGATGCTATTTGCCTTTAATAAACCCACATTGATTTTCATTACTTAACCCATGTTATTTTGAACATTAATTTGGGATTCTAAGTTTTCCACCAATGAGGAGGAGTTAACTAACCTTCTCCTTTGTTTTGAACACTCTCCAATCCTAAAGCATCGAATGAAGTGTGGGGTAGGCAATTCAGCCCTTTGAGCCCACTCCACCATTTAACTTATCCTCGTCTCAACTCCACTCTCCTGTCTGCTCCCCAAAGCTCTTTACCCCAGTTTTTATTACCAACGTATCTATTTCTTTCTTGAATCTGTTGATTGATTCTGCCTCCACTGCATTCAGCGGCAGTGACTTCCACCAACTCTCAATCTTCTGGGAAAAGTAGTTTCTCCTCATCTCACTCTATATCTACGCCCTTTTGTTCAAGACTGGCCCACAAGGGGGAACATCTGTTCAAAGTCCAGGTTATCAATCCCCTTTAGCATATTATATACCTCAATCAGATCCCTCCTTGTTCTTCTGAACTCCAGCAAGTACAACCCAAGCTATTCAACCATTCCACAAATCAACCTGTGAACCTCCTCTGAACTGCCTCCAGTGCTACAACCAACTTACTCAATTAAGGAGACCAGAACTAGATACACTATTCCAGATGTGGTCTCACCAACATCTTGTATAATTTTAACATTACTACAATAAATGCCAGGATTCCCTTGGCCTTTCTGATTATATGCTGCACCTGCATACCCACTTTCAGCAATTCATGCACATACATTCCAGATTCCTCTGCACTGACGCACTTTGAATCTGCTTCCCATTTAAATATGTTGCCTTGTGCATTTTGGCAAGCAAAATAAAATATTGCATTATCCACATTAAGTTCCATCTGCCAGATTCTGACCCATTTTCCCCTCAATATCCATCTGTAAACTCTTTATCTCTTCATCACTGCCTGTTTTCCCACCTATTTTAGTATCATCCATAAATTTTGCTATGTTACATTCTGTCCCTGCTTGCATATCATTTACATAGATTGTAAATCGTTGCAGTCCGAGAATTGAATTCTGTGACATCACACTAGTTACAGTTCACCATTTATCCCAATCATCTGCTCTCTGTCAGTCAGTTAGTCCTATCCAAACCAATACTCTACCCTGAACCCCCATGATCTAACCTCCGGGATCAGTCTTTCATGAGGCACCTTGTCAAAAACATCAATACAATTGACAAAGAGAATTGAAAGATTTTGGTTGGAGCCAAAATGGCAGAGTGGGCTCGAAGGGCTGAATTGCCTACCCCAATCTTCATTCCAATGCTTTAGGATTGAAGAGTGTTCAAAACAAAGGAGAAAGTTAGTTAACCTCTCCTCATTGGTGGAAAACGTAGAATCCCAAATTAATGTTCAAAATAACGGGTTAAGTAATGAAAAGTGCTATTTCCTTCCTAATACCTTCAGCAACCTAAAAAGCATTCTAATCAGACTGAGAATAGCCACCTTCATAAATTGAAACATAACGTGGAGAAGTCGGCTATTTAACACATCATACTAATAATGAACCTTTCATGACGTTGCCATCTGACTCCATTTCTCCTCTCTTTCCCCACAGTATAGAGTCATAGAGATGTACAGCTCGAAAACAGACCGATCGGTCCAACTCGTCCATGCTGACCAGATTTCCTAACCTAATCTGGTCCCATTTGCCAGCACTTGGCCCATATCCCTCTAAACATTTCCTATTCATGTACCCATCCAGATGCCTTTTAAATGGTGTAATTGTACCAACATCCACCACTTCCTCTGGCAGCTCATTCCACACACACACCTTTCTCTGCATAAAAAGGTTGCCCCTTAGGTCTCTTTTAAATCTTTCCCCCCTCACCCTAAACCTATGCCCTCTAGTTCTGGACTTGCCCCACCCCAGGGAAAATACCTTAATAAATTTACCCTACCCATGTCCCTCATGATTTTATACATCTCTATAAGGTCACCCCTCAACCTCTGATGCTCCAGGGAAAGCAGCCCGAACCTATTCAGCCTCTCTGTAGAGCTCAAACCTTCCAACTCTAGCAACATCCTTGTAAATGTTTTCTGAACCTTTTCAAGTTTCACAACATCCTTCCTACAGGAAGGAGACCAGAATCGTCAGGCACCTATTCCCTGTCACTTTTTACTTTTGAACCTTACATACATCAGCCTTTTAGGAAGTGCATTCTGCATTTCTCCTTATTCCCACTCTGAATCATTTGTCAGGTATCTCAAATCCTTGTCCCCTAGTTACAAATGCCATGCCAGTGAAAAGAGTTTTATTGAAATGCCTTATCATTTTGAAAGTCTCTGTTAATTCTCTTTTAAGCATACTCTGATCCAAGAAGATGATTTAACTTGCCAGAAATATCTTTTAATTTTATCAATTTATCCACCCATCATTTTGACAGTGACAAACTCTTTGCACTATTTTTCCTGCCTCACTCCTCCTTCACATTTATTAACCATAGAAACTAGGAGCAGCTGTTTGAGCCTGCTCCACCATCATGGCTAAACATCTAACCCAATGCCATATTCCCACTTGCTCTCTGACACCTTGATGTGCTTACAACCTAAAAATGTATCTTTTTCTTTCTTGGATTCTCTGATTTATTAATGCATAATCAGGCCTCCTTCCTTTGCTTCATATTAATCTCAATTGCCTTAGTCAGCAAGGGAGCTCCTTCTTGTTTTGGATACCCTACCTTTGCCTCTGATGGAAACGTGTTTAATCTATACCTGAATAACTCCTTCCTGACGGCCTCCCATTGCTCATTAACTATTTAACCTGCCAATATTTGTTTCCAAAACATCTGGGTTGGACTCCTTGAAAACATGTAAATTAGCTTTGTTCCAACTGAGTGCCTTCACCTCTTTTGTCCCTTTCCATGTTTACTGTCAATCTAATGGTGCTACTCTCAAGCTGTTATTGTTCATTAGGTGCTCTTACTTGTAACTTATTTCAGCTGGCACATTTCATTTGTGGAAATAGTTTTGTCCATGTTGAGCTCAACATACTGATTAAGAAAGTATTTTTAAGTTAAAAAAAATCCATTCCCTTCACTCAACTTATTATCTCCTTCTGCCTGTATCTGGTTAATGAAGACCCTTCCATTGTTGTTATAATTTAAATCTGCTCACATTTTCTCCTCCATCTCCTTCACACTAATTAGTATTCTTGAGTATTGCTGAAAAAAAAAGAAACATGTTGTTACAGCTTCTCATCTTGCACCTTCTGGATACGGTCAAAAGTGTCAAATTTCAAAGCAAATAATAATTTATACTTCATGAGAAAAGGATGCGGATTGGTTGGCAAGTCAGCTCCAATTGGCTGAGGCTTTACCAAGCACAATGCAATTAAGTTATTTTCTCCCAATTAGACCTAACTGCCAACTAATCCAGCAACTAATTTATGTTCAATTATCAAGCCTGTATTGATTTCTTAAAGAGTGTTTCATTGACCAGTGGCCATCTGAGAGGAAAGAATTCTCTTCACCTCTGTCTCAAAAAGGGGACCTCTTATTTTTAAACTATGTTCCCTTGGTGTACTTTTCCCCACAAAAAATCTTGTCAATATTGGCCCTATCGATTTCCCCCAGGATCTTATATGTTCCAGTAAGATCACCACTCTTTCTTCTAAATTTCTAAATAACATTTCAAATGCAATTGTAATTTTTTCAAATAAGCAGATCAAAACTGTACACAAAACACGCCAGATATGGTCTAATCCAGCCCTGTACAGCTGCAGTAAAACATCCCTACTTTTACATTCCATTCCCCTTACAACAAATAACAACATTCCATTCACCTTTCTAATAACTTGCTGTACCTGCATACTAACATTAGGGTTCATATGCCAGGACACTCAGATCCCTCTGAGCTACAAAATTCTGCTCTCACTATTTAAATAGTCTACTGCTTTTCTTTGCCAAAGTGACAAGTTCACATTTTCTCACATCGCAGTCCAGAGGGAGATGTTGCCATAGTGGTAATAATCCTACCTTACCTGCTGGTAGGATATAAATGCAATTAATTAGATCTGGGACAAAAGCCAATCTTAATGGTATGATCATAAAATTATCATTGATTATTGTCACAAACTCATCCAGTCCATCAATGCCCGATAGGGAAGGCAATCTGCCATCCTCACCTGGTCTGGAATATATGTGACTTTAGGTCCATAGAAACATGGTTGACTTTTAACTGCCCTTGCAAGGACAGCAAGTGCTGATCTTGTTAGTGATATCCACATCCTATGAAAGAATTTTAAAAACTGTCAAATTTTCGCCCACTCACTTAACCTTTCTACATCCCTTTGTGGACTCTACGTCCACTTGACAGTTGACATTCTTATGTATTTTTGTGATCAGCAAACTTAGCTACCATACATTCAGTCTATTCACCCAAGTCATTGATATGGATTGGAAATAGTCAAGGCCACTCCATGATTCATGTGGCACTCCACTACTTACAATTTGCCAAATCAAAATGACTCATTTCCTTTCTATTTCATGTTAGTCAACTAATACCCTGCTTTATTATCTTGTTTTCACATCTTCTCTCATGTGACACCTTCCCCCACTATTTTAGTCAAAAGCCCTCTCTGTTGCCCAAATTATATAACTCCCCAGAACACCACTCCTAGCATGGTTCTGATTTGATTTTCTGTTTTACTGGCGCCAGAGCCCCTTGAGTTGAAAACCACTTCTCCCACACAAGTCTTTGAGTCATGCATTCATCTTGTAATCTTATCTCCCTCGAACAATTTGCTTGTGGCTCAAGTAATCAGACTTCCTGCTTTTTTAATTTAGCCCCCAACTGCTCATATGCCCGAAGCAGAACTTCTTTCCCATTCCAACTTATGTTTTAGGTACCTAACTATACTAAACTGGATCCTCTCACTCCCACTGCAATTTCCTCTACAGTCCTGGACAAATGTCCCAAACCCTGACAATGGGCAGGTAAAATAACCTTCTAGACTCTTTCTCTTGATGACAGAGAAGTGTGTCTGTCTCCAGGAAAATACTTACGTTCACTAGATCCTGGAATGACAGAACTATCTTAAGAATCAAACTGAATGGCCTTTAACCTCTGAAATAGAGATCTCAGACAAATATATATAAGTTCTTGAGAGGGTTTGACAATGTTGATTTTGAGAAGCTAATTAGTTGGAAACCACCAAGAACTAAATGAAATTTTTAAATTGGGAGGTAGGCATTACAGGCAAAATTAACATTTTTGGTGACCCCTAATTGCACTTGAACTAGGTCAAACATGTTGTTGTGGTCTGGAGTCACAAGTAAGCCAAGACAGATTCATTTTGTTTACGGACTGTAGTAAGCCAAAAGGGATCTACAGTAATTGATAGTTTCAAGGCACTATTAATGATGCTAGCTTTCAATTCCACGTTTAATTAATTAACCTCAAAGTAAGAAAAAAAAATCAGTGCATTTGTCTACTTGTGTCTTGAGGACAGATAGTAAAGGAGAATCAGGTCTGGTGACTGCGTAGAAAGTCACCAAAAAGGAAATATTTCTGACCTCGCTAGTTAAATAAGAAATCTTAAAGAGACAATAGGAGATACTTCATTTCATTTGAGTGTCTGTATAGGATATTGATAGGAAAAAGGGTTGAATCTTCATTTTTGCTGTTTATAAGATCCTTCCATTTGAGTGTATATTTGCTATTCTTTATTAGTTAAAAAAAACTTTATTACATAAAGAACAGTGATAGCCTCTTATGAATGTGTTCAATAACTTAACCCCCCCCAAAAAACCTAACAAAAATGTGTGTTTCAGGTTTCAGTCTGGAATCTGACTTGTTCAGTGTCATCATCCGGGATCTTTACAAAGTGGATGCTTTTAGTGGAATTTAAATCTATTATATTTAAGAGGGGTTTGTGAATCTTCTTTTTAAAAATGAGCACATGGAGTTGCAGGACATAAAATGGAAGAGCTTGTAAAGTATATTACACATTAGAATTTTGACATGGCTAAACTTTTTCTAAGGTAAGAAACTGTAACTGGATCATTTAAAACAAAAGGCTGTACACAGAGTCAGCATTAACGTTCAAGGTAGAAATAAAAGCAGGAGCTCACAAGGTTAAAATGCTTAAACTGATTACCTGACATTTAGAATTAAAAGGAGGAAAACCTAAAATCGCAGTAAGTAGCTAAGATTTAATTAAAATTGAAAAAAAACTTAAAGACTATGAGGGGCATTGATAGGGTAAATAGGCAAAGTCTTTTCCCTGGGGTCGGGGAGTCCAGAACTAGAGGGCATAGGTTTAGGGGGAGGGGGGGAAAGATATAAAAGAGACCTACGGGGCAACTTTTTCCACGGAGAGGGTGATACGTATATGGAATGAGCTGCCAGAGGAAGTGGTGGAGGCTGGTACAATTGCAACATTTAAGAGGCATTTGGATGGGTAAATGAATAGGAAGAGTTTGGAGGATATGGGCCAGGTGCTGGCAGGTGGGACTAGATTGGGTTGAGATACCTCCTCGTCCTGGACGGGATAGACCGAAGGGTCTGTTTCCATGCTGTACATCTCTATGACTTCAATAAGAGGAAGAACAGAGAAAGAAATGAAAAGACTTGAATTGGAAGTAAGAGAGAAAATAAGGGCAAAGAAAGAAGAGTCCTTATCAGCCATGATCATAATGTTGCAGCAGACACAAAAAAGCAAATAGCTTACTCGACTCATTTACAATGTAAAGAGAATGAAGAAAAGAAAATAAGCCTTGAAGTGAAAAGAGAGAAATAAAAAGAACAAAATGAAGACCAATGGAAGGGAAATTGAATGAAAAATGCTATACTCTAAATGGGAAAGTCATATAGCATGTTTTAGCTAAAGGAAATCTTAGAATAAACGCGGAAACAAAAAAATAGTTAAGGTAACGATTCTTATTCCACTGAGGAATTTAACTGGAGATCTGCGTTTCATGTCTGAATTTACAGAGGATAGAGTTGGAAAATAAAAGGAAAAGCAAAAACACTGGGGAAGCTGGAAATCCGAAACAAAAATAGAAAGTGTGGCAGCATCTGTGGAGAGAACAAAAATTAAAGTATCAAGTCCAATATAATTCTTCTTCAGAGAGTTTTGTAAAGATAGCTGTGAAGCTGAATCTTACGGTTGATGGGTACACCAATGAATGGCCAGTTTTTCAGAGAAACAATCAATCTGCAGACTATCAATGTTAAAAAAGAAATTATCACTTCTTAAAATTTGACCCTGAAGTGTATCAATTAAAATGCAGTACCATAAGGAGGAAACCTAATTAGACATCTGTAGAATTTGCATGGGAAAAATAATTAAGCCATCTATGGTTTTGATCACTGAATTTTCAGAGAAACAAGTTAAAACATGAGAAATGATGATACTGGAAGGATTCTGAAATAGAATTCTGATAACCATTAAGAATTATTTAGATGAATGTCAAGTATCAAAAAACTAAGACACAGCAGTTCTGTCAGATACACATATCTCTCAATTGTGTGAAGTAGTGGTTGTAACAAGGTAATTGGAGGAATAAAGAAAACTGGGAATGAAAAAGCTACTAATTTTTGGGATTGAACACAAAAAAGCTTGAAGAAGAAAGGCCGGAACTTAAAAATTGATATAAAGAAAATAATACTGGAGTATATTCTCTCAGAACCTACAAGTCAGGGAGAGATGGCTCAGGACAATAAAGAAAGGTGGTTATGAATATTTTATTTCAAAAGCAGTAGTTCCTTATTCTTCTAATCAAGGAGGCAATCCAAGAAAGATATTGAGAAACATGTGCAAATCAGTCACTGATGCTGGCTGAAGACACCTGTCTTCCAGATGGGTTAAAGATCAGAAATATACATTTATTGGACATAGCACTAGCTTCCAAATAAACCTATTGGACTATAACGTGATGTTGTGGTTTTTAACTTTGTCCACTCCAGTCCAACACCAGCCCCTCCAAATCATAATTATTGGAAGCACGCAAGGAGATTGCAAAACATTTCCATTGTCTGGAGTTGAATTAAAGAGTGACTTAATAAAGAGAGAAGTTGTAGTTGGATGAGTGAATAAATTTATTTTTTCTGAGGGAATGACTTGTATAGTTTAAAAATATTGGCCTCACCAACGATGTTGATATAGCCAGCTAAAGTAAAAGAAACGGATGTTACAGGAGTGACATCTTCGACTGTTTTCAAGCGGTGCTGTGATTAGATTTCAGGTTCATAGAATTGGACAAGAAAAAGGGCGATGAAATAGAAGTAATATGGAAATTCAGTTTTGAAAACACAAGTAAAATGTATAGAAAATTAGGCAAACCCCTGTTTAATACATCATCTTTTAATAGAAATATAACTGATAATTCATCATTTGAGAGAGAAGTATTAAAAAAGTCAAATTGAAATCAGAAGTAATACCTGTTTTATTATCGAGAGAAAGTATCAGTGAAGTTTATGGAGATCTCAAATACTAGATGGTGGTGATTGGGCAATGCTCAGTTTGCTCATACTTCCCAATTCTACAATAAAAACATAATCCAAAAATGTAGTAATATTCTTTCACCATTATGTACCATAAGGCAGACCAGGGTCTAGATTAGAGTGATGCTGGAAAAGCACAGCAGGTCAGGCAGTCTCAGAGGAGCAGGAAAAATTGACATTTTGGGCAAAAACCCTGCATTAGAAATAAGGCAGACCAGGCTGGAGAAATGAGAAGCAATAATGATTGTTAAACTGGTTTACTTCAGTTATGGATGGACTCAATTCAGTTTGTATAATATCAAAACAATGAACAGCATTTTCACTTACCCACATCATTACGTTTTCTTGTAAACGTAAAATTAATGACCAACCTTAGATCTCCTGCTGAGTTTGTCCTTTAGTGAGACATCTACAATCCTTTCACAGGTCATGTGGAAGAAAAAAATTGGGTACTGCTGAGAACAAGTGTGGTGCTGGTAAAGCACCTTCATTAGGCTTATGTCCGAAAAGTTGATTCCCCTGCTCATCGGATGCTGCCTGACCTGCTGTGCTTTTCCAACACCACACACTCAACTCTAATCTCCAGCATCTGCACTCCTCACTTTCTCCTACTGCGGAGAATGCTTAGCCTTATTTCCCTAAACCCAGGAGGGATTAAGAAAAAAACAATTCAGTAGGGATAGGATTCCTGTGGCAGAGTGGTGATGTCCCTACTTCTGATCCAGGAAACCTGGGCTCAAGTCCTCCCAACTCAGAGGTTGAGAATTAAAAGTGAACAGGTTGATTAGAAAATGTGAACTTTGCAGGGAGAAATCTCTGCATACATACATACTCTTGAAGAAGTGTGTTGCTGTGCGATTGACAACCAAAATGTGCTAAGTCCTCGTCATAAAGTGAATCCATATTTCTGAGGATTGCGTGAAAAAAAAATCTAAGTAGTGATCATACTTCAGGGAAATGTATTTATTAATTCTGATGTTCACATTTTATGAAAATAGACAGGACAAAATGATTAAAAAACACAAATGAAACAGAATATGGTTAATACAGATTAATGCATTTGGTCACAAGTGTTTTTTACTGCAAGCAATTCTCCTATGATCTTAATTTACCCAAAAGCATCTCCAATTGCAATGGCTTTTGAAATAGCTTAGAATATACCCTCCATAGTTGAATATCTGACATTGGTCAAATCGATGTGGAAAATAGGGAAAGCTGCTGAAAATATAAGAATGCTTTTAAACAGGGGTTTCAACAGAGGATGTGTGGACGTCGTAATTGAAATAAAAATTTGCAAAACAGTGATCCTCAACTTTCCAACCTGGAGTTACAAAATTTTTTGCTAGAGTTAAAAGCAAAAAACGTGAACTGTTTCAGATGGGACACCCACAAGTGTTGAAAGACGTTATCCTCAAACGAGAAATAGCAATTACGTTAAAAAAAATTCCAAATATTCCCAGATCAGACATTTTTAAATCGAGGATAATCTGCTCTCCCATGCTGCTCACTGCACCAATGCGACAATGTTTCCTATAAACAGTATACCTCTGACCTTTCCAATTGACAATTCATATCTAGAGTTGTGCACAACAGCAATCAATGAGAGACTGGCAAATTCATCACAGAAGCAACTTTCCAGCTGTTTAACAGATGCAATCATCTTTGAGACAGGATTTCAGCCAACTCCTAATAATGAAAATTAACATTAACTCCCTGCATTAAGCCCTTCAAATGTAAAAACAAAATTGTCATCTTCAATATGATGCATCCACCTCTGAGGCAGCAAATACAAATACAAAACATGCTTCATGTTTTGCCAATAAGCACACCATCTGCGTGGCCTATCATTTCTATGGTTTTAAAACAATGACATCCGATTTTAAAAATTACATTAAATTTTCTACTGATTATATCTTTTCAAGCAAGAGACAAAAGCAGCTGAGCTCAAGTTACGGAATTCCCTAGAGTTCAGTTTCCAACCCATTCGGGAAGGTGTAGACAATGAGCTCACACAGACAACAGCAGCTTCTGCTTTGTTGCATGTAACACAATACATTGAGATCCAGATTTAGTGATTGCAAAATGTCACATTGTTTCTATTATGGTAAGAGAGGGTTGTTCATACTGTTTGTAAGTTGAGTTTCACGACTGTGTGCAAATGTTTTAAAAAAGATTCATTAGACAGTTAATTTCAATAAACACACCTAGGTTCATGTAACTACTTGTATTGTCCATAAAAAGTAATAAAGGACTTGTGGTTAAGGAGCACTGGAAAAAAACAAGTCCTGGGCTGACAACTCCCCCATCCCCCAGACAGGGGTGACTGAACTGCATTGATCATACAGTGGAGTTACAAGACACAGAAAGTTTTGTGACAATGTGGTATTCCTGCTTTTGATCGGAATCCCATTCCAGCACTTGATGGCCAAGGAAGCTTTGTTCATAACACAGTCAAACAGGCTTAGCAAACTGTAAATCCTTCCAAAATACACCAATGGCAGGCAGTAAGAACAGCAGAAATTCCCATTCAGCCAGGTGATGCAAAGCATCAATTTCTCAACTTTAACCAGTAACATTCTCTCCTAACAACTTGCAATGATCTGTAATACGCTATCAACAAGTGATTTCTAAACATTGCTATTTTCTAGTCATGGAGGATGGTAATTTCAAATACACATTCCACATCTTGTGTGAAGGGTAGAAATTCATAAATCAGCTGAGAAACTTCTTCCATTTGTCACATACCATAGAATGCCGGGTGGAGGAAATAAGAGGCAAGTATATACAGCTTAAAGCAATAGCACCAAAGTTTTGACTAGAAAGGTGTTAAAAGGATGCAGATACCAACAATATTCTGACAATAGAGCAAAATATTAGAAATTGTTCCACTCTCGTTAGGAAAGAAAAATGCTTTGTTGTGTCCTCAGGAATCCCATTCATAAATTAAAGTCATACAGCATAGAAACAGACCTTTCAGTCCAATTCATCCATGCCAACCAGATATCCTAAATTAATTTCATCCCATTCACTTGCACTTATCCCTATAAACCCTTTCTATTCATATACCCATCCAGATACCATTTGAATGTTGTAATCGTACCAATCTCCACCACTTCCTCATTCCATTCATACTACCTCTGCATGAAAAATTGCCACTCAGACCAGGTAAACCTTTCCGCTCTCACCTTAAATTCATGCCCTCCAGTTTGACTCCTCTAACCTGGAAATAAGACCTTAGCTATTCACCCTATCCATGCTCTCATGATTTTATAAACCTTCATAAGATCACCCCTCAGCTTCCAACACTCCTGGGAAAAAGCCAGAGCCTATTCAGCCTCTCCCTACAGCGTAAACCCTCCAATCACACCAACATCCTTGTAAATCTTTTCTGCACCTTTGGACCAGAACTGAGTGCAGTATTGCAACAGTGGCTTCACCAATGTCCTGTACAGCCACATGACACCTCAACTCCTATACTCAATGCACTGACCAATGAAGGTAAGCGTGCCAAAAGCCTTCTTTACCACCGTCTATCTGCTCCTCTATTTTCAAGGGACTATGAATCTACATCCTTCGCAACACTCCCCAGGACTAAATCATTAAGTTCTGCCCTGATTCACCTTACCAAAATGCAACACCTCATTTCTCTAGATGAAATTCCATCTGCCTCTCCTCAGATCATTATCCCATCTGATCAATGTTCCACTGCACTGAGAGAACCTTCTTCACTGCCCATTACACCAATTTTGGTGTTGTCTGCAAACTTATAAATATGTGTGGGGTGCTGGAAAAGCACAGCAGGACAGGCAGCTCATTTCTGATGAAGGGCTTTTGCCCTAAACATCAACTCTCCTGCTCCTCAGGTGCTACCTGACCTGCTGCACTTGCATCAGATTCTTGATTCTAATCTCCAGCATCTGCCTTGCTGAAAATGTGTTGCTGGAAAAGCGCAGCAGGTCAGGCAGCATCCAAGGAGCAGGAGAACCAGTGTTTTAGGTATGAGCTCTTCTTCAGGAAAGCTGAAAATGTGTTGCTGGAAAAGCGCAGCAGGTCAGGCAGCATCCGAGGCGCAGGAGAATCGACGTTTCGGGCACGAGCCCTTCCTGAAGAAGGGCTCATGCCCGAAACGTCGATTCTCCTGCGCCTCGGATGCTGCCTGACCTGCGGCACTTTTCCAGCAACACATTTTCAGCTCTGATCTTCAGCATCTGCAGTCCTCACTTTCTCCTAAACTTATAACTGTACCTCGTATTCATATCCAAACCATTTACGTAAAATGACAAAAAGCAGTGGACCTAGCACCAATTCTTATGGCACAATCGCTGGTCACAGGCCTCCAGACCGTTAAACAAATCTTCACTACCACCCTGTCTCCTACCTTCAAGCCAATTTGTATCCATATGGCCAACTTCCTTGGATTCCACGTGATCTAAACCTTGCCAACCAGTCTACCATGGCAGCTGGCAGATTTCATTGCTCTGGTGGAACTGGAAAACCCTGGACATATGGTTGCAAGTCTGTTAATACTAACACGAAGGGCAGGATGCACTTGTAATGTTCAATTTTCATTCTGTGAAAAACCCTTCCAATCAGATTCACGCAAAGTTTACAAGCATCCAAACATGCAGCAGAGGGGAGAATAAAGACATTGAACTAATTTTATCTTGAGCTCAAACACAGCTTCTCAATCCACACAAAACAATGCTAAATAAAACACATGAACTTCAATATGAAAATAGGTCCATAGAGTCATAGAGATGTACAGCATTGAAACAGACCTTTCAGTCCAACCCATCCATGCTGACCAGATATCCCAACCCAATCTAGTCCCACCTGCCAGCACCCGACCCAACCTTTAAGCATTCTAGCAACAACTCAAGATCAAAAAGTACTGTTAGCTCAGAGAAAGGGTTTTTCCATCCAAAGAAATACATGCAGTAAAACAAACCAAGAACATTCTGAAAATAAAGGCACAGTAAACAAGTTTTATTTTATACAACTTTTATTGTCAATGCCCTAGTGAATATATTAAACAAGGACACCATATTGCTTCAGTACTGCAGTGTACTTGGCTATTTTGCTTTCAACATTCTTCTCAGCTATTTTCTTCAGTTTCTGTGAACAGAATGCATAAGACATGAATAAAATGGAATTTTGTTCTTCCAGATAATAATTTTAACAATTGCTTTAATCCAAGTACAGGCAGGCAATTATTGGATACCAGTTCATAATCAAAAGCCAGCACAGAACTTCTAATTTCAGCTGAAAACAGCAATGAAGATCACAGTCAGCTGTTTGGGTGGAAGAAAAATTGTGGAAATGAGCAGTTATGTTTCATGGGAAGGCAGCTGAAGGTGGTAGGATCATTCTTGCAAGAAAGCAAGAGCTTGGTGTCATTATCCTTTTAAAATTGCAGCAAGTTGAAGATATTGTAACAAACACAGGCCTTACCAACATTTTCTTCTTTTTCTCATAGTGAAGCTTGGATTTTTCTTTACGCTTCTCTTCAAGGGTAGCTGTTACTGCCTGGTACTTCCAGCCAACTTCATGAGCAAGGCGACCAAGGACAGCAAACTGCACAAAACCAATTTTTCCAGAGTCAAGAACATTGAGCATTTGGAGGGCATTACACAGTCCAAATTCAACAACACTGAAAAAGGCCCATAGACAACATCTAGCATCTGTCGGGTCAAACTCCATTTTCCAGTATTTGGCTCATGGCCTTGTATGCTATGACATTTCAAGGTTTCACCTAAATACTTAAAATTGAGGGCTCACACTTTGACCATTGTTTCAGGCAGAAAGTTCCAGAAACACCAGACTGAGTGAAAACCTCCTCCCACAAGGGCTTCAAATCCCAACTAAACTTCCTATTCCTTACCTTAAAAATCAAGCCTCCTGGTTCCTTATCTCGAAGGGGAAAGGTTTATGCTTACTTACTTTGTGCTTCAAGTCAAGGTTTCCATTAGCCCTCTTTACTCTACGAAACATGACCTAACAAGTATCTCTTCATTGCTAAAATACCCAGACCCACTGAATCACCTTTGCACTCTCTAACACAATCACATCCTTCCCATAGTGTGTTGATTAGCACAGTGCTCCAGTTGTGACATTTTATTTAACTCTAGATGAATTGAATGAAAATGAATTCTGTTCATTACATTTTTCCAATATCACTGATGTTAGACTCACTGGCCAACAGTACCCGAGTATTTGAGTCCATGCAAATTTCTCCCTTTGCTCCCAGAGCAGTATACATTCCACATGGTGCTGGGCAGTTGTCCATTTTTATATCTTCTAAAACCTTCTCTCAATGTTAATTTATTGAAGGATATCTGACCCAGTTCCTGATTTATATATTTACATCACCCTCTATCGTGAATATAGACACAAAGAACTCATTTAAAACTAATCCTTAGTCTTATGGCCTCACTCTCAGCCTGGTCACTGACAGGTCCTACCTCTGCTGCTGGTTATCATCTTCACCCTAATAGTTTTCATAATTCACCAGCCAGTGCTTTTTTATGCCCCATCTCTGGCCTGCTATGACTTCAACAGTCTCTATTACTTAAAAAACCAGGCAGCCCTTTGGCCTGGAAAGCCCCGGTTTTATCATCAGCATCCTCTGTGCTGGTCCAGTATTTTTGGTTACAGGATGGAAGAAGTCATCACATTTTGTAATGGTAGAATATGGCTTGACTGCAACGACTCAAAATTGACAGAACAAGAGTCAGGGACCATACAGTATCTGCAGATCTACATACATACGTGCAAACCCTTGAACACCAAATTATCCTACAATCTTTCAGAGTATTTAATTCCATCAATAAAATAATTACAAGCAAACTCATAGCAACAAAGAAACAGAGGGACTGGTGACATTCAAAAGGACAATTTTACTATTAACACCAATTAAAATTTGTTCTCAAAAACAATTGTCAGTTTAATCTCTTAGAAGAACCAGCAGGCCTCAAAGAAATTGTTTACACTGGTGGTGACATCCATTAGTCCTATGAGAGCATGGATCTGAGCCTGGGAGGTCTTGCTTCAATCTCTGTTGGTCAAGCAGCATCTGTTATGGCTGTAGAGGACCACCCAGGAGTGGTAGTCTCAGTTACAGTGATAGGTGTTGTCGTCCAGTGTTATCTTGGTGCTGTTTCTTTCAGCAGGTGTGCTTTTCTTCAGCAGCAAGCCTCAGCTCCTCTTCAGACCTCTGCATAATTCCAGCCTCCAGCGAGAGCGATCACTTGCAGTGTCCTCCCACCTCTCTACATTCATGTTCAGTGACTTCATGTCTCCCTTGCAGGCATCTTTGAAAGAAAGATGGGTCGACCCTTGTGCTCTCTTGCTGGAGACCCAGTTCCCCGTTCAGCAGGTCTTTCTTACATAATACAGGCATCAGTGGTCTAAGTTATTACAATGTAAGCCAACCTTTATGTAATTTGTTCAAATCTCCCAAATATTCCATGTGCCCAGCTTCAGGTGATAGAAGCTGATAGACAAATTCTGCAAATACACTTTTTCATGCATGAGCTATACTGCATTAGCAGCTAGGTCGATGGGCTTACTTTCACTGTCTAATTCTAGCTTTTAATATTCCTGTCCTTGATCGCTCCACCAAAGAAGGAAGGATGAGCTACCAAGCCCCTGCAACTCCACTTTCCACCTTATGCTCTCCACCTCTAAGACAGTCCTCAAAGTTCCCTTCTTCAAGCAGGCCTTTAGCTATCTGTCCTAATTTCCCCGAATGACTAGATGCTTAAATAGGCTTTTGAACACTTTTCTGGAGAAACCTGAAACACCTCATTCCACCAAGACTACGTCAGCCACCCTTCTTTCTTGTGGTGAGAGTCATTGGTTAGCATCAAACCAGCTTTGAATTAACTCTACCGAGACAGGTTGTTGAAGTGGCAAACAGGCATTTATAACCCTGATCTTTACAGATTGAGATAGGGTACTAAAGCAAAAAAAACTTAAAAAACTAGCCAAAACATCAAGAGTCTATGTCCCAATCTGTACAGTTCAGTAAGGATCAAAGAGGATCCTGACAAGTTTTATCAGCATGGCACGAAGGGCAGAAGTATTAGTTATGTGGATAGAAGGGCTTGGATTGTTTTTAAAGAGCATGGGAAGTGACTTGTTGGCAAGTGGGATCATCTAAATCACTTTTGCAGAGAGCCATCCTGGACTTATTGAGCTCAAAACCTGTTTGTCATACCAGGTGCAAATGAATTACCTTTCGTGTTGGTTTCAAACGTACGATCTTCAAGGCTGCTGGTACAACCATGCGTTTCCTCTGCAAACGTAAATTTCAGATTAATAATAATCCAAAGGAACAAAAAGTGATCTTAAAAAAAGTGAACTTATTCTATCTCAGTATCAAGTTTGTTCTCATTAAAAATCAAACAATGTAGGTAATGACAACTCATCAGTGACAGAAGAGGAACATGAATTAATCAAAAATTGGAAGGTTGCGCACCTTGTCATATGGAGGAGGGATCCCATCAAAGACCTTCAGTCTGTCCAAGGCAGCTTGACCTCGTTTTGTCTTGTGTGGCAACATACCTTGAAGCAATCACAGCACAATTAAAAATATTTCTGTATTCAATGATTGATGAAAAATAATAGTCAATTGTTCCAGTAGGATCACCATCTGATATAAACTGTAGTTAAGTGTACACAGATTGGAAAAATATTGATGCACAATTGATTCAGTGCTTCATTTACACTTGAAAATTAGATATCCCATCAAAAATCAGAATTACATTTAGAAACAAACAACTTGGCTTAAAATAACTTTTGATTATGGTGACCAAAAATATTGGTCAAAGAGCTAGGTTTTAAAGAGCTTCTTAAAAAATGAAAGCAAGAATTAAAACTGCAAATAGCATCATCTTCTGTAAACCAGGCTATTCCAGCCTATCAGATATTAATTACACCATATTGCATGAAAGTGAGTCATGTGCTTCAGGTTAAAGTTGTGCTAAAAAGGGCCTACAAAAAGATAACCAGCTGGGATTTGTGGGATGTAACATGACTGCACCCTGCTGCTGAAATGCTCATCCATGCCTATGTTGCCTTTAAACTCAATTATGGGATGCTCTCCAGTCCAGAACCCACCCATCCACTTTGAATCAACCACACGTAAAAGTTCATCCAAAACGTTCTTCCCGATATGCAATGCACCCATCATCCGAGTGCTCACAGACCTGCATTGTATTGTCTGACCAGCAACATAGATTTTAAAGTTTTAATTTTCAAGTTACTTCCTGTCATCCTCACCCCTCATTATCTCTGCAATATTCTCCAGTCTGACAACCCTAATCATGTTTGTACTGCCTTTCTCTCATCCCCGATTTAGTCACTCCACTAACTGAAGCCACGCACTCAGGATCCAAGGTCTAGAATTTACTCACTAACCTGTTCAGTTGATGCTCTTTAAGTGAATATCCTTAATACCTAGCTCCAAGCAAAATTTGGTCATAGAGAACACAAGTAGCACGAGTAAACCTAACTGTTTGCCAACCCTAACCCTGTTTCACCCATTAGTACTACCATAAACTCCAACTCCACTTTCTTACTCACTATTCATATTTTGTACCCCCAAGAGATACATTATCCCAACCGTAAAAATAAATGTATTCAACAATGCAGCATTCATAATTTCTCTTCTCACTTGTAAAGGTGAAGCTTTATCCTCAAAGCTGTTTTTTTGACTCCCCAAATGGCATAAAAATTTGAATATCTATGATAAAATGCCCTTTCAGAATCTTACATGCATTGATGAGATCACCTCTCATCAACTTAAATACAGACCTAATTTATTCACTGGGTCACCCTGTCAAAATAGCTCCTTAGAAAGCTGTGTACTAAAAGCATTCTGATAATATCACCATGGCAGATTTGGGCACAATTAAATATGCAAGCTGTTCATTAATGTGCCCTTTATTCAGTGTTCTCAAAAATGCAATTACTGTTTCAAATAAGACCGTGATGTAGCAGCCAAGTTTGTACAGCTACAATTTATGCTAAACTTATAATGTAAAATATTACCTCTTACGGTCCTCCAGAATATTCGGCTTGGTGCTCTGAAGTGATATGGGCCCCGAGATGGGTTAGTATTCATCCTCTTGCGCAAAAAAGCGAGATACTTGACTACATAGAGAGAGAGGTAACTGAATATCTGTGCAGAATAAAGTCAACACCATTTGACTACATGCTGGAGTCAAGTCTAATGTTCAATGTTGTCCATGCAATATCCATGAAACATTACTTATAAAATGTACAAATGTTGCATATCACATGAATAGGTTATTTAGTCAGTCAGTCAAGCCAGTTTCACCATTTAATATGACCACGGCTGAACAAACACTTATACCTTTTACCGACACTATCCCCATAACCCTTCACATCATTGGTAAACACAAATCTATCAATCTCTACTTTCAATATTACTTATGGACTGAGCTCCCACAGACCTCTGAACCCTAAAATGGGGTTGAAAATCAACAAGATGAGCACTAAAATTGTACTGAAACAAACTTTTGCTGACGTGTCTCAGATGGTAGTGCATGTGAGGTATTCTCATTGTTGAGAAACTCAATCACATTAATTCATCACAAACACTTCAGTTGCCACTTCAAGGAACTTTAATTAATATGGTAGTAAATGAATGCTCATTACACAAGATCAGTTGCAGTGTAACTAGGCCTTATATGTAAAGCAAGCTGCATTTTTAGGGAATGAGACAAGACAAGAGAGACACTTACGTTTGTTCCTATAAAAGTTGCCAGAGATGTTTATGCCCTCACACCTCACCACCACCACTTTATGACCTTTGTTTAAAAAAAACAGTAACTATGTTACATGATTAAACAAGCAAACTGCATCACAAACTAGACCTTCAGATGGTAGTGCCCAAATGTATTCACATTGAAATGTTCAAAGAGGCAATTATTCATCAACATCCTAAATTAAATGCCATGCAATATACAGAATAAATGGACAGTACCTAGTAAGGTCTGTTTGGCCACAATGGCAGCCAGACGGCCAAGGAGATGGCCTCTGCCATCGATAAGCAGGACCTGTAAAGAGTACAAGCCAAATGGGTTAGTGTAGACCAAAGACATTAGCCTATCGCATGTGCTTGACCATTTAAGGAGATTGTGGATTATCTGTTAATCTGTTTTGCCCATAACCCTAACTTCCTTGCTGATTTAAAATTTATCTCAGTTTGAACATAGTTAATGACTCAGCCCTAAGAGACCTCCATAGTAAAAAAATTCCTCCTCAACTCTTTAAAGGTGCAAACTCTTATTCTGGAACCATGCCCCTTTGGTCCTAGACTCTCTCACTTTCTGCAGCTATCCTTTAAGAATCTTGTGGACTTCAATTGTGATTCCTCTAAACCCCAATTAGCACAGCCCCAAAATACTCAACCTCTCCTAAGACAATCCCTCCTAGCTCGGTACGTGCTTCGTGAGCCTTCTCTGGACCACCTCCAAGGCCAGTACACCTTCCTTTAGATAAGGTGCGCCAAAACTGCTCAGAGTATTCCAGCTCTAGCCTTGTACAATTTTAGCAAAACCGCCCAACTTCGATTGCCCCACTGCCTTTAGCTTAAGCGTGATACAAACCGCCTCCACAGCGCAAAACAAAAAGCCATGGGGATGGCACCAGCAGGTTACCGAGGCCCAGGCCTGGTGGCTGCAGTCACCACATGCAGCGCCTGGCTCCGAGCTCGGGGCTCCATTGACGTGGGCTTCAGGCAATTTGCAAAAATAAAAAAAAACCCTTCCATCTCCCCTCTGCAGCCCGGCCTAATCCCCGTCACCGGGTGAAGAGACACCTGGAGGGGGGTGAATCCATCCATCTCTCCCACCAGGAGCCTCTCACCAAGGCCCCGCACTCAGGCCTCACTCACGCCGCATCCGGCCCAGGGCTCGGAAAACTTATCAAAACACCACCTTCGCTAAACATCAGGCAGCGGCCTCTCCTGAGGGGGAAGGGGGGAGGGGGACGGGCTCGAGGGGGACAGAGTTAGAGGGGCTGCCTCAGGTGAACGGCGAGCGGGGTGACACCACCTTGTTAAAGCCGTCCGCCATGGCGCCGAAAAGGAAGACGGCGCGGGGCTTCCCAGCCTAAAGAACAGGGACCGGCAGCTCCGCGAAGCCCCCGGTGACGTCCGCGATGACCAACTCCGCCCCCTCACTCGACGCGGAAGTTGGTTGGTTCCGCTACGTTGAACGTCACCACGCCATGATTGACAGCTCCCCCAGACAGTCAGAATGGGCCGCTGAGGGACACACTGTAATGCCTGATTAGTGGAAAAGATTTCCCTGTTCGCTACGGAGACCTCGTGGCGCAACGGTAGCGCGTCTGACTCCAGATCAGAAGGCTGCGTGTTCAAATCACGTCGGGGTCATAATTGGTTTTTTAATTTTTGCCTTTCAGGAGATGAGTTGCAGTAACAATGCGGTTTGCTCCTGCACTTTGTATTTGGATGCATTTTGCTGTCGACGGCGTAACCAATTTCCAGCGGCTCACATTGCCCTACTCCTGTCTTCAAGTTAAAAACTTGTTGAGCTATTCTACAATACTGGCGTCTTTTTTATTTGCATAAAAGAAACTTTGACTCCACTCACAGCTACGAAAGCAGCGCTGTAGTGCCTTTGTCCATCAAGAAACAAACATTGCAAACTGACTTTCCCCGCAGTTGCAAAAACCAAAGGTATTTCTTACTCATGTAGGACCGATTCCTTCTCTTTGCCTGACCTGGTTTGTGTATTATAAACACCATAATATATTACGATTGTATTGAGATTGTATTGAGATTATAACATGATTTATAGGAAAGAGTTTAACTTCATTCTCTATAATATCCAATATGACATGTTTGGAATCAACATTTACATATATTGAGGCAAGGACTGATAACTGAACAGACCCTCATTATACTTTGGCAGAAAGATGTTGGGACTGTGGTCTTTCCCCACTGCGCCTTGGTGGCTGCTGACCCAGGTTTAAGCGCATCCCTCAACAGAGTCCTGGACCTTCTAATGTGCAAGTCTGCAACATTCAATCAAAATCAACTCTTCTCAGTGGAAGACCACAAAACGTCGGAGAGACCAAAGAGGTTTCACCAGGTTAATACTAAAGCTTCATCCTGTAAGAAGGATCTTAATGCGGACCATGGTACAGTGCAGAAACAGATCTTTCAGCCTACAGCTCCTGTACTAGCTCTTTGCTGGAGAGGACTGTGCACTCTATGATTTGTTTCTGCACATGCACACTAAGACAAACATCAGCTGCTTGTTGGAAGATCACCACCTCGGTAAATAACATTTTTTGGTGTGCCCATAATCTCATTGATCTTCCGGTGCAAAGATTTACATGTGACCGACTGAAGGAGACTGGGACATTCTAAGTCTGGAACAATGTACTGAGGGATTCACTAAAGCTTGCGACAGGAGGAAAAAGGTTGAGTGGGAAAAGATCAGAGCCTTAGGTCAGTCTGCCATAGTACAACGAAGGACTGGTAACTGTATAGGTTCCTTCACTATGCCTGACCTGGTATGTCTATTATAAACATCATAACATATTTTGATGCAGCTCAGATTACAACATAATTTATGGAGAAGAGTTTAACTTCATTTCCAATATGAAATGTTTGGAAACTACAATTACAAATGTTATCAATAAAACATATTTTGTATGTTTTACAAAATCACAGAATAATCACAATTGGGCATAGGTTTAGGGTGAGAGGGGAAAGATATAAAAGAGACATAAGAGGCAACTTTTTCACTCAGATGGTGGTACGCATATGGAATGAGCTGCCCGAGGAAGTGGTGGAGGTTGGTACAATTGCAACATTTAAAAGGCGTCTGGTTGGGTATATGAATAGGAAGGTTTTGGAGGGATATGGGCCAGGTGCTGGCAGGTGGGACTAGATTGGGTTGGGATATCTTTTCGACATGGACGAGTTGGACCGAAGGGTCTGTTTCCATGTTGTACATCTCTATAACTCTATGACTACATAATTACTCGTCTCTTGTAAGAGCCTTTGAATATTCATCCTCCACACCATTTATGATGCTATGCTGCTTATCTCAATCATTCCCTGTGGAAAAGTATATGGTATCCTGCTCAAACAGGCCACTTCATTAATAAGTTACCAGCAGTCTCTCGCAGTTTTACTCCACATCAGTCACCCAAACATTTTTTTTTCTGTACAATTAGGGCAACATGTGCTAACCTTGGCAGTGACATAAACATCAAATGGAAGAATTTTAAATTTTTTTAACTTATTTAAAGAAAAAAATCTTCCACTTGCTATTGATGGAATCTGAAACAGAACATGCACAATGTTACGGGCAATTAGACATAATTTTCCCTGAACTTCTTTCAAAAATATTTCAATTTTATTTCTGGCTTATGGCATGTGAACATTCAATTTGTACTTTGGTCAACTGTTAACTATTGAGTATCGGACATAGAACATTACAGCACGGTACAGGCCATTCGGACCTCGATGTTGCACCGACCTGTGGAACCAATCAGAAGCCAATCTAATCTGCACTATTCCATTCTCTCCATGTGCCTATCCAATGACCAATTAAATGCACTTAAAGTTGGCGAATCTACTACTGTTGTAGGCAGTGCATTCCATGGCCCTACTACTGAGTAAAGAAACTACTTCTGACATCTGTCCTATATCTATGACCCCTCAACGGAAAACTATGTCCCCTCACGCTAGCCATCACCATCCGAGGAAAAAGGCTCTCACTGTCCAACTTATCTAACCCTCTGATTATCTTATATGTCTCAATTAAGTCACCTCTCAAACTTCTTCTCGCTAATGAAAACAGCCTCAAGTCCCTCAGCTTTTCCTTGTAAAACCTTCCCTCCATACTAGGTAAAAACAATGACTGCAGATTCTGGAAACCAGAGTCTGGATTAGAGCGGCGCTGAAAAAGCACAGCAGTTCAGGTAGCATCCAAGGAGCTGGAAAATCGACATTTCGGGCAAAAGCCCTTCATCAGGAATATGGGCAGAGTGCCTGAAGGGTGGAGAGATAAATGAGAAGAGGATGGGGGAGAAAGTAGCATATAGTACAATAGGTGAATGCAGATGGGGATGAGGGTGATAGGTCGGGGAGGAGGGTGGGGGAAGGTAGCAAAGAGTACAATGGGTGGATGGGGGTGGGGATGAAGGTGATAGGTCAGAGAGGAGGGTGGAGTGGATAGGTGGAAAGGAAGATAGGCAGGTAGGACAAGTCATGGGGACAGTGCTGAGCTGGAAGTTTGGAACTGGGGTGAGGTGGGGGATGGGGAAATGAGAAAGCTGATGAAGTCCACATTGATGCCCTGGGGTTGAAGTGTTCTGAGGCGGAAGATGTGGCGTTCTTCCTCCAGACATCGGGTGGTGAGGGAGTGGCGGCGAAGGTGGCCCAGGACCTCCATGTCCTCAGCTGAGTGGGAGGGGAAGTTGAAATGTTGGGCCACAGGGCAGTATGGTTGATTGTTGCGGGTGTCCCAGAGATGTTCCCTAAAGCTCTCTGCTAGGAGGCGTCCAGTCTCCCCAATGTAGAGGAGACTGCATCGGGAGCAACGGATACAATAAAAGATATTGGTGGATGTGCAGGCAAAACTTTGATGGTCATGGAACGCTTCTTTAGGGCCTTGGATGGAGGTGAGGGAGGAGGTGTGGGCACAGGTTTTGTAATTCCCTCCGTACCAGACCACATCCGAGTAAATTTCCTCTGAACCCTTTCCAAAGCTTCCACATCCTTCCTATAATGCGGTGACCAGAACTGTACGCAATACTCCAAATGTGGCCTCACCAGAGTTTTGTACAGCTGCAACATGATCTCATGGTTCCAAAACTCAATCCCTCTACCAGTAAAAGCTAACACACTGTATGCCTTCTTAACAACCTTATCAACCTGGGTGGCAACTTTCAAGAATCTAAGTACCTGGACACTAAGATCTCTTTCCTCATCTACACTAACAAGAATCTTACCATTAGCCCAGTAATCTATATTCCTGTTACTCCTTTCAAAGTGAATCACCTCACACTTTTCTGGACTAAACTCAATTTGCCACCTCTCAGCCCAAGTCTGCAACTTATCTATGTCCCTCCGTAACCTACAACATTCTTTATCCACAACTCGACCAACCCTAGTATCATCTGCAAATTTACTAACTCATCTTTCTATGCCTTCATCCAGGTCATTTATATAAATTACAAATAGCAGTGGACCCAAAACAGATCCTTGTAGTACCCCAATAGTAACTGAACTCCAGGATGAACATTTCCCATCAACCACCGCCCTCTGTCTTCTTTCAGCTAGCCAATTTCTGATCCAAACCACTAAATCACCCTCAATCCCATGCCTCCGTATTTTGTTCAATAGCCTACTGTGGGGAACCTTATTAAAAGTTTTACTGAAATCTATATACACCACATCAACTACTTTCCCCTCATCCACCTGTTTGGTCACCTTCTCAAAGAACTCACTAAGGTTTGTGAGGCATGACCTACCCTTCACAAAACCGTGTTGACTATCCCTAATCATTTATTTAGAGTTCAGAAATGTGCATTTATTAACTTGCAATATATCTATTAAAAAGTACTGAAAACCCTAGTTGCTGAGTACCCAGTGCTATGCCTCATATTAACTTAATGCACCAGCAGTAGAAAACACCAGTCATATACACATACTGCATAGGAAAAACTTGCCATAACCATCTGGTTGGCATCCCACCATCCCAGCTCACACTTCGTCGTGTCAACCATCATCTCAGTGGTCACTGACATAATTTGGCTCTATGTTAAATAACACTTCTATATTAAAATTCTCACTGTTTTCAAATCTCTCTATGGCATCCCTCCTCCCAATTACTCTTCCAGACCTACAATCTTTTGACGTCTCTGTTCTCTTCTAATTCTAGCCTTTTAGTTTCAATTAGTCCACCATTTGATGCTTCCAATTTCCTAGGCTATTTTAAGCCAAAATTCTAATTCTAAACCGAAAGGCCATAAACCTCAATGTGTGTCTTCCTTTAATATTTGCTAATAAACCTACGTATATTAAAAGTGCTCTATAAAAGCCTTTTATTTTATGAATTCAGAGGGTGTGGAAATCACCAGCTCAACCAGTAGTTATTGCAACACCTAATTCCTCGTCAGAAGGTGGAGGTCAGCTACCTTCCTAGAACACTGCATTCCTTAGGTGTAGGTACATCTACACTGCCAGCAGCAAGGGAGTTCCAGGATTTTGACCCACTGACAGTGAAAGGTCAACAATGTAGTGTGTCTGTGGTTTGGAGAAGAACTTGTTGGTGGTCATGCTCCATCTATCTGCTGCCCTTGTCCTCCCATCTAGCACAGGTTGAGTTATAAATGTGCAGATGTGAAGTATTTATATTTAACATTTACTATCGTTCAGTAGAAAGTTTGCAACAATTTAAAACAATCAAATACATTCTGTTGCCATTTATTACAAAGATGCTTTGTATTTAATATTGCTTAGAAGACTTTACTTTTGAAGGATTGCAGAAAATGAATTCATTTCAATGTTTTGTGTAAATACCTGAGTGGTATCTTTAAGAGATTATTGAAAGTTCACAGTGGACATGGCAGATTTCTTTTTTTTAAATGAATGCTTCCTATAAATCACATAACTATTAACTGCTTACTTTGCTGGATACCCTGATGAGGCTGTCTTGAACAGAAGCTGGAATCAAGATGTTCTTGCTTCTTGTGATTCAGCTGGAGAAGAGCTTGCTTAGAATAAGCTGCCCAGCAGATCTCTCTCACTTGCAAAAAGAAAGCCATATTTTTGAGCTCAAGGTAAAACCTATTGGTACTTCTGAAATATGGGGAAAACATTTTCAATATGGAATTTTCTGAGCAAGCTCTGTCTGCAAGGCTTAAGAGACAATCATGCAGGATTAGGGACTTGGCCATATGTATCAGAACCTCAGAACAACTAACTCCATAACATTTAACATGTATCCTTTTGCTTTCAAAAATAATCCAATTGCCAAAGCTTTTCCGTTTTTCAGATAACCAGTCTCTGCAGAAAAATCTCTTTTCTTTTCCTCTTTTGCTGAAGACTGTGGATGCTTTGGCGGTATTTAGAGGGAGAAGCATTTGTAGCTCTGTGTCACTAACTGCATATGTTAATAAATTATTGCATCTTTAATGAATAATTTTTGTTTTGATAAAGAAACATAATTACCAGCTTAAGTATCTGCTTGATAGATCTTGGTGTTTAAACACTGATATATAATGGGCCAGACCATTATATATCAAAATATATAATATTCTAAGAAAATAGTCTAACTTTTTATTATTTTAAAGGTAAGTGGAAGGCATTGTGTTCCAGGTGCACTTCAGTTGGTCAAAACTACTCAACATTAAGCAAAACCCACTTTCCTTTTATACAACAACTAAAATACAGACAAAATGAAAATAAGAGAATTGGCTTAACTGTAACAATCAAGATGCTTAACAAAATAATAGATATACTAACTACTACTAATTACCTGTTCCAATATAGTTACATTATATAAACACACCCTTGGAAAAGGCAAATTCAGTAAAATAGATTGTCTCACATGCAATTCTACCAGCAGGAAGAGAACCCCAGCTTTTAGTTCTAACAGAGAGAGGAATAAAAGCTTCCGCACCCAGTTTCAAGATTCTAACAACTGCAGAAAACTAAAACTGAAAATTCTGGTTCAGTGGGAGCTTGACCCCACCCATTCAGGCTGCTTCTATTGTTTAAACCCCAAGGCCTCACAATTGTTTACTTTATTAGCTTTGTGCAGACTTCTTCGCACCGGTCTCCCTCAACCTTGCTTCATAAGAAAAGGCAAATGTACACCTCTTTATACTATGGCTTTATCACAACACAGCCTTTTATTGGTCTTCCTAGTAACAGGAAATTATATTTATACAATAGGTTGTGATCCATGGAGTATTGGACAAATTAGTTAACATACACATGCATACACTGTGTGATTGAGTATTAAAAGCATATGCCCAACAACTAAATCTTAATTTTTAAAAAAATCTACAATAATGAATAAGATGAAGGCATTTTAAAAATTATGTTTATATTGTTGTGTTTGGCTGAAAGTTCAGCATCTTCTATAGATGGAGGATGCACCACAGAATGAACAGTAGATGGACAAGCTTGATCATCTCAGTACTTTGAGAACATCTTTGAGCATCAACTCAGCAAGTCGATTTAGTTGACGGACCTGAACCTATTCTATTCACAGGCAGTATAAACCATTTCACCAACATTCCAGCTTTGGAAGAATTTCAGTTCTGCGGTAGAGTTAAAAGCTCCTCTCCGAGCCATAGATTATCATGACTGAACAGTATCACTGTCCCTGGATCAAAATCCTGGAAGTGCAAGCCTCCCTGTACCTCTGGACCACAGTGAATTAGTAAGGTGGGTTAACATCACCTTCTTAATAATAACTAGGGATGAGCAATAAACGCTGGCCCAGTCAATCACATCATAACCAATGACTGAATAAAAAATGCGGTAGACAGTTGACCAGCCATATTACGAACAGATGTGATCCAAATATTATTTTGTAAAAGTTGTTGTGGGCCCGTACAAATATATTTTGAACTTTTAAACAAAGGACAATTTGCTCAGGAAAGGGCACTGGGAACAACAACAACAACACTGTACCCAGATGGAGGAGGGAGCTCAAATGAAGTGATTTTCAGAGAGAGGTCACATTGTAACAATACTATATCTCATTAGAAATATAAGTTAGGTAGAATACAGATGTTAAAAACATTACAACTAGCATGAAGACACTATATATACACACACACACTATTAGTTATAATTATTATGCACAGTCAATGAAAAATATAAAAATAGCTAAATGACTAAAGGGAGGTCAGGTAGGACATAACATAATTGGATATGAAAGTAAAAATGTTAACTTCAGAAGAAATCCAGGATCCATCCAACTGATAAGAATGAAAAAGGTTATTCTGCATGGTTATTTTCAAAACCAGGATAAGACCGCACTCAAAGGCAAAGAAGTGAAATCTTTCTACTAATAAACATTTAACATGTGATTCTTACATGATTGAAAGAATAAGGTAGAGATGAAAGGAATGTTAAAAATCACTAGGTAAAAGCTCAAAACTTCAAAAGGCATCTTCACCAAATAAATAAGGAATACAGCATCACATGAAAGATTTGGAGATGCCGGTGTTGGACTGGGGTGTAGAAAGTTAAAAATCATACAACACCTGGTTATAGTCCAGCAGGTTTAATTGGAAGCACTAGCTTTCGGAGCGCCAACCACCTGGTGAAGGAGCGATGCTCTGAAAGCTAGTGCTTCCAATTAAACCTGTTGGACTATAACCTGGTGTTGTATGATTTATCACATGAAAGGAGGTGAGTACCCACATTCGCAAAGCAGGAGGAAGCAAAATGAAACAAAAACCCAAATTTCAAATTACAGACCCTCACATTTCTCAAGGGTATTTTCTCCCATGTGAACTAAATAACTTAAAGCTCAGGGTTTTAAAGTCAAACTGCTCTAAATATTATTGAATAATCTATTCTTACATATTGTTAGATATTTTATTCAGATATTCCAAGATGTTCTTAGTGCATTAGTCATTACTTTTAATATTAGATTCAGCAAATTGTCTCAGTTCAGCTTTTTATTCTATTATCACTTAAACAAACCCTAAACTCTTATGCATTTACTTTAATGGGGGGGGGGGAGGTAGCAAAGAATATTTTCTGAAACAAATAGCCCAGATCCTTAAAACAGCTGGGATGTTTATAACACATTAAACTTAAGCAGGTTATTTGTAGTATGGTAACATTCTCAGACAGTTTCTTCTCATGGGATTAGTATTTTAATCTCACAAACCAAAAACACTAAGCATCCGCGAAATTAACTAGCTTGAACTCGAGAGAAGTTATCCGAAAAAAAATCTGAACTAAGTTAGTTCTAGAAAGGTTGGAAGCTGTCTAAATCACTTCCACATACCCCAGCTTGCAGCAGGATGACTATTGTATCTTTGAACTCAGAACAAATTTGACCTTTTAAAAAGAGCAACAGAGCACTAGTCTCCTTCACTTTCCTTGCAGCTATTTCCAGCAGTGCATGAGCCGAAAACCCACCACAAGTCATTTTTACTAGTCATGGAGGATTCCTAGAGGATTTGTTTGAAGAACAGGAAACTCATCCAGCTACAACTGGTCCACATAGAAATTCCAGTATCAACAGCTTACTTGCAGAATCCCTTTGGAGTCAAAAAACTATTTGAGACAATCTACAACACATACTTTTCTTCTTTCTTTAATTATCACATGGCCAAACTACCTTAAATACACTGCAGGAGCAAATTACTACAGACGTTGGAAATTGCACTGAAAATGTCAAATGCTAGAGATCACAGCAGGTCAGACCGCATCCATGGAAACAGAGCAAGCTAACATTTTGAGTCGCGATGACTCTTCATCAGAGCTTACTGCAGTTTCTTTTTCATTTTTATTGCCTCTCTCCAGCCTTCTGTTGGATCTACAATTTTATAGGAAAAATATGTTTGCTTAATCAAAATTGCTTGTCAATAATCTTTGATGTAACTTTATGGTAGTAAACCTTTTATTTATTTTGGATGGAAGAAACATGGCTGACTTGTTTTTCATACTAAACCTGACAGTCTGAAACCTATAGAATTGTCCATACCACCAACCTCATTAAACTTAACATTTATGACTAATTGGATTAGAAAAGGAAACCTGTTTAACCACCGATAGTAACTTAAGCACTACAGACTCAAGCATCAATTTATTAAAGAGCATAGAGGCTATACCCTCCCCTCCACTTTTTGATTCGATCAGTTAGAACATATTTTTTAAAAACTCAGCTCAATGATACACCCACCTCACCATTGCAGAAAATACAACATACATCAAACTACCATTTGGTAAATTAGATGTAGCAATTCAAAGTTGCTTGCCACCCTACAGCCCAAAAGTGAGAAGCACAAATTCTGGGCAAGAGAAGCATATTTCTGGCCTCTGAACAATCATTGCAGAAATTATCAAAAGCTCAGTTTTTTTAAAAACTAAAACACAAGCATATCAGCAGCATAGTCAACTTGGCTCTAAATACCAATATGAGATTGCATGCCATTTATCGGAAAGCTCTAAATTCAGAGCCAACCAACTTCACACTAGACATCCACTCCCAAATACTAGCAAGATCAGGAGAATGGAATTATGTTCACATAAGTGTATTGCCAGGGTGTCTATTTAACCAGTATGTCCCATGGGAAGCTCTGCTATATCATTTAATTCCTCTAGAAAACCAATTAGATAGCATATTCTACTAAAATACCTCTTGAAACCAAAATATCAGGCTGGATGCAAATTTGTTCACAATTTATTGTAGCTTATTCAATGCACAATATTATGATCAAATCACCTTCAGCTTGCATAAGGGTTGGAAGTTTACCCTTTCACAGGTCATGGGTATTACTGGTAAAATCAGAACTTTTGCTGCTAGTGTTAATTATTGAATTAAATGGCCTGCCAGGTTTTCAGAGGACTGTTAAAGAGTCAACCACATTGGTGAGTGCCTGAAATGCAGCCCAGTCTGGATTAGGATAGTAAATTATTTTCCTTAAAAGGACATTGATGTGTTAAATCAACTAGCTTTATATTCCTAATTTATTCATTTAATTTAATTGGACCAACTATGATGAGAGTTGATGAACCAGAACATTAGCTTAGTTCCCTACACGACTAGACCAGTAACATTACCATTGATTCACCATCTATCCCCCCATTAAAGTTAACCCAGATGATGTTCTGCCTTTTTACAATATCACTACATCACTGCTACATGAAAACTGTCCAGTTGTCAAACTTCTTCAGCATCACTAAGAAAATAGTCACTTTTAAAGCAAGCCTGACAGATGTGTTATTTGCTCCCAAGCCTAAAATTATTTAAGAGTAATTTCATTTAGAATTATTGTAACCATCAGGTCAGGTATAGGTCATTTAAAAATTCTAGAATTTCAGTGGCCCAAAATTGGAAATGCAGGTATAACCCATATAAACAATGGATAGTTTACAGTTATAGAGCACAGAAACACACTCCTTGGCTCAACTCATCCATGCCAACCAGGTTTGCCCAAACAGAACTATTCCCACTTGCCTGCATTTGACCCCTATCCCTCTAAACCTTTGCTATTCCACAAACCTGTCCAAATGTCTTTTAAAATAGCATAATTGTACCCACCTCTACCACTTTATTCCATATATACTGCACTGTGAGAGGAAAAAGCTGCCCCTCAGATGCCTTTAAATCTTTCCCTTTTCACAGGATCTCTGTACCCTCTAATTTTGGACTCCCCTATCCTGAGGACAGACTCAATTACACAAATCACAAAAAAACATGCACACAGCCTCAGCACTTGGCATAAGCTGTATACAAAGTTTGAGATAGTGAACAGTGATTTTTTTATTTAACAATTTACATTCAAGCACAATTAAGAGTTCACCATTAATTAATGCCATGATTGAAATACTCTAGCAACATAGAAACATTAGAAATCTAGTCACTGTCATAGCCATCGTGCTTCAGCTTCTTGATCTGACCCTTGTGGCGTTTAATCTCACTCTGTAAACGCTGTATTTCATGCTCGTGATGGTTAATCTCCTCTTGATGATGTTTCCTCAGATTTTCAATCTGTTCCATTTCTTTTTCCCTGCAAAACAGAACCACTTTAAATGGCCTGGTAGGTATTGAAAAAGGAAGCATTTTGTTAAAGATAAATCAGAGATTACTTTCTGAAGCCATAGCCAAGTAGCTATACATTTGAAAAGGCAAAAGGGCCTCATCTTTTCAGCAATACATGAGAGCAACTGAGCAGTCATAAACTGTGACGGTGTTATATTGAGCTAAGTGATCATAAAAGGAAGCGTTATGAAGAACCTCTCTACCTTAGGAGACCCAGTGGTGTGAACAAACCTGGAGAAACTTCTCTTAAACCCATACATACAAAATTTAGACAGGAGTGAAGATTGACTACTACATTGGTGCACAGGATCAATATTGTGCCAATGAGTGGTTCAGACATGTTCCAGCTTTAAACATCAAGTATTTATCCAACATACAGTATGGAACTCTGGGATTTGGTCTCGATGCTGATTTCAAGACTCTTGACATGGAGTCTGAGCAATCCTACTGCTGATCAACACAAACTCAAAATTTCCACCTTTAATTTGGCAATGTACTGGCAATCTTGCTTTAGGATACATTAGATGGAAGTAATTGGTGTGCACGCTTTCATTTGCTGTGCTTTTTCAGACAAAGAAAACAGCTTCTTTCTGGGCAGGTTCACATATCATTTGAACATGGTCATTGCCAGGCAATGACCATCTCTAATAACAGATTCCAACCATATCTCATGTTATCCAGTAGTATTACCAATGCTGAGAATCCTCCATCATCAATATCTTGGGAGGTTACCATCACCAGAAATTGAAATGGACCAAATAAATACCACTGCCACTTGAGTAGGTCAGAGGCTGGGAAATGGGGCACGAGCTCACTTCCAGTCTCCCTGAATCATGAATAATACGATCTACAAGGCAAGTCAGGAGTATGATGGAATAGCCTCCATTTGCCTGGGATGAGTCCAGCTCCAACAACATTCAAGAGGTTTGACACCATGCAGGATAAAACAACCCTCTTCATTGGTACCCCTGCACCACTTTCAAGATTCGCAGTCAGGCACACTAGCAGTCAGGACATCTACTAAATACACTGCAGTAATTCACCAAGATTTTCCCAGCCTCTTTCAAACACAAACTCTACAACCTAGAAGGACAAAAGGCAGTGGATTCATGGGCACACTATCAACTGCACGTTCCTCTCCAAGCCACTCACCTGACCCAAACTAATTGGCATTCCTTCACTGTTCCTGGGAGAAAATCCTGAAATTTCCTTTCCAACAGCACTATGGATATCCCTATACTCCAAGGACTGCAGTGGTTTAAGGCAGCTCCCTCTCCAGGGCAATTAACACTGGGGAAATCATGCTGGCCAAGCTCATGATACCCATATCACATCAACAAATAAAAGACAAAAGCAGTTTCTATAATCACAGAAAACAATACATTTCTGCAAAAGTCAGTTCTAAAAGATACCAGACCAATCAAGACTCTTAATAGAGTCTTTACCAGAATTGGTGTGCTAAGCTTGTTTTTGATCATTTATAATATGGTTTCAATTGTTAGAACTAGTTGTCAGAAGTCTTACTATCAAGAATGAGTGAATTCACTCTGCTTTTCAGGTATACCTACACTAAATGTAGAACCTATGGTGTTAGTGACTGATAAGGCTCAGCTATTCAATATTTAGGCTCGACCTGAGTCTGTAATAAGTCACATGATTCAACTTGCCACTTATTTAAATACCCCTCAGACAAACTGTAAAAGGGAGGTCACATTTTAGACTAGCAGGGTAGATAAAATAAGCAGGGACTGTGGGTAAGAATTTTCAAAATATCATTTCAAATTACATGTTAAAATGTAACAACTTGCATCAACTGGTTGCAATCATGACAAAAGCAGTGGACTGAGTTGAATACATTGTAAACATTCAGGCTATCAAATTGAAATTTTACACAAATTCGAACAGTAAATTACTCTTGGCAGCAAACGTTCGATCCTTCTAAACAGTTTAGAGACAGTTGCAGAGAGTTGTCAATTTCAGAGAACCTCATCCTCTGAATTCAACAGATCCTCAATCAAGATTTTAGAAACATTAAATTATATAGTAACCCAAATCAGTCAGGGCAGGAAGGGGAAATAAACAGGTCACAATTGAGAAACCGACAGATGGTAGAAATTGTTACCTGAAGTATTTCTCCTCTATTGCTGCCTCCCTTTTGCCAAACGCACCTCCAGCTTCTCTTATGCTCCCTCCTCCACCACCACCTTTGCCAGCACCTTTGCCCAACTCTCCCAGCTGAAACACAAACATCATCAATCTTTAGGTTAGCAAATACGCACAGAGCATTGGCCATGTTCCCTTGGAAAATGTCTTCTACCCCTTGGAAGGAAATTATACAGCTTTATATGCAATTTGAAGCAGCCTAACATCTCAGCAATATTAGGAACATTGGTCCTTTGAGGTTTAGGTTTGCTTGCTAAGTTGGTAGATTTGTTCTCAGACGTTTTGGTATCATGCTAGGTAACATCAGTGAGCCTCCACTGAAGCTCACGTGAGGCTTCAACAGAGGCTCACTGATGATGTTACTTAGCATAGGAACAAAATGCCCAAGAACAAACCTCCCAGCACAATAAGGAAACTTACAACCTGAACTTCAACCTGAGTGACAAATCTTCTCAAATCACATTGGTCCTTTGAGTTGCTCCACCACTCAAAAAGATCATGGCTGGTCTGGTTGCGGCCTCAGGCCTACATTATGGTCAGAGCTGAAACTTTATTGCTGGAACAGCACAGCAGGTCAGGCAGCATCTAGGGAACAGAAGATTCGACGTTTCGGGCACATGCCCTTCTTCAGGAATGAGCAGAGAGTGTTCAGCAGGAGAAGATAAAAGGTAGGGAGGAGGGACTTGGAGGAGGGGAGTTGGAAATGTGATAGGTGGAAAGAGGTCAAGGTGAGGGTGATAGGTCGGAGCAGGGTGGAGGCGGAGAGGTCAAGAAGAAGACTGCAGGTCAGGAAGGCGGTGCCGGGCTGGAGGGATTCGGCTGAGACAAGGTGGGGGGAGGGGGGATGAAGAAACTGGTGAAGTCCAAGTTCATCCCCTGTGGTTGGAGGGTTCCCAGTCGGAAGATAAGACGCTCCTCCTCCCACCGTCGCGTTGTTGTGGTTTGGCGGTGGATGAGTCCAATGACCTGCATATCCTCGGTGGAGTGGGAGGGGGGGTTGAAATGCTGTGCTACAGGGTGATTGGGTTGGTTCGTCCGGGTGGCCCAGAGGTGCTCTCTGAATCGCTCCGCAAGTAGGCGGCCTGTCTCGCCAATATAGAGGAGGCCACACCGGCTGCAGCGGATGCAGTAGATAATGTGGGTGGAGGTGCAGGTGAATCTGTGGCGGATATGGAAGTTTCCTTTGGGGCCTTGGAGAGAAGTGAGGGGGGAGGTGTGGGCGCAAGTGTTGCACCTCCTGCGGTTGCAAGGGAAGGTGCCGGGAGTGGAGGTTGGGTTGGTGGGGGGTATGGATCTGACAAGGGAGTCGCGGAGGGAGTGGTCTCTACGGAAAGCTGATAGAGGAGGGGAGGGAAATATATCCTTGGTGCTGGGGTCCGTTTGGAGGTGGCGGAAGTGACGGCGGATGATGCGCTGTACATGGAGATTGGTGGGGTGGTAGGTGAGGACCAGTGGGGTTCTGTCCTGGTGGCAGTTGGAGGGGCGGGGCTCAAGGGCGGAGGAGCGGGAAGTGGAGGAGATGCGGTGGAGGGCATCGTCGATCACGTCGGGGGGGAAATTGCGGTCCTTGAAGAAGGAGGCCGTCTGTGTTGTGCGTATTTTGAACTGGTCCTCCTGGGAGCAGATGCGGCGGAGACGAAGGAATTGGGAGAATGGGATGGCGTTTTTACAGGGGGCGGGGTGGGAGGAGGTGTAGTCCAGGTAGCTTATGGTCATTATAGTCAGCCCCAGATAAATCTCAATTCCCTTATATGTGAATAATCTAATGCAGCTTTCAGTGAATTTAAGAACCCAGCCTCCCCTGTAGAATTCAACACGAACAATACATTGAGAAATACAACATGTCTTTAGAAGGACTTTACACCTGTCCACAACAGACAACATCCTTCACCTACAAACTATCCAGCAACATGAATGGCATTTAGACAACATGTTACTCCAGGATCTAAATAAGTCAAAACTGAAATAACTGTGGATGCTGTAAATAAAAAAAAAGGATATTGCTGGAAAAGCTCAGTTCTGGCAGCATCTTTGGAGATATTAGAGTTAACATTTTGGATCGAGTGACCCTTCCTCAGAACTCAACCTAAGACGTTAACTCTGATTTCTCTCCACAAATGCTGTCTGACCTGCTGAGCTTTTCCAACAATTTCTGTTTTTGTTGCTAAATAAATCAGTTGCGGCCTGCACAATTGCCCATACAGTGACAAGACAAATTTGAAACTGCAGTTACAATTTGACTTTCCACTGCAAATACAATCAGAGAGATGTACAGCACAGAGACACTTCAGTCAAACTTTTCCATGCTGACCAGATATCCTAACCTAATCTAGTCTCATTTGCCAGCACTTGGCCCATATCCCTCCAAACCCTTCCTATTCATATACCCATCCAAATGCCTCTTAAATGTTGCATTTGTACCAGCCTCCACCACTTCCTCTGGCAGCTCATTCCATACACCTACCACCCTCTGCAAGTAAAAGTTGCCCCTTAGGTATCTTTCTCCTCCTACTCTAAACCTATTCTCTTCAGCGAGTTTTGAGAAGATTTGTAGCTCAGGTTGAGGTTTTGAATGTAGAACTGGAAGTTCATTTCCAGACATTTTGTTACCCTATTAGGGAACATCTTCAGTGGGCCTCATGCTGAAAGTCCCTGCTTTCTATTTATATGTTTGGGTTGATGTTATTTCCTGTGGTGAAGTCACCTCCGGTTCCTTTTCTTAGGGGGTGGTAGATGGGGTCTAACTCGACATGTTTGTTGATAGAGTTCCGGTTGGCATGCCATGCTTCTGGAATTCTCGTGCGTATCTTTGTTTGGCTTGTCCTAGGATGATTGTGTTGTCCCAGTCGAAGTGGTGTCTTTGCTCATCTGTGTGTAAGGATACTAGTGAGACAGGATCATGTCTTTTTGTGGTTAGTTGATCTTCATGTATCCGGGTGGCTAGTTTTCTGCCTGTTCGTTACAGTCTTTGCACGGTATTTTGTAAATGACATTAGTTTTGCTTGTTGTCTGTAATAGGGTCTTTCAAGTTCATTAGCTGCTGTTTTAGTGGGTTTGTAGGCTACCATGATACCAAGGGGTTCGAGTAGTCTGGCAGTCATTTCCGAGATGTCTTTGATGTAGGGGAGTGTGGCTAGGATTTCTGGACATGCTTTTTCTGCTTGTTTGGGTTTGTTGCTGAGAGATCGGTGGATGGTGTTCATTGGGTACCCATTCTTTTTGAATACACTGTATAGGTGATCTTCCTCTGCTCTGCATAGTTCCTCTGTGCTGTACTGTGTTGGCTTGTTGAAATAATGTTCATTTGAAATAAAGCCAAACAAAAGACACGCACGAGAATTCCTAGAAGCATGGCATTCCAAATGGGGGTGAAGGGGGGGGTTTAGATTAGATTAGATTACAGTGTGGAAACAGGCCCTTCGGCCCAACAAGTCCACACCGACCCGCCGAAGCGAAACCCACCCATACCCCTACATTTACCCCTTACCTAACACTACGGGCAATTTAGCATGGCCAATTCACCTGACCTGCACATCTTTGGACTGTGGGAGGAAACCGGAGCACCCGGAGGAAACCCACGCAGACACGGGGAGAACGTGTAAACTCCACACAGTCAGTCGCCTGAGGCGGGAATTGAACCCGGGTCTCATGCGCTGTGAGGCAGCAGTGCTAACCACTATGCCACCGTGCCGGTGGGGGGGGTGGGGGGGTGGGGGTGAAGGGGGGGTGGGGTGGGTGTGGGTAGGGGGTTGGGGAGGTGGGTGGGAAGGGGGGGAAGTGGGGTTGGGTGGGGGTGGGGTAAGGGGGCGCGGGGGATGGGTAAGGGGGCGTGGGGGATGGGTAAGGGGGCGTGGGGTAGAGGTGAAGGGGGGTGACATCTGCCCGAGCTGCCCTGTCATTCACTCACTCAGTGACCGGGCCCGACATCACGAGCTGCCTCAGTGCTTGGGGGCTTTCTCCGCTCCGGCCCTCCCCGGGGGCCCTCAGGCCCAGACCACCCCCTGACCCCGGTGTGGTACCTGGCTACTGTCGCTGTAAGCCCGCAACTGCCGAGCGACAACGAACTGACTCCTGAGCACCAGCAAACGCGCCATCGTCCCCGTCCTTGCAGTGACCGAATGGCGGCCAACGCTGACGCCCACAGCACGTGACCCGCGGACCTGTCAATCAGGGTTCGTCACGGACCCAAGAACCACGTGATCCCGGCCCCCACAGGGATGGTTCCGCCCCTGGAACCATGTGACTCTGGACCTGTCAATCAGGGAGTTGGTGCCAGTCCACACAATGGCGCAAATGTTATAGAATCAAAGAACAAATAAAATTACAGCACAGGAACAGGTTCTTTAGCCCTCCAAGCCAACGCTGATCCAGATCATCTGTCTAAACCTGTTGCCTATTTTATAAGGATCTGTATCCCTGTGCTCCTTGCCCTTTCATTAATCTGTCTCGATACATCTTAAATGACATCATTGTGCCCATCCCTACCACCTCCATTGCATTTCAGGCACACACCACACTGTGCGTAACTTTCCATGCATATCTCCCCTAATCTTTTCCACTCTCACCTTCAACTTGTGACCTCTAGTAATTATAGAGTTATAGAGTCACAGAGATATACAGCATGGAAACAGATCCTTCGGTCCAACCCGTCAATGCCGGCCAGATATCCCAACCCAATCTACTCCCACCTGCCAGCACCCAGCCCATATCCCTCCAAACCTTCCTATTCATATACCCATCCAAATGTCTTTTAAATGTTGCAATTGTACCAGCATCCACCACTTCCTCTGGCAGCTCATTCCATACACGCACCACCCTCTGTGTGAAAAGGTTGCCTCTTAGGTATCTTTTATATCTTTCCCCTCTTATCCTAAACCTATGCCCTCTAGTTCTGGACTCCCCGGCCCCAGGGAAAAGACTTTGTCTGTTTATCCTATCCATGCCCCTCATAACTTTGTAAACCTCTATAAGGTCACCCCTCAGCCTCTGACACTCCAGGGAAAACAGACTCAGCCTGTTCAACCTCTCCCTGTAGCTCAAATACTCCAACCCTGGCAACATCCTTGTAAATCTTTTCTGAACCCTTTCAAGTTTCACAACATCTTTCCGATAGGAAGGAGATCAGAATTGCATGCAAATATTCCAACAGTGGCCTAACCAATGTCTATTCCTGATGAAGGGCTTTTGCCCGAAACATCGATTTTCCTGCTCCTCGGATGCTGCCTGACCTGCTGTGTTTTTCCAGCACCACTCTAATATAGACTCTGGTTTCCAGCATCTGCAATCCTTGTTTTTACCTAACCAATGTCCTGTACAGCCGCAACATGACCTCCCAATTCCTGTACTCAATACTCTGACCTATAAAGGAAAGCATACAAAACGCCTTCTTCACTATCCTAACTACCTGCGACTCCACTTTCAAGGAGCTGTGAACCTGCACTCCAAGGTCTCTTTGTTCAACAACACTCCCTAGGACTTTACCATTAAGTGTATAAGTCCTGCTAAGATTTGCTTTCCCAAGCAGCACCTCCCATTTATCTGAATTAAACTCCATCTGCCACTTCCCAGCCCATTGTCCCATCTGGTCAAGATCCTGAGGTAACCCTCTTCGCTGTCCACTACACCTCCAATTTTGGTGTCATCTGCAAACTTACTAACTATACCTCTTATGCTCTCATCCAAATCATTTACATAAATGACAAAAAGTAGAGGACCCAGTACCGATCCTTGTGGCACTCCAGTTGTCACAGGCCTCCAGTCTGAAAAACAACTCTCCATGACCACCCTCTGTCTTCTATCTTTGAGTCAGTTTTGTATCCAAATGGCTAGTTCTCCCTGTATTCCGTAAGATCTAACCTTGCTAACCATTTTCCCATGGAGAACCTTGTCGAATGCCTTATTGAAGTCCATATAGATCACATCTACTACTCTGCCCTCATCAGTCCTCTTTGTCACTTCTTCAAAAAACTCAATCAAGTTTGTGAGACATGATTTCCCACGCACAAAGCCATGTACATCCTGTCCCTTGAGTCACACATTCGGGGAAAATGCTTTTTGCTTTCGACACTGTCTATACCTCTCATGATTTTGTCGACCCAATCAGTTCCCCACTCAATCTCCATCTTTCTAATAAAAACAATTCTAACATACTCAACCTCTTTTCATAGCTAGCACTCTCTAAAAGGCAACATCCTAGTGAACCTCCTCTGCACCCTCTCTAAAGCATCCACATCCTTTTGGTAAGGTGGCGACCAGAACTGTACACAGTATTCTAAATGTGACCGAACCAAAATCTTATACATCTGTAACATGACCTACCAATCCTTATACTCAATAACCTGTCTGATGAAGGGAAGCATGCTGTATGCCTTTTTAGATGAGATTACATTCCCCTACAGTATGGAAACAGGCCCTTCAGCCCAACAAGACCACACTGACCCTCCAAAGAGTAACCTACCCAGACCCATTCCCTGACCCTATATTTACCCCTGACTAATGCACCTAACACTATGGGCAATTTGGCATGACCAATTCATCTAACCTGCACATCTTTGGATTATGGGAGGCAGCCAGAGGAAACCCACACAGACACGGGGAGAATGTGCAAACTCCACACAGACAGTTGAATTTTGACAGGGTAAAGAAGTATATTCTGCTTACACTAGTTGGTATGTCAGTAACTAGGAATAACAATTTCAAGACTGTCAGCAAGAGAGCTAGAGTGAGATGAGGAGAAATGTCTTTACTGAGAGAGTTGTTAGGATTTGGAATATGCTTCCTGGGAGAGTGGTGCAGATGGATTCAATTGGAAGTTTCAATAGAGAGTTAAATAGTGAGTAATGTACAGTGCTATGGAAATAGGGCTGGAGAATGGGACTGGCTGGGGAGCTCTTTTGGGAGCCAATACAGACACTTTGGGCTGAATAGCCATCTTCTGTACTGTAAAATTCTATGATTATATAATTATGAATCACGTTTTTGTTCCTGGATGTTGACCGAAGCACTGTGTACTTATTACATCTTGATTAGATTAGATTAGTTACAGTGTGGAAACAGGCCCTTCGGCCCAACAAGTCCACACCAACCCGCCGAAGTGCAACCCACCCAGACCCATTCCCCTACATTTACCGCTTCACCTAACACTAAGGGAAATTTAGCGTGGCCAATTCACCTAACCTGCACATTTTTGGACTGTGGGAGGAAACCAGAGCACCCGGAAGAAACCCGCGCAGACACGGGGAGAATGTGCAAACTCCACACAGTCAGTCACCTGAGGCAGGAATTGAACCTGGGTCTCTGGCGCTGTAAGGCAACAGTGCTAACCACTGTGCCACTATGCCACCGTGCCCCTAGATTTCTTCCCCTAGATTTCCAGTTAACTATAATTATTGACCTCAGGTTCTTGATTTTTTGATGACTAGCAATTAATCAGTGTCTTCATTCCCAGTTTGAACTAAAACTGGAAATGTTTCAGCATCAGTAAATGAAAAAGGAAATTGTATTCCACCCTCATCCCAAAATTAGAAAGTTTGCAATTCAGTTTCTAGCAAAACTAATACCTTAGTATCTTAGGTAAATAATTGTAAAGTACATGTAATTATAATTAAATTGCTTTATTGCGGTTTGCATGCATTTAGAGCATTGTTTTTCTAATTGAATCAAAAATTAATAATTGAAAATGCATTGTACAACTTAGCAAACTACAACCCATGCAGGCTACACCGAACACTGAAATGTGTGTCTTGACCAAATTTGAAACCAGTATTATTATCTAAAGTGAATTCATCTAATATTGCTGTTGATCAGTTTGAGAGGAAAGTGTTTGCAAGGGTACTGATTTATTCTTTTTCCTCAACTGTACGAAGCACCATCTAATGGTCAGGTAAGAAATGACTGAACATCACATGTGGTTTGGAATTGGAGCTCAGGGTGACATTACAGTACCAGCTTTCATGTAATGGATTTATTTGTGTTCCTGATGGATCTTCTTAATGGCCCTGTGTAGTTAGTCTCAGGTCTCAAGTGTAGTTTGGATGTAGTAATAACTGTTAACCTTTAGACTATTGCAATGTTCATTCCTTATGGAAATCTAAATAATTATAGTGTGGTCACACTGCAGTAAATATGTATACACAATGTTTCACAACAGTTAAAAAAAGAGGTAAGTCAAGCTTGTTTTGGGTATTGGTTGAAAGAGGAATGCTGATTAGGTCCCTGAGAAAACGCTCTGCTTTTTTTTGGATAATTTTTTTTCTGCATTCAACTTGACAGAGACAGAGTCTTACAATTTAACATATTAACTATTAGGCATTAAAAGCACTCTCCAGTTCGGCTTAAGTTTGGAAGCACCATCATCTCCAAGTCAGACATGATCTTCAGGTTGATGTGTATCGCCTTTGCTTTGGTGTGGCTGGGTCAATAACCAAGCATTCCCTATCTGACATTATTGTGTGATTGCCATCACAACATGAGAGGTTTAAAGAGAATACATAAGTCACCAAACTCACAGGATGAGGTCATCGCTGCATTTATTGCCTATCCCTAATTGCCTTATTGTTGGTCTCGAGTCACATGGAGGCCAGACCAGGTAACGATAGACAGGCAGGAGGCCGGAAGAACACGGCAAGCCAGGCAGCATCTGGAGATGGAGATTTTGACCCTTTGGGTATAACCCTTCTTCAGGAAGGCCAGGTAAGGATGGCAGTAATGAGCCAGATGAGTTTTTCCTGACAATCAACAATGGTCATCCAGATTTTTTCTTCATGATTTCAAATCCTATTGTCTGCTGTAGTGGGATTCAAAGCCAGGTCTCCAGCACATTCCTAGGGTCTCTGGATTAACAGTGCACTGATAATACCATGAGGCTATCACCAACCCCTTGTTATGGACAAAGACAGTGGGCAATGGACAATAATACATTATAGTCAGCATTTTAAAATCAGTTGTGTCAAAAAAAAGTTTCATTATTTCATCTGTAGAAAACTATAACAACTCTAGACCAGAGGCAGAGAGGAAAGACATGGCACTATGGTTGCTCCCAGCCTGGGACCCAGTAACTGAAATGAGACTCTCTCTCAGACTCCCACACTGACCCAAGCTCAACACCCCCACACTGACCTGAGCTCAACACCCCCACACTAACCTGAGCTCAGTGACCCCACACTGACCTGAGCTCAGTGACCCCACACTGACCTGAGCTCAATGACCCCACACTGACCCGAGCTCAACAACCCCACGCTGATCCGAGCTCAGTGACCCCACACTGACCCGAGCTCAATGGCCCCACACTGACTCGAGCTCAATGACCCCACACTGACCCGAGCTCAGTGACCCCACACTGATCCGAGCTCAATGACCCCACACTGACCCGAGCTCAACACCCCCACACTGACCCGAGCTCAGTGACCCTACACTGACCTGAGCTCAGTGACCCTCAAACTGACCCGGGCTTAGTGACTTCACGCTGACCCGAGCTCATTGACCCTCACACTTACCCGAGCTCAGTGACCCCCACACTGACCCGAAGTCAACACCCCCACACTGACCTGAGCTCAACACCCCCACACTGACCCGAGCTCAGTGACCCCACACCGAACTGAGCTCAATGACCCCACATTGACCCGAGTTCAGTGACCACACAATGACCCGAGCTCAGTGACCCCACACAGACCTGAGCTCAGTGACCCCCACACTGACCCGAGCTCAAAACCCCCACACTGACCCGAGCTCAGTGACCCCCACACTGACCCGAGCTCAACACCCCAACACTGACCTGAGCTCAGTGACCCCCACACTGACCCAAGCTCAGTGACCCCACACTGACCTGAGCTCAATGACCCCACATTGACCCGAGTTCAGTGACCACACATTGACCCGAGCTCAGTGACCCCACACAGACCCGAGCTCAGTGACTCCCACACTGACCCCAGCTCAAAACCCCCACACTGACCCGAGCTCAGTGACTCCCACACTGACCCGAGCTCAACACCCCACACTGACCTGAGCTCAGTGACCCCCACACTGACCCAAGCTCAGTGACCCCACACTGACCTGAGCTCAATGACCCCACATTGACCCGAGTTCAGTGACCACACATTGACCCGAGCTCAGTGACCCTACACAGACCCAAGCTCAGAGACCCCCACACTGACCCGAGCTCAAAACCCCCACACTGACCTGAGCTCAGTGACCCCACACTGACCTGAGCTCAATGACCCCACACTGACCCGAACTCAGTGACCCCGACACTGACCGAGCTCAACGCCCCCCACTGACACGAGCTCAGTGACCCCCACACTAACCCGAGCTCAGTGACCCCACACTGACCCGAGCTCAGTGACCCCACACTGACCCAAGCTCGGTGATCCCCACACTGACCCGAGCTCAGTGACCCCTACACTGACCTGAGCTCTGTGACCCCACACTGACCCAAGCTCGGTAATCCCCACACTGACCCAAGCTCAGTGACCCCACACTGACCTGAGCTCAACACTCCCACACTGACCTGAGCTCAGTGAACCCACACTGACCCAAACTCAACACCCCAACACTGATCCAAGCTCAGTGACCCCCACACTGACCCGAGCTCAACACCCCCACACTGACCCGAGCTCAATGACCCCACACTGACCCGAGCTCAATGATCCCACACTAACCCAAGCTCAACACCCCCACACTGACCCGAGCTCAGTGACCCTCAAACTGACCCGGGCTCAGTGACTCCACGCTGACCCGAGCTCAGTGACTTCCACACTGACCCGAGCTCAGTGACTCCCACACTGACCCGAGCTCATCACCCCCACACTGACCCGAGCTCAATGACCCCACACTGATCCGAGCTCAATGATCCCACACTGACCCGAGGTCAGTGACCCTACACTGACCTGAGCTCAGTGACCCTCAAACTGACCCGGGCTCAGTGACTCCACGCTGACCCGAGCTCAGTGACTCCCACACTGACCCGAGCTCATCACCCCCACACTGACCCGAGATCAGTGACTCCACACTGACTTGAGCTCAGTGACCCCACACTGACCCGAGCTCAGTGACTCCCACACTGACCCGAGCTCAGTGAACCCACACTGACCCGAGCTCATCTCTCCACACTGACCTGAGCTCAACACCCCAACACTGACCCGAGCTCAGTGACTCCCACACTGACCTGAGCTCAGTGACTCCCACACTGACCCGAGCTCAGGGACCCCACACTGACCCGAGCTCAGTGACCCCAGACTGGCCTGAGCTCAGTGACCCCCACACTGACCCGAGCTCAGTGACCCCACACTGACCCAAGCACAGAAGCCACACCATATTCCAAGCTAAGTGGTCTTACCGCTAAGCCAAGCACCTTTGGCCCTCTACACTCCTGGATCCCTATGAATAGGACCATTTGTACTCCTTGTCCCAGGCGTTATTATGGACGAGTGGAGGGGAAACTAGTTTACCGTTTCCAGGCAATGATTTTTCATCAAATTTGTTTTTGTGAAAATATTTTTGATTGATAGGGAAGCTCCCCAACATTCTGGATCTTAATTGCTGAAGAGAATGGGTTGGTCTCGTATGTGCTGCCGTTAAGTAACAGTCACTGTCAAGACACACTTGGAAAAATGGCCAGTTTAATGAGTTATGGGCTGGAGTGACCAGCAGTCTTGGAATCATAAGTCCTCCAGAGAATCAGCCTCTTTAGGGAACAAGGAAAATGACTTCCATCTGAATTCTATCTGACTTCTTTGCATATTTTCACTTCCCACGTGTTCTCACAATGTGAAAGACTGTAAACAATTTATCTCAAGACAAGGTCACAGCATCTTAAATTCCACTGGGCCTGGAGTTATGGATGAGATTCTTTGGATTGTCTCTGGGATTGATCCAGTTTCAGGAACTCATTGATTCGCAGCATTTCCTTTCCACAATCAGGGATTTTTGGAAACTGGAGAATGCAGCTTTCTATAGAGGAATTTAAGAAAGGATCCCAGGAATCCAGTGTGATTCTAAGAATGTGCTAAGGTTTGCTGGGAACTATGAGTTACCAGCAACATCTCTAATTCTGTTATCCATGTCATTCCATGCTGCCCAGTGCACGATTGTTTCTTTGCTGCAATCTGTCATAGATCAATATTTTCTGGTATTGTGTCTAGATGAATTGACAATGTTTGTAAGTCAAACTCAATAAAGTGAGATTTGAAAACTACTTCCCACCCATGCAGGAGACTGGGGTGGTTGCCTGGGAATGAAGTGGCAGTGGCAAGACATTTGAGAGGCTCAGGTTTCACATGGTATGTTTTAATTTAGTTTGCACTGATAAACTGTGTTGCAAAGTGGCAGTGGATATAGGTTTCACCACCAACTGCAGTCGAGCCAGGGCTCCTCTCAGTCCTGGCAGTGGATAAGGGGAGAAGTGTGGCCTCGGCTTACAGAGTCACAAAGCACAGATGAGGATCTTCAGCCCATAAAGTCTACACAGACCTATCTCCATTAATCCCACTTTCCAGCACTTGGACAATAGCCTTGATTGATACAACATTTCAAGTGATCATCCATACACGTTTTAAAGGATGCCTCAACTATCCTCCCAGGATTTCCAGATTCCCATCACTTTGGGTAAAAGCATTTTTCCTCAAATCCCCTCCAAGCCTCCTAGCTCTTTCCTTAAAATAATGCCCTTTGTTATCAACCCTTCAACTAAGGGGAACACTACTTCCCATCCATGCCTTCCATCCCCAGGATAAACTTGTACCTCTGCCAGTCCAATCACATCCTTCCTATAATGTGGCAACCAGAACTATACGGCGGCACGGTGGTTCAGTGGTTAGCACTGCTGCCTTACAATGTCAGAGACCCGGGTTCCATTCTGGCCTCGGGCGACGGTCTGTGTGGAGTTTGTACATTCTCCCTGTGTCTACATGGGTTTCCTCCGGGTGCTCCGATTTCCTCCCACATTCCAAAAGATGTGCAGGTCAGATGAATTGGCCATGCTAAATTGCCCATAGTGTTAGGCCCATTAGTCAGCGGTAAATGTAGGGAGATGAGTCTGGGTGTTTTACTCTTCGGCGGGTCAGTGTGGACTTGTTGTTTCCACACTGTCGGAAATCTAATCTAACCGTACTTCAGCTGTGGCCTAACCAAAACATTGTACAACTCCAACATACCCTCCTGCTGTTATAATCTATGCCATGACTGATTAAAACAAGTATCCTGGTTGCCTTCTTAACAATCCTATTGACATGTTTTGTCACCTTCAGGGGTCTGTGGACAAGCACCTCCAAGATCCCTCTGTTCCTCTGAGCTTTCTACCATCTTGCCATTCACTGTGTATTCTCCTTTCTTGTTACTTCTTCCAAAATGCGTTGCCCACATGCATCTGCTACTGAACTGCTCATCTGACCAACTCGATTATATCTTGCTGTAACCTAAGACCTCCATCCTCACTACCAACCGTCCGTCCAATCTTTGTGCCATCTGCAAACTTACTTATTACCCCACATTCTCATCTACATCTTTCATATATATCACAAACAATAGGGGATCCAGGACTGATCCCAGAAACAGGTTTGTGATCCAGGAATCTGAAACCCCACCTTCTGCACCAAATCTTGAGTTATTCAATAGTCTTCCCTATGCTCCTAGCTCTGAATTCGCTAGCACATGGCGCTGGGAATAATCCCGATATTACAGCTTTAGAGGTACTGCCTTTTAATCTACTGCCTAGGTCTGCGAATTCTTGATGCAAGACCTCATCCCATCCATATAATTTGTACCAACTTGTACCACGACCTCTGACTTATTACCCTCCCCCTTTAAGATGCCTTGCAGCCACGCAGTGACATTTCTGACCCTGGCCCCAGGGAAGCCACACACTGGAGTCACATCTGTGTCTGCAGAAACATCTGTCTGCAACCTCACCACACTCCTACTTGTTTGGACATTTGCTGTTCTGTGCTGTGCAGCTGAACCACTCACAGTGTCATGACACTTTCCCTTGTCGCTTTCACCAGTGGAACCTTCACTGTCATTGTTTTCCAATGCGGGGATGCCCTCTTTGACTTTTCTGTCTGCCTGCCTGGCTCCTTTAATCTGCCTGCAGCTCCTTTGTCTGCAGGGTGACCACATCAGAAACCAAGCTCTGCAAGTTATCTAGGAGAAAGTGAGGACTGCAGATGCTGGAGATCAGAGCTGAAAAATGTGTTGCTGGAAAAGCACAGCAGGTCAGACAGCATCCAAGGAGCAGGAGAATCGATGTTTCAGGCATAAACCCTTCTTCAGGAATGAGGAAGGTGTGCCAAGCAGGCTAAGATAAAAGGTAGGGAGGAGGGACTTGGGGGAGGGGCATTGGGAATGCGATAGGTGGAAGGAGGTTAAGGTGAGGGTGATAGGCCGGAAAGGGGGTGGAGGCGGGGAGGTCGGGAAGAAGATTGCAGGTCAAGAAGGTGGTGCTGAGTCCGAGGGTTGGGACTGAGATAAGGGGGGGGGAGGGGAAATGAGGAAGTTGGAGAAATCTGCATTCATCCCGTGTGGTTGGAGGGTTCCTAGGTGGAAGATGAGGTGCTCTTCCTCCAGGCGTGGTGCTGCCATGGTCTGGCGATGGAGGAGGCCAAGGACCTGCATGTCCTTGGCGGAGTGGGAGGGGGAGTTGAAGTGTTCGGCCATGGGGTGGTTGGGTTGGTTAGTGTGGATGTCCCAGAGGTGTTCTCTTAAACGTTCCACAAGTAGGCGGCCTGTCTCCCCAATGTAGAGGAGGCCACATCAGGTGCAGCGGATGCAGTAAATGATGTGTGTGGAGGTGCAGGTGAATTTGTGACGGATATGGAAGGATCCCTTGGGGCCTTGGAGGGAAGTGAGGGGGGAGGTGTGGGCGCAAGTTTTGCATTTCTTGCGGTTGCAGGGGAAAGTGCCGGGAGTGGAGGTTGGATTGTTGGGGGGTGTGGACCTGACGAGGGAGTCACGGAGGGAGTGGTCTTTCCGGAATGCTGATAGGGGAGGGGAGGGAAATATATCCTTGGTGGTGGGGTCTGTTTGGAGGTGGTGGAAATGATGAAGGATGATACCATGTATCTAGAGGTTGGTGGGGTGGTAGGTGAGGATCAGTGGGGTTCTGTCCTGGTGGCGATTGGAGGGGCGGGGTTCAAGGGTGGAGGAGCAGGAAGTGGAGGAGATGCGGTGGAGAGCATCGTCAACCACGTCTGGGGGGAAATTGCGGTCTTTGAAGAAGGAGGCCATCTGGGTTGTTCAGTATTGGAATTAGTCCTCCTGGGAGCAGATGCGGCGGAGGTGAAGGAATTGGGAATATGGGATGGCGTTTTTACAGGGGGCAGGGTGGGAGGAGGTGTAATCTAGGTAGCTGTGGGAGTCGGTCGGTTTGGAAGTGAATGTCTGTGTTGAGTCGGTTGCCTGAGATATAAATGGAGAGGTCTACGAAGGGGAGGGAGGAGTCTGAGACAGTCCAGGTAAATTTGAGGTCAGGGTGGAAGGTGTTAGTAAAGTGGATGAACTGTTCAACCTCCTTGTGGGAGCACGAGGTAGTGCCGATACAGTCATCGATGTAGCGGAGGAAAAGGTGGGGGCTGGTGCCAGTGTAGCTGCGGAAGATGGACTGTTCAACATATCCGACGAAGAGGCAGGCATAGCTGGGGCCCATGCGGGTGCCCATGGCTACTCCTTTGGTTTGGAGGAAGTGGGAGGATTGGAAACAGAAGTTGTTCAGAGTGAGGACCAGTTCAGTCAGTCGAAGGAGGGTGTCAGTGGATGGGTACTGGTTGGTACGGCGGGAAAGGAAGAAGCGGAGGGCTTTGAGGTCTTCGTGATGGGGGTGGAGGTATATAGGGACTGGATGTCCCTGGAGAAGATAAGGTGTTGGGGGCCGGGGAAGCGAAAATCATGGAGGAGGTGGAGGGCGTGGGTGGTGTCCTGAATGTAGGTGGGGAGTTCTTGGACTAAGGGGGACAGGACCGTGTCGAGGTATGCAGAGATGAGTTCGGTGGGGCAGCCTCCACACACATCATTTACTGCATCTGCTGCACCCAATGTGGCCTTCTCTACATTGGGGAGACAGACCGCCTACTTGCTGAACATTTCAGAGAACACCTCTGGGACACCTACACCAACCAACCCAACCGCCTCGTGGCCGAACACTTTAACTCCCCCTCCCACTCCGCCAAGGACATGCAGGTCCGTGGCCTCCTCCATCGCCAGACCATGGCAACACGACGCCTGGAGGAAGAGCACCTCATCTTCCGCCTAGGAACCCTCCAACCACAAGGGATGAATGCAGATTTCTCCAGCTTCCTCATTTCCCCTCCCCCCACCTTATCTCAGTCCCAACCCTTGGACTCAGCACCACCTTCCTGACCTGCAATCTTCTTCCTGACCTCTCCGCCCTACCCCCACTCCGGCCTATCACTCTCACCTTAACCTCCTTCCACCTATCGCATTCCCAAGGCCCCTACCCCAAGTCCTTCCTCCCTACCTTTTATCTTAGCCTGCTTGGCACACCTTCCTCATTCCTGAAGAAGGGCTTATGCCCGAAACGTCGATTCTCCTGCTCCTTGGATGCTGCCTGACCTGCTGCATTTTTCCAGCAACACATTCTTCAGCTCTGCAAGTTGTCCTCAACTTCACATATGCGCTTCTGTGTCTCCAGCTGATCCTCTTGTTCCAAATCTCAGTGCTACAACTGTTGGAAAAAACAGCACTATAGAAATGGTCATTCAGAATGGCAGAGGTGTCGAGGATTTCCCACCTATGGTACAGCATTTTGGCTTGGACTCACCTGTTCAGTCAGTCAGTGCCACTGTTGGACTGGCATGGACAAAGTTAAAAATCACAACACCAGTTTATAGTCCAACAGGTTTATTTGGAAGTACAAGCTTTCAGAGAGCTGCTCTTTTATCAGGTAGCTAGTAGAGAGGAGCTAAGACCATCAGGAAAGATTCCTGATGGAGGGCCTTTTCCTGAAATGTCGATTTTCCTGGTGCTCAGATGCTGCCTGACCTGCTGTGCTTTTCCAGCACTTCTCTAATCTTGACTCTAATCTCCAGCATCTGCGGTATCCACTTCTGCCTGGGAGTTAAGACCAAGTTGCTGTAGCTTCATCCACTGCCTGGATGGATAGGAGCTCAGATCAGGCAGACAGACAGGCTGCCGCTGCCTTTATTCACAGCTGGACTAATAGCAGTTCAGAGCAGAGCAGAGAGACCACTGTGAGAAACGAAGCTCACTCAGTTCAATAATTTCAGTCCGAGCCAAGATCTGAAGCAACAGTATCGTTTATTGTACGCTTGCAAGCGTGGTGTCTAAATTTGACACGCAGAGTTTAGCAAGTACATTTCTTATATAGGATTCTCTTCTCTTTCCCTCCTCCCACTACTCCAAACCCGGTGCCCATTACTATTGTTTATCTCTTGCCTTATCCGGCCTTGTGCATAACAAAGTACAAGTTTTACTTGGCCATTTCACCACATCCTGCTGTGGCCTATCGTTAGGTATATTCTCCTTCACTACCATCTGTTTCCATTGCTTGTAACATTTCCTCCCATTCTTCATCCATACTGAGCCTTATGACCTCTTAAATGTGGTTTGTTTTTGGTTTTGCAGAAGCGGGAAACAAATGCTTATGATAACTATTTGTACAAGCATATCTAGCTTAACCTACACCCCCTTCCCTCATAGAACCTTATCTATTTGTCTGTAACATCTACCATTGTTTGCAGGCACATTTCATTCTTGTATGCACATTTTAGCTAATACAACATCAATTATATATTTCCTTCACATAGTTTTCATTCTTGTTGACTCAGCTCTTGGTTGAAACAATTATACACTGGTGTGAGTTCATTTACCTTGCATAAGTAATTATGATTGCAAAAGTAACACTACTTTACCTACATCCCACACCACTGCTGCAATTATTCATAGTCAGGACTAGCAGGAGTTCTGCCCAGTCAATTCCAGAGACAGACAGAGTGCTACTGCTGCCTCTATTCACAACCTGGACTAGCAGGAGTTCAGAGCAGGCAAAAAGGTTGCTGCTGCCTTTATTCATAGCCTGGACTAACAGGAGCCCTGTTTTGCCCATCCCAGCCCAGAGCAGGCAGGTAGACAGACAGGTTGCTGCTGCTGTTGCCTCTATCCCCTGTCAGTGCAGTCCAAGCCTGGGCACCTGTCAATCATCCCGCGGGTACCCGCGCTCAGCAGCGCCACCTGGAGGGCGGGGCCGCGGGTCACGTGGTTCACCAGGAGGCGGCCGGCGGCCGGCGGCAAAATGGCGACTCAGAGCGGAGCGGCCTCCGGTAGCCTGGCCCCCGCGGGAGAAACCGGCGGAGAGGAGGCCTTCAAACTCTTTCTTACCGAGGTAAAGGTGGCTGGACGGTCCGGAAAGGTGGAAAAGGAGGGACCGGAACTGAAACGATTTCCCCAAAACAGCGCCCAGAGGTTTCCCTCTTTCTTCAGGAAAGGGCGGCTGCAGCCTGAGGCCTGGAGTTAGTCCTGGGGGAGGGGAGGGGGAGAGGGGGAGAGGGGGAGAGGGAGGGAGGAGAGGGAGGGGAGGGGGAGAGGGGAGGGGGAGGGGGAGGGAGGGGAGAGGGGAGGGGGAGGGGGAGGAGGGGGAGAGGGAGGGAGGGGAGGGAGGGAGGGGGAGGGGGAGAGGGGAGGGGGAGAGGGGAGGGGGAGGGAGGGGGAGGGAGGGGGAGGGAGGGGAGAGGGAGGGAGGGAGGAGAGGGAGGGGGAGGAGGGGGAGAGGGAGGGGGAGGAGGGGGAGAGGGAGGGAGGGGAGGGGGAGAGGGAGGGAGGGGAGGGGGAGAGGGAGGGAGGGGAGGGGGAGAGGGAGGGAGGGGAGGGGGAGAGGGAGGGAGGGAGGGAGGGGGAGAGGGAGGGAGGGAGGGGGAGGGGGAGAGGGAGGGAGGGAGGGGGAGAGGGGGGGAGGGGGAGAGGGGGGGGGGGAGGGGGAGAGGGAGGGAGGGGAGGGGGAGGGGGAGGGAGGGGAGGGGGAGGGAGGGGGGGGGAGAGGGAGAGGGAGGGAGGGGAGGGGGAGAGGGAGGGAGGGGGGGGAGAGGGAGGGAGGGGAGGGGAAGAGGGAGGGAGGGGAGAGGGAGAGGGAGGGAGGGGAGGGGGAGAGGGAGGGAGGGGGGGGAGAGGGAGGGAGGGGGGGGAGAGGGAGGGAGGGGAGGGGAAGAGGGAGGGAGGGGAGGGGGAGAGGGAGGGAGGGAGGGGAGGGGGAGAGGGAGGAGGGAGGAGAGGGGGAGGAGAGGGGGGGGAGAGGGGGGGAGGAGAGGGAGGGGGGGGAGGGGGGGGAGGGGGAGGGAGAGAGGGAGGGAGGGGAGGGGGAAGAGGGAGGGGAGGGAGGGGGAGGGGGAGGGAGGGGGAAGAGGGAGGGGAGGGGGAGGGAGGGGGAGGGGGAGGGGGAGGGAGGGGGAAGAGGGAGGGGAGAGGGAGGGGGGGAGGGGGGGGAAGAGGGAGGGGGGGAGGGGGGGGAAGAGGGAGGGGGAGAGGGGGGGGAAGAGGAGAGGGAGGGGAGGGGGGGAGGGGGGGGAGAGGGAGGGGGGGAGGGGGGGAAGAGGGAGGGGGAGAGGGGGGGGAAGAGGAGAGGGAGGGGAGGGGGGGAGGGAGGGAGGGGGGGGAGGGAGGGGAAGGGGGCGGGGGAGAGAGAGGGGGGGAGGGGGGGAGAGGGGAGGGAGGGGGAGGGGGAGGGAGGGGAGGGGGAGGGGGGGGAGAGGGAGGGAGGGGGGGGAGAGGGAGGGAGGGGGGGGGAGAGGGAGGGAGGGAGGGGGGGAGAGGGAGGGAGGGGGGGGGAGGGGGGGGGGGGGGGGGGGTGAGAGGGAGGGAGGGGGGGGAGGGGGGGGGGAGAGGGAGGGAGGGGGGTTGGAGAGGGAGGGAGGGGGGTTGGAGAGGGAGGGAGGGGGAGAGGGGAGAGGGAGGGGGGGGGGAGAGGGAGGGAGGGGGGGGGGTGAGGGAGGGAGGGGGGGGAGGGGGGGGGGAGGTGGAGGGGAGGGGGGGGGGAGAGGAGGGAGGGGAGGGGGGGGGGGAGAGGGAGGGAGGGGGGGGGGGAGGGAGGGAGGGGGGGGAGAGGGGGGGGGGAGAGAGAGGGAGGGAGGGGGGGAGAGAGAGGGAGGGAGGGGGGGGGGAGAGGGAGGGAGGGGAGGGGGGGGGGGAGAGGGAGGGGAGGGAGGGGGGAGGGGGGGGAGGGGGGGAGAGGGGGGGGGGGAGGGGAGGGGGGGGGGGGTGAGGGAGGGGGGGGTGGGAGGGGAGGGGGTGGGGGGGTGGAGGGGGAGGGGGGAGGGGGGGGGAGGGGTGGGGGGAGGGGAGGGGAGGGGAGGGGGAGGGGTGGGAGGTGGGGGGGGGGTGTGGGGGGAGGGGGGAGGGGGGGGGGAGTGGGTGGGGAGTGGGAGGGGGGGTGGGGGGGTGAGGAGGGTGGGGGGGTGGGGTGGGGGAGTGGGGGAGGGGGAGGGGTGGGGGAGGGGAGGGGTGGGGGGGTGGGGGGGTGGGGGAGGGGGTGAGGGGTGGGGTGGGGGAGGGGAGGGGGGGGGAGGGGAGGGGGGGAGTGGGAGGGGGGGGGGGAGGGGAGGGGGTGTGGGAGGGGGGAGGGAGGGGAGGGGGAGGAGGGAGGGGAGGGGGAGGGGGGGGGGGGAGGGAGGGGAGGGGGAGAGGGAGGGGGGGGGAGGGGGGGGGAGGAGGGAGGGGAGGGGGGGAGGGAGGGGGAGGGGGGGGGAGGGAGGGGGGAGGGGGGGAGAGGGAGGGGAGGGGGGGGAGGGAGGGAGGGGAGGGGGGGAGGGGAGGGGAGGGGGAGGGGAGGGGGGGGGAGGGGGGGGGGAGAGGGGAGGGGGGGAGGGGGGGAGTGGGAGGGGGGGAGGGGGGAGGGTGGGGAGGGGGAGGGGAGGGAGGGAGGGGGGAGGGAGGGGGGAGGGGGAGGGGAGAGGGAGGGGGGGGGAGGGAGGGGAGGGGGAGAGGGAGGGGGAGGGGGGGGGAGAGGGAGGGGGAGGGGGAGGGGAGGGAGGGGTGGTGGGGGGGAGGGGAGGGGAGGGGAGGGGGGGGAGGGAGGGGGGAGGGAGGGAGGGGGAGGGAGGGGAGGGGAGGGGGGGAGGGTGGGGAGGGGGGGGAGGGGTGGAGAGGGGGGGGTGAGGGTGGGGGAGGGGGGAGGGGGGGGGAGGGGGGAGGGGGTGGGGAGGGAGGGGGGGAGGGAGGGGGGGGGAGAGGGGAGGGAGGGGGAGGGAGGGAGGGGGGGGAGGGGAGGGAGGGGGGGGGAGGGGAGGGGAGGGGAGGGGAGGGAGGGGGTGGAGGGAGGGGAGGGGAGGGGAGGGGGAGGGGAGAGGGAGGGGGGGGGGAGGGAGGGAGGGGGAGGGGGGGAGGGGGAGGGGAGGGGGGGGGGGAGGGAGGGGGAGGGGGAGAGGGGAGGGGAGGGGGGGGGGAGAGGAGGGGGGGGGAGAGGGAGGGAGGGGGTGGGGAGAGGGGAGGGGGGGGGAGATGGAGGGGGGGGGAGAGGGGGGGGGGAGAGGGAGGGAGGGGGGGGGGAGAGGGAGGGGAGGGGTGGGGGGAGAGGGAGGGGGGGGGAGAGGGAGGGAGGGGGGGGGAGAGGGAGGGGGGGAGAGGGGAGAGGAGGGGGGGGGGAGAGGGAGGGGAGGGGGGGG